>NC_056671.1:41056102-41698602 GCF_018350195.1 Panthera tigris
AATATCGTTCATCTTAGATATACAAAAGTGTGTACTCTGAGGCAGGCAGAACAAATTTGTTGGTTAATGGTTCAACATTTTAATTATGTAATTAACACAAAGCCAAAAACCATAGTGAAAAACTCAAATAGAAAAACATAAATGATTCAGCAAATGCCTTATCTTAACAATATTCAAAACTTATTAAAAATTGCAGCAAATGTTGTGTGCACTGACTTACAAGTAACTTATGTATTTCTATACAAGTGTGCGCTGCCCTGTACACCTCCATGGTGTGACATACTTCAGATATTTTAAGTAAAATACAAGACTCAATACATGACTCAAATTAAAAATTAAAACACCTATCACTTCCGCAGTAATACTGTCTTTCAATATCTTTTGCCAGAACCTGAAGCTGGATATAAACATCATTATCACGTCAAATGCCTTAAACTTATACAGATATCTAATAAAAAAAAAAAAAATTCAAATTTTTATAGGTAAGCAGAATATAAATTTATTTAAAATGATGGAATACATCATCCTAAGACCAAATAACTAATAAGGTATTATTGCCTTACTTACACCATTGTTGCAGTGTTCTGCAGTTTACTTGTAGTTCAGGAAAGCAAACAATTTTTGTTTCTCATGGTCTCAACTTTCTGCCTTACATTCCCCAAAACCAATTTTTTTTTTTTATTACCTTTGAATACAAAATGACTTACACTTCATTTCATCAAGAAGCTGTTTGCTGGCTTCAAATAAACTTCTGTACATTATAATATTCTTAGATACCTGGTCCTTTTCTTTTGTAAGTGCTGCCATTTGTTGCTGCTTCTTAACATCTAAGAAAAACATTCAGATGATTTACTTCAAACAATCCTAAAATTGTGACTTTTCCAAAATATGTCATAATTAGAGAACTAAAAAGCACCAGGTTAATGGAAAGCAAAACAAGGTTATCTGAAGAACCACAAGAATAAGAAAAATCCTCTATTTTCCTAAAATCTTACCATTGTAAAACATAAAGGGTAGGATATATGGTTCTAATGTTCTTGATAGAGCAGGTAGCTGAGGCTCAAATATAATAAAATATTCAGTACTATCTCTTCCAGGACTACTTTCTGCCAGCACTAGATTCTGTAAAAAGAAAAAAAAAAAAAACCAGTAAGGAAAAACAAGATTTAAGAATGTATATGTCAACGTATAAATGTTATGTATCTCATTGTCTTCTATTTCCAAGTGGTAAACGTTCAAGGCAAAAGGCATTGACTGATCCTTAAGATCCATTAAACATTCACTAAAACATCAGCACCACCCAAGACATAAAACTTTTTACCTTTTGGTACTGGTTTGAAAGTCAAATGATCTTATCAATAAATACATTATACAAAAATTATATATAATAGATAATTATAAGAAAAAGTATCTTTTCTTTCAGAACGCAAGTATCAACGGCCACTTACTGTCTTGACTTGCAAAGTCTTCTTGATGCCAACCTTTAAGAAGTTGAAGCAGTGTGAAACAGCTGATGGCATGAAAGTTATAAAAACAATCACAAAGACATGCCCAAAGCCCAATGCTGAGTTTAAGTTACAGCTGTTACCATGGAAATAGACCCACTAGTCCCAGGTGACCAAACAAAAGATCCTAAAAAGCTTGAAAGATTTGTTTTCTTTTTAATTATATTTTCATTAATGCACACACAAAAACACTTCTGATATATTTTAGCTTAAGACCATAGCACATAACAATACTGCAAATTATAGTTACCTCCTAAATTATTTATTACATTCTTATAGGAAACAAGGATACTAGCTGTTTCACTAGTTTTACACTACTAGTACAATTCACTGATAGAGAAGTAGAATTTTTAAAAGTTTACATTGGTAAAAATAGTGTAGAAAAATCCATGAAATAAAATTACAAATAAACTACAGATAACAATTTTCTTTCCAAGGAATACAGAATACAAGCCCACCATTAAACCAAGGCGCAATCACACATAATTTCTGAAAATTGTTTTCAATGTATTTACATGAATAGTCACACAAAAATAAAATACAAGTCACATTTTAAAAATATATAAACTGAACTTCATAGTTCAGCAGTTGGCTTTTAGCAAGGAGTCTGACTTGTTGCCAATGCAAGTGAATGTCTAGATAGCACTTTGTAAAATTTATGGAATGGTATAGGTATACTACACTATATCCTCTCATCAGGTGAACAATTAATTTGCTTACAAATTTTAAACTAGTATTTATAAATACAGCAAAGAAAATATCTTTCAGTATTTCTATGTATGTTCTCTAGAATAATGAGAAACAGAACTCATTAAAAACACTATTTTAATAGGTACTATCAAATTTCCCTTCAAAAAGCCCATCAATTTATCCTCTCATCATTAGAGTGTAAAAATACCTAGTTTCCCTGAGGCTGGCCAACACTTAATTATCAAGTTTCCCCCCTCCACCCAATGAAATGGATTAAAAAGAACCAGTCATTATTGGTTAGCATGTCTCTGACTGGTGTTAAGGTTATGCTTCTTGTTTATTGGCCCTTTATATTTTCTCTTCCATTAACTGCCTGCTCATATTCTTCAGTGATTTATTTTTCTACTAGATTGTCTTTCTTCTTATTGATTTACAGGAAGTTCTTAAGGAGATTTAGAAATATGTTTAATATACCTAGCCCAATACTGGTGTGAGTGCACTGCAGTATTTCTACACAATTTAATTAAAAACATTTTTATTGTACAGTCATATAATGAATCTCTACATGCCCACCCTTCAGGGTCAATAACTGTCAATATGTTGCCACTATTCTTTTAATTCTGTTCAAGATAAGATTATGGTACATAAAGTTTTAACTTTTTATGTTGTTAAATATAAAATCTTTTCTTTTATGTATTACTACGGAGGCCCTTCCTGGAGCACCTGGGTGTCAGTCAGTTATGCGTTCAACTTCAGCTCAGGTTGTGACCTCAGGTTGTAACCTCACAGTTCGTGAGTTTGAGCACCGCATCGGGTTCTCGACTATCAGCTTGGAGCCTGGAGCTGTGTCTCCTGCTCTCAAAAATAAATAAACATTAAAAAAAAAAAAAAATAAGAGAAGGCCCTTCCTATTTCAAAGTTTTATGGTTTGTAACCTCTGATGTACAGCTTAGCAAGAGAAAAGGATACAAAGAATAATGGAAATGAAGAGAACTGAAGAGTCCGTTAGTGGATCCAAGCATAAATGGGAATTTGGAATATGGGGAACGAACAAATCCATAGTGGAATAAAAGTTAGAAATCTTTTTCAGAAATTTCTAGGGGCACCTAGGTGGCTCAGTCAGTTAAGCGTCCAACTCTTGATTTTGGCTCAGGTCCTGATCTTATAGTTTGTGTGTTTGAGCCCTGCGTTAGGCTCTGCACTGATAGTGTGGAGCCTACTTGGGATTCTCTTTCCCTGCCCCTCCCCCTGCTGTGCGCTCGCTCTCTCTCTCTCTCTCTCTCTCTCTAAATAAAAAAACTTTAAAAATTTTCTTAATGTTTACTTTTAGGAGGGAGAAAGGGAGGGAGGGAGGGAGAGAGAAGGAGGGAGGGGGAGAGAGAGAGAGAGAGAGAGAGAGAGAGACAGAAACAGAAACAGAGACAGAGTGTGAGCGGGGGAGGGGCAAAGAGAGAGGGAGACACAGAATCTGAAGCAGGCTCCAGGCTCCGAGCTGTCAGTACAGAGCCCGATGCAGGGCTTGAAACCATGAACTGTGAGATCATGACCTGAGCCTAAGTCAGACACTTAACCCAGGCGCCCAAAAATAAGCTTAAAAAAAAAAGAAAGTCTTAAAAAAAAAAAGAAACTTCTAGATCACACCTCAAGATCATAAAAGCCATATATGAATGACCCAATGCAAATATCATCCTCAATGGGGAAAAACTGAGAGCTTTATCCCTAAGGTCAGCAACAAGACAGGGATGTCCACTCTCACCACTGTTATTCAACATAGTATTGGAAATCTTAGCCTCTGCAATCAGACAACACAAAGAAATAAAAGGCATCCAAATCAGCCAGTAGGAGGTCAAACTTTTGCTCTTCACAGATGACGTGATCTATATGGAAAACCCAAACATTCCACCAAAAAACTGCTAGAACTGATTTATGGATTCAGCAAAGTTTTAGGATAGAAAATCAATGCACAGAAATCGGCTGCATTCCTATACACAACAGTGAAGCAACAGAAAGAGAAATCAACAAATAGATCCCATTTACAATCGCCAAAAACCATAAAATACCCAGGAAAAAATCTAACTTAAAGAGGTGAAAAATCTATACGCTGAAAACTATACAAAGCTTATGAAAGAAATTGAAGAAGACACAAAAAAATGGAAAAAGATTCCATGCTCCTGGATAGGAACAACAAATATTGTTAAAAATGTCGATACTACCCAAAGCAATCTATATATTCAATGCAATCCCTATTAAATAACACCAGCATTCTTCACAGAGCTAGAACAAATAATCCTAAACTTTGTATGGAACCAGAAAAGACCCCGAATAGCCAAAGCAATCTTGAAAAAGAAAACCAAAGCAGGAGGCATCACAATCCCAGACTTTATTCAAGTTATACTGCAAAGCTGTAATCATCAAGACAGTATGGTACTGGCATAAGAACACACACTCAGATCAGTGCAACAGAATAGAGAACTCAGAAACGGACCCATAAATGTATGGCTAACTAATCTTTGACAAAGCACAAAAGAATGTCCAATGGAATAAAGACAGTCTCTTCAACAAGTAGTGCTGGGAAAACTGGACAGCGACATGCAAAAGAATGAACCTAGACCACTTTCTTACACCGTACACAAAAATAAACTCAAAATGGATGAAAGACCTAAATGTAAGACAAGAAGCCATCAAAATCCTCAAGGAGAAAGCAGGCAAAAACCTCTTTGATCTTGGCCGCAGCAACTTCTAACTCAACACGTCTCTGGAGGCAAGGGAAACAAAAGCAAAAATGAACTACTGGGACCTCATCAAAATAAAAAGCTTCTGCACAGCAAAGCAAACAATCAGCAAAACTAAAAGGCAACCGACAGAAAGGGAGAAGATATTTGCAAACAACATATCAGACAAAGGGTTAGTATCCAAAATCTATAAAGAACTTATCAAACTCAACACCAAGAAAATAAATAATCCAGTGAAGAAATGGGCAAAAGACATAAATAGACACTTCTCCAAACAAGTCATCCACATGGCCAACTGACACGAGAAAAAATGCTCAACATCATTCATCATCAGGGAAATACAAATCAAAACCACAATGAGATACCACCCTACACCTGTCAGAATGGCTAACATTAACAACTCAGGCAACAAAAGATGTTGGTGAGGATGCAAAAAAAAGAGACTCTCTTTTGCATTGCTGGTGGGAATGCAAGCTGGTGCAGCCACTCTGGAAAACAGTATGGGGGTTCCTCAAAAAATTAAAAATAGAACTACCCTATGACCCAGCAATTGAACTACTAGGTATTTATCCAAGGGATATAGGTGTGCTGTTTCAAAGGGACACATGCACCCCCATGTTTATAGCAGCACTATCAACAATAGCCAAAGTATGGAAGGAGCCCAAAAGTCCATCGATGGATGAATGGATAAAAAAGATGTGATATATATATATATATACATATGTATATACACACACACACACACACACACACACACATATATACACACACACACACACACACACACACACACACATATACACACACACACACACACACAATGGAGTATTACTTGGCAATCCAAAAGAATGAAATCTTGCCATTTCCAACTACGTGGATGGAACTGGAGGGTAATATGCTAAGTGAAACTAGTCAGCCAGAGAAAGACAAATATCATATGACTTCACTCATATGAGGACTTTAAGAGATGAGATGAACATAGGGAAGGGAAACAAAAATAATATAAAAACAGGGAGGGGGACAAAACATAAGAGACTCTTAAATATGGAGACCAGAGGGTTACTGGAGAGGGTGTGGAAGGGTGGATGGGCTAAATGGGTAAGGGGCACTAAGGAATCTACTCCTGAAATCATTGTTGCACTATGTGCTAACTCATTTGGATGTAAATTAAAATAAATAAATAAATAAATAAATAAATAAATAAATAAATAAATAAATAAATAAGAAATTTCTAGATGACATAAGCAATAAAGAGAATTAGAAAACAACTTGAACAATAGGCTTAGATTATAACCTGAATTAAACAATACACATTCTTTTCAATCAAGTGTGGAACATTTAATTATAATTAACCATTATATTTTTGTTATATTAACAAATAACTAGTCTTGTTCTGAGCCAGTATTTCCTAAATGTCCATATTGACGAGAACTACCTGCTTGTTACATCAGATTCCAGAGCCCCTATCTTAGACCTAATAAATCAACAGCTGGGCCAGAAGCCAAGAAGGACTTGAGAGTTTTCTGCTTATTCAGTGGGATATTAGGAACCTCTAGTGGAAAGTCATATGAATGACATGAAGCTTAGATTCTATATATGCAGCTGCAAGGGAATAGCTTAAGTCACCATCTTAACCTCATAAATGTGTACAGCCAGAGTAGCAACTTCAAATGCCTACAAGGGGAGGGGAGGTCAAGGAAACAAGACAAAGGTAAGTGGGCTAGGTGTATTCTTCCAACACAAACCTACTTTGCACATTCAAAATGTTTTCTTTGTCTTTCAACATGTGGCTTTCATTACCTAATTTTTGTTAGGGTACAAGAAAATTTCACTTTTACTCTCTACTATAACAAAAATAAAAGAACAAGTGTGAATATAAGTAACAAATGACAACTGCCCTCAATGTCAAGAGATAAAAAGAAGTGGCATGAATACAAGGGACTGGAAAATCCTTCTGCCCTAAGAGAATCATAGTCCAGTACTGCCAGATCTTTAGAATTCTCCAAATAAATCAGAGATGCAGATCATTATGTAAAACCTCCAGAACTTCAAATACTGGAAACTAATTAAGATGGAAATGCTGTAATGGCCTGTCACTGACAGACTAACCAATACATTTACTGCAGGCCAGGTGCAAGTAGGCAGGCTCCCCAATTTTAAGCCTAATGTTATTAAAACAATGTAGTATTGGCACTGGATTAGATAAAAAGATGAACACTGGCAACAATAAAAAAAAATACCAGAAAGATGGGGTGCCTGGGTGGGTCAGTCGACTGAGCATCCAACTCTTGATTTCAGCTCAGGTCATAATCCCAGGGATGTGGAATCAAGCCCTGCATATTGGGCTCCACACTGAGCATGCGCATCCTCTCTCTCTCTCTCAAAAATAGATATAGGGGCACCTGGGTGGCTCAGTCAGTTAGCATCTAAATCTTGATTTAGGCTCAGGTCATGATCTCATGTGGGATCCAGCCCTCCTGCATCAGGCTCTGCATTGACACTGCAGAGGCTGCTTGAGATTCTTTCTCCCTCTCTTTCTGCCCCACCCTGCCGCTTGCTCTTTCTCTCTCAAAAATAAATAAACATTAAAAAAATAAAATATATATATATATAAGAGGGGCGCCTGGGTGGCTCAGTCAGTTAAGCGGCCGACTTCGGCTCAGGTCACGATCTCGCGGTCCGTGAGTTCGAGCCCCGCGTCGGGCTCTGTGCTGACCGCTCAGAGCCTGGAGCCCGTTTCGGATTCTGTGTCTCCCTCTCTCTGACCCTCCCCCGTTCATGCTCTGTCTCTCCCTGTCTCAAAAAATAAATAAAACGTTAAAATAAATAAATAAATAAATAAATAAATAAATAAATAAATAAATAAATAAATAAAAGGTGACATTTCAGATTTACAGGTACAGGAAGAATTATTCAATAAATGATACCAAGAAATTTAATGAATTTGAAAAATGTTAAAAACAATCAAAAGATTAATGGCATAAGAGTACTAGGGCAGGAATTGTGGACATAATCCTTTCTTCCACTCCAGTATAAACAAAGCTAAAATCTAAAAAACAAAATCAGGAAACAATCCTTATATACAAAAGAACATGATTATCTGTAATATAAAATTATGAAAATGATGAATATTCCAAAAGACAAAGCATCAAGGGACAATCCTAAAAAGATCAAGAACAAGAAAAATATTCAACCTCACTAATAACAAAATATTTTTTTAAATATAGGAAACTTAGGTTAGAGTTCCAAAAATCATTCATATTTAGGGCTGGTAATATTATGAAGCTAAATACACATTATTTCTGGTGGGAATGTAAACTAAACAGCAATTGGCAATATCTACCTACCAAAAGGCTTAAAATTCTGCCTCTAATTCTACTTCTAGCAATTTCTAAAACAAATAATCAGACATATGCAAAAGGATGTACACAGAAGAAACCTGATGAAAGCATTGTTGATAACAAGCTTTGGAGAGCAACTAAATTTCCACTTAGGACTGATTAAATTATGATCATAATACAATGACGTAAGTTTATACGTACTGATAAAATATGCCATGCATGTGTTAAATAAAATTTTTATAAAAGCACAGTTTTATATTAATGAAATTTTATACCCTACTCACATATATAAATAATATACACATGGGGTATCTGTGCAGTGTTTGTATATATACAGAAAGTCTGTAAGGTAAGTCTCACTAAATTGCTAATCAACATTATCTCTGAAGGGTGATTAAATAGTGACTGTTTTTGAAGTTTCTGCACTGTGTATTTTTTATACAAGTAAAAGTATTTCCATTTTGAAAAAGAAAAGTAACAAAGATAAACTTTTTATAAAATTTTTTCTAGATATGTATACATTTTTTAAATATTTATTTTGAGAGAAAGAGAGAGAGCACAAGCGGCGGGGGGGACAGAGACAGAGAATCCCAAGCAGACTCCATGCTGTCAGCCCAGAGTCCAACTTGGGTTCCATCTCAGCAACCGTGAGATCATGACCTGAGCCAAAATCAAGATTCAGATGCTTAACTGACTGAGCCCCTCAGGTGCCTTGATATATGTATATATTTTACCTGGGCTATATTATATTCTATTTCTATCCACAGAATGGTAACTTTTCAATGAAACACGAATATATTATCACCAAAGCTAAAAATCCCTACAATCAGAGAAAAGAGTCATCCATAGGGAAAAAGAGGTTCTTGCTTATAGTAAGAATGATTCTGGATCCAATGTGTAATAGCTTACAGCAAAATCACAAAGTATTTCCACTGACTTTTCAATTTAATGCTATACTTAGAACATCTTCACAGTTATATACACAAAAGAACGGGTATTTAACTCTGTGGTTTATAATATTAAATACAGAAATATTATCTACCAGAAGACATAAAAATTACCGTGATTTCGGCTGAGCCTTTCACAAAGGGAAATTCCAGCGTTCTAACTTTCCCAATAAAGAGTGGTGTATCTGTATCTTCCTCATTAGAACCTTTAATTGTAGCTACTACAGTGCCAACCAAATCAATTCCAGTTTGATTATTGTAGTCATCCTTCAAGTAAACAAAAGATAAATTAGAAGAACTGGTAAGGAGATTAAATCCAGAAAAGGAAATGAATGTATCAGAAATGCAATATAAACTCTAAATATCTAATTATCATCATCCTTCTTACTCCAAACACAGAATTCAGTTCTCGGATTAAGAGCTCCACAGGCAGAAAATAATCTGAGAAGCTGTAAAAGAACCAGAGGCTTCCATCTAATATAATGATTTATAACTTTCTATATTAAAAGGACTCCCATTTTAAAATTTCACCTTGTCTTTTACTTTTATTCATCTATTGATCTAGGAAGAGAAGAATGATTCACCCGTCTAAAACAGCAAAAAACTTTCTGAAAGGAGTTAAGTATCCCACCAGCAAAATTTTCCATAAAGGTGAAGTCGGCTACTGTGTTTTACATATTTTTGTTAATATTCTCAGCAGCTCTATTGCTGCTTACTCTCTCGGTAGTAAGAAGCTTTAAAGAGCTCATTGTGATCAATCATCAGAGCAGATCTCTCAAAAATAATTATTTCCTTCTGTCCCAATAGTGAAATGGACACTGAGGAATCAATTTACTTCACACATATTCATAATACATACATGAAAGAAAGGTATGTATTAGGAAAGGTAGGCAAATTCCTGCATTTTTGAGTCAGTCCTACTTAGTATATCTGGATATATTTTACGTATAATGTTACACATTCTCTGTATTCAAATACAAAGGTGTTTATAAACATTTCATTCACCCACACAAATTTTCCATATTATCTTAAACTGAATAATTAAGGTCTAACTCTATAAGTAACTATTCTGCACACTGAAACTAGAAATAATTTTTCTTATTCTTTGCAATTTCGGAAGTAAATAAACATTACCGTAATAATAAGATGTAAATCTTTGGCCAAGGTCCTACTGGCAACTGAACGAACATTTGAAACAGCTGGTGTAGCTGGCTGGATTTTAGGAACTAACTTCACAGGTTCATTAGGCAGAACATCAACTATAATCTTACAAAACAAAAGCAGCATTGTGATGAATAATATATTGATGGTTTAGTATTTAAGAGTAAGACAAGAAATAATGCTAGTATATACTAAATAAAATGAAATGTTACCTTCTAAAATAGATTTTCTTATCTCCTAAACTTGGAATCAACTTACTTTTTAAATTCAGAAAAGATAAATTTTTGCATGTTAACAGTCATCTAAGAACAAATTTAGGGGGATTTAAAAATACAGACAATTTTGGGGGCACCAGGGTGGCTCAGTCAGTTAAGCGTCTGACTCTAGATTTCGGTTCAGGTCATGATCTCAGGGTTTCATGAATTTAAGCCCTGCATGGGGTCTGTGCTGACAGCGTGGAGCCTGCTTGAGATTCTCCCTCTTCCTCTTCTCCTCCCTCACTCAACTCTCTCACAATAAATAAATAAACTTTAAAAAAAAAAAAAGCAGATTTTTAAAAATTTAGTACACTAAGATATTGAATGGAGATGATGTATATCAAAATTACTTTAAATTTCATTATTCAGAATTACTAGTATCTAAAATGTTATTAACTGAAAAATTTTCATGTATGGTTGATAGAAGTAACCTTATCATGATAGACACTAAAATGCTTACTGGAGTCTTTGAAATAAAGAGAAATGGAAAAAGGAACTTCTACATCAGGTCATATTAATGAACATAATTTAAATATATTCTTTTCTAATAGTCCTGAAAATTGCACTATTTATACTTTGCATCCAATAATTAATTCACTTTTAAAACAAAACCTTTTCATTCCTACACTAGGCAAGAAAATGTAAAGCTAACTATAGTATATAAAAAGAGTTAAGCAAACCTGTTCACTGTTAAGAATATTTGCTTTATCCATCATAAAACCAAACTGGATACAATAGGTCCCCACTTTGTTAGGAATTGCTTTATCCCTAAGTTAGAAAGAAAGAGAAGATCACTGACAACTTTTAATTAAAAAGAGAAGGAATTCAAAGCATCAACATTTTCTGTTCCTTCCACAAAATGCATACAAAAACAATTGCTATTACTAAATTTGCCTTCATTCAACAAATATTTCCCATAATATCAAGCTTTACTTCAGGTCTGTCTTACCTGGGTATTCTTTCTCAAAATACCCAGAAACGAAGCTCTGGATATGGCAAAAGTTCACAAGAACAGGAATATAAAGCTGACAAACTAGTAAACACAAAAATGTTGAGTTATGTGTCAAGTGAATTTTGCCTTGTTTCTACAAAATAAATATCCAACTCACAGTTTTATATTTCAAAATTATAGGATATCCTGATCTTTTTATATTACTGTTTTCCTTTCAAGCACCATTCTAAATATTTTACATATAACACAAGGCATTCACTACGACTTACTTATCAATAAAGAGCTCAGTACTTAATAAGAGGTACACATACTAGTATGCTTTGATCACACCTAATGAAAGCAAAAACATGAATAACATTTTCTGGTATAACTTGCATGATATGTGCAACACGGCTCTAGATCTCTAAGGTGGCTTTTGCATGTCATTCACATTCTCAAAATACTGGATAACGGAGTAAAAAAGAACAAAGGCTTTGAATATGTATCTGTACTGAAATCCCAGAACTGCAATATATATGAAAACTTGGAGAAAATAATCTATGTCACGTTTCTCCAAGAGACGAATTCCTAATAAAGTCATAGTAAGACTGAAACAAGACCTCTGCTTCCAAATGGCAGACAAACTCTTCCTGATGAAGACGAGCATATTTTATTTTTCTTTTTTAAAGTTATTTTTTAATTCCAGTATAGTTAACACACAGTGTTGTATTAGTTTCAGGTGTACAATATAGTGATTCAAAATTCAACACATTACTCAGTGCTCATCATGGTTAGTGTACTCTTAATCCCCTTTAACTATTTCACCCATACTCCCCACCTGCCTCCCCTCTGGTAACCACCTGTTTGTTCTCTATGTTTAAAGGTCTGTTTTTTTCGTTTGACCCTTTTCCCCCTTTTCTTCATTTGTTTTGTTTCTTAAATTCCACATATGAGTGAAATCATATGGTATTTGTCTTTCTTTGACTTATTTCACTTAGCATTATGCCCTCTAGATCCATATGTCTTGATATTTAAACAAGTGTATTTTAAAAGGCATTTGCTTGAAGATGTTAAAGAGATAACAAACAAAAGTGAAAAATAACTCAACAGGATATAAGATAGCATGGAGATCCTGGGAAGGGAGTTTCACATTTAAGGCTGCTTTAATCAATCCTGGGAACACATCCTAGGCATAGAGGTGAACCTAGTCAGATAGGCTTCCAAGGGAAAAACCACTCAGCTTTGAATCATGTCAATCTCTGAATGTGGACTTAAATGATAAAAAGACTGCTACTGGCCCAAATAACAGAAGCAAATGTAAACCCAACCTGGAGAAAGAAAACGCCTGACACTTCAAATTATTTCCATAAATATTCATAAACAAAATGTATGGTAAACAATAAAAAACAGGTACATAAAGAGGCAAGAAAACTAGAATGAAACTGACAGAAGCAAAAGACCACTGAAACAGACCAAAAGGAACTTGAGACAGACTTTTAATAAACTCTGGTTACTGCTTCTTAGGATAATAAAAGACAAGACTGGGAATTCCAACATAGAACTGGACTTCAAAAAGCAAAAACAAAACTAAACTAATAATGCCAAACAAATTATTTATTCAAAGATGGGTTTAACAGCAAACTGGATACACTGAAGGTATTTCAGAAGAAAATATCTAGAATGAAGGGAGACAAAAAAAAAGAGTGGCAAATAGAGAAAAGAGGATGAAAGACTGAGAATGATGTAAGGACTAATATGCCAGAAAAAAGAAGAAGGAAAGAATGAACAGAAGCCATATTTGATGAAATGGCTGATAGTTTTTATAGGCTTTGATTTTATGGTCTTTGAGTTTGAAAAATTAAGTAGAATAAATAAAAAGAAATCCATGAATAGGCATGTCATAGTAAAATTGTTGAAAACAAAACTTAAAGCAACCAAAGAAGAGTGGAAATTATTACTTTTCAAGATAAAAATAAGGCTGACAGCTTAACTCAACGTAAACAACAGGACAGTGAAGGCTGGCTTGAAAGTACTGCAAGAAAGAACTGCCCATCTAGAATATCATTTCTAAGAAAAATACTCATCTAGTACGAAGGTGGAGTAAATATATTTTCAGGTAAAAAAGAGACAATTCATCGCCAGATGTACACTAGAGGAAATACTAAAGTAACTTCCTCAGATGCAAAACCTGAGTGGAAGATTAACAGAATAAATGAGTTAGTAAATCTAAATGAACACTATATAAACTAATACTGTATTCATAGGCTTGACATATACAATAATGAAGGCATTTAAGTTGAGAGAAATGGTGTTTAAGTGTTCTAAGATCCATGCAGGCCAAAGAGAGGGCAAAAAATGCAAAGTGTCATCACACATTGCTATAGGATGCCAACTATGCATGCTGAAATCGCTTTTAAAAAACCCACTTACAGAATAGTAAGATCATATAACTACCAAGTTAATGAGAAAAAACAATAACTAAAAACACTTAATAAATTCTAAAGAAAAAGGAACAAAGAGTAGGAGGATCAAATAAACAGGTTGAGTCAAAAGCAAGTGCTTTCAGTTATTATTTGTAAGATCTAAACTTTTCATTTAAAAGATTATTTTAAAAAACAACTATAATGCCATCTATAAAAGATCACTTAAAATATAAAGATACAAAAGTAATGAAAAAAGATATTTATCCAAAAACTCTCATGATCCCTAAGGTGGCTTTTGCAGGTGACTTATATGGAAAGTTGGTATACTGTTATTAAAGTAGATTGCCAAGCAAAAAGCATCACTAGAGAAAAAAGGTGAATACTTCATAATGTTAGCAAATTCAATTGGCCAAAAAAACATAATAATGTAAATATGTATGTAAATATTAACATAGCCTAATAAAATGTGTGAACACTAACAGAACTAGGAGGCAAAGTAATTCCGTACTCATAATGGGAGATTTGCAACACTGCTTAAAAAATACACCTACACAGGGGTGCCTGGGGGACTCAGTTGGTTAAGCGACCGACCCTTGATTTTGGCTCAGGTCATGATCTCACAGTTTGTGAGATCAAGCCCTGTGTTGGGCTCTATACTGACAGCAAGGAGCCTGCTCAGGATTCTCTCTCTCTCCTCTCTCTCTCTCTCTCTCTGTTCCTCCCCCACTCGCGCTCTATCAAAATAAACATTTAAAAATATATATACAGTAAAACCTTATTTTGTGAACATAATTCATTCCAGAAACATGCTTGCAATCCAAAGCACTCGTATATCAAAGTGAATTTTAAGAACCATTGGCTCAGTTGTGATTATTCGGCATCACGTACTACTTGTATTGCAAAACATCACCTGTTTATCAAGTTAAAACTTATCAGAAACGTTTGCTTGTCTTGCAGAACACTCTCCAAAAAAGTTACTTGCAATCCCAGGTTTTACTGTATATAGAAAAATTAAAAATATAGAAAAAAATTAAACGTAGAAAAATGAAACACAAGGATTACCAAATTTTGAATTAATGAACATAACACTGTACTTCACATGCAGTGTTTATTATTTTCTAGTGTACATATTTACCAAAATTGACCATATGCACATACAACAAAAACAATTATCAATTAGTTTCAAAGAAATGGAATTATATAAGGTAGGCTCTCTGATCACAGTGGAATTAAGCCAGAAATCAGCAACAGAAAAAGAATAAGAAAATCCCCAAATTCAGAAATTAAAAATATACTTCTAAAGAATAGCCATGGGTAGAAGATGAAATCACAATCGAAATTAGAAAATATCTTGATCCAAATAATAATGAAAATACAATGTAAAAAAACTTGCAAAATTTATACCTCTACATGTATAAACACATATATTTAAACATAAGTATTTATAGTCACATATATGTATATACAGGCTGAAAATAAGCATGTTAAGCAGCAATCCTAAGAAGTTTTAAAAAGGCAAAAGTTGGTTCTTCAAAAACACCTACAATATTTACATCTCCTGGTAAGATTACTTGAGTAACAAAAAATAATGTGAACAATGGGAGATCACTATAGATCCTACAGGCATTAAAATTGAATTATGAACGAATTGTTAAATTAACATAAAGAATGACAAATTGAAAACTGTAAGTTACCAAAACTGACCAAAGACAACAAGGAAATATAAATATTCATTTAACTGCTGAATTTGAAGAAACTGAATCCATACTACAACCTTCCTCCCCAAAACTACAGGCACAGATGTCTACACTAATGAAATCTACCAAACATTTAAGGAAGAAATAATGACTCTCACACAAGATCCAGAAAATAAACCAAGACTTAGGGCCCACTTCTCCCTGCTACTTTAGTGAGGCATTCATGACCTAGATACTAAACCTAAAAAGAACATTTAAGAAAGTGTAGGCAACCCTGACTCATTAATGTAGATGAAAAAATTCCAAACAAAATATTAGCAAAACAAAACGGTCAATACATAAAAGAGGTTATGCATCATGATGAAAATGGATTTACTCCAGTGATACAAGACTGGCTGGCTGAACATTCAGAAAATTAATGTTCTGTAAAATTCAGCACATTAAAAAGGAAAGGAAAAATATCACATATTACCTCAATAGATGATAAAATCTAATGTCAATCCATAATAAATAGAAATTCTCCTACTAATGATTAGAAATGAACAGACTGCTAAATCTATCTACCAATGAAATTAGGAACTGGGGATGAATTAGAATGACCACTCTCATCATATCTAAAATTTTACTGTAAGTCCAAGCCAGTTAAATATGGCAAGAAAAAGAAAATGCACAATGACTGAAAAGTAATAAACCTATCATTATTCACAGGCGTTGATGTGCATCTATTCTGAAATCCCAAAGAATCTATAAACAAAACTGGAGATTAAGGAATTTAGGAGAGATGTTGGCTACAATGTCAATAAACACAAGTGAACTGGATTTCTGTAACCAACAACAAATGTAAAAAACGTTAAAGGATGTTGTCTACAATAGCATCCAAAATATCAATGATTTTATCTAGACATTATGCAAAATGAAATAAATCAGACAGACAATTACATATACTCTATTATTTCACTTATATGTAGAATCTAAAAAACTCAAACTCGTAGATACAAAGAACAGATTGGTTGTTACCAAAGGTAGGAGCTGGGAGATGGAGGAAATGGATCAAGGTGGTCAAAAGGCACAACGTTTCAGTTAAAAGATAAGTAAATCCTTGGGAAGAAATGTGTAGCATGGTGGCTACAGTTAACAATACTGTAGCGTATATTTGAAAGTTGCTAAGAGAGTAAATCTTAAAAGTTTCCACCACAAGAAAAAAACTTTGTAGTTATTTAAGGTAATGCATGTTAACCAAACTACCATGGGAAACATTTGGGTGGAGATATATATCTATCTTGAATCAGTGTTATATACCTGAAACTAATACAATGCTATATGTTAATTATATCTCAATAAAATTGAAAAAAAAAATCACCTATTTAGGTATTCATCTAAGTAAAGATATAGGACAGTTTGATTCAAAATAGTGCAAAATGATACAGAGAAGCTAAAGAAAAAATAGAGGAATATGACATATTAGTAGACTGCAAGATTTTCCCAAATTTCTACCAAAAAAATCCCAACAGCTTTTGTTATTAAAATTGTATTTGGTATTTGAACTTGGTAATATGATTCTGAAATTCATATGGAAAATTAAGGGCCAAGATATTCAAAAAGAACAAAGTTACAGGGCTTGTTCTATAAGATATCAAACTTATCAAGAAGTACGGTATGGTAAAATATAGACAAACAGGTGAAGAAATCAAAATAGGGAGTCAGATGCACACAAATATGGACATATGATTTAAAATAAAGATGGCACAGTGGAACAATGATCTCAGTAAAAAATACAGACACAATTATTTATTCATACATAAATTAAAAAAAAAAAACCTGACCTCTACTTATACCTCATACATTAAAAATATTAACTCCAAGAATAACTGTACAAAATTATAATAAAAAAGAGTGGACAAAGTTGGGGCACTTGGCTGGCTCAGTCAGAAGAGCATGTAACTCTTGATCTCAGGATCATGAGTTTGAGTCCCACATTGGGTGAAGAAAAGGCTTAAATGAATTAAAAACAAGGAAAGAGTTAGGGTTCCCAAGACCACCCCCAGGTTTGATGATTAAGAGAACTCACAGGACTCTGTTAATAGTCATACTCACAGCTATGATTTATTACAGTAAAAGGATACAAAGCAATATCAGGAAAGGGAAAAGATGAATAGGCAACATCCAAGAGAGAACATACACAAACTTTCAAGGGTTCTTTTGCAGTGGAGTCACAAAGGACTTGCTTAATTGCCCAGCAACAAGTTATGATAACACACACAAAATGCTGTTAACCAAAGTAATCTTATTAGAGACTCAGCAACCAGTTTTTTATTGGGGGCTGGTCACCTAAGGGTCCTCTGCTTAGTACATCTAAAACTTCCATATTCCCAGAAGGAAAGCAAAGGTTTAGCATAAACCGTATTTGTAGAAGTAATCACCACCACAATAAATCTTGCTACCATCACTTACCATGCAATATTGCTACATATTAACTACATCCTCCTAAATTATAGATTGTATCCTCATGTTTTTATAACTGGAAGTCTGCATCTTTTAATCACTTTTCCCTATTTTGCCCATTCCCCTATATAGCTAAGACTTCTTTTTATTGAGATGAAATTCATTTCAAACAAAATCAACCATTTTAAGTGTACAATTGATTGGCATTTAGTACATTCCCATTGCTGTGCAATTACTATATCTATGTAGTTTTTTTTTTTTTTAATGTGTGACTATATTTAAAAGAATTACTAAAACTTTCCTTCTGATACCCTGGAATGCTAAAATAAGATTCAATTAAAACAAGTTATTTAAATATTTTGGAATACAAATAGCCCAATTACCACATATTTTAATAGATTCATACACTAAAAGATAATTTAGTAGTCTGAAAAGAAGGCAGTATGTGCTTTCTTGGATGTTTAAATGAGTCCCATGCAATAACATGAGTGTACCTTAAAGACTTAAAGTAAAGTTACACAGTATGAGATAAAGACAGTGATGGTATATTTTGTTGTTTGTCACAACATAATAAGCAAACTCAAGACTATTTAGAAACATAGAGGGGCACCTGGGTGGCTCAGTCAGTTAAGCGGCCAACTCTTGATTTTGGCTCAAGTCACGGTCTCATAGTTCAGGAGATCAAGCCCCGCATCATGCTCCAGGCTGACACCTCAGAGCCTGCTTGGGATTCTTTTTTCCCCTCTCTCAGCCTTTCTTCTCTCTCTCAAAATAAAAATACATTAAAAGGGAAGGGGCACCTGGGTGGCTCAGTGGGTTACGCTTCTGACTTCAGCTCAGGTCATGATCTCAAGGTTCATGGCTTCGAGCCTTGCGTTGGACTCTGTGCTGACAGCTCAAGAGCCTGGAGCCTGCTGCCGATTCTGTGTCTCTCTGTCTCTGCCCCTCCCTTACTCACAGTCTGTCTCTCTCTCTCTCTCTCTCAAAAATAAACAAACATTAAAAAAAATTTAAAAAGAAACATACAGCAATCTAACATTGCCTTTACAACAAGTGCACAGTCACAAGATCTTTAACAAAAGTGGAGTGTCTACGAAAGATTTAAAAAAACAAAATGGTCCTTCAATACAGTTAGTTTGGACATATTATTATAATAATCATTTTGACTCTACTGATGATGAGTTAAGGAATTTTAAAAATAAACCTTTTCCAAATCCTTCTCAGGATTTTGAGAAGACAAGGGAAGTAGGAAGCACCAGGAATTGGTCTCCCCTTCCAGACAACAACTGTACTAGCAGAATAGGTCTGATGTAAGTTTGGAACTCTCAAAGTTACTGAAGACTAAGATAGTAAATTACAGTGAATTTCGATCAATTTCAGCTCTTAGCACAGAAGTAACTACTCATTCCCCCCTTCCCAGCCCGATGGCAGGCAGATGTATGTCCTTAGAGCAGTCTATACACAGCTTTTAGGAGCCAGCGTGGGCAAAAAGGACCCTACCCCTCCAAATACTGGGGATCTGTGCTCTGCTGCCTCTGATCACAGAGGAGCAGACAAAAATGCAGACAGCCATTGTTCCTGCCCCAGCCCATACTTTGCAAGCCCCTCATTCTCCAGTTTAAGTAATGTCCAAGGGACTTAAAGGACCAGCACTCTTTCCTTCTCTTCACTTTCTTTTTCCCTTTTAGGGAACCAGACATTAAAGGACATTCATAAACAACTGCACATATGGGGAAAATTAGAAAGTGACCACACATGCTCAGGGAAAGAATCAGAAAAAGACATGACAAGACTTCAAGTATACACCTAAGACCGATCTGTGACCAACAGCCTGTAACAACTGAAAAAATAAACAAAAATAAAACCCAGCAAACCCCGGGTGAAGAAAGAATATGAATTCCAGAGCTACCACATTATTAGCTTCAAATGTCTAGTTTTAGCCAAAAAAACCACAAGGCAAAGAATCAAGAAAGTATGGGCCATTCAAAGGGAAAAAAATAAAAACAAAAACAAATTTTACTGAAAAATACCTGATGGCAAATATACTAGACAAGGACTTAAAAAACACCTGTCATACAGATGCTCAAAGAACTGAAGGAAGATGTGGAGAAAATTCAGAAAGTGATGTATGAATAAAATGGAAATATTGATAAAGAAATAGAAAACCTAACAAGAAACCAAAAACAAATTCTGGAGCTAGAACAATAATGAAGTGAAAACTTCACTACAGGTATTCAAAGGCAGATTTGAGCAGGAAGAAGAATTAGTGAACTTGAAGACAATGGATATTACAGTCTGAGGAACAGAAAGTAGAAAGGATTGAATAAAAGTGAACAGAACCTAAGGGACCACTGGGACACTAGCAAGTGTCCTCTCTTTCACCAGAGGAAGAGAGAATATTTTGAAGAATGGCTGAAAACTTAACAAGTTTGATGAAAGACACAAATATATATATAGAATATGCTCAAGATATTCTGCATAAAATGGATTCAAAGATACACACAACAAGACACATTATCATCAAACTTACAAAAGACAAAGAGAATACAAAATAGAATATGGAGAGCAGCAAGAAAGAAGAGAATCATTACATACAAGGGATCCTCAGTAAGCTGATCAGATTTCTCATCAGAAAGTCTCCCCAGAGCCAAAGCATAAGAGACTCTTAAAAACTGAGAAAAAACTGAGGGTTGATGGGGGGGTGGGAGGGAGGGGAGGGTACCTTTTGGGATGAGCACTGGGTATTGTATGGAAACCAATTTGACAATAAATTTCATATATTGAAAAAAAAAAAGAAAGAAAGTCTCCCCTTCCATTTTTCTCTTTGCATGGGATCAGGCTTTCCCCACTAACTCTTTTCCTTTTTTTCTAGGGTTACTTCAACAAACAAATCAAAAGGACACCTGGTGGAAGGGTTTGCAGAGGACTGACCAGTGTGATAGAGCAGCCAAAACGCAACAACAGATAGCATGCAACATACATCAGAAACACTTCCTGAAGGGTCAGGCCCTGGACAGTGTATGACCCCTTTTTAATATAGTACTTGCAGGTGCAGGACACATAACAAGCTATTAAAACACACAAAAGACAAATACTTAGCCAAAATGATGAAAGGAAAGAATTCTCCCTTAAAGAAAAAGCAAGAAGAAATGACAGCCACAGAATTGTTCAAAACAGATATAAACAATGAATCTGAACAAAACTTTAGAATAACAGCCATAAGATTAATAGCTGGGCTTGAAAAAAGCATAGAAGACAGTAGAGAATCTATTGTTGCAGAGATCAAACAACTAAGACATAGTCACGATGAATTAAGAAATACTGTAAATGAGATGCAAAATAAACTAGCGACAGTGAGGACAGAAGCAGCAGAGAGAACAGGTGAAATAGAAAATAAATGTATGGAAAAAGATGAAGCTGAAAAAAAGAGGGAAAGGAAATTACTAGACCACAAGAGAGAATTAGATAGCTAAGAGATTCCATGAACAAAACACTATCCATATCATAGGAGTTCCAGAAGAGGAGCAGGAGAAAGGGGCAGAAGTTTTATTTGAACAAATTATAGCCGAGAACTTCCCTAATCCAGGGAAGGAAACAGGCATTCAAGTCCAAGAGACACAGAGAACTCCCTTCAAAATCAACAAAAACAGGTCAACACCATGACATATAGTGAAACTGGCAAAACACAAAGATAAAGAGAGAATTCTGGAAGCAGCTAGGGACAAATGGGCCTTAACCTACAAGGGCAGACACATAAGGGTAGTTGCAGACTTGTCCAGTGAAACTTGGCAGGCCGGAAGGGAGTGGCAGAAAATATTCAATGTGCTGAATAAGAAAAATATGCAATCAAGAATCCTTTATCCAGCAAGGCTGTCATTCAAAGTAGAAGAGATAAAGGCTTTCCCGGATAAAAACTAAAGGATTTCATGACCACCAAACCAGCCCTGTAGGAGATCCTAAGGGGAATTCTGTGAGTGGAAAGGAGCAAAGACTACAAAGGACCAGAGACATCACCACAAACATGAAACCTACAGATAATACAACAGCGCTACCTCCATATCTTTCAATAATCACTGTGAGGGGCGCCTGGGTGGCTCAGTCGGTTAAACAGCCGACTTCGGCTCAGGTCATGATCTCGCAGTCCGTGAGTTCAAGCCCCGCATTGGGCTCTGTGCTGACAGCTCAGAGCCTGGAGCCTGTTTCAGATTCTGTGTCTCCCTCTCTCTCTCTGCCCCTCCCCTGTTCATGCTCTGTCTCTCTCTGTCTCAAAAATAAATAAACGTTAAAAAAAAAATTAAAAAAAAAAAAATCACTGTGAATATAAATGGACTAAATGCCCCAATCAAAAGACACAGGATATCAGAATGGATAAGAAAATGAGATCCATTTATGTGCTGCCTACAAGAGACTCATTTTAGGCATGAGGATACCTGAAGATTGAAAATGAGGATGGAGAACCATCTAAGAGCCACCCAGGAGCCCCAAACAAACTAGATTTTAAAACAGACTGTAACAAGAGATGAAAAAGGGCACTCTATCATAATTAAGGGTCTATCCATCAAGAAGAGCTGACATTTGTAAATGTTTATGCCCCCACTATGAAAGCACCCAAATATATAATTATCACAAACATAAATAAATGTATAGATAATAGGGAACTTTAATACTCCACTTACAACAATATACAGATCATCTAGGCAGAAAATTAACAAGGAAACAATGGCTCTGAAGGACACATTGGACCAGATGGACTTAACAGATATATTCAGAACATTTGATTCAGAACACACTCTTCTCAAGTACACATGATACATTCTCCAAAACAGATCACATATTGGGTCACAAAACAGTTCTCAACAGGTACAGAAAGACTGAGATCATACCATGCATATTTTCAGGTCACACTATGAAACTTGAAATCAACCACAAGAAAAAATTTGTAAAGCCCCCAAAAACACAGAGGTTAAAAAACTAAAGAATGAATGGGTTAACAAGCAAATTAAAGAAGAATTTTAAAAATACATGGAAGCCAATGAAAATGAAACACAACAGTCCAAACACTTTGGGATGTAGAAAAGCACTTCTTAAGAGGAAAATACATTGCAATTCAGGCCTATCTTAAGAAGCAAGAAAGGTCCCAAATACACAACCTAACCTTACACGTAAAGGAGCTAGAAAAGGAACAAAAATAGAGCCTAAAGCCGGCAAAAGAAGGGAAATAATAAAGATTAGAGCAGAAATAAACAATATAGAATCCAACAAAAACAAAAACCCCCCAGCAGAATCAATGAAACTAAAAGCTGACTTTTTGAGAGAATAAACAAAATTGATAAACCACTAGCCAGACTTATCAAAAAGAGAAGAGAAGACCCAAATAGATAACATCATGAATGTAAGAGGAGAAGTCACAACCAATACCACAGAAATACAAACAATTATAAGAGAATACTATGAAAAATTCTATGCCAAAAAACTGAACAATCTGGAAGAAATGGCAACACTCACACACTACCAAAACGCAAATGGGAAGAAACAGAAAATTTGAACAGGCCCATAGCCAGAAAAGAAATTGAATCAGTTATCAAAAATCTCCCAAAAAGTAAGAGTCCTGGGCCAGATGCTTCCCAGGGGAATTCTACCAGACATTTAAAGCAGAGTTAATACTTATTCTTCTCAAACTGTTCTAAAAATACAAATGGAAGTAAAGCTTCCAAACTCATTCTAAGAAGCCAGCATTACCTTGATTCCAAAACCGGACAAAGACCCTAATAAAAAGGAGAATTACACGCCAACATCCCTGAGGAACATGTATGCAAAAATTCTCAAGGAGAACCTGGGTGGCTCAGTCAGTTAAGCGTCCAAGTTCAGCTCAGGTCATATCTCGTGGTTCATGGGTTTGAGTTCTTCATTGGGCTCTGTGCTGACAGCTCAGAGCCTGGAGCCTGCTTCTGATTCTATGTCACCCTCTCACTCTGCCCCTCCCCCACTCAGGCTGTCTCTCTCTCTCTCTCTCTCTCTCTCAAAAATAAACATTTAAAAATGTTTTTAAAAAATTCCCAACAAGCTACTAGTAAATCGAATTCAACAGTAAATTAAAAGAATTATTTACTATGATCAAATGGGATTTATTCCTGGGCTGCAGGGCTGGTTCAATATTCACAAATCCAAAAACGTGCACATTAATAAAGGATAAGAACCGTATGATCCTCTCAACAGATGCAGAAAAAGCATTTGACAAAATACAGCATCCTTTCTTGACAAAAACCCTCAAGAACGTAGGGATACAAGGAACATACTTAACATCATAAAAGCCATATGTGAAAGGCCCACAGCTAATTATCATCCTCAATGGCAACAACAGAGTGCTTTCCCCCTGAGATTAGGAACACAACAGGGATGTCCACTGTCACCACTGTTGTTTAGCATAGTGTTGGAAGTCTAGCCTCAGCAGACAACAAAGTGAAATACAAGGCATACAAATTGGAAAGGAAGAAGTCAAACTTTCACTCTTCCAAGATGACACAATACTTAGTCTACATGGAAAATCCAAAAGACTCCACCAAAAAAACTGCTAGAGCTGATCCATGAATTCAGCAAAGTTGCAGGATGTTAAATCAAAGTACAGAAATCGGGTGCATTTCTATACACCCATAATGAAGAGAAAGATTATATTAGGTAATTGATCCCACTTACAATTGCACCAAAAAACGTAAAATACCTAGCAATAAACAATAGAAAGCTTATGAAAGAAATTGAAGACACAAAGAAATGGAAAAACATTCCATGCTCGTGGATTAGAACAAATATCGTTAAAATGTTGATACTATCCAAAGCCATCTACACATTCAATGCAATCCCTATCAAAATAACACCAGCATTCTTCTCAGAGCTAGAACAAACAATCCTAAAATTTGTATGGAACCACAAAAGACCCTGAATAGCCAAAGTAATGTTGAAAAAGAAAGCCAAAGCAGAAAGCATCACAAACCCAGACTTTAACTGGTATTACAAAGCTATAATCATAAGGACAGTTAGGGTATCGGCACAAAAACAGACACATAGATCAATGGAATAGAGAACCCAGAAACAGACCCACAAATATGTGGCCAACTAATCTTTGACAAAGCAGGAAAGAATATTCAATGGAAAAAAAAGTCTCTTTAGTAAATGGTGCTGGGAGAACTGGACAGCGACATGCAGAAGAATGAAAATGGACCACTTTCTTACACCATATACAAAAATAAATCCAAAATGGATGAAAGACCTAAATGTGAAACAGGAAATAATCAAAATCCTAGAAGAGAAAACAGGCAACAACCTCTTTGACCTCAGCTGCAGCAATTTCTTATTGACAGGTCTCCAGAGTCAAAGGAAACAAAAGCAAAAATGAATTACTGAGACGTCATCAAGATAAAAAGGCTTCTGCACAGCAAAGGAAACAATCAGCAAAATTAAAAGGCAACCAATGGAATGGGAGAAGATATTTGGAAATGATGTATCAGATAAAGGATTAGTATCCAAAATCTATAAAGAACTTACCAAACTCAACATCCAAAAAACCCACAAATGATCCAGTAAAGAAATGGGCAAAAGACAGGAATAGACGCTTTTCGAAAGAAGACATCCAGATGGCACACAGACATATGAAAAGATGCTCAACACTGCTCATTATCAGAGAAATACAAATTAAAACCACAATGAGATACCAACTGACACCTGTCAGAATGGCTAAAATTAACTCAGGAAACAAAAGATGTTGGCAAGATATGGAGAAAAGAGAACACTTTTGCACTGTTGGTGGGAATGTAAACTGGTGCAGTCACTCTGGAAAACATGGGGAAGTTCCTCAAAAAATTAAAAAATAGAACTACCCTATGACCCAGCAATTCCAGTACTAGGAATTTATCCAAATACAAAAATGCTGATTCAAAGGGGCACATGAACATCACTGTTTATAGCAGCACTATCAACAACAGCCAAATTATGGAAAAAGCCCAAATGTCCATCAACATATCTATGTATCTATGTATCTATGTATCTATGTATCTATCTATCTATCTATATGTATATGGAATACTACTCGGTGATGAAAAAAATGAAATCTTGCCATTTGCAACAATGTGGATGGAACCATAGGATATTAGGCTAAGTGAAATAAGTTAGAGAAAGACAGATATCACATGATTTCACTCATAGGTAAACTGGAGAAACGAAAAGATGATTATAGGGGAAGGGAAGCAAAAATAAGATATAAACAGAGAGGGAGGCAAACCATAAGAGACTGTTAAATACAGAGAACTGAGGTTTAATCGGGGTGTGGGGGTGAGGGGTGGGGAAAATGGGTGATGGACATTAAGGAGGGCACTTGTTGGGATGAGCACTGGGTGTTATATGTAAGTCATCAATCACTGGATTCTACTACTGAAGCCAAGAGTACACTGTATTTTAACTAACTTGAGGGAAAAAAAAGCAAACAATTTTCATATTTCACAGCAGAGGTCCAGAAAACAAAAGCAACAATTCAAGTGAATTCAATCCAAAGTAATTTAGTAAAACTGTAAAACAAAAACAAAAACAAAACTAGTTAAGTTACCTATTTTACTTCATACCTTTTAAGTTTTGAACTATAGAAATGTATATATTATAAAGTGCTCTGGCAACATAATGTAAATTTTTCTGATCCTAGTTTTGAAAGTTAATATAACCATCACAACAATCCTTCCCCAAACCATTTTACAAAGCTTACAAACAAAATACTTATTTTCTCAAAATAATTCCTGAGAAAAATTAAAACACTAACATTTTCTTTTCAATCATAAATTACTTTTTCCCCAGCTGAGCCAGACAAACACCATCAAGGCTGAAATCACTTTATAACAAATTATGCATAAAAATATGAAATGACTTGAGAAGTACCTGAAGTAGAAGCAGCCATCTTCTTTGTCATTATCTTTTATTTTATTACAACTAAATGTTTCTGCCTAGAAAGGAAGTAGGAGAGAAGGAGGGGAGGGAGAAATCAGGATGAAACCTTTATATTTCCACTAAACGCAAATACAGATCACATCTGGATTTATAAATACATACACACACAGCTATACATAGGTATCTTTACAATGCATTAAAATTAAAACAAATTTTTTTTTACATTTATTTATTTTTGAGAGACAGAGCATGAGCAGGGGAAGGGCAGAGAGAAAGGGAAACAGAATCAGAAGCAGGCTCCAGGCTCCGAGCTGTCAGCACAGAGCCCGATGTGGGGCTTGAACTCACGAACCATGAAATCACAACCCGAGCCAAAGTCGGATGCTTAACCGACTGAGCCACCCAGGCGCCCCTACAATGCATTTAAGATTCAATAATGAGATTAGTCATGGGGACAACCATTAAAAAAAATTTTTTTTAATGTTTATTTTTGAGAGAGAAAGAGAGAGAGTGTGAGCAGTGAAGGAGCATAGACAGAGGGAGACACAGAATCTGAAGCAGTCTTGAGCCTCTGAGCTGTCAGCACAGAGCCTGACTCAGGGCTTGAACCCATGAACCGTGAGATCATGACCTCAGCTGAAGTCGGACGCTTAACTGATTGAGCCACCCAGGCGCCCCTGTGACATACCATGTAAAAGGTACACAAAAGATCTCTGTGGGGGTGACATGGTAATAGCAGCTTGATGGGACTGACCGTATAAATTAAGGAAGCTAGTTAAAGCTCCATGTGGCTACTAAGCACTTGAAATATATCTGGATCAAACTGAAAGGTGGTGTAAGCATAAAATACACATGAAATTTCAAAGACTGGTAACATAAAAGAATGTAAAATCTCATTAATAAACTTTAAATACTGAGTACATGTTTAAGTGGTAACTTGATGTTAGGTTAAAACTACTTTAAAATTAATTTTACTTCTTTTTACTCTTTTAATGTATCCACTAGAAAAATATAATGTGTGACTTGTATTATATTTCTATTGGACTGTGCTGCTTAGACCCTCAACTATTCTCACCACTCTACCCTCCCTCCTGTATCCTGTAAGTATATCATCACATCTCTTTACTGTCTCATTTTATATATTATCTCTTAGTGGTATTTAACAGTGCCACTGTCCTTTAGAATTTTTTTAGATGTTTAATTTTGAGAGAGAGAGAGAGAGACAGAGGGACAGAGAGAAGGAGAGGGAGGGAGGGAGACAGAGAGAGGGAGAGGGAGGGAGGTAGGGACGGATGGAGAGAGAGGGAGACAAAGAATCCAAAGCAGGCTCCAGGCTTCGAGCTGTCAGCACAGAGCCTGACTACAGGGCTCGAACTCACAAACTGCAAGATAATGACCTGAGCCGAAGTCGGCTGCTTGACTGACTGAGCCACCCTGGTGTCCCTGTCCTTTAGATAATTTTAAAGTGTAAAATATCTTAAAGTTCAAGGAATATCACAATGTAGGCTACTCTTTTTCAAAAGAATCAACACTTAATTTTGAAACATATTCTAATATACTCATATATACATACATATCTCAAGTGATGAAGTGGGTTAATGTGTAGTTCTTCAGTATATACAGACTGCATTCTTGCATTAAATTACATTTAAGTTAAATGTAAGAGTTAATTTTAACTTCTAAAAATGCTTCCCCAGAACTTACATTTGCTGGTGGTCGGTTCCCACTGTTAGACAGCTGCCACATTTTCATGGAAATACGTGCTGGATTAATATTTTTGATGATACTGTCATCTTCAGAAATAACAGTAATCATAAAATCTGTCATGGTGAATATTAAAAAATTATTTCCTAGTCCACTTAATGAATTAGGTTAAATAACCGTACGTCTTAAAGTGTACATTTTGTTTAAATGTTAATAATGAAATTCTGAAGAAAACAAAACCATTCTGTAATCAGCATTCCCCAATAATCTGTCTATAAAAATGTACTAATCATGACAGACAACTCTATTGCTAAATCTCTTCCAGAAATCTAACGCATACATCTTTACTATTATTAATCCTTTGCCTTATTTTCACAATCTGCCTTGCTAGAAGTTCTACCATGCAAGACCAAAAAGGTTAGACTGTGGATACTCAGCAACACAGAATTAGGCAACTGGTCATAAATCCATGTGCTTTACGTATTCTGAGAATTCAGTGTATATTTTACGGTTTTATTCACTTGGCACCCATATGATGGGTATAATTTTTTAAAGTTTTGTTTACTTAGAGGGAGGGAGGGAAGGAGGGAGAGAGAGAAAGTGCAAGTGTGCACAAGCATGTGAGTGGGGGAGGGGCAGAAGGGGGGGAGAGAGGGAGGGAGGGAGGGAGGGAGAGAGAGAGAATGAATGAATGAATGAATGAATCCCAAGCAGGCTCCGCACCAGCAGCTTAGAGACTAACGTAGGGCTAGAACCCACAAACCATGAGATCATAACCTGAGCTGAAACCAAGAGTAGGATGCTCAACCGACTGAGCCACCCAACTTGAGCTGAAACCAAGAGTAGGATGCTCAACCGACTGAGCCACCCAGGCACCCCTGATGGATATAGTTTTTTAATGACAGGAAATAGGTCTTACCTCTTGAAACAGACTTAAAATTATGAGTATAAAGGCTATGTATATATGTAACAATTATTAAAAATTATTAATTTTATAATCTAAACTTTTTGGTCTGCTTGTTTCTACTGCTTATAACTATGTATATGAATTCATCCCTTTAAGAAAACAAAGTCTTCAAGAAAATTACCCATATAAAGTAAATACCATTTCCTATTGAAAATAGGAAGACTACACTGCCAGACTACACTGAAATTATCTGCTTACTTAAGTGTTTTCTACAGTAGACAGAACTCATTGGCAATTGTTGTATTCATTATTGGAACCAAGAGCCCAATACAGTGTCTGGACATCGCATGTATTTAGGAAATGTTTTTTGTTCTGAAATAGTTTTAATAATAAATTCTGATGTTTTCACCCAAATTAAGTTAAACAATCCTGGTTCTATTTGGTTGAAGATGACATTAAAACCTATTTAATAGAACTGCCACAGTTCTTGCCATCCTTCTTTTGCAGAACTTCACAATCCAGTGAATGAGCAAACACAAACTCCATTACCACAGGCTCTCAGCTTATGTACAAACTTTCCGTTCATTCTTGACCATTAAGGGAATGTACAATAGAGATGAAAGAAGATATAGTTAAATCAAACATTTTCTTTGCCATTTAAAATGCTATGCAGGCTTGTTTTTCATCATGCTAGATATCTAGAATAAATAATTTATTCCACTAGTGTAAAAAGCAATTATCATTACAAATCTATTTGAAATTTGTGACTTACTCACCAGTGAAAATACCCCCTGCTAAAAAGGAAGCATCTTTGTCATATTTAATATTGAGACGAATAGGTTTTTCAGGGTCCGGAAGAATCATTAACTTAATTATAGGTCCTTCTATGTTACTTTTGTTATAAATGGCTCTAACCTGCATCACATGTTCTCCTCTAACAGGAGGGAGAAAAAGAGAGACAAAGAGTTCTAATTACATTATAGTTATAGCTTAAAAATTGAGACAACTTATACAAAGTTAAACTCATTTACAAAACCTCTCTACTCCTGTTCAGTTCCATCTACTACCTAACACTAAATAGAAGGCTAATTATTACTCTTAACTTCGGCAAGGAATAAGAAAACTCAATTTTTATATGACTAATAACTATCAAACTTTTGGTTCTTACCTAGGGGCATAAACACTGAACACTCCCAAATTAGCCCTGCCCCTTTCATCTGTTTTATGCTGTTGGTTTGAAGGAGTAAGCTAAAAACAAAACAAAACAAAACAAAATGGTTAATTAGACAATTCTAGAGAACAAATTCTTTTCCCCTATTACAATGTTCTTTTCCTCCATTATTATTTTAACATTTGTATTTGCACACACTTCTACAATCTTTGATTTCCTAATCTGAACTAGTAGAAATAATGTAATATATAATTACTTAACCCAAAGGACAACTTCTCATCTTGATCAATTAAACTATAATTTAGTGTATTTCAGTTACTAAGTTGCAGAATTCAATGCTCACTGCTTCAACAGCAATGATATTTCAAGTGAAGGTTGGTTATACAAACACTGAAGGTACATTCCAAAATGGGGGCTGAGGAGGTGGGGTGGGGGAATGGCACAGGTGAAATAAACATAAATATACCACAAATATACATTTAAGTCAAGGCATCAAGATAACATGTCCATTGTTACTCATCTTTCTCTTCATGTTTACTCAGACGTGTTCCTTAGACCTCTGTTGCAACACTACCTTCTTAGTAACAACCAAGCTTTCACTTTCCAATGAATAAAAATCAATGGTACTCATCACTGGTTAAAAGAATCTCTCAGCCTTCTACAAATACTTCTGTGAAACTAGACTAATATTCTTATTTGTGGTAGATAATAATCAGTTTAACTCTCCTAAACGCAAACACTGACAACAAAAGTGAATTTGTAAACTGTTGTAGCAGAATATCAGACTCTTTCTTAAGCTCTGATGTCCATTTCTGCTTAATGGAACCTAAAAATTAGGTAATATGGTAGGTACATGCAAAAAAGCAATAGGCGAAAATGAGAAGGCACAATCAAAATGACAAAATAAAAGCCTTTATTTTACTTATCTCATTTACCCTTTGATCCATTTACCTCTCATCTTTCTCAAAGTATTTCTTCCATCTGGTTCCTAAATTCTTGTTGCTAAGCCCAAGAAGCATGTCTTCTACTTCCGGGTGTATAGCAGCAATACCACAGTCTTTCTTAACAGAAAGACTGACCCTGACTATTTTACTATGAAAATAAGTCTATGTGGATCCCAAGCCATTCTTGGCATTTTAATCTCCCATATGACTTTTAAGATCAACGTGTCAGGTCCTAGAAATCTGTTATGAGTTTTTATTGAATTAATGGATTATTTTTAAGACAACTGAATATTTACATAATCTCAACTGTTTTTATCCAATAAAATGATAAAATGTTCATAGAAGGATACTTAAGCCTGGCTGAAGACAACCCCAGGAATTGTCTCTGTGCTGCCTGGTAACAACCTGACTGGGACAAATTAATTGACTTCATTAGGAGGGACTATGTCACAATACAACTTTGCAAGGGACAAGCAGCTTCTCCCATTTCCCCTCACAGGAGGGCTTCCAACTCTGTACCAGGCACCCCAAGTTCCCACTAGAACCCAAGAAGCTGGCAATCCCAGTGCTCGTGTAAACAGGTGGTACCTAATCTAGGACTTCTTGGTATTAAGCACTATGTTTGCCCCCAAACATTACAAGGCGATACTCATGCTTGCCCCATATCCTAGAATATAACTCAGTATAAGTCTAGCAGCTATGCACAGGCCCTGGTAAGCACTCCATAAGGTATGGAGGACAGGTACTCACATGATGCTTTTTGATCACCTTTAGCTTAAGTTTCTCAAGTAATGCCTATTCCTTAACCCATATTGTAGGTGACTATATTTGCCTTTACTCACTTTCTCAGTGTCATCTATTCATTCTAATCTGAAATCCAAATACATACTAGTATTGAAAGAATCATAACTGTAGAATACTGCCCATTATTACATTGCTTGCAAGATATGAAGTTTAGTTCCTCAAAATAATTATGAAAAATCTTTAAGGTGATTTAAACTAAGCAATAATCAAGGTTATGTAAGACTATATTTTTAAAAATATGACATCTAATAACAAACATTATGACAACGAAACCCAAAATTTTAAGTAGACGAAAATTATGTAAGGATGTTTTAAAACTTACCTTTAAATTGTTAGCTTTCACAAGACTTATTTTGACCTGTGGTACAGGTGCTGGATTGTCCCACTGATCACAAAGTTGAACAATGAGAGGACTCTGTAATTCTCTTCCATTAATCACTGGAATGGACTAAAACAGGTATAAATATTTTCAAAAGCATTAAAGCATATGTGCCAAATGATATAATTACTACTTGTACACTTATTAAATGATCATTTAATTTATCTTGGTTCTAATCACAAATGGCTTCTTCATCTATTAAAATAGACTTCTGAAAGTGAATTATATTGTCACCAGTGATCATCATCTTATAGAAGTAATTAATAATAATAAAAGTCCAAAAAAAAAAGCATTTGACATTATGGCTTTTAACACATCCCTAAAAGTTACATATTAGAATGACTTCAATGGGGGCATCTGGGTGGCTCATTCGGTTGAGCGTCTGACCATTGATTTTGGCTCAGGTCATGATCTCATGGTTCATGAGATCAAGCCCCATGCTGGGCTCTGTGCTGACAGTGTGGAGCCTGCTTGGGATTCTCTCTCTCCCTCTATATTTCCCTCCTGCAACTCGCACACAGTCTCTCTCTCTCCCTTTTCCTCCTTCTCAAAAATAAATAAATAAGCATTTAAAAAAAAAGGAATTACTTAAAAGCTTATCTTAGGTTCTCAGATTTAGCATTGGCTGTCTATGGTTTAGCTCCTCTGTCAAGGACAAGCACTCAGGCACTTTACATGAAGCAGTAATACACAGCTTTCTACCACTCATTAAACAGGACTAGAAAAGAGAGGGAAACAAACAAGAGACTCTTAATGATAGAGAAAAGACATATATATGGGTTGACGGAGGAGGTGGGTGGAAGATGGGCTAGAGTGGTACTTAACGAAGACACTTATGATGAGCACTGGGTGTTGTATGTAAGTGAATTTTACTCCTGAAACCAGTATTGTACTGTATGTTAACTAAATAAAATTTAAATTAAAAAAAAGAAAATGCATACAAACATACATACATAAATAGGACTAGTTGCTGATAATCTATACAAAAACACTTGTTTTTTTCCTCCATGTAACGGCTGTGTAATTCTGGGAATTTCCTTGTTGACCTATTTGTACTGAACATATCAAAGGAAACACAGTGCCTAGCAAGAAACCTGATGAAGTTCCAATCTTATGTATCATATTTTAAAAGCTGAAAAAAATATTGGAGAGAACCGACTAGTGAAAAAGTAAAATTGATTTATCATCTCTTTCCTATTAATAATGTTCCCTCTGCTTCCTCCAAGCCCCACTTTACTAGAGGTAGTTGGTTACCAAATTAGGAGGTTGCTAAAAGTGGGGAAAATACTAATGTGTTTTGAATAGGACTTAATTTTTCTTAAAAAAATAACTTTAAGACTAGTTTAGTTAAAATGCTTAACGATCACAAATTTTACATGGCTATAGTTGACTATATTCCATCTGCCAAAGTTTATTAAAAGCCTGAATTTAAAAATCAATGACAGTTTCCAAATGCAAACATTATCATGGTACTTTATTCCTAAACACATTGTCCACCCATCACACAGTAATTACTTTTAAAGAATATTCTTTAATAAATGACTTGTAGCCTAAACTGTTAGTCACAGAGTTGTCTGAGAGAAAGTGTGTGTGGGGGGGGTTGGGTGGGAGGAGGAAGTATCCAAAATCAAATGTTCATAATTACAAACCTCTACCACTTTCTAATATTGGAATGTAACTTAATGTTTCAGGATTTCAGATTCCTCATTTATAAAATAAGAATGTTAAAAAGTGCATAATGTTAAGACTAAATGAAAGAACATATGTGTATATTAATGTAACATTTATACATTTTTTTCTATTTATCAGTTAGGTGTTAAATTAGTTCCCCTTTTCCACTTCAGATCCTATTAGGGGGAAGGTAGGGTCAAGATTTAATTAGATACATTCAGATACATTCAGAACATTTCATCCTAAAACAGCAGAATACATATTCTTCGCTAGTGCATATGGAATATTTTCCAGAATAGATCACATCCTGGGTCACACAAATCAGTCCTCGATATAAAAAGATCAAGATCATACCATGCATATTTTCAGATCACAACGCTATGAAACTTGAAATCAACCAAAGGAAAAAATACACGGAGGTTAAAGAACATCTTACTAAAGAATGAACGGGTTGACCAGGAAATTGAAAAAGAGATTAAAAAAAAAAAAAAAACACATGGAAGCCAATGAAAACGAAAATACGACAGTCGAAACCCTGTGGGATACAGCAAAGGCAGTCCTAAGAGGAAAGTACATTGCTATTCAGGCCTATCTCGAGAATCAAGAATGGTCTCAAATACACAACCTAACCTCACGCCTAAAGGAGCTACAAAAGCAGCAGCAAATAAAGTCTAAAACAAGCAGAAAAAGGAAAATAATAAAGATAACAGCAGAAATAAATGATATAGAAACAAAAAAACCCAGTAGACAGATCAATGAAATTGAAGGCTAGTTCTTTGAAAGAATAATTAAATTGATAAACCACTAGCCAGACGTATCAAAAAGACAGGACCCACAAAGATAAAAATCAGTAACGAAAGAGGAAAGATCACAACCAACACCACAGAAATACAAACAGTTGTTAATACTATGAAAAATTTTATGCCAACAAACTGGGCAATCTGGAAGAAATGGACACACACGACCAAAATTCAAATGGTAAGAAATAGAAAATTTGAACAGGTCCACAGCCAGCAAAGAAATTGAATCAGTTATCAAAAATCTCCCAACAAAAAGAGAGTCCTGGGCCAGATGGCTTCCTAGGGGAATCCTATCAGATGTTTAAAGCAGAGTTAATACCTATTCTTCTCAAACTGTTCCAGAAAATAGAAACGGAAGGAAAGCTTCCAAACTCATTCTACGAAGCCAGCATTACCTTGATTCCAAAAACAAAGACCCCAATAAAAAGGAAAGCTATAGGCCAATATCCCTGATGAACCTAGATGCAAAAATTCTCAACAAGATACTAGGCAAATCAAATTCAACAGTATGTTAAAAGATTTATTCATTGGGGTGCCTGGGTGGCTCAGTTGCTTAAGCATCCAACTTCGAATCGGGTCATGATCTCACAGTTCATGGGTTCGAGCCCTGCGTCAGTCTCTGTGCTGACAGCTCAGAGCCTGGAGCCTGCTTGTGATTCTGTGTCTCCCTCTCTCGCTGCCCCTCTCCCACTTGTGCTCAGTCTCTCCCTCCCTCTCAAAAATAAACATTAAAAAAAAGAATTATTCATTATAGTCAAATAGGATTTATTCCTGGGCTGCAGGACTGGTTCAATATTCACAAATCCAACAACCTGATACACAACATTAATAAAATAAAGGATAAGAAACCTATGATCCTCTCAATAGATACAGAAAATGCATCTGACAGGAGCGCCTGGGTCGCTCGGTTGGTTAAGTGACTGACTTCGGCTCAGGTCATGATCTCGCAGTTTGTGAGTTTGAGCCCTGTGTCGGGCTCTGTGCTGACAGCTCAGAGCCTGGAGCCTACTTCAGATTCTATGTCTCCCCCTCTCTCTACCCCTTCCCTGCTCATGCTCTGTGTCTGTCTCTTAATAATAAATAAACATTAAAAAAAAAAAAAAAGAAAGAAAATGCATCTGACAAAATACAGCACCCTTTCTTGATAAAAACCCTCAAGAAAGTGGGATAGACAGAACATATCTCAACATCACAAGGCCTTATATGAAAGGCTACAGCTAACTATCATCCTTAATGGGGAAAAACTGAGCGCTTTCCCCCTAAGGTCAGGAACACAACAAGGAGGTCCACTGTCACCACTGTTGTTCAACATAGTACTGGAAGTCGTAGCCTCAGCAGTCAGACAACAAAATAAATAAAAGGCATACAAATTGGCAAGGAGGAAGTCAAACTTTCACTCTTCCAATATGACAAGATACTTACTCTACATGGAAAACCCTAAAAACTCCACCAAAAAAACTGCTAGAGCTCATACATGAATTTAGCAAAGTTGCAGGATATAAAATCAAAGAAATAGAAATTGGCTGCATTTCTATACACCAATAACGAAGCAACAGAAAGAGATATCAGGAAATTGATCACATTTGTAACTGCAGCAAAAACCATAAGATACCTAAGAATCAACCTAACCAAAGAGGTTGATTTGGATCTGTACAGTGAAAACTACAGAAAGCTTATGTAAGAAACTGAAGAAGACGCAAAGAAATGGGAAAACATTCCATGCTCAAGGATCAGAAGAACAAATATTGCTAAATGTCGATTAAAGTAATCTACACATTCAATGCAATCCCTATCAAAATAACACCAGCATTCTTCACAGAGCTAGATTCACAGAGCTATAATTCTAAAACTTATAGGGAACCAGAGAAAATCCCAAACAGCCAAAGTAATGTTGAAAAAGAAAACCAAAGATGGAGGCATCACAATTCCAGACTTCGAGCTGTATTACAAATCTGTAATCATCAAGGCAGTATGGTACTGGCACAAAAACATATAGATCAATGGAACAGAATAGAGAACCCAGAAAGGAACCCACAAATATAAGGCTAACTAATCTTTGACAAAGCAGGAAAGAGTATCCAATGGAAAAAAGACAGTCTCTTTAGCAAATGGTGCTGGGAAAACTGGACAGCGACATGAAGAATGAAACTGGACCACTTTCTTACACCATATACAAAATAAATCCAAAATGGATGAATGACCTAAATATGAGACAGGAAATAATCAAAATCCTAGAGAAGAAAACAGGCAAAAACCTCTTTGACCTCGGCCAGAGCAGCTTCTTACTAGACACGTCACCAAAGGCAAGGGAAACCAAAGCAAAAATGGACTACTGGGACCTCCTCAAGATAAAAAGCTTCTGCACAGCAAAGGAAACAGTCAACAAAACTAAAAAGCAACTGATGGAATGGGAGAAGATATCTGTAAATGATGTACTGGATAAAGGGTTAGTATCTAAAATCTATAAAGAACTTACCCAACTCAACACCCCCAAAAACAAATAATCCAGTGAAAAAAATGGGCAAAAGACATGAATGGATACTTTTCCCAAGAAGACATCCAGATGGCACACAGACACATGAAAAGATGCTCAATCTCACTCATCATCACAGAACTACAAATCAAAACCACAATGAGATACCACCTCACACCTGTCAGAACGGCTAAAATACACAACTCAGGAAACAACAGATGTTGGTGAGGATGTGGAGAAAGGGGGACAGTTTGGCCCTGTTAGCAGGAATGCAAACTGATCCAGCCTCTCTGGAAAACAGTACAAAGGTTCATCAAAAAATTAAAAATACAACTACCCTGTGACCCAGCAACTGCACTACTTGGTATTTATTCAAAGGATACAAAAATGCTGATTCTAAGGGGCACATGCACTCCAATGTTTATAGCAGCACTATCGACAATAGCCAAAGTTTGGAAAGAGCCCAAATGTCCATTGACTGATGAATGGATAAGATGATGTGGTATATATACACTATGGAATTATGACTTGGTGGTCAAAAAAAAATGAAATCTTGCCATTTGCAACAACATGGCTTAGGCTAAGAGAAATAAGTCAATCAAAGAAAGACAAATATCACATGATTTCACTCATGTGGAATTTAAGAAACAAAACAGATGAACACAGGGGAAGGGAAGGAAAAATAAGATAAAAAAAAAAGAGAGGGAGGCAAACAATAAGAGACTCTTAAATACAGAGCACAAACTGAGGGCTGCTGGAGGGGAGGTGGGTGAGGGGACAGCTAAGCAGATGATGGGAATTAAGGAGGGCACTTGCTGGGATGAGCACTGGGTGTTATATGTATATAAGTGATGAATCACTGGATTCTACTCCTGAAACATATTACTACACTGTATTGTTAACTAACTTGAGCTTAAATAAATTTTTTAAAAACAGAATTAGGAAATTTTAGGAATACCAGACATTCAGTGATTACTTTTACAGCCTTATCTACATATAACCATTTCTCTAACGTAATGAGAAATCAGTTTTTTTAAAGCTTCTGGATTTCTATGGTATCTGCAAATTAATCTTCTAAAAATCTTTTGAGTTAAACTGTCATTATTTTTGACATTCCCCAACACAAATCCATATAAAAAGATGAACATGTCAACATTTTTTCCACCTCAAAGGTAAACAATTATTTCGTAATGTCATCAACCAACAAATCCTTTATTGACTTCATTAAACACAAAGTGTATTACTTATGTAGTATAAATGCTCCCAAATAAAAAAGCACTGGCTTTACAGTAAAACTCCTCAATCAACACATTACAGAAAAAAATTTTAGAGCTCACTGTCGCCACTTGTTTATCTATTTTAAATTCACAAACCAAAAAGAGCAATCTCAAACTAGACCACAGATAATGTATACTTTTCTTAGGTGATGTACTCCTTTAAAAGTAATAATTTCATCCATAACCATGGTGATAAGCTCATCTTCCTTTAGAAAAGTATGTAAGCTGTCATACCAACAGGTAGAGCCCTGCTAGACCAAAACTGAAAACAAAAATCCAAATATTTGAAAACCAGAATTCTAAACATTTAGTAAAAACTCAACAGATTTAACAGAAATTTGCAAGGTTTATACTTAAGATTTAACTATTTGTAAAGGAAGGCATGCCAATGTTTTCATGTGTATAATGACTTGATATCTGATGTGCTTTGTCAAACTCCAGAGAAAACATTTTAAGACGGTAGGACAGAACGATGAAACAAAATTGGGAAAAAAACAGTAACTGTTAAACCTGGGGATTCATTATGCTATTTTCACTTGTATGCATGTTCGAAAATTTCTGTAATAAAATTTCAAGGTGTGATTACACTCTTAAAAATTATTTTTAATTTAAATTCTAGCAAAAATAACACTGTACATTTCTCAGTGTTCAAGTTATTTCCCTATTCTTTAACAAATGAGGACACAAGTGATGAATTAAATAACAAAGTGTTTAGAATATTACTTTGTCCTTTTGTTATTGTTACCATTGCTATTTGCTGTTACTTCAACAGTAAAATATATCTACCCACTCACAACCTGAAAGTAATAAGCCATGTGATAGTAAATTCTTTCCTTCAATCAAGGCAGTTACTTACCTCCTTTAATTCTGGCCAGTCTATAAGGAGAAGTTTTGCTGGTGGTCCAGAAATTAGCTGCACTCGAATAAAGTCAGAAAATTCACGCCAAGTAAAACAAAGATCCTTATTTCCAGGAGGGCCTGGAATAAATTTGATGCCTTTTACACTTATACTTTGTGTATTTTCCTAGTGAGGAAAGGTACATTGAAAAGAGGGATGTAATGTTTAGTTTTCAAAAAAAAAAAAAAAAAAAAAAAAAAAAAAGAAAATGTTGTCATTAACCCACTATGCATACAGATATGTTTCCGCATATAACTAATGGCAAATAATTTGCACACATACCAATACTGGCATACTATCAAATTCACTTCCTTGAAAGGAGAAGCTGAATTTCTTTTTTGTGAGAGAGAGATCTAAAAGGTGCTATGTCTTTTTATCTCCTCTTTTCCTAATTAACCTCTTATTTCCACCATCTGCTTTTTATTCCCCAAACAGCAAAGTGTGTGCTTGCCCAATAGTGTGCTGCCCAAAAAGTGCGCTTTGCACTTGTTCTTTCCTGATGTTTGCAAAATTCTTTACCAATCTACGTGGCCTTTCGTTAGGTTTCTGCATACAGGATACCTTAATCAGAGGGGTGTTCCCTGACTACCCTATATAATGGTACTGTTTCCACTACCCCATTTTATTTTTCTTATCCCTCATTTCCTACCTACTGCATGCTCTTCCCATTGTAAGGTGATCTCCAAGAAGGTAGGGGCTTTGATTTGTTACTGCCCAATTTCAGGTTCACAGCATATTAATGGGAATCAATGAAACTAGTCTATAATTTCTGCTATGTGATGGAATGATATAAACTAATTCCACAGTGGCACGAGTACCCTAGTATTCATTTTAACAATGACCCTTAATTTTTTTTTTTAATTTTTTTTAATGTTTATTTTTGAGACAGAGAGAGACAGAGCATGAATGGGGGAGGGGCAGAGAGAGAGAGGGAGACACAGAATCAGAAGCAGGCTCCAGGCTCTGAGCCATCAGCCCAGAGCCTGATGCGGGGCTCGAACTCACGAACCATGAGATCGTGACCTGAGCTGAAGTCGGACGCTCAACCGACTGAGCCACCCAGGCGCCCCAACCGTTAACAATTTTATCTCAAATTTGTGATGAGCACAAATCTGTTCCATCAGATTGAAAAAAAAATTTTATGTTTATTTTTGAGAAAGAAAGAGAGAGGGGAAGGGGGAAGGGCAGAGAAAGGGAGGCACAGAATCCGAAGCAGGTTCCAGGCTCTGAGCTATCAGCACAGAGCTGATACAGCTCTGGAATTCACGGACTGTGAGATCATGACCTGAGCTGAAGTCGGACACTTAACCTACTGAGCCACCCAGGTGCCCCTACTCCATCAGATGTTAATAATCAGCGTTAAAATTTCATGTTTGACATCCTCAACTGTTTGTAGAACATTTTCTGTACAAAGACACTGCAAATTAATTAAACTTAATTTCCACTCAAACCCCAATGAGTTCAGAATTTTTCAATATCTGGAAAACAAATATTCATTAGTAAAACATACTGATAACTGAAAATAATTTCATGTTTGACATTCTCAACTGTTTGTAGAACATTTTCTGTACAAAGACACTGCAAAATAATTAAACTTAATTTCCACTCAAACCCCAATGACTTCAGAATTTTTCAATATCTGGAAAACAAATATTCATTAGTAAAACATACTGATAACTGAAAATATATAAAGTATAACCTAGAATTCCATATTTATTAGTGAATCATTAAAAGGCTTTTTGAAGACATGATTTCTTGTTTAAGTCCTGTTGGAAGTTATTCTGGTTTTACTTCCAATCTTGAAAAGGAAATTTGTATATGCATTTACAAACTGTAGATGAGTTCAAATAGAATTAAATATAAAATTCTGAAAGGTGCTATGGTCTAATGCTGAAATTATCAAAGGAATGTACTTCAGAATAGCAGTACATTTTATGCAAATGCAGAAATAATTTGAAGAATCAATAACATATTAAAACTACTTTTTATTTAGAAAAAAACACTATTAAAAAAATAGTTTTAAAACAGAAGCCTCTGATTTTTTTCTCTGTAGAGACTGGGGGTAGACTCCTGATGCTTGAAAACAAGTCAAGATGGTATACCTCAGTTGTAAAATGACAACAGGAAGAAAGTAAGTCACCTTGGCTGAAGAATAATGAGCTATGGAGAAAGGTGGGAGATTATGCTGTGGTAGGATACTTTAGGATATTTTAGTCCATACTAAGCAGATGAAGTCTAAATTTACAGTATAAAATGCTGATAGATCTAACAGGTGGCATAAAATGAGAAAGGAAAATGGACAATGGATTTGGTCAGGTGAAACGGAAAAAAAAATGATGAGTGCCTTGCCTTAGAATGACAAAAAAGGATGTGGAAACAGTATATACAACTCTTCCAAGGAGTTACACCATGGAAAGAAGAGAAAGAGAGCAACAGATGGACGGGGATTAGAGCCCAAGGATGTTTTGATGGGGGGGGGGGTTATAATTTGTCTTTTAAGATGAGAGGTAAGACAGGGGTATCTTGGGTAGTTAAGTGTCCAACTCTTGATTTCTGCTCAGGCAATGATCTCACGGTTTGTGAGTTTGAGCCCTACATCAGGCTCTGCACTGACAGCACAGAGCCTGCTTGGGATTCTCTCTCTCCATCTCTCTGCCCCTCTCCCACTTTACGTACTCCCTCAAAATAAATAAATACACTTAAAAAAAAAAAAAAGATGAGAAATATGACAGCATGTTTACGTGCTGATGGGAATCTAATAGGGAAAACTGAAGAGGCAGGAAGGCAGGTTATAATTTAGGAGAAATTATTGAATGAAGATGGGTGTCTATGCATAAAGTGATAGGAGGCACAGGTTGCTCATGCATACAGCAGAAACATAGTTATCTTCTGATTTCATATATACATAGGGTGGAGATAAATAATGCAAAAACTTGAAAGTCAAACACTAAACTTTATCTTTGTAAAGTAAACAAAACATCATTAAAAGTTCTTTGGCACTAAGACATAGTGAGTTGTGTCGTGAGAACTAGAATACCATCAACAGATTAGTGAGAATAAGAAACTCTAGTAAGGAAGGGCAACAAAGAGACTACTCTTATGATTACTTTGTCAGGTTAAAGACTGTAATGGAGACTCTAAAAGGAAGAAGAGTTTTTAAAAAGCATTAAATGCCTTAACTGGATTCAGCTTTACTTGGGCCTTAGAATTCCTTTCTCACCTACTATGGCCTGGCAGGTTCCTTAAAGCCTGGACTCCCACATCTTTTTTTTCCCTGAGAGTTGTTTTTGATCTTTCCAAGCAGAATACATCATGTTTGCTTGTTTTAAACTGAAACGATTCCACTACAGTAATTTTTTTTCAAGCTAATCTCAAATAACTGCACAGCTGTAAATTTCCCCAATTTTTTCACTAGCATCCTGTTTAATGCAGGATGTAAGCACTAAAATTTTATTTATTTATGAAAAACTACCTTTACATACATATCAAAATATTTATGGATGACATTTCATGTATGACATACCAATGTATGGATGACATTATAACGTATGGAATTTGCTTCAAAATGATGGGGTGCCTGAGTGGCTCACTTGATTGGTTTCAGCTCAGGTCATGATCTCGCAGTTGGTAGGATAGAGCCCCACATTGGGCTCTGAGCAGAACCTACTTGGGATTCTCTTTCTCCCTCTTTCTCTATCCCTCCTCCACTTGTGCACGCGCTCCCTCTCAAAATAAACTTAAAAAAAAAAAAAAAGACATGGCGAAGTGGAAAGTGGTGATTACTGAGGCTGAGTGATAGAAACATGGGGATTACCTCTGCTATTCTATTTTTTGCATATGTTTAAAGTTGATCATAACAAAACCTTCTTAATCCCTTTTGTGACTTTGCATTGTTAACACCAAAATCAAACCTCTTTTGGTTATTTTAGTTTTTCCCAAATGTTGTTAAATGTAAACCAATGGCATAAGCCAACTGCTATGAAAAGTAATCATACCTGAAAAGTAGTTTTCAAATGGGAGCTGTCAAGTCCAACCCCAGCAATTCCCAACGCAGATAAAGAACTTGGTGAAAATGCTTGAATCTGATTTCCATACTGATCTGTAACTATTACAACTATATAAAAAAGGAAAGTTTAATTTTAACACTTAAAATTATGCTTAGGAAAACCACTGTAACTTTGTCCTCTTATGTATTTTTTTGTAAAAAATAATACTTGTTTCTTATATAATCGCTACCAAAAAAAAAAAAATCAACAATCTACTTAAGTATGCTTATATTTATTAAATATAACACTATTTTGATGTTAATCGTTAATCTTACTACAAAATTTGAAGAAAATAATTCAATATTATTCTAATTCAGGTAATATTCTAAATGTAAGAAAAATAAACGTGAATTCACTGATACGTTTACTTTGCACTTTTAATTTAATAGTTTTAATGTTAACTATTATTATTCTAACAAAAACCAGTATTTTCCCAAGAAACTATTTTTGCCAAAATGATTTTAAAGTTATGTCAGCCTAGGCAAAGACAGTAAAAACACAGCAATCTTTTCTAACAATAGATTTTAAAACACCAAATGTATATAAAACCAAAGCTTTCCTTTCAGATCATGTATGCCAAAATGTGAATGTAGGTAAGCACATATTCTAAAAGTATTTTAAAGAAAAAATGCAGACCATACTAACCTATTTCTCCTTGAAGCTCTTGGCCCATTTGTACTGTTTTTCCTCCTTTTAACTCACATTTTAAATGTTTAGGCTCATCAGGAAGGGGCCTGAAATTAGTTAAGAAAAGGCTTTAGTTCTACCTTTGACTGTAGAAAAAACTTAAGTTTTAATATGCTAAAGAGTAAGCATATATATATCACTCACTTTCTAAATCTTAAATACAACACCCCTCCAAAAATACCTCAATTTATATAACATCACTATTAAACTAAATGGAAACAGAGAAAAGACAGCTTGCAAAGTGTTAAATCATAGCATCCACGCTGGATTAAAAGGAAATTATGACTAGAGAACTGAGAAAGAAAAGGTGGGTCAGTAAAAATAAGTCATCAAGAGATCAGGTGGCAGGTGGAGAGCAGTATATCTAAAAATTTTATCTCAACTATGGAGCCTGGAAATACTATGAAAACGGATGGAGGAATTCAAGTGAATAAGGTTACTGGAAGAGGTGAGCGAGAAACTGAGGCCAGGGTAAAAGATTTTTCTATATATATTTACATAAGTCTTCCCTTTTCTATCAGTAATACATAGTGGTCTGGTAGGACTCAGCTTTAATCACGAGCAATGAAAGAATTTTTCCTTCTGAGCAACACACTGATCACGCTGTATCTTTTATATTTTTTAATATCTGTCATTTCACAGGTGTTTTCACTGCTGCTTGCACTAGGAGGGCTTTCCTTTAATGACAGTTCTAGTTCTTACAGATACCAGAGGGTCATTAAGCACAGGGTATACTAAAGAATAAAATATTTAGGAATGGACTTAACCAAAGAGGTGAAAAGACTGATGAATTAATCACTATCTCCTGTGAAATTTTATTCCAAAGACAACCTACCTTATTTCACAGAAATTGCAATCTTTTCTACATTAAAAATAACTTTCACTGGTGTGCTTTGGAGACAAGTATTTTTGTTATCATATGCTGAATTTTGAATTACCTCAAAATATAATATGCCCACAAACCTTACTGTAAATGCACTTTCCAAAGACACATGATCATCTTGGAATGAAACCTGGCAATAGCGCATATCTTTCACAGATGTCGGTACTTGTACATCAGGAAGCAGACCCTGTAGCAAGTGTTCTTTGTTAATCTCAGGAGTCCAATTAACCTAAAAGAGAAATTTTAGACCTAAGAATAATATAAAGCTTAGCCTAATGTACTCCTAATGCCACTTATCTTACTGAAGAATCAAAGTTAAATTATAACCCATCTTTACCACCTCCAAAGAAAAAGAAAGTCCCTTTAGGACCATAAATGACGGTGGTTCATACATATATTAGTGAGATTAAGAAGTTTCTCCCTCTTCTAAAGACTCCAACCAAAAAACTAGTACAAGTAATAAATTTAGTAAAGTGGCAGGATATACAATTAACACCCAGAAAACAGAAATGTTTCTATATGCTAAAAATGAAGTATAGAAAGAGAAATTAAAAAAAAAAAAAAAACACTTTACAACTACACCAAAAAGAATAAAATACTTATGAATAAAGTTAACCAAAGAGGTGAAAGACCTGTACTCCAAAACCTACAAAATACTGATGAAGGAAACTAAAGATGACAAAAACAAAGGGAAAGATATTCCATGCCCATGAACTGGAAGAATACTATTAAAATGTCCATATTATCCAAAACAATCTACATATTCAATGCACTCCCTATCAAAATACCAACAGTATTTTTCACAAAGGCAGAACACATAATACTAAAATTTGTATGGTACCACAGGAGACCCAGAATAGGCAAAGAAATCCTAGGAAAGAACAACAGAGCTGGAGGTATCATAGTACCAGATTTTAAGACATACTACAAAGCTGTAGTAATCAAAACAGTATGATACTGGCATAAAAATAAACACATAAATCAATGGAACAGAATAGAAAGCCAGAAACAAACCCACGATTATATAACCAATTAATCTAGGACAAAAGAGGAAAGAATATGCAAAGGGAAAAGCCAGTCTTTTCAATAAATGGTGCTGGGAAAATTGGACAGCTATGTGTAAAGGAATGAAACCAGACCAGTTTCTAACACAATACACAAAAACAGACTCAAAATGGATTAAAGACCCAAATGTGAGTCCAGAAACCATAAAAATCATAGAAGAGAACAAAGGCAGTAATTTCTCTGACACTGGCCATAGCAACATTTTTCTAGATAGGTCTCCTGAGACAAGAAAAACAAAAGCAAAAATAAACTACTGAGACCACATGAAAAGAAAAAGATTTTGCATAGTAAAGGAAACCATCAACAAACCTAAAAGACAATCTACTGAATAGGAGAAAATACTCGCAAATGACGTATCTAAAGGGTTAGTATCCAAAATATATAAAGAACTCCTACACCTGAATACCAAAAAAAAAAAAAGAGTCCGATTAAAATATGGGCATAAGACCTGAATACCTATTTCTCCAAAGAAGACATAAAGATGGCCAACAGACACATGAAAAGATACTCAACATTAGTAATCATCATGGAAATGCAAATCAAAACTACACTGATATCACTCTATACCTGTCAGAATGACTAAATAAAAAAACACAAGAAATAACAAGTGTTGCCAACCATGTGGAGAAAAAGGAACCCTCATGCACTGTTGGAAATATAAAGTGGTGCAGCCACTCTGGAAAACAGTATGAAGGTTCCTCAAAAAATTAAAAGTAGAAATACCATATGATCCAATAATTCCACTATTTGGGTGGAATACCCAAAGAAAACAAAAACTTTGGGTATTTACCCAAAGAAAACAAAACACTAGTTCAAAAAGATACATGTACCTTTATGTTTACTGCAACATTATTTACTACAGCCAAGATATAGAAGTAACCTAAGTGTCCATCAACAGACAAACGGATAAGGAAATGTGGTGTATATATACAGTGGAATATTATGCAGCTATAAAACACGTGGGATTGTGCCATATAAGACAAAATGGGTGGACCTGGAGGATATTATACAAAGTAAAATAAGTTGGACAAATGCCATATAATTCCACTCATAAGTAGAATCTAAAAAACAAACAGTAACAACCAAATGAATAAACAAAAAACAGAATCAGACATATAAATACAGAGAACAAACTGATGGTTGCCAGAGGGAAGGTGTGGGCAGGGGGGTGGGGAGTTCGGCAAAATGAGTCAAGGGGAGGGAGGTACAAGCTTCCAGCTATGGAATGAGTAAGTCATAGGAATAAAAGGTACAGCATAAAGAATACGGTCAACGATAGCGTAATAACTACATAACAGGACAGATGGTAGCTACAGTCGTGGTGAAGAGGCAAATTTGTCATCACTAGGTTGTGTGTAACCTAACTAAACTAACATAACATTGTATGTCAACTATACTCAAATTTTTTTTTTAAAGGCATAATTTCTTTTATTATTATTATTTTTTTTTTTATTTTTTAATATATGAAATTTACTGTCAAATTGGTTTCCATACAACACCCAGTGCTCATCCCAAAAGGTGCCCTCCTCAATACCCATCACCCACCCTGCCCTCCCTCCCACCCTGCCCTCCCTCCCACCCCCCATCAACCCTCAGTTTGTTCTCAGTTTTTAACAGTCTCTAATGCTTTGGCTCTCTCCCACTCTAACCTCTTTTTTTTTTTTTTTTCCCTTCCCCTCCCCCATGGTCTTCTGTTAAGTTTCTCAGGATCCACATAAGAGTGAAACCATATGGTATCTGTCTTTCTCTGTATGGCTTATTTCACTTAGCATCACACTCTCCAGTTCCATCCATGTTGCTACAAAAGGCCATATTTCATTGTTTCTCATTGCCACGTAGTATTCCATTGTGTATATAAACCACAATTTCTTTATCCATTCATCAGTTGATGGACATTTAGGCTCTTTCCATAATTTGGCTATTGTTGAGAGTGCCGCTATAAACATTGGGGTACAGGTGCCCCTATGCATCAGTACTCCTGTATCCCTTGGATAAATTCCTAGCAGTGCTATTGCTGGGTCATAGGGTAGGTCTATTTTTAATTTTCTGAGGAACCTCCACACTGCTTTCCAGAGCGGCTGCACCAATTTGCATTCCCACCAACAGTGCAAGAGGGTTCCTGTTTCTCCACATCCTCTCCAGCATCTATAGTCTCCTGATTTCTTCATTTTGGCCACTCTGACTGGCGTGAGGTGGTATCTGAGTGTGGTTTTGATTTGTATTTCCCTGATAAGGAGCGACGTTGAACATCTTTTCATGTGCCTGTTGGCCATCCGGATGTCTTCTTTAGAGAAGTGTCTATTCATGTTTTCTGCCCATTTCTTCACTGGGTTATTTGTTTTTCTGGTGTGGAGTTTGATGAGCTCTTTATAGATTTTGGATACTAGCCCTTTGTCCGATGTGTCATTTGCAAATATCTTTTCCCATTCCGTTGGTTGCCTTTTAGTTTTGTTGGTTGTTTCCTTTGCTGTGCAGAAGCTTTTTATCTTCATAAGGTCCCAGTAATTCACTTTTGCTTTTAATTCCCTTGCCTTTGGGGATGTGCCGAGTAAGAGATTGCTACGGCTGAGGTCAGAGAGGTCTTTTCCTGCTTTCTCCTCTACGGTTTTGATGGTTTCCTGTCTCACATTCAGGTCCTTTATCCATTTTGAGTTTATTTTTGTGAATGGTGTGAGAAAGTGGTCTAGTTTCAGCCTTCTGCATGTTGCTGTCCAGTTCTCCCAGCACCATTTGTTAAAGAGACTGTCTTTTTTCCATTGGATGTTCTTTCCTGCTTTGTCAAAGATGAGTTGGCCATACGTTTGTGGGTCTATTTCTGGGGTTTCTATTCTATTCCATTGGTCTATGTGTCTGTTTTTATGCCAATACCATGCTGTCTGGATGATGACAGCTTTGTAGTAGAGGCTAAAGTCTGGGATTGTGATGCCTCCTGCTTTGGTCTTCTTCTTCAAAATTACTTTGGCTATTCGGGGCCTTTTGTGGTTCCATATGAATTTTAGGATTGCTTGTTCTAGTTTCGAGAAGAATGCTGGTGCAATTTTGATTGGGATTGCATTGAATGTGTAGATAGCTTTGGGTAGTATTGACATTTTGACAATATTTATTCTTCCATTCCATGAGCAGGGAATGTCTTTCCATTTCTTTATATCTTCTTCAATTACCTGCATAAGCTTTCTATAGTTTTCAGCATACAGATCTTTTACCTCTTTGGTTAGATTTATTCCTAGGTATTTTATGCTTCTTGGTGCAATTGTGAATGGGATCAGTTTCTTCATTTGTCTTTCTGTTGCTTCATTGTTAGTGTATAAGAATGCAACTGATTTCTGCACGTTGATTTTGTATCCTGCAACTTTGCTGAATTCATGTATCAGTTCTAGCAGACTTTTGGTGGAGTCTATCGGATTTTCCATGTATAATATCATGTCATCTGCAAAAAGTGAAAGCTTGACTTCATCTTTGCCAATTTTGATGCCTTTGATTTCCTTTTGTTGTCTGATTGCTGATGCTAGAACTTCCAGCACTATATTAAACAGCAGCGGTGACAGTGGGCATCCCTGTCGTGTTCCTGATCTCAGGGAAAAAGCTCTCAGTTTTTCCCCGTTGTATACTCAAATTTTTAAATGCTTCCTCTTTGTCTTCACTGTTAATGTTACCATATCTTTCAGTGGAATAAAATTTTTTCAGTCATTTCTTTCATGTTGTGCCATAGGATTACCACTGTGGTTACTATAGCTTAAAATAACATACACACTGGGGCGCCTGGGTGGCTCAGTGGGTTAAGCGTCCGACTTTGGCTCAGGTCGTGATCTCGCGGTCCGTGAGTTCAGGCCCCGCGTCAGGCTCTGTGTTGACTGCTCAGAGCCTGGAGCCTGTTTCAGATTCTGTGTCTCCCTCTCTCTCTGACCCTCCCCCATTCATGCTCTGTCTCTCTCTGTCTCAAAAATAAATAAACGTTAAAAAAAATTTTTTTTTTTTTAAATAAAATAACATACACATCAAATCAAATGATCAATTCTGAGAGTAATATTCAAATTTTTGTTAAAAGAAACCTCTTAATGGGGGCTTTGAATGAGATCTGGGTTAACTCCTATTCACTAAGATGAGAAAACAAATCATCTACCATTCTGGCTACCTTTGAGTCTTAATCCATTCTTGGATGCTTTTAGCTCTTTCATTTTAAATCTCTTGCATTCCACATACTAATTTGTTACTTGATCCCTTTTTTAAGTTGAGCACCCTACTTCTATCCTACTTTTCAACTTCCAATCTTTTCTATGTAAGAATTCTTAGTTCAACTTTCTCTTTTAGCCTTCTATAGTTGTGATTCTTAAGGTTTCACAGTTTAAGCTGTTCTAATCTTCTTAGTCACACCTTTTTAATTTTAATCATCTTTTATACTGTATCATATATATAAAAATATATGTAAATATATATGTAAGTCTGTACAGACACCTTTTTTTTTTTTAATTTAAATAATGGAAAAAGCAGGAGTTATACTTTTCAAAAAGGCTTTCTTCCTCCCACTCTAGCCGTGCTATCCTTTCAATAGATTCCCAGCTCAGGGCTAACTTTCCTCAATATTGGAGAACTCTCTAAAGACCACAGAAATCACTTTAAAAACTATACATATAATAAAATAACATTTGATATCTTTTATTGCCAATAAAGAGGTGCATGTTTTAAAATCTTTGGAACCCAAGAAGTATTTAACTACTAAATTTGAGCCAAAAGGTGTCAAATGCTGGTCACATGCTTATTGAATGGCAAAAAGAAGGTTATATACAGGTAGAGGCTCTCAAGTCAATGTTTCTTCTTAATCTTGATAAGAAACCACAATGTGGGAACCTAACTATGAGAAAGCAAGGAACCAGTTCAGAAGCCAGGTTCCTGGCACCACTATTAAATCACTCAACTTTAAGTCTACTGATATAGATAAAACACAAGTAGCCTCCCCTTCCAAGAAGGATCAGGATTATTTCTCTATCAATTCTCTAGTCCTTCATTACGGAGGGAAAAAAGAAACTGGATGGGACAAGGGATATTTCAAGTAAGATTTCAAAGTAAAGGCAGCTGAACCCCTACTGAACAATTCTTTTAAAATGTCAGATCCCAAGGGGGCACCCTGAATGGCTCAGTCAGTTAAGCATCTAATTGTTGGTTTTGGCTCAGGTCATGATCTCACAGTCAGGCTCTGCACTGGAAGTGGAGCCTGCTTGAGATTCTCTTTCCCTCTCCTTCTGCCCTCCTGCCACACGCCATACACAGGCTAAATATTAGATCCTATATCTGGAAACTCAAGATGACTACAGGATGAAATAGTACAAAGAAATAACTACCTCCTATCCCACATAGTAACTCTCCACAAATTTAGTTAATTGGGACCCCTTATATAAGGGCCTGCAAATGTTGGCTTTCCAGAGAAAGGGGGAATTATTTGTCTCTAACTGCCTTAAAGAAAACTGGATTTTTAAAAATTATTTTCTCACACAAGATTTAAGGAGTTTTCTTTATGGATGACAAGCAAAAAAGTACAGTCAGTTCTATAACGTTTGGTTTGAAAATGCATATTTGTTTCAATGATATTAAAAAATTAGGGAACAGTTTGAGAATAAAGCAAATTTTATGTCTTATGTACAATTTCATCCATGAAAACAATAGATGAACCCAGAAAACTGTCCCCAGCTAAACCAATCCATGCAGAAATACACAAGTAACATAACTCAAACCTGCCAGCCACCTCAGGTGATTATGTATATTGAGCCACACATGTCCACACTTAGTGGAGTTTCCACAACTTCACAGTAACCCACAAGCTGCAACCCTTCTTGCACTCAGTTCTACAAAGTAAACTGACATATTATCTTAGTGTTTATGGACTTTTTAATCATTTAATGTGTTATTGTTACTAATGTTTTGGGACTACTTTATTAGTTTTTTTTTTTAATTTTTAAGGTTGTATTCTTTTTAATGTTTTTATTTAATGTTTATTTTGAGAGAGAGAGAGAGAGAGACAGTGGCACGTGAGCAGGGGAGGAGCAGAGAGAGAAAGAGAGAGAAAATCCCAAGCAGGCTCCATGCTATGAGCATGGAGCCTGACTCAGGGCTCGATCTCATGAACCATGACCTGAGGTGAAACCAAGAATCAGACGCTTAACCAACTGAGCCACCCAGGCACCCCTTCTATCTTTTTTAAATGGGTGACTGATAAAATTTGAGTACTGTGCCTCTAATTCCCATTTCCCCCATAAACCCTGTGACTTTTATTTGTTTTTACCCTTTTATCTGGCACAGTGATTTTAAGAAATGCATGTGTTTTGGGGTGTCTGGGTGGCTCAGTTGTTTGAGCGTCCGACTTTGGCTCAGGTCATGATCTCAAGGTTCATGGGTTCAAGTCCTACATTGGGCTCTGTGCTGACAGCTCTGAGCCTGGAGCCTGCTTTGGATTCTGCATCTCCCTCTCTCTCTGTCCCTCCCGAGCTTGTGCTGTTTTTCTCTCTCTCAAAAATAAATAAACATTAAAAATAAGTTTTAAAAAAATGCATGTGTTTCATTATAGCAGAACTGACTGTACCTTGAAAGGAGGAAGCACAGAATGCCCACTAGTCTTACAATCAATCATAAGAGGAGTGCTACAGGTATCTACTGTAGGTGACAACAATCTATTTTGATTTGGTTCTGTTAAATGAGATGTTAGGTTTCAACATACAGATTTACCCTAACAAGGTGCAAATGATAAATTTAAATTACAACAGATTGATGAGGACCATATGAAACTGCTGAGAATCTACAAAACTGTTTTCTAAGATCAGGCTTTTAGAGAGTGATATGCCAATTTCAAATGGTCAAATCAGGGCCCTGTAGTTAAAACAGTAACAGTAATGTTTCACTGTCTGCCTTTAACAGACCTTTGCTTTAGTGCCTTTAGAGCAGCTACAAATACTATACATTGCTTTGGTATGGTAATCTTAACCGTGACCGCAGCAATACAGTTGGTCAGGAAGTATACAACTAAAAGAGAATTCCAATCTTCGGCATTTTGCTAAGCGTCCAAATCATTTCTCTAAGTATGCATTTGTCACATATGAATCATTCATATGAATGTGCATAAAAAAGTTTTTAGTGTGGAATTATTTTTTTGTTTTGTTTTTTGTTTTGGAAAAAGAGAGAGAGAAACTGCACACACACATGGAAGAGGAGCAGAGAGAGGGGGAGAGAGATAATCACACACAAGCAGGCTCCGCACTGTTGGTATAGACCTGACATGGGGCTCAAACCCATGAACCATGAGATCCGAAATCAAGAATCATAAGCTTAACTGACTGAGCCACCCAGGTGTCCCTACCCTGAAATTTTAAATAATAGTACTATTTGTCTCTGATAAGCTTCTTAGAAGCTACCTGATAAAACTTCTTGTTCAGAGTCTTCCAATCATAAAATGAACAAAATTCTTGTGAATAACTATTTGGAGATACTTACTTTAATTTTATCTGCTAAAGCTGATGTTATATGGATTTCTCTTTCTCCTTCATCATACATTTGAAAAATAAGATTATGCATAACATCGCCTGCTATCCAATTAACCTCATCCTGATGTTTGATCTGGATTGCCTTTTGTCCTTCCACACTGAATATCTGTAATCTCGCAACATGGCTACTAGGAAGCAACTTAATAGTCTTCTCCACGGGTGCCACATCTTTACAACTCTAGGAAAAGAGCACAGAAAGATATACTGAATGACATCTGCACTTTTTGAAAACCTATTTTTGGGCTTCAGTGGTGAGTCTTCTACATTGCTTAAGAATTTATGTCCAATATTATGGAAGATCATCTTATATACTGTTAATATCCATAAGTTTTGGCATTAAGATCACACTATACCATTAATAATTCCTATTTTATACCATCAAGTTATAAATAATGACAGTGGCCACATTCTTAAAGCCAAAAACTAGCATATTTGGATTTAAAAAGATTCGCTCTCCCTTATTTGTAATCACATGACAGATTTGGTGACTATCGTCTATTAATAAGAATAAAAATGTATGAAATTAGTAACTTCCCATAAAATCAGAAAATAGTTGCCATAAAATACACTATTTATATTGAAGCAATACATTGAATACACTGAAACTGAGTGAATAAGGTTGTTTATAGCTAAATGAGAACTCTAGATGCCATGAAGGCTAAGCTGGCACAAATTTTATTATGGGCACAACAATTTTCCACATATCAGTACAGATAAACTGGATTACACTAAACTGATTTTAAAGGCATGAAAAATTAAAACATTACATTCATTATTTCATAATCTAGGTCATAGTGCATTCCACAGGATATACAAAATTCAAAGTAAGCCTAAGCCTAAAATACTTTTTCAATCTTATTTAGCCCATTTCTCCTTCCTCATCCAGTTATAGTCATTCCTATCAAAGCCCATTCAAATGAATGATGATATATATAAAATTCCTACCTTACACAATTATCAGGGAAATAACAAATACATCTTTACTATAAGCATATTGCATTTACTTGATTCAAACTCAAGAGTTACTGCCTTTGGACAACATTTTCTAATTGCATATCTGATCTAGATTCTTGGTCTTCTGCCTGCTGCTGTTCTACAGTATTTATGTAATTCCTAATGTTTGTTACTCTTTGCTCCCAAACCCAGATTCCTCCCAAACTCCAAGTCTCTTCTTCCTGATCTATTGCAAGATAGTATGCTCAAAAGCCTGCTGCCCACATTACTGAATTTAAAAAACTGCATAACAGTTATTTGAAGGTTATCAATATAATCAGTTTGTAAAGAAGAGGAATGAAGTAACGAGCCATCTCATTCTAGTGAAAACAACACAGTCGTGTTTTGACCTTTTGTGACCCAAGATATGTTAATTGATGTATAATGAGTAGAAAGGCATCAGTTAATCAATTGGTTAGATTACTCATCATCTACAATACCAATAATGGAGAAATCACATTGAAATATTTAACTTAAGTATCTGTTGTCTCATTTTGCAACCTTAGGAGGTCAGTTGCTGGCCCTCTTCCAGGCTGGCTTCACCTTCAGCCATGATGTATATCCATCCAGTAACAAGTATCCTACTAGTACATTACCACAAAACTCTACTTGAAAATAGTAACCATGTATTTATTTTTAAAATTATACATATGAATTATTTATATGTCCTTCACTGGTTGTTTACCAAACTTTCTAAGAAACAAGTGTTAACTATAAGAAACAAAAAAATAAAACTGACACATAAATACCACATTTTAATAGAAGAAAAAATTAATTTTAGGAATATGTAATCAATAGCCATAGATATTATAAAAGCTGTAATCAAAATTACTAATACAAAATGTTACTCACTATACCATTTCACATTGCCTTTTTCTTCACCCTAGCTAAAAGAACCACAAATACCTCATTTTTAAGTGTCAAATATTACTTAAAATATTATAAAGCTGTTAAAAATATTTGTATGAAAACAACATAATATCAATGAATAACAATAACAACTTACAGGTATTTCAATTTTTGCTTTCAGAGTCTGGTCTTTTTTAATGTTCTGCACTTGAATTGCAGATCCTGTTAAAATACTGGTTCCAGAACTGCTGCAGTCTACAACGTAGACTGGAAGGTTTGGAGCCCCGAAAAACTATTGAAAACATACAAAATAATTGTAAGACCCCAAATGTACCAAATTATTCAAGAACTATTATTTAAATTTTCAAATAATTTCAAATACAGCTACTATTTCTGGCTATAAATTGGAAAAAGTGAAACAGAATTCACTGATACTCTAGACAACTGCTGAATGAAATGAGTAATTTTCTATAATTCTAACTAAAATTTATGTCTTCTGAAACACCAACTTCCTCAACCACTATTCTTTTTTTAAATTTTACCTATTTGGGTTTTCCTTTTCTTTTTGTGCCTTTTTTTTAATTTTAACTTATTTTCATTTGTCTACCCATCCCTAACCCTGAAAGATCATTCTACCCATAAATTAAATACTTCATCTAAACTGAGGGGAATGGACCAAGAAAGGATGGGTCCATTTGTAGACAAAACAAAAATGTTTTGTCTATAAAATTCTTTATGAAACTTGATACAGTTAACACCTTTACTGGCTTACAGATGCTGAAAGTATAGGCAATGAGATACCCACAAATTTCTCCATGGAATAATCATTAAAGGCCTAAATACAATTTAAGTCTCACTATAAAGTAGGTACAAGAGACAGTCAAGTCCACTGACTACCATAGGACTCAAAATAAAATCTACATATTCTTCTTACCCTACAGTAACTTACCTTACAATGAACAATCAATTTTGGTTGTGTTGTTATATTGTCTGATTCATCCAGAACTTCTACCTGAAATGGGAAAGCTGTTCCATTTTCTATAACTAAAATTTCAGAATCAGGTTTCACTTTCAATCGATGAGGGGGACCTACCAGAAAATTACATAATGAAATACAGATTCAAGTTTCTAATAGAGACTGAAATACTGAAACAACAACAACAGCTTGTAACATTTCAAGTTTTAAGATCTTAAAAATGACAAGAAAAAAATAAGCAATATCCATGTTTAACCATTTCTATCCCCAAAATGTACAGATTCTATGAATGATCAGAGTTGTCTCAAGTATATATTTGAGGTCTAGACTTAGTTTTATGCAACAAGCTATAACACAGTAACTAATGCTAGAAATTACCTACAGGTGTAAAACCTTAAAGAGATCCTGGAAAAAAAATATTCAAGAAGAATTTTTAAAAAATACTTTTACTCACTTTAACTTTACACAATGATTAGTTTCTCAAAAACATATTAAGAAAAAAACACATTTTAGGTTAACAGTATTCAAAGGATTAGTTTATGTAATGATATAACCAGATAATTTACTTGTTTGTCTACTACTTTGATGTTACAAGCAAGCTACAAGTTTCCTCTTAGATCAAAGAGGGTTGTTCACACTACTGTACCAAGATGATTTGATGTGCTCCATAAACATTGATGCTTTTAAATACAATTTATGATAAATGCTGATAACAAAAATTCACAAAGAACAGTTACAAAAAACACTAATGTTAGCAACATTTACTTTTTACTATATGCCATGCAGTGTGTTAAGTTTTAAGCACTATTCTCATAATCTTCACAATAATCTTAATGAAAAGGGCAATATATTATCCTCATTTTATAAATGAGAAAACTGGAATCCAGAGAGATGAAGTATCTTGTCCAGGTCACATGACTAGTAAGCAGCAGACTCAGGTTTATGTTCTAAGTAATTTGAAACTTCTTGACTATTATCATCATACCATGCTACTTTTTACTTCACAATTTTCATTGTCAAATTCAAAAATAATGCCATACCATCTGGTTACTAAGGATTTCACTACTCAAATCTATACTTTTTAGCTAACCTCTAAAATAAAAACACTGCAAGTGTTTATTAGCGTTTAATATTTTTTTAAAAAGTGTGTGTGCGTGCATGTAATCTCTACACTGAACACAGTGCTCAAACTTACAACCTTGATCAAGAGCCATATGCTCTTCCAAATGAGCCAGGCAGGTACTCCAACAATTTTATTCTTATACTTCTACCAATGTGCTAATTTAAACATCTTCATCAATTTATGCTTGAGGGAAGCATCAAACTATTTGAATTTGTACAAGGATGTAGCTAACATGTTTCTTATCACATCCAAAAATGGTACAAAGTGGGGCACCTGGGTGGCTCAGTGGGTTGAACATCCAACTTCAGCTCAGGTCATGGCCTCGTAGTTTGTGAGTTCATGCCCCGTGTCAGGCTCTTTGCTAACAAACAGCTCAGAGCCTGGAGCCTGCTTCAGATTCTGTGTCTTCCTCTCTCTCTCTCCCCCTCCCCTGCTCATGCTCTGCCTCTCATTGTCTCTCAAAAATAAATATATGTTAAAAAAATTTTTTTCAAAAAAATGGTACAGAGTCATGTGAACAAAGATATGACAAAACTATTATTAATAACACAGAGCTAAAACTGACATACCAATCACTATTGTAGGTATTTTACAAGCACATCTCACTTTGCACAGTACTGTTAGTGAGAACTCATATATATTGGAACTGTGTCCTCCATTCAGTTACCAAAAAATCTTGCAAAGTGAGGGTTGCCTATATTAACTCATTTAATCCTCATAACAACCAGGAGAGAGTAGATGTCTCATTTTATACTTGAGGAAACTGTGGTATAAGACAACTTTACATAACTCATAAATTACAGAGCTTAGATTCAAACCCAGAAGGGCTAATACCAGAATGTATTATCTTGAACCTAGGACAGACTGCCTCTCAAATTAGCCAGCATTTCCTACCCTGTTACTTTAAGGTAACTTCATTATCAAGTTGCTAAATCATTATCAAATTAACAACATAAATTCATGAAAAACTTTTCTTTTTAAAAAAATGAAACATTTACAGTTATATCAGAAAAGATAAAGACAGGTCCGGCTCTAATATAAGCCTAATTAGTATATTTCTAAGAGTGGTTCCCTAATACATTTTCAATATTCCCTTTCTCCCAACTACTTCAGAGCTTTAATAATGTCTTCCTAAAGGTTTTCCTTTTTTGTTCTATTAGTCATTTCTGTCAGTGATTTGTTTCACATTCAAATGTATTTTCAAGACTTATACCATAACCAAACGAAAAACCATCTCATCATTGTATTTTATAATAGGAATATTATTTTAAAGGTGATTATTAGGAGTATTTCTTAAAACATTACCTGGTAGTAATCTAATTTTTAAAATCTGTGTGTCTTCTTTTAAACCCGGCAGAATAACCTTCAAATTAAAATTCTGTTGAAAAAAATTACTTTAATTAAATCCAAGTCCTAAATAGCTCAGTAGTTTATCATCTCAATTCTGACTTTTGCTTTTCATTTCCATAACATTACAGAAATCTATTCAGTAAATTTATACTAAAATTATCATTTATGTATGTAAGAAATAAAGGTCAAAAAAATTAACTTCTATTACTCCCTTAGAGATACCAGCTTCTTCTATTTCAAAAGGAATAACCTTTGAATAATCAGAATCAAGATGGGGATTACAAAAAATACAGAAAATAGTGAAGTGTAAAATACCAAAAATCTAGAAATCTCTAAATGCAATGTAGTACTCTAGATTAGATCCTGGATTGAAACACTAGTTATTAGTAAAAACAAAACAAAACAAAACAAAAAAACTGGTAAAATGTGAATAAAGTTCACAGTTTTGTTACTAGTATTGTAGCAATGTTAATTTCTTAGAATGGATAAATGCTGACTATATAAGACTAATAAAGGAAACTGGGTAAAGAGCATATGCAAACTCTCTATACTGTATTTCCAACTCTTCTGTAAATATAAAGTTATTTCAAAAAAGATTATAAAAACCTAGAAATCATTTTAGTTTTTTTAGTAAGCTTATCTTACTAAAGTCAAATTTCCCTGATTTTCAAGTTCTTCTTCCAGAAAACTCTGAATTCCAAAAGATGTACAGAACTTGACCTTTAATTTGACTAAACAATACAGTATAGCATACAGTATTTAAAGACATTCACATGCTCTATTTTAAACACCATTTTGACAGAAAAATTTTAAATACATATTGTAAGTTAATGATGCAGTGAAAAAAGGCTATGTATTACTTGTTATTAGCCATAGTAATCCCTTTCGTCATGTAAATCTACTAGCTGCTTTATATACCTGACTGAAAAATTACCTTATTGGAATTTGTATTTTTTACTTTCCTAACCTTATCCCTCCTCAACCACTTTCCTTTAATCCAAATACCAAACCCAATACGTTCATAAATGTGAGCTAAAGTTTCTCATACTTTTGTGTTCTAAAAAGTTGAAGAGAAAAAAGAAACATAGTACTGGGTCACTGTTGAAAAAATGACTTTGAATATTAGAAGACTGGAATGAATATGAAGACAGCGAAAAATATCTAATTTACTGTTAAACAAAGGCAAACATGCTAGTTTTCCTTAGAGATGTAAAAGTTCAGTGAAATATTCCTAATTCTTAGGAACACCATATTGTCATCCTGTCACAAATACATGTTATCCAATTTGAAATTTTCCATTTCATTTCTATGACAAAAGAAATAAACATGTATTATAATATTTCAGTACAATGCTTACCTTGCCTTGACAAGAGTTTACAGGGCCCCTAGCTGTAACACCTCGAATTACACAATTTGGTCCTTTGGTTATTTCTTCATAATGCAAAGATAAACCACTGGAAAAAATAAATTTTTTTTAACTTCCCCTCCATAACTCACCAAAGAAGCTACAAATGTGTTACTTGCTCATGTGCCATTCTCATGTCTAATTCACTTTTCTAATAAAATATTATTTTAAAAAATGGAATAATTCAACTAAAGAAAATTCCCAAAAACTTCTTTTATAAAGAAAAATGATCCGGGGCGCCTGGGTGGCTCAGTCAGTTATGCGTCTGACTTCAGCTCAGGTCATGATTTCGCAGTTTGAGCTCAAGGCTCACATCAGGGGGTGCTGACAGCTCAGAGCCTGGAGACTGCTTCAGATTCTGTGTCTCCCTCTCTCTGCCCCTCCCCTGCACGCGCTCTTTCTCAAAAATAAACATAAAATAAATGATCCATAAGTGATAGCACTGGGCCATACCCTATAAATGATAAATTATAAAATGTAAAACATCATTTATTGAATAAGATACAAAGCAGGAAATCAACAAACGCTAGACCAGGTCTAAGAAAAGGAAATATACAAATAGGCCACGTGTCCCTATTAGGGACATCTTCAGACTTTGCCATGTATTTTCTTCAAATCTTTCACCCAGTGAGATGTTAGAAAATTTATGGAATTATACACACACACACACGTATATATATTTTGAAGTGTATTTTGAGACAGAGAGAGCGCGCGTACTTGAGCACAAGAGTGAACAGGGGAGGGGCACAGAGAGAGGGAGAGAGAGAATCCCAAGCTGGTTCCATGCTGTCAGCACAGAGACCAATGCAGGGCTCAATCCCACAATCCTGGGATCATGACCTGAGCCGGCAGCAAGAGCCGGACACTCAATCAACTGAGCCACCGAGGTGCCCCATCTGGCACTTATTAAACTGAATAGCAATTTTAGATAAAGTCCAAATAATCAAGTACAGTCTTATGATGTAACTTTGTTAGAATATATACTGAGTTCCCTAAATCATCTTTGACCACATGTAGGTCCTTATGTTGTAAACATTTTACTCTTGTCAAGGGGTAAGGTGAAGGAAGAAAAGGAAAAGGCAGAAAAAAGCCTAAGTTTTCTGAAAAATGGAATTTAAATATTTACAGGTATTAGTGAATAAGTTATAAAAATTAAATAACATGCCTTGTTCAAAAAAAGCTGTAAAGTGACATGTAAGATAAAATAGACTCCTTAGGAGAAATGGATATTAAAGATATACATCTGCTTTCGCTATCTCTTAAATCTCTACTTTGAGAACAAAAGGATTTCTTTTATTTACTGTTAAAAGGCTAAGCATAGGAAGGAAATGAAAAAGAGACAAGCAATGGCTAGGAACCTGGACAGCCAAACCACTCCCCTCCAGGCAAGAGACTAAATATTTGAGAAAACTGCCTAGCCCAAGAAAAAGACCTGAAGATACTGACAACAGGATTTTCCCCCAATAAAGGATTACAGATATATCATCCTATAGTGGAGTTCATAGTCAACAGTTTCTCCCACATTCTGTTTCCTTATCTACACTTTAGTCATTCAGTTATAAGCAGAAAACCAAAGACTACCAGGTATCTGAAGAGATAAAAAACCAACAAACAAAAAGCAACTTGGAGAAAGATTTTCTGTGCATATAAACTTTAAAAAAAAAAAAAACATCATTTATCAATGAAAAAACGTATTACATTTACAAAACAAGATCTACAAAAAAAAATAAAAAAATTTCAGGGAACCAAGAAAACTCTTGGAAATTAAAAATAAAGCAGAAAGGAGGATTGCCTGAGTGGTTCTGTTAAGCGTCTGACTCTTGATTTTGGCTCAGATTATGATCTCAGGGTTCGTGGGTTCAAACTCCACATCGGGCTCTGTGCTGACAGCATGGAGCCTGCTTGGGATTCTCTTTCTCCTCTCTCTCTCAAAATAAATAAATCATCTTTTTTAAAAAAAAAAGCAGAAAGGAAAAATTCAATGGAAATGTGTAAAGTTGAAAAAATCTGTCAGAAAGGAAAGCAGAAACACAAAAATAAGAAAAACAGAAAAATTGGGAAAATCAGAGAAGCAGTCCAGAATGTTCATTACCAAAACATAAGGTTACCAGAAAGAAAAAACAGCGATGATGGAAACCAGACAAAAGTACTTCAAATAATGTAGAGACCTATGCAAAGATGTATTACTGTAAAATTTTGCCATGTTGAGAATTAAAAGTAGATCCTATAAGCTTTCAGAAAAAATACACAGAAAACACAAAAATGAAAGTAAAACTAAGTTTAAATTTATCAACAGCAGAAGCTAAAAAGCAAAAATAGAGCAATGCCTTCATAATTTTTTAAATGTTTATTTTTGAGAGACAGAGAGAGAACACAAGCAGGGAAGAGGCAGAGAGAGAGAGGGAGACACAGAATCCAAAACAGGCTCCAGGCTCTGAGCTGTCAGCACAGAGCCCAATGCGGGGCTCAAACTCACAAACCGTGAGATCATGACCTGAGCTGAAGTCAGAAACTTAACCAACTGAGCCACCCAGGCGCCCCAATGCTTTCATAATTTTGAGGAAAATAGTGCCCAACTTTCAATACAATCAAGTAGAATAGAGACATTTTTGAGAAATAACTGTCTCTCACAGGTACTCCTTCATAGGAACCTAGTGAAGGATGTGTTTCAGCAAGAGAAGCTTCTAAAAAACTGGAGAGCCATGAAAAAGTAAATGCTAAGTAAAATAAGCCACTTAACAGTCTCACAATTCAGGAATGTTTCCTCAAGGACCTTAAAGACAACTCTCTGCAGTGTACTCATCAAAAAAAAGGTAAAAATCCCTATCTCCCAGTTTTCTGAGCCTAACTTCCAGTCAGCTGACTCCAAATTGCAAATCCTACAGCCAGTGGTAAACTTAGTTATTTCATCTTTAAAACATGAATATATAAGTTATAGCCACTTATCCACATAAAGGAATAAGGTTTTCTTCAGTCTTTGCAATCTCTTTATCCAATTGCCTATGATAATTATGACATTTTGGTTTAATGTTCAGTCAATAATGAAACTATTTTCTCTTCTACCTTTATGAAGAAGTTTTCTAGGTTGAGGGGTAGGTTTTGTTTTTAATTTTATTTCCTCAACACAGAGGACACAGGGAATTCCTAAGATGAAGGTGAAGGAAGATAACAGAATGTCAACTATAACAAGCATAAACACAATCAGTATAGACTTTAGCACATCACAAGCTCCAAGAGAGATGTCTCCAAAAATATGAAACTGATAGATTATCTATGCACTTAAAACATCTTAAGAGGATATGAGACAATTTGGCAGAGAGCTTAGGGTTTAATTTGTAATAAATTTATCCAAGGAAAAAAGTAACAAAGTTGTACAATAAAGTGACTAGTATCTACATAACTGCAACACAGCAAGCACTAAATACCAATCAAGCCACAATATAAACTTTATTGAGGAATACAGGAATAGGAAGGAAGCTTATCTGTAACTGCAATGGCAACAAGAGGTTATCTTTATCTACAGCTGTAAATCAAGCAATAATGCCTACAACTGAAGAATGAAGAATAGCAATTCAAAATGTAGGTATGTGGCAGTAGTTACGAACAGATTCAAGTAAGAAAGTTGAAAATGGTTCTCTGAGAAGTGAGTTGTGGGTGGAATAGAGAGGGCAGAGAGAAAAGAAACTGCCCTTTTTTTTTAATAATAAGCCTTAACATACTATTTGATTCTTTAAATTATATGAATGATTTTTTTTAAATTAATCTAACACTGAAAAAAAAAAAAAAAGAAACCCACTCAGAAAATGGTCTTGGTTGAAGATAAATTCACATTTTTTTTTAGTAAGGATTTTTTTTTTCACTAAGTTGAAAACTCCAAATATAAATATGCATGCACATGTGACAGAGAGTTCTTATGTAAGAATACCTTTATAAGGATAGGATAGAATTATAATCAATAATAGGTACCAAATAATGCACTAATATTTTCTATTTGTGACTAGAAGGGATATACTTTTAAGTGTTTTATTTTTAAACAAACACATTTAAGTGTTCTTTTCCATTACCATTTAATATTCAACTGAATGCAGTATGTCAAAAGACAAGCATCAGTTTTTGCACCTTAAGAGAACATAAAGCTAAAAAACTCATTTTGACTATTTTTTATAAACATATATTGTTTTTCAAGAAGTTAACCATGTGAGCTTCTAGAAGGCAAACACTATGTCCTTATTCACTTCCATATGTCTAGCTACAAATGCCTACAACATAGCACATGCTCAGATGATTAAGAGTGAACGATTACAACACAAAGGGAAAAAAGTACAGAGACAAGAGAAGAAAACATACGTAAAAAGTGGGCTCAAAAAGACAAATTTGGCAGCTAATGCAAAAAAGAAACAATTAGTATTCATGCTCTTGAGAACGAACAAGACTTTCTCCCAAAGCACCTTAAAAAGAGAGAATGGAAAATAATGAACATCCTCAATCATAGTTAAGTTTCTGATTTCTTATTGTAAGCCAATCACAACACTAAAGAACTATTACATAGAGGGAAATTCTAAGGAAAGACTCAAATTTCCATGGAAACCATAAACTTTATGGCTATAGTTTAAAAAAAAACAAACCCAAAACTGTATTACCAGGTTAAAAACCTTCCAGAGTAAGCAATAACACTAAGTTTAAGTAGCAATAACTTTCTTTCATACTTGCAGAATAAAATGGAGTAAGACAGAGCTATCACTTTCACTTGAACAACTTTAACAATATTTTGTCAAAACTAAAGCAATTTATAATGACACTGTAGTCACAAAGCATAGCCTGGGAGTAAATAAATCCCCCAGATATTAAAAAATATACTATACACTCTAAATGATAAATCTAATGTTAAACACACACAAATAATTTAAGCTAAAAAAAAAAGACTAAATGCTTAGTAAATATGAAAAATCATATACAAAATGATCCTTCAAATTACCTTGCTTCAAAAACTGGCTGAATATCATTTCCTAGTTGACTAGTATGACCAAATTCATCCTGAAACTCCAGAGGGATATTGAATGGGACTCCAACACGAAAAGGAGGATCCATAAGACCAAATGAAAACTTCTCTGGTTTACCCTCTTTAAAAAAAAAAAAAAAAAAGTAAACATGAGAAGCAAATTCATAGGTCAGAAACAGCCATATTTTATATACAGGATATTAAATTATGACAAAGATGGCATTTTAAATCTGTGAAAAACTTATATAAATTAAATCTAGTGTTTTTAAAAATTTATTTATTCATTTTGAGAGACACTGTGGGGGGGGGAGGAGACAGAGAGAGGGAGAGACAGAGAGAGAGAGACAGAGACAGAGAGAGAGACAGAGACAGAGAGAGAGACAGAGACAGAGAGAGACAGAGAGAGACAGAGAGAGACAGAGAGAGACAGAGAGAGAGAGAGAGAGAATTCCAAGCAGGCTCTGTGCTGGAACTCATGAACCATGAGATCATGACCCAAACCGAAACCAAGAGTCAGAAGCTCAACTGACTGAGCCATCCAGGCTCCCCTACATAAATTATACCTTTAAGCCTCATGGGAAGAGTCAGATCTTTATCTCACTATATATAAATTCTACGAAATTATTAGAATATAATGAAGAAAAACTTTATAACCTTATCATAGGAGAAACTAAGGCAAAACACAATATTCCTCCTCGTCAGTGGTTAACTGTAGTGCGGAGACAGATGATTCCACCTCTGACATAGTTTCAGAAGGTCAATAGTAGCCTAAAGCTATGTTACAATTCCTGCGTCATTCACCTCACTTCATCTCATCACACAGGCATTTTATCATCTCACATCAACACAAGAAGAATGAGTAAAGTAGTATAGGATTTTTTAAGAAAGAAAATAATTTCTATTACTGTATATTTTTATAAATGTTCTATTTCATTGTTACAACAATCTCTTACTATTATATAATCTCTTACTGCCCCTAAATTATAAATGATACTTTATTATAGGTAGGTATACATAGGAAAAAACAGTACATAATATGATTTGTTACTATTTGCAATTTCAAGGGATTCACTGGTGGTGGTATTGCAACATTTCTGCTGCACACAAGAGGGATTACTGTATTCAGGAGCTATGAAAGAATGTATTTAGCAAAATATATTTTATTAGTTATAATGAACAAAGTTAAAAGAGATGCTTTATATGAGAAAATATTTACAACATATCCAACAAAGGTTTAAAATCCCGAATACATAAAAACTTCCTATAAACCACCTGTTTTTTTTTTTTTAAACGTTTATTTATTTGTGAGACAGAGACAGACAGAGCATGAACGGGGGAGGGTCAGAGAGAGGGAGACACAGAACCTGAAACAGGCTCCAGGCTCTGAGCTGTCAGCACAGAGCCTGATGCGGGGCTCGAACTCACGGGCCGCGAGATCATGACCTGAGCCGAAGTCAGCCGCTTAACCGACTGAGCCACCCAGGCGCCCCACCAGCTGTTCTTAAAGTGTGGTCTCTAGTCTAATGGTTTCAGCCATCCCTTGGGAAATTATTAGAAAGGCATATTCTAGGGTTCACTCAAACCTACTGAGTCAGAAATTCTGGGAGTGATGCCCCGCAGTCTGTGTCTTACTAAGTTCTCCAGGTAATTAAAATACAAAGCCAAAATTTGAGAACCACAGCTTTAAACTATTAAAATGGGCACAGCAAACAAACAAGCTTTCACAGATGACACAGCCCAAGAAAGGCAAGAAGAGGTGCACAACCTAATAATGAAACAATTTAACCACCAAGTAGGATAAATACAGAGGTCAGCCAGGAATCGGCACAGGAAAACTGGAACTTTCATAGTCTGCTGGTGAGGGTACCTTGGCACAACCTTTAGGAAGGACAATTTGACAGTAATGTATTTAAACATTAAGGCATATACGTATCAGTTTTGCAATTCTACTTTTTGGTGTCCACACTACAGAACTTCTAGCACATGTACACAAAGCAGCATAAATTTTTTCCCATATAGAAACATGGTTTGTAATAGCCAAAAAATAGGAAACAACCAAAATGTTCATCGATAGAAAACTACTTCAACTATAGCATGTTCATCTATGGAATGTGTTCCACAGCTCTTAAAACAATGTGGTAGATCTGTACGTACACAAAGGAACAATTTCCATGGTGGCCCTATTGATTAAAGAAGGTAAGGTGATCACAGGCACTTAAATCAGCTCTCTCCAAAAATCCCATAATAATGACACTACAGAGATTTTATTCAGATTTTTTTTTTTTTTTTTTTACAGAGGTCTAAAACTACAAAAACAAAATATACAATAGCAATAGGATTTGAAACTGGAGACCATATGGGTTCTCCATATGTCTTAAGTGTAACTGACTTAACGGAAAGACCCAAGAACATCAAACCCTCAATTATCAACAAAGCAAGCAGAGAACCAATCTAATTCACACTACAGGATACCCAAAAGTCTCAGGGATGGTATGTTGGAATGAAACTGGAATGAAAAAGACCTGCTGAAGTCTGTTTAAAGAAAGAGTTCCCCAAATCCCTACTCCTCAATACACAAAACCAGTCAATTGTCTTCCTCATCCCCACCAACAGATGGCTAATTCTCTGAGGAAGATAAAAGAGTAGGGTTAAGAAGTAAGGGGCAAAGCACTATTAAATGTGTCACAGTCTGCTGAAAATAGCAAGTGAAAGATTAGATAGATGTGAGAACCCCAACAGTCTTCCCCAGCTTGCTCCCAAAATGCTGGCAGCCAGGTATTTACCCACCTACCAGGAGACTGGAAGGCTCTACTCTGGGGAATCTGAACAGTCAAAAAAAGAAAACCTAAAAATTCTCATCATCTCCCCCAAATGAACTAAAAGCTTTCAAATGTCCTGTCGTTAAGTGTAAGCAAATCACTAGTCATGTAAGAGAGCATCTATTCTAAAAGGGCAAACATTTAAAACAAAAACAAAACCATGGAGGAAAATGACTATGAATGAAGTTTAAATGCTTCAAAAAAGACCACCACTGTTATTGATACCCTCCAAGAATTACTGAATATATGAAGTAGGCAGACAATGCTTTGAATAGGGAACAGAGAATAAAAAATGACAGCATAAAGGAAAAATTCAATAGAAAGGGTAGAATATCGTGTTAAAGGAATTTCCCATAATATAGTAAAATAAAAAATGAAAAGTAGAAAAAAGAATATTAATACACCAGTCAAGAGGTCTACTGTCTTAATATTAGATAACGTGGAAAACAGAGTAGGAAATCAAAGTAATTCAAGAAAAATTCCTAGAATTTAAAACTTCAGAAACTAGAACAAAAAAAAGATTCTCCAAACGGCTGGGGGTCAGAGAAGAGGCAAGACTGGGGTTGGGGTGAGGGGCAGAGAGGCTCACAAGCAAAGGTCAGGAATCTGAATAGCTTTAGATGTTATCAGCAACAACAGAAAACAATGAGGACTTCAAAAATTTTAAAGAAATATCATTATGAATTTGCATGACATAGAGCTAGAGAGCATTATGCTAAGCCAAATAAATCAGAAGATGAATACCTTATGATTTCATTCATATGTGGAAATTAAGAAACAAAATAAACAAGCACAAGGGAAAAAAAGAGGCAAACCAAGAAACAGACTCTTAACTACAGAAAACAAACTGACGGTTACTAGAAGGAAAGGTGGTGGAGGATGGGTTAAATAGGTGATGGGGATTAAGGAGTACACTTGTCAAAATGAGTACTGAGTGTTGTACGGAAGTCTTGAATCACTCAACTGTGTACCTGGAACAATATTACGCTGTATAGTCACTGTATATTCAAACTGAAATTTACGTAAAAACCTTAAAAGAAATGATTATGAAGCAGAATTATAGAGCCATTTTATTTATTTTTTTGAGAGCGAGTGCAAGAGGGGGAGAGGCAGAGGGAGAGGAAATCTCAAGCAAGCTCCACGCCCAGCATGGAGCCCAATGCGGGGCTCAATCTCATGGTGGGGAGATCATGACCTGAGATGAAATTCTGAGTTGGACACTTAACTGACTAAGCCACCTAGGCACCCCTATAAAGTCATTTTGAGATAATGATTATACAACTGGCCAAACATTTTTTACTGAATTATTTATCTATTCCCCCTTCATTTAAAATGCCACCTTCAGCATAATATGTAGTTATATACTGGTATTTCACTTACCTTTAACAGAAAATTTAATTGCTTTTGATGGTAGCGGTCTTCCTGCATATGTGTCTGCATTACTTTCATTCAATACAACTTGTAATTTCAACGTATAATTCCCCAACTTTTGAATATTTTCTGGACAAATTAAGAAGAAATTAAAAATCAAGTCAACATAATACTGACATAATTTTTAACATTCAGAATAATAACTCACCCATTTTTTTAAACCAGTAAGGCCATTTTCCTCCATGTTGACTAATATGTGAAATGATTTCTTTATTTCCATTTGAAGCTTAATAAAAGAAAAAACAAAACATTTATACCTTGAGAAACTGAAAACAGAACATGAATATGAAATGTCACACTGGTATCAAATATCTTTGTTTGTTGTACATTTTAAAATTGTTTTAAAACTTCATCAAAAGATCTAAAGTTATCCTATGCAAGTGAACAGCATAATGAAAATTAGCTCATTAAATCACCTTTATTTCTTAAAAATATATCTGTAAATAAGATTGATACAAAAGAACAGAGATAATTTTTTGATATTAAAAATAATTTTCCTTAAGAGTTTTCAAGATTAAAATACTATATTTATACAGAATAATCGCTAAGACCTAGTGACCTATTGTTACGGGAAAGGAGTAAAAGCATATATATCAAACATACTAGCTTTTTTATAAGGAAAAGACAGAAATATAAATACATTCTTGCTCAGTATTATAGCACGAAACACAGGAAAGATAAGCCAAAAACTAATAAAATCATTACGTAAAGAGGGAAGAAAAAAGAGTACAGGGATGACATAACTTCTCTGAAGGTTTAATTCTGACTTTGAAATTATGTAAATGACTTAAAAATTCAAGAAATTGCATTAAAATACAGCAATTCATAAACAAAACCAAAATGTGTATTAAGTAGGTGACTTGACTACATTTTAAAAGTATATTTCGGGGCGCCTGGGTGGCTCAGTCGGTTAAGCGTCCGACTTCGGCTCAGGTCACGATCTCACGGTCCGTGAGTTCGAGCCCCACGTCGAGCTGTGTGCTGACAGCTCAGAGCCTAGAGCGTGCTTCAGATTCTGTGTTTCCCTCTCTCTCTCTGCTCCTCCCCCGCTCATGCTCTCTCTCTGTCTCAAAAATAAATAAACATTAAAAAAAAAAAAAAGTATATTTCAAGTAACATTAGAATCATTTTTACTATTTATACAGAAAGAAAGATTTTAAGGACAGGGCTGCAAAATAGTCCAATTCATCAAGTCTTATTGTTAGTAATTATATTAGTATTATTATTTTGAAATGAAATACATTGTAGGATAAAGCAAATAACCATTAATGTTAAGGAATCTGGATTTTCAGCATTAAAGAAATGAAATAAAAGCATAAAGTCAAATTAGTTCAATAAAAACCCAAAATGTCAATGTGAATTCAGTTTTTCTTTTCAAAAAATGTTTGTGATTAGCATTTAAAAAGCTTAAAAGCAATTTCACCTGGGGGCAATGAGCAACCCTACCACTCAGATTGTGGCCTCTAAACACCATTCCCCACAGAAAGGAACCAGCAGTAATGGCTGAAACCAAGTCTAGGGTAGAACATGTATAACAATATTCTAGGATATCTTGAGTCAGGAAGCAAGAAAACTCGCATCAAAGACAAAAAGGATCACATCAAGGAGACAGAAGAGACAATATGAAGGCACATCAAAATGAATGAAGCATGTTAAATATATAAAACCCCACATACTCACAAAAACACTACCAAAAAACAGAAACTGCTCACCAGGCATTATTGTACAGCAACAATGCTTAACTGGTAATTTGCAATTAAAGAAAAAGAATTATACTTTTTACTGCCTTTCCTATAAAAGCTGCATTTCAGGTAAACCAATGAACCTAACTGATAAAATTCTTCACAGATGAAGTCTGGATAACAAATTAGGAAGGAACGAAAGAATCAGAAAAGAATTACCTGTAATAACTAATTCACCAAATAATTCAGGCAAAATCAACAATGGATGAAACTATTACATAATGGTTGAAAGAGAACTTTATAATTAGCCAAGTGAATTTGATCCATTAGCAGCACTTAACGTGGAACAATCATTAATCATATGCCTCTTAACATATAATACCATAAGAAACTCAGATTAGGTATAAAGTACTGATTCTTACTTTACAAAACAGAAATATTAGGAACCCAAATGTATTCAATCTTTTAGGCTTACCTTTCAGTTTTCTGGCAATTGAACAAATAGGAAAAGTAGTTAAATGACATCCCAAAGGAACAAACAGAATCTGTGAAATCCACTACACTACAAGTGATTGAGTTCTGTCAGCAAATTACTGGCATGAAGAAAAAAAGGAGGGAGCTCTACTTTGAAAAAAAAGAAACTGAAGACATATAATAACTAAATGTAATACATGTGTCTGATACCAAAACCACCACAAAAGTCTATCATTTTAGAAAATCAGAGAAATTTAAGTTGGATGGTTATAAGATGACCAAAAGGAATTACTGTGGTAATTGAAATTACACATTTTGAGAGATGCATGTACTTGAGATTCACCACACACACACACACACACACACGCACACAGGCACGCGCGCGCGCACACGCACGTGCACGCACACACACACACACACACAAGTACAACCAAATACTTCCTATTGACTTAGGTTAACCAATATATCTTGGAGCCCATTACATAATTTAAAAAATGTTGCAACTGTAAATTTATAATGAATATTAGACAGTAAGCCATTAGAGTTCTCTAAAAAAGACCAAGCAACTTTCTGATATCTTTTTTACTTACTCAACAGAAACTTAATAACTACCTCTTGTACCCTAGGCACTAGAAAAAAGTGAAAAAAAAAACAACAATATGCTTGCATTCATGGAATTTCCATCTTGTAGATCAAGGAGTCTGCAAACTACTTTATTGCCCATGGCTGCTTTCATTCTAGAATAGCAGTTAGGTAGCTGTGACAAAGAATTTAGGGTCCTCAAAGCCAAAATATGTACTATTTGATCCATTACAAATAATTTGCCACCTCTGTTCTAGACAGCAAAGGCACATTTAAGAAATAACAAAACACCAAGTTATACAAATAAATCTAAGTATATTAGTAGAAAACTAGAAAAACAGAAAAAAGTCTAAGAAAGTGGCAGTCTGAAACCTGAGAAATAGTTTTATCAAAGATATGCTGTTTAGGGATGCCTAGGTGGTACAGTGAGTTAAGCGTCCAACTCTTGATTTAAACTCACATCATGATCCAATGGTTTGTGAGACTGAGCCCTGTCCTGGGTTCTGCACTGTCTGCTTGGGATTCTTTCTCTCCCTCTCGCTCTCTGTCCCTCCCCTGCTCTTGCTCTCTCTCAACATAAATAAACATTTATAAATAAATAATTAATTAATTAATAAAGAAAAGTTGCTGTTTAAAAGTTGCAGGCAGAGGAAATACATACAAAGGTCCAGAGGTGGGAAAATTGGGCTTGTACAGGAACAAAAAGAATTATGACTGGGAATACAGTGAGGACGAAAATGTTAGAAATAAAGTTGAACAGGGAGACAAGGCCAGATCATGTGTGGAGTCCTGCAGAGCTATGAAAAGCCTAAAACTAACATCATATTCAGAAATAAAAGTCTGAAAGTTTTCCCTCCAAGATCATGAACAAGAAGACAAGGATGTCTGCTCACACCACATCTATTCAGTACGGTACTGGAAGTCCTAGCCAGACCAATTAGGAAAAAAGAAAATCCACTTTGTAAAGAAAGAAGTAAAATTTCAATGTTTGTAGATGACATAATCTTTTCAATTTTTCGTAATGTTTATTTTTGAGAAAGAGAGATAATGCAAGCAGGGAAGGGACAGACAGAGAGGGAGACAGAGGATGTGATGTGGGCTCTGTGCCAACAGCAGAGAGCTCAATGTGAGGCTCCAACTCACAAACTGTGAGATCATGACCTGAGCTGAAGCCGGACGCTTAACCAACTGAGCCAGCCACCCAGATGTCCCAATGACACGATCTTTTATGTACAAAGCCCTAAAGATTCCACAAAAAAGCTGTTTACAGTCAATAAATAAATTCAGCACACCTGGATGATACCAAACCATGTTCATGTATTAAGATGACAATAACACTCAATGATTTACAAATCCAATATAATCCCTATCAAAACCCCAATATCACTTCTTCCAGGCATAGGACACCCATGCTAAATTTAGATGGAATCTCAAGGGACCCTAACAGCCTAAACAATCTTAAGAAAAATAAAGTTGGAGAACTCACATTTCCTCTGAAAGTTTACTGCAGAACTATAGTTATCAAAAACAGTGTGGTACTGGCTTAAGAGCAGACATACAGACCAATCAAATAGCCCAGAAATAAAACCTTGAATATATGGTCCAATGATATTTGACAAGAATGCCAAGACCATTCAATGGAGAAAAAAGTATTTGATTATTGGTGCTAGGAAAACTAGGTATCTACACGCAAAAGAAGTTAATCTATATAAATTAAACTCAAAATAAATCAAATAACTAAATGTAAGAGCTAAAATGATAAAACTAATCTTACACATAAACATTCAAGAAACAGCTTCCTGACACTGGATTTAGCAGTGACTTCTTGGGATAGGACGTCAAAAGAAAAGGCAACAAAAGCAAAAAACAGAAAAATTGGACGTTATCAGAATTAAAACATTTTCTGCATCAAAAAACCCCATCAATAGGGTAAGAAGGCATTCCACAGAATAAAGAGAAAATATGTGCAAATTATACAGTATCTGATAAGGATTATTCAAATATAAAAACTCCTACAACTCAAAAACAACAGAATTTAAAAATGAGAAAGGACCTGAATAGACTCTTCTCCAAAAAAGATATAGAGATGCTCAATAAGCACACAAAGAGATGCTCAATATCAAACAAACGGGTGGGGTGGGGAGGGGCAGAAAATGACATGTGTTAGCAAGGATGTGGAATGTAAAATGGTGCAGCCACTGTGAAGAACAGTCTGACAAAAAGTTCCTCAAAAAGTTATACATTAGAATTAGCATATGATCTAGCAATTCCACATCTGGGTATATGCAAGAGAATTGAAATCGGGGACATAAACAGATATATGCATACCAATGTTCACAGCGACATTATTCATAATAGCTAATACATGACAGCAACCTAAGTGTCCATTGATGAATGAATGGATAAACTAAATGTGGTACACAAGCATACAATAGAATATGATTTCACTTACTTGATTCCACTTACTGAGATACCTAAAATAGTCATATTCACAGAGACACAAGGTAGAACAATGGTTACCAGGAGATGTGGGAAGGGAGTGATGGGAAGTTATTACTACAAAGTTTCAGTCTGGGTTGAAAAAAAGTTCTGGAGATGGACAGTGGTAATAGTTGTACAACAATATAAATGTATTCAATGCCACTGAACTGTATGTTTTTAAATGGTTAACATGATAAACTTATGTTATATATATTTTAACATAATAAAAAATGTTTTTGGTTGGAAAGACTATAGGAGGGGGGGCAGGCAGGAGAGTCCGAGTCACAGCAAGACTGAAGGATGCTACACTGCTGACTCTGAAGATGGAGGAATGAGCCACGAGCCACAAGCCACAGAATGTGGGCAGATTCTACAAGATGGAAAAGGCAAGGCTGCCCTAAAGCCTCCAGAAGGAACGAAATCCTGACACTTTGATTCTAGTCAGTGAACCCCATCTGGAATACCTAATAAATGGTGGGGGGGGGGGGGAGGGTTGGAGAAATAAGGTATCGGGTGTCACAAAGGCCAAAAATGAGAGTATTTCAGGAAAATAAGTTAGTCAAACTGTTGAATGCCAAGAGACCTAAGAAGACATTTACATAAAGTATACAGGATCACTGACTAGTTTTTAAATTGTTGGAAATAAACATATATCAAATCAAATACTGTATCTTCAAAATCCATGGATGAGACACACAGTATGTAGGGACAGAACAGATCCTTAAACGTAAGTGAAAATACTTTTAAAAGGCCATCAAGAAAAAGCAACGGACAAGAAACAAACAAGATGATTCAAATTAGGGAAATATAAAATGAGCAAGAATACTCATTTCTTCTCCAGTCAACAGGCCTATAATCTAAGCCAAGTACTTCTAGCTCACAGGTTCAGAGCCATAGTTTTTTGATTTACAACAGATTTTATGGATTAGCTAATCTGAATTCCTATCTAGTACAAATTCCTACACATATATACACCATATCTTATTTTAGCCCACAGTCACCTTCTTGGGAAAATTCAGAATAAAGGGTTTAAAAAAAACAGGGTGCCTGGGTGCTGGGTGGCTCGGTCGGCTAAGCACTGGATTCTTGGTTTTGGCTCAGGTCATGATCTTGCAGTTCGTGAGTTTGAGCCCTGCACTGGGCTCCACACTGAGAGCGCAGAGCCTGCTTGGGATTCTCCCTCTGCCCCTCCCCTGTTCGTGCTCGCTCTCTCTCTCTCTCTCAAAATAAGTAAATAAACTAAAAAAAAAAAAAAACCCTTGGAAAAATACCGATTAAAAAATTAGTCATAACACACTTGGAATTCCTAACTTTAATCAAATCTACTGTGTCTCTCAGATTGTTAGATCATCGATAATTATATGTAGATATTAAAACCTGCATTACACATTTAAGAACAAATATTAAAAAAGATCCAAATTAGTTTGCATACTTACAATGCAATATAACTTTGAGCTCAACCAGGAGTTTCTTTGACCCTCCATGACTTGTTCCTGGAAGCTTCTGCATTGCTTCCCCCTTTTTATTCAGTATTTCAATTCTTAATGCACCTACCAGTCCAAAATTTAAAATAAGAATGTCTTAGTTACACTCAAAAAATGTGATGAGGTCCATCAAATGATGAATAAAGAAATTATGGTTTATATACACAATGGAGTACTACATGGCAATGAGAAAGAATGAAATATGGCCCTTTGTAGCAACGTGGATGGAACTGGAGAGTGTTATGCTAAGTGAAGTAAGTCATACAGAGAAAGACAGATACCATATGTTTTCACTCTTATGTGGATCCTGAGAAACTTAACAGAAGACCATGGGGGACAGGAAGGGGGAAAAAAAAACAGGTTAGAGTGGGAGAGAGCCAAAGCATAAGAGACTCTTAAAAACTGAGAACAATCTGAGGGTTGATAGGGGGTGGGAGGGTGGGTGATGGGTATTGAAGAGGGCATCTTTTGGGATGAGCACTGGGTGTTGCATGGAAATCAATTTGACATTAAGTTTCATATATTAAAAAAAAAATGTGATAAGTCTGCTAGGTCTTGACATAGTGTTTTAATTCATCATGGTCTTTTACATATTAACTATGTAAGACACACAAAAAGCATATTTTCAGTATTAAGGGAAAAAAAAAAAAACATACCAATGGGGGTTCCAGCAGGCCTAATCTCATTTGGCAATAATTCATCTCCTTCAGGCCAAGTTACTGATAATCTATCAGGGAGCCTATTATGAAACCAGCATATTAATGTTTCATGAACTATGTTAACTATGGTCTTAATAAGATAAATACAAGTCACCAGAAACTGTAATATTTATTTTTGATATAGTATTTTGAAAGGCTAATGCTAAAATTCTATATGATTAATAATCTAAAAAAATTTCCCTAACCATTACTGTGGTTACTGAAACAGTAATACAAAATCTCTTGGTATTAAGAGCCAAGAATTATCAATTGGGGGGAGGGGGTTCCTCTGCTCTTTTACAGTACAAGTTACCTTTGGGAAATACAATAAACTATAAGAAGAGAATTATTAGTGAAATTCAGTAAGAATCAAAATGACTGCATCATTAGCCAAGCAAGAGCTACAAACAGTTTTGTTTTTCTACTTTCCTTTACTTCTTTGGTACTGATCTTTACCTCCCAACAGTTACTACGACTTTCTTCTAGTGGTAGGTCAAACCAAGTTGTTTTCTAACATATTTGAGTCATAGTGCCTATAACAGTGACACTTTAGATACATAAAATTTACTTTTTCTACAAAATGCAGGATTCTATTTTACAAAGCTCTCAATTTTTTTTAACAGCAAGTTCATCACAATATGTAAATCTAAGACTACAAATGTCCTATTATGTGTCCATTAACAACACACTCAAGAATAGTTAAAAACGCTATGATTCATTTTTTATTTTGTTACTCTTATCCTGCAATTTGAAATGTGAATTACCTTGCCATTTCATCTTCTACATATTTTTTCACAGCTTTCTCAGCAACTGTCCTATCGAGCTTTGCAATTGGCACAGTTTTTACTTCATCATACAGTGCTTGAGGTTCCTAAATAATTTATATCAACATTTCAAAAAAAAATATTCAAATTTGGCTACAATGAAAACATTTGTTTCTTCCAAAGAAACATTTTACTCCAATATGTAAGTCATAATAACCATTATTACATTATACCACAATGGTTCTTCTATTTTTCATGTAACCTCCTTACACATAATTAAATACCATTTAAATATTATCAAGAATATAAGGATAAAGCCCACTCTCATTTTAGAGTTATTCATCCTGGAGAAAGAATTCTGGCTCCAATTTTTTACTAGTTTGTGGGCCTTGGACAAAATTTGCACTTTACAAAATTATTCTGACAACTAGAAATAACATACGTATGTTTGTTAAACATTGGGCAGATGTTAAGCTCTACAGATTATTGAAAACACCAAATAAGAAACACAAAAATTCATGCTAACACTAATGTATCCAAAAGAAAAACCAAATGCAAGCAAAATATAAAATACTGTATCTTTATTTCAGCATTAAACAAAAATAAGCAGTACCAAGAGACTTCCAATAAAAATGTTTTATTACTTGCTATCTTACCATTGCAATCTGAACCTCTCCTCCTGTGGCATATACTTCTCCATCATGATCACCATAAAGAAAAAATTTTACTATGCTTCCATAAAAGAGAGGAAGTGTCTTGATTGTCTTGACCTAATAGTTTTTAGAAAAAGGCTTTTAGTATTTACTAAAACAGGCTTAATATTCATAATCATAGAACTATTTCACTGAAGGGGAAAATTCAGTATCGAAAAATTACTGAAAAAAAACATTCTAATAAAGTTGCATTTATTTATATTTGCTTATATAAGTTTCCCACTTATTCTTAACATACCTTTGTAAAGACACAGTGGCTTCTTCATACAAAAATGTCATTGCTATGCATATGTCTAAAAGGTCTAGAATTCCTCCAAAGTCAATTCTGAAGCCAAAATACCTCAAACCCTTTTTTTCCCCACAAAATCTTGCTTTCAGACTATGAACAGTGACTATGAACAGTGAATAACTCTGACAACTTATTCCTTTCAAATAAACTGGCTCAAAGCTTGCCTATGGGTACTTCTTTTCCTTATGTGGCTTTAAAAATCTAAAGATAATTTTCATTAGTTCAATTCAGAAACTCTTGACAGGGACCACAAGAGTTTATACACAACCTACTTTTTCGGCCTCATTTCTAAACTATTTCCTTTCACACACAACATGCTGCAGGACAACCCAACTTTACTACTTGCTGTTTCACTGCACTTACCTGTATTGTTGTCTGCGTTCAGATTATGGTCTCTGAGAAAGCACCTTATTCAACTACCACACAGAACTTGACAAAAGTGTTCACTTCCTCCTTGTAACTCACTGCTTGACTTCAGGGTTTCCTTCTATCTTTATCCCTTTCATTTTCCTTTGCCAGTGCATCCTTTTCATCCTAACCCCCCTATGTGTTGGAAAAGCCAGGCTCTAACTTCACACATTACACCTCTCTAGATGATCACATACAATTCCCAGGCTTTAAATACACGATGACTCCTTTCCCACTACAGAGTGAATGGACACCTTCAACCTTTGTAGTATCTGCATAAACACCCAACTCTCTACCTCTTTCAAGATTCATACAAATGCCACTTCTTGCCCAAAGAATGTCATGATATGCTCTTCTCCCAGGCCCATTCATAGTCAGAAAATGCTCTCCTCTCCTTCCAAACTGCCAAAGCAGTATTCATTCTCTCCTTTCAAGCACTTGTTCTCTTATCTATTATTATTTATGTTTAGGTTATTACCAAGTTTAGACTATAATGTCCCTAAGGACAAAAGATCTCTCTCCTAGATCTCTTCATTCTCTATAATGTAATCAACAAGCAGAGTAACTTACAAGCAGCAAACAGGTAACGAAAATTTAGTAAAAAAAAAAAAAAAAACAAAAACAAAGCAAAAACCTCATTACATCACATTAAAAAAATTTAAGACTCTCCATTTGAGTAAAGTTTAGTGCAAGAAAAAAAAAATAAAAAGCTTACTAATAGAGCCTTTGGGAAACAGGTTTTTAATAAATGCCACATTAAATTATGCCATTAAAATCAGTTTGATATTTTCATTCTTTCCTGGCTCCTGAGGAGCTAATACATGCACTATTTTGTTGTTAAATTCTAATACATCTCATTTAGTTTCAAATTCTATTCAAAACCGAATCCAGAAATAAGTTAAACCTACCAGCTGCCCTGCTTTATATATTTTTCCATCCCATTCTATTGCTGAGTATGTCGCCCAGGGGCCCTGCTTTTTAGAAGGAAGATCGGGACGTGTAATTATTCCTTTAAAAGATGTAAATTTTATTTGTTTGTCATACTTCTCATGACAGTCCTTCAGCCATAAAGCAAATTCTCTATCAATTTTCATTCGCTGTTCCTGTAAAAAACAATTTTTAATGCTCTATGAAATATAGCTACTAGTAAACAAATATAACCATAGATGCTTGTCATTCATTCCTTTTTTTCTTCCACATACCCCACCCTCAGAAAACCTAATAGAAAATTAAAATATTCTGCTGGAACTTTCTCCCATACAAATTTAGATTTCTAACAAAAGCATTACTAAAGAAAAAAAGTCTTTGCTATCATCTTTGGAACCAAGGTCTCAATGGTCACTACCAACAACAAAAAGCTTTCCTTCTCTGGTACGAATTTAAGAGTACACCAAAAATGATGAATACTGGCTGCCTAGCAGAAAGAGAAAGGTGATAAAAATTTCTCTCCATTTATCAAGCATGCATATACATACATACATATATACATACACACATATACACACACACACACACACACACACATACATACATATATACACACACACAGTAAACATACCTACAGCGTATCTATGGTATTAAAATATAATTGGGGGAGTGATCAGGGGAAAAAAAGGTCTAAAAAGCTCCTTATGAGGAGGATAATGAAAAAAGGGTTGAGAAACACTGCTATACTGAATACATTTTTCCTTTTACATATTATATATACATATATATACGTATGTATATGTATATGTATATATATAGCACACATTCAAAAAAAGTTAAAACACGTATAGAAAATTAAGTGTTTTCTAATAATAAGAAAATGTGTTATTGTTTACCATTCTTCACCCTGTTGGAAGATAGTATAGAAAGATTTACACTCAAGCATAAGCTGTTTAATGCCTGTCTTTAAGAGAATTAGTAGGGGAAAAAAAACCTCCACAGTACATGCTTTCACAGACAATGACACATGAAGTTTATTTCTTCCTACATATCTTACTGTATAATATACCATTTCCAAATGAAAATGGAACAAAATAAAAAATGATTTCACCTTAAATTTATTAACTTGCAACTGGAAAACCAATCTTATCACTGAAGAAAGTTAAGCCTACCAAATTTTTATACTGCACTTCAATGTATAGCCCTTACAGTATAAAATATTATTTTATTTGCTCTCATCAAATGGACATGCTTCTGTAGCTTCTATTCACTGTCATAGGTCTTAATATTAAGATCTAAATATCTGTAAAATTTTCATTCAAACACAGCCTAATCAGTTTGAAATTTTTGAGTAATGCAAACACATAAATGCTCAAGAATTTATATTCTTTTGATTTAATAAAATAAAAAGCATAAAAATTATCAGTACAAGTCTATACTACTTGTGATTTTTCTTGTACTTAAAATAGAACACAGGCAAATATTCAAAATTTATATTTAAAATCATACCTGTCCATTTAAAATCCTTGTGAAAAGGGTGTTCTTGTCTTTCAATTTTAGCTCAAGATCCATAAAAGTCAGTTTATTTGTGCTGACCTGGAATTTGTCATTAGTGAATAATGCACCAGATATTCTATTGTAACATTCAATTGGCGCAAGCCCTCTCTTCTTCGGAGGAGTACACCAGTCAAAACTTGAACAGAATAAAACATCAGTTAGTAAAAGATAAGGTTTATAAATCAATGTAATTTCAGCAAAAATCAAAACTTACTCTTCAACAGATGTATATGGTATTAGCCGTCCATTCCAAAAACATTCAAAAATAGGCCTTTTCCCTCTTGCTGCTTTCTCAAGTATAAAACAATCATCATCATCATCTTCATCTTTTAATTCTAAAGCAAATGCATGAGTAGAGCAAAATGTTTATTGCTATAGAGTTTATGCAATTTATACCACTTCTTTAAGTGAAATATTAAAGTTGCTTCAGAGAAACTATGACAAAAACTCATTAGGTCTCTCACACTGTTTTCTGTAAAACTTAATGACAACTTTAGTTTGCCCTCAGAAAGGCAGATTTCTGAAGTTGTTCCCCATTATCAATGGTGTTCTTATTTATATTAATATATAATTACTTACATTACTTATCAATCTGTGTTAGGAGTACTACACGAGCTGCTAAGCCTGCAATCTTTAAAATCTATTTACAGTGTAGAAGAGTCACACATGCAAAGAGACTATGCCCTATAGCAGAATCGCTCTTCCCTACAAATACAGAAGCTTGAATACTGTACCTCAAATACAAGTTTCACAATTCTGTCAGAACCAGTAGGTTCACATAAAAATCATCTGAGAAATCTACAGTATCTAGTAGCAGCAACTGTGCCTAGTTTGAACAAATTAATCAATAACACTAAATTTAATTTTACTTTAAATAACCTATTAAATTTTCAAAGATCAAATTCAGGTGATACAGCTACAATTATAACATATCACAAAGCATCAGAAGCATTATTAGCACAATTGTCTATAACACTTTTATGCTTCTGAGCAATACATTTTCATATATCCAAACAAATTAGGATCAAACACTATGGTCCTGATAGAGTAACACCTTAGTTATTTTGGCATTCAGGCACCTACACAAAATAAACTCTTCTTCCCCCAAAAAACACTCAACAAAGAAGTTCCTTTCAATCAAACCCAATCACTTTGCTCTTGGAGAATCCCTCTGGACCACACAACTTATTGATTCTTATTTTAAGATACCACTTGAAGAACTTATCTTTTTGTCTACAGCATACAAAAATGACAAAAGGTTGGCAAATTAAAAAGGGGTCAGCTACATTGTGGAAGGTAGAGCCACACTTACTAATAATGTTGGACACTATTCTAAGGATTTGCACCAGCTTCTTATCTAAAATTCACAACACCTCTACAAGGAAAGAGATTACCTCCCATTTCACAGATAAAGAAACAGATAAGGAGTAGTTTGTCAAAGTTTACACAACATAAAGTGTCAAAGATGGGACTTACATTAGGAAATCTGGTTCCAGAACTCACAAGACTAACAAGTATTCTGAATGAGAAAGTTTAATATTGTTACTCTATGTATTCAATGCAATCTCAGTACTCCACCAGGATTCTTTTTTTTTTCAACGTTTTTTGTTTTTTGTTTTTTTTATTTTTGGGACAGAGAGAGACAGAGCATGAACGGGGGAGAGGCAGAGAGAGAGGGAGACACAGAATCGGAAACAGGCTCCAGGCTCCGAGCCATCAGCCCAGAGCCTGACGCGGGGCTCGAACTCACGGACCGCAAGATCGTGACCTGGCTGAAGTCGGACGCTTAACCGACTGCGCCACCCAGGTGCTCCCCCACCAGGATTTTTTTTAAGTGAATGTACAAAGTGATTCCAAAGGTTACCCAAAAGAGCAAAAGATTAAGAATTTTCTCAAAAAAGAATGTTAAGTGTCCTGATCTGCAAGTATCAACATACAATATGAAGCTATAAAAGTATCATTACTCATGTATACAAATATAAAATAGATCAATAACTTAAAGAATTCAAATGTGTGTACTTATTGGAACTCAGTATTATAAAATATTTCAAACTATTTAAAAAACAGTAACATTAAGTAACTGGTGGTACAAAACCAAATACTCACATGGAAAATATTAAGGCAAAGCCCTACCTCATTGTAGTACAAAAAAAGGAGATTATACATGCATTAAAGATCTAAACATAAAATGGCTTTTAAAGAGAACTACAGGACATTTTTATAATCTGGAAATATAAGAAGGCTTTCCAAAGCAAGACAAAATCAGAAAGCATTAAAAAAAAAAAAACTGACATGACTATGAAAAGCTTAAAACTTATTTATAAATACCTACAAAGATAATGAGAAAACAATATATAAAGGATTAATATGCAGTACATAGCTAAAAGTTCAGTAAGCAATTCATGAGAAAAGAATATGTAATATTCTTTAAAGCCAGTGCTTTACTCATCTGGAAGTGAATACACACATAAATCAAGAATTATAAAAATTATAAATACCTAAGAATTTAAGACATGCTTAAGAAAACAAGTTTTAAAATTTATCTAGCCCTAAGAGCCCAACTAATAATAATCATTAAAAAATTCTAAATCACAACTTCACATTTTGTAGCTAAGATAACAGATTAACATACTTGATGGAAAGCATGGATCATCAGGGTAAGTTTCTCTATCATATAAGAAAGGGTGGTATCGAATAATCCCTTCCACTACACCATCTCCTTCAACATGAGCCTTGAACTCAAAACTATCAGCTGCTGTGTTTATATACAACGTCTGCATGTCATCTTCTATTTCCCTTAGGTTGACAATCTTAGGTGCCTTCCCCTTTTCAAACATAGAAATCTAAAATAAAAATAAAACAAAAATAATTAAATTCTATGGTGACTTCACTTTTGCTCTCAACTATGATCTAACAACAGAATAGGTAAAAACTTGTATTTAAACAAGTAATCATATAGCTTAATTAAATATATTTATATATGGGTTAAATAACCATAAGTAGCATCCCAATAAGGAACACAATATGCTACTTAAAAAAATAGAACATAAGCAAAGCAGAGCTAAAGAACAATTAACTCAGGAGTACATTTAAGGCTTCTTGCTAGAGGTAGGAAGTGAGACAACGATGCATGTGAAATTCTTTCCAAGATGTGGGCAAGGATATGGAGAACCCAATATTCATGTTCTATACTTCTAAATCTTACTTCACCATCATAAGACTTTTATGAACAAAGAGAAACTTTATATCCCTTTTCCTCCCCACTTTGATATCTGATGTTCAGCAACAACTCACATCTCTAAAGAAGACAGGAGAAAAAGAAAGCAAATACTATAGTAAATAAAGGTTCAAAAACTACATAGATCTAATAATGATCTCTCTATTTAAATATTAAATTGCCAAAATACTTTGGTAAAAGACAAAGAAAGAAGGGTTGTCTATTGACTGATTTTTCTTATCCAAAGTCATTTGGAACTGGAACAGATACCTAATAACTTGTAATATTTTAAAAAAGAATTTTATCTTACTTCAATATCAATGTTGTTGAAAGGTCCAACTTCTTTTGATGTACGTTTTTCATTGCCTTTTGGGCCATGAATATAGTAATGATAAATATGCCTAAAATGTAGAAAAATAACTTTATACTTTTAATTCAATTTAATTCATAAAATTACAGTTCACATAATAACCTACAAAAATAATTTTTATGACCACTATTTGGCAGTATCTATTTGGTAGGTACCAGCCAAGCACTATACTAAGCATTCTTAAATACAGTATACCATTTAACGGTATAAACAATTTGAAATGCAGGTATTACGATCTCATTTTATGGATATAGAAATTGGGGTGCAAGGAGTTCACACAATTTAAGGTTACAAAACTAGAGTTGGAGAGAGGTGGACTACAATCCTGGCCCTTCCAACATCAAAAGCCCACATAAATTACACTTCTAAGAAGTATAGTATGAGAACTAGAAGGCAAGAGACTATAATTCTACTTGTCAGGAATGTTCTAAAAGAGACTTAAATAATCAGGGAGTACATAGGATTGGATATTTTTAAACTATCTGAATATGAGAATGTTATTCTATAACTCTCGTCTCTCCTCTCTTACAGCATTGAGACATTCTTCCCCTAACATTCCTAAAGCAAAACTAATAAATTCAACATAATCCCTTTAAAAACCAATTCACAACTCGCTGCTACTTTGTTTTTAAGTTTTAAAAGTTTTTTGGTAAGATTATTTAGGGCTAAACCATACTATGTTATTATTTACTCTTCAAACAAGTATTTGCAATATTCCTTCATGTGAATTTTATTTGTAAAAAATTATCCTAGCTAATCTTTAAAATACTGAAATAAAAGGAAATCACTGAAAATCTTTAGGTCTTTCCTCATGCATATCAAAAGTGTTACCGTAATCAACAGTTAGTTTACAAGAATACATTAAGAAAGTGCTATAAATAGCTTAAAAGAATTTCAAAGAATGGTTAAAGTAATAGATTATTCTTTGCTACAGCAAGATTATATTCTGTGTTATGTACACTGAGCTCCTTTGGTTAAAAGAAATCATTACAAAATAGCTAATGAGATGTGTACTTCGAGAATAAAAATTCCAAAGTCCTATTTAAAATTCTTAGGTTACAGAGTCAATAAACATCAATACGCAGCAAGAAGAAAAGATACTTCTAAAATAAAATTATTTTCCCATAAAAAATTTTTAAACTGTTAGTATACATTTCTCTACAAAATAAAAAAAAAATCTCAAATTAAGTACATTAGTCTTTTGGGTAAATACAAAAAATGTCTTTTAAAAAATGTAAATTTTGTGCAGTTGTACCCATTTTTGCCATACTCAGTAATTCAGACTAATGCAAATTATGGAAATAAATGGTCCTTACTATGTTTACAGAGAAAAAACTAAGAACCATTAAACATTCTGATGATTTAGTTTAATGGAATATGTCATACTCCCTAAAAGTTGTCCTGGAATAGATATACAACAATTTATTTTCAGTATTATTAGATCATATAGGCCAATTTGCATATTTTTATTTTAACAGACTTCATGCATTCGATAAACATTTATTGAGCATCTATTACTTAACAGGAAACACTAGGGATACAGTAGTACATAAAAAAGATTCCAATAGGGGAAGGCAGACAAAAAATTAAAAAAAAAATACATGGTACGGAAGATTATGATAGGTGCTACAGAGAAGAACCACAAAAGGGGAATATGAAAGTGATGGTGCTGAATTTGATATAAGTTCCTAAGTTTATTTTAAATTTTATGACAGGTCTCAAAAGCCTGTCCTTCAAATAACGACCAACATACTGCAAGTCATCAATATTTATTTACAGAATAGAGAAGTATTTTAATGCCAAGATCAGAGCACTGGTTACTGTACTGAAGGGAAGGAAATGAGGCACAAAACACACAGCAAAGAGGTTTTTGATGTATCTGTAATATTTTGTCTTTAAAAAGTAGTAACATGTCCTCAAATAATTACTTACGCTAACTGTCTTGTCCAAAGAAGAAAATAATTTTTCAAGTACTGTATGTGTTCTGGTTGTACTCCTGTGATAACCACAGCAGTAAAGCTATCTTTTTCTTTCTCCTCTAAGATAAGATGATGTAGAAATCTTTCATCATCATTTGTAATGTGAACAGAATCAGATGGCTAGGAGAGTGAATATAAATACAATAGGTTAGATACACTTAATTGTAATAAACAAATAACATTTACATTGACTTTTAATATGATTTGCTTGGATAGTTCCATAAACAGGCTTCAAAAAACTTTTGAAGGAAAATGGTCCAATACAAATCATCTGAGTATGTGACAATGCTGTGAGAGCAGGATAGCTTTAACATAAATTGCTAATGTGGCATATATACAGGAATACCCTATACCATAATGCTAAACCAATTGTAGAATCATAAAAGAAAAGGTAAAACAACAACAACAAATACTGAGTTTAAAAATGCTGAAAAAAAACTGAGGACACTTACTCTAGGGTGGAAAGAATTCTTCCTTGAGATACCTACCACTTAAATTGGTCAGGACAAATGCCCAGCTCTCCATGTTCAAGAAAACTGGGATGCAGCCTGAACCCAGCTGGCTTAGCCCAAAGGAACTGTGTTTAAAAGGGAGTAAAATCATCCTGTGCCCTAGTCCAGTTTCAGAGAATATCTATAGCTTGCTCAGAAGTAAAGTGGGGAGGGGGAAAGAACAGGGAGTGTTTGAGGGTAAGAATTACAAATGTCTCGTTTTTACAGTTAGTCTATATGTGTTAAAATTACATGTATATACATACATACACTATGTATGTTGCTATATACATAAAAGCTTGTAAGGATACACGCTGAACTATTACATCTAGGAAACTGTTTTTTTTTAATAAGCATCTATTACTACAGCACATTAAGTAAATAAAAACAAGCCCTCTAAGGGTGCCAGAGATGGTTAAGCATCTGACTCTTGATTTCAGCTTAAGTCATGATCTCGCAGTTTTGAGATCAAGCCCCCCATCAGACTCCTTGCTGAATGCGGAGCCTGCTTAGGATTCTCTCTTTCCCTCACTCTCTGCCCCTCCCCTACTTGGGCACATGCACACACCCTCTATCTCTCTTGCTCAAAAAAATAAACACTCAAACAAACCAACCCTCCAAAACCATTCCAATGCATTGCTACACACTAACACTACAGCTACAACATACAGTATACAAATAACATTTTATACCCTTTGAGAGCTTAGTGGATTAGTTTGGGTTTACTAATGATGTGGGTTCATTACCAAATATTTATCAAGCACCTTCTAAGTCCTATGACTCAATATAGGCACAAGGAAGATAAGAGTTAACTAAGACAGTGCCCCTCCTCCCTATAAATTCCATCTAATAGATGAGAAACAAGTGATTACAAAACAATGTGCCATTATAAAGATATGAACCAAGAGCTACAGAATTAAAGAGTGTGACATTTTCCCAGAAGATTAGAACATTCCAGCCCCATGAGAATATGAAGGATTTGAGAGTATAAGGCAAACAAGGTAGTTTGAAGTATATATTAAATATATGATGAAAGATGAGGCTGGAAAGGCTGAAAGAAGCAGTGAAAATGGATGGAAGAGAGGGTAGATGAAAAGCTATTTTAAAAGTCAGAACTGAATGGTGAATGATTAACAAGGATTACACAATTACTAACTACTCTGGCCAAGGGATACTGTTAATTGAAAAGGGTAGAGGAAAGGTGAAGAGAAAGAAAGAATTAGGGAAAGATGTAGATAATAATCTGATTTCAGAGGTACCAAAAGTGAGTTCTTTATGGAACATCTGGAAGGACATCTAACTGAAATTGGAAATGAGTATACCAGATGTAATCAGTTGGTATTCAGCACCAATTCATCCCACCTTTTGTTGTCCCTTCCTGGGCTGCAGAGAATGCAAAACCAAAAGTCTACCTTTCAGACTCCCTTACATTTTAGGTTGTGGATGCGAATTCGGTTTCATCAATTAGATGTAGTAGCCAAAGATTTAGAAGAGGAAAATGACTCAAAGCCCATTTCCTGAGATGTCCTGAACGTCTTCTGTTATCATGCAAGGTACTGAAAGACCAATATTCAAGTTCTGGCTTCAAGTGTTAGCACTGATACAGCACAGGTTATAGCCAGAAGGTCTGTGTTTTGATGTTGGGAACAATTGTGGCAGCAAGACCTTTCCAACACCTGGATCACAGATAAGGCAGGGTGTTTCTAAATTCCAGATCCAGTGGTGGTCCTCCAGCTACCTGATTATAGCAGATGTTACAGCATGCCTTGAAGGTCACTTCAGAGTGTCCCAATAGCTTTCTATAAGGCTCAGCCAAAAGCCCACTCCTAGCGCTTTCAAAAATCATGCAAACATCAAATTCCTTTTATTAAATCCTTTTCTGTTTGAAGAGCCTACAATGATTTATTTCCTCAATGGAGTCCAGCCTGATTCAGTGTCTCAATCTTAAGAGAAAAGTCTTGACAAATACAGATTTAAGAACTGTTAGTATTAAGTAGCATATATATTGCCTCCTAGAAAAAGCAAGACTCCTGGTTGTACATCAAGAGCCACCAACTCTGTACACATTGTAATAACTGTGTGTAAAAGTTGGAGAAGCCAAATAGTAGGCTGGAAAAGATTGTCCAGAAAAAGAAAAGGACCAAGGGCCTACCAGTAGCCATGAAACCTATGTTGGGACAAATTAAGCACAAAATCACAGGAAAAAGTGGCAGAAATGATGATCCAAGAGACATTAGTTCTATCCAAGCTTTATCATACCTATACAGTTTTAAAAATCACTTGAATTCTGAACTCCTATTTTCCACCAGTTTTAACACAGCATAATATTTCCACAAATATACTTTACAGGGCTTTGTGACGGTAACATAAGATGACAAAGATGGAATATCAGTATGTAAATATAATATGATATATAAATTGTGTAATAAATACAACAAACTTAAAAAGGGGAAAAGAGGGATGAGCAAAATGAAGAAATTTCCTAAACAGAGAATGTTAAGTTATACAGAAAATAAAGGTGGCTTGTAAGTATTAAAAAAAAAAAATCAGCCCATTAATAAAGAAAAGGTATTATTTTCACCTGTCAAATTGCCAGCATTTTACCGCCTTCCCCTCCACTCTACTTTTTAAAAATAAGGAAATTATCAGATAGGCCCTTCCACATACTGTTTTGGGGAGTATATTAGATGTGGGTTTAACCTTCTAGAAGAGCAATTTTGTAATACACACCATGAACATTTAAAAAGTTTAAATTCATTGTCATAACTATTAAGATTGTAATAGCTATATGAAGAAAAAACTGCAAAGACATTCATGGCAGTGTATTTATAATAAAATCCTTTAAATACAGTAAATGCTCAACAGAATAGTCAAATTATAACACATTCAGACAAAACACCATGAAGGTATTAAAAATGTGTGTGTACTAGGGCACCTGAGTGGTTCAGTTAGTTAAGCATCCAACTTTGGCTCAAGTCATGATCTCACAGTTCATGGGTTCGAGCCCCACGTCAGGCTCTGTGCTGACAGCTCAGAGCCTGGAGCCTGCTTCAAGTTCTGTGTCTCCCTCTCTCTCTGTCCCTCCCCTGCTCACATGCTGTCTCTCTCTCTCTCTCTCTCTCTCTCAAAAGTGAATGAACATTAAAAAAAATAATAAAAAGTGTGTGGTACAGCAAAATATTTTATAAAATGGAGAAATACTCAAAATGTTAAAAAAAAATGTGCGCTCAAAAGTGTTATATAAAAAAAAAGTAAGTAGATGAAGGGGATTAAGAGTATACTTTCCCCTTCCAACTCAAGATGCCAATAAGGAGGTTTTATTCTTAATTCCAGTGTTATTTACAGTGTTATATTAGTTTCAATAAGTGTACTCTTGATGAGCAATGAGTAATATACGGAATTGTTGAATCACTGTATTGCACACCAAAACTAATGTACAACACTGTGTAACACTGGAATTAAAATTTAAAAATACCAAAAAAAACCCCCCAAAAAACAAAAAAACCAAACACCCTATAGCCATATAATAAAATAAAAAAGACTAGAAATTCAACTAGATATTTTTTTCTGGAATCTGAGCACATTTTTATTTATACTCTTCTATAAATTTTTTATAACTTGTTTTAGAATAAGAAAAGACTTAAAAAGCTCAAACTTTAAAGATTTTAAAACAATTCTAAAATATTTCAAGTGGAGAAAAGTTGAATAATACAATACTATGAACTCACCACCAAGACTCAAATTCATTAATATTCTGCTCATTAAAATTAGAATATGAATGCAAATTTCTAACAAAAGTAAATCACTCATTTATTTCTCTGGAGCTCCGATTTCCTAAAAGCTTATTTCCCTATACTATAAGTGTTTTCTACTCTAAGTCGGAAACTGTTAGACAAAAAAAGATTTAAAAAATCAATCTCAGTGTAAGGGAAAAAGTTTATAATTATATGATCAATTTCCAAGGAAGTTTACTCAGCTTCATGAGACATCTTGTTGCATTGAAGATTTCCAGCCTGAGAAAGCATGTATATGGTCACTTTTGCTATTCACAAGACTAAAGCAAAAAGAAGAAAAAGTAATGGAATTTGAAAATTCCATACCTTCAAGTTTTTAAAGCAATAGCTAAGTATCTTAGCTAGAAATTGAAAAAAAAAGTACTTGTCTCTATCTGTCCAATTTAACAACTTTATAATTAATGAGTTAAAATGTATCATACCTTTCTGTTTCTAATATATCCACTATATATTGCCTCTTTATTTTTCTCCTTCTTCTCAAAATCTTCTTTCGAAAGCACAAGTTCATGAACATCTTGGGAATCTGCAGGTTTGCTTATCATCTGTTAAATATTAAAGACTACTTTAAAAATTCCTAAAAGTTAAACTAATTAGTAATTTAGACAGAATCAACCTCCAAGTATTTTAATCAACTGTCATTTAAAAGAAATCTTTTTACTTACTCTGGCTGATTGTCCAACAAAGAAAACAGCCTGCTTGCCCCCAACACCAAAATAGGAAATATCACTATTTAAACTGCGTGGCACTGGTACTGGACGAACATATCCTGAATGATCACTAAAATAAAACATTAATGCAGTGACTTTAAACAAGCTACTTAGATGCCAAAGGAAATTGTTAAAGCACTTTTATTAAGTGTTAATAAAATGACCCTTAAGCTAGACAACACCCCCATTCAAGGTAAAAGAATCAGAGCCCAAAGTCAAGATAAATAGTCCAGTGGTTCTCAAAATGTATTCCCCAGACCAGCTATATCAGCATCACCTGGAAACTCAAAAAATGCACCTTCTTGGGCCCACCCTACTAAATCATAAACTCTCTTAGCAAACAAGACTAAATAAATATCTGTATCCTTATATATCCTACTGCCCCTAGAATTGTCCCTTCAAAATTGTTTACTGCTTCTAAACTTGTAAAAATAATTTCTGAATAATGAGAATTATAGCAAAAACATTTCTTATTTCCTAGTAACATGACACAAAAGAACCTCTTATGGCACCATAACAACACTCTGGAGAGTAAGCATCCCTGGGTTCTCAAAATAAAGGCTAGGTATCAAGGGACACCATTTCCCAATATGAGATACAAACAGAATTGCGGGTGAGGCTACAACCCCTATTACACTCAATGGAAAAGCTAAAGATCAGATGTGGCACAGCTAGAAAGAGAAAATACAAAGACAGCATTCAGAGAACTTACCCATAAGAAATAAAGAAAAGGAACAGAAAATATCAAAGTAGGTATAAAAGACATACCTTTCCAAAGTAGGAAACTATCTCACTACACTACAAGCATAGTTCTAGAAAGAGGAAAAAATGGAAAAGGCTACAAATAATGTCTGACAAAAGCTGGGGAGTCAGGAAATGGGAAGCAGTTGCGAAAAGACACAAATTTTCAGCTATAAGAAAAATAAGGTCTGAGGATCTAATCATTAACACTACTGTATGTATAACTGAAATGTGCTAAGAGAATAAAATTTAAAAATCCTCTTCTCTGCCTTTCAATTGAGGTTTTAGACCAATTACATTACTGTGACTATTGGTATGTTTTGATTTAAACTTAACTGTCTTTTTTTTAATTTTTTTTTTCTTCTGCGTTAAGAGGGAAAAAAAAGAAGTATGTAAGGTGATGAATGTGTGAATTAAACAGAGGGAAGGACTCCTGTTTAAAGGAAAATAACGAGGGCACCTGGGTGGCTTAGTCGGTTAAGCATCTGACTCTTGGTCCTGATCTCACAGTTCATGTGATCGAGCCCCATGTTGGGTTCTGTGCTGAAAGCACGGAGCCTGCTTAGGATTTTCTCCCTCCCTCCCACTCTGCTCCTTCCCCGCTCATGCGTGTTCTCTCTCTCTCAAAATAAATAAACTTAAAAAATAAAAATAAAGGAAAATAAAAAGAATACAATTCAATATTTAATATATATCAACAGAAGCTTTGTAAAAACAAAACATCAAGACAGTAAATGGCATGGGGGTACCTGGCTCAGTTGGTTAAGCATCCAACTTCAGGTAATGAATTCAGGTAATGAATTTAAGCCCTGTGCTGGGCTCTGTGCTGACAGCTCAGAACCGGGAGCCTGCTTTGGATTCTGTGTCACCCTCTCTCTCTGTCCCTCCCCTGCTCACACTCTGTCTCTTTCTCTCAAAATAATTAATACTAAATAAATTTTAAGACAGTAAATGGCACAGGTATTACTGCTGTGGTATGCTAATACTGTATGTAAGTAGTATATTATTACTTGATATAGACTGTGACAAATTGAACATACATACTTTGAATGCTAACATTATCAATACAACAAGGGTAGCAAATAATAAGCCAACAAAGGAAATAAAATACTCATTTTAAAATACACACAAAATACTCATTTTAAAATAAGGCAGAAGAAAAAAGAAAAACAGGAACAACAACAAAAAAAACATAATGAAAAAAACAAATAACAAAGACCGCAGAGTTTAAATCAAAACATCCCAATAATCACAGTAATGTAACTGGTCTGAAACCTCAATTCAAAGGCAGCGATTGTGTAATTTTAAGACACAACTATATTCTACCTTAAGGAAACTATTTTTTTTCTAGAAACTCTCTAAATATAAAGTGACAATAGGTTAAAAAGTTGGAAAAAAAGTTACCATCAACACAAATGTAAAAGCTGGAGTAGCTGCAGTAACATCAAAGCAAGCTGATAAGGAGTATCACCAGGAAATGATCAAAAAAAAAAAAAAAAAAAAAAGCAAGAACAATGAAACAAATACATAGATAAATAGGTCTTCATTCTCCTCTTGAGTTTTTAAATTATATTAGTCTGATGAAATCAAAATAACACCGTTTGATATGGTTCTCAATGTACATGGAGGTAAAACTTAAGAAAACTCAATTATAAATGAGAGACAGTGAGGGGACCTAAATAATTTGCTAAAATTTCTAAAATTCACTTTAAGTGGTAAAATATCCTTACTAGTACAATGTAATGTTATGTATGTATACAGTATTCCTCAGAACCACTAAAATATAAAACCAAAAATATAGTCAAAATCACTTTATAAAAATAGCAAAATACAGAAAAGTATGTTGAGTAACCCATAAAAAGGCCAGAAAAATGAAAAATAAAAGGAATAGAGAAGCTATACAAGACATACTTAAGTCCTGACATATATATCAAGAACTATAGTAAATGTGACAATACAAATACACTAAATAAAATGAATAAAAAAGTGACCCAAGTATAAATTGTCTACAAGAATTTCCAATATAATGATACAGGTAGGTTAAAAGAAAATGGATAAGAAAAGACATACCAACCAGGAAAACATGAATGAAAAGAAAGCTAAAGAATATCACATAAAATATACTTCAGAGCAAGAAAATTATCAAGGACAGAGTAGCATTACAGAATAATAAAAGGATCCACTTACCAAGAATGCATAACAATTCTCTAACTGCGTATACATAAACTAACACAAGTTCAAAATACATAAAGCAGAAATTAAGAAGTGAAAAAAGAAACACACCTGTAAATAAGTGGGGGACTTCAAAATTCCAGCAAGGATATAAAAGAATATACCAGCAAGGATATAAAACCATCAAGGATATAAAAGAACTAAACAATATCGACGAATGGAATCAAATTGACATTTACAGAACACGCCTCCCAACAACAGCAGAATATATATTCTTTTCAAGGACACAGAAAATTCCCCCAAATACATCATATTCTGGAGCACAAAACAAATCTCAACAACAAATTTAAATAGAGTGTATAGAGAATATTTCCTCTGACTATAATAAAACCAAACTAGACATCAACATAAAGAGGAAAATATGTTAAGAACACGTAGAAATTGAACAACACATTCCTCAATCTATGGATCAAAGAGCAAATTACAAAGGAAATAAAAAATACACCAAACTGTAGGACAATGAATATACACCATTATCAAAACTTGTGGGATGTAGTGAAAATAGTTCTTAAAGATTTGTAGCACAAAATCATCATCTTAGAAAAATCTCAAATCAATCATCTAAGATTCCACACCTCAAGATACTACACCAAAAAAGAAAAAAAAAAAAAAAAAAGGACATTAAGAGCAGAAATCAAAGAATTTGAAAAGAGAAAAAATTTTTTTAATTTATCAAAGCATACATTATTTCTTTGAAAACATTACCAGTAAATATACACTACTAAACTTGAAAATGTAATGAAATGGACTAATTCCTAGTAAAATATAACTTACCAAAACTAAGTCAGTAATTGCCTAAATATTCTTATAACTATATTTAAAAAATCAAAGCAATAGTAAAAAATTCCTCCCACCAAAACAACAGACTCAAATGGCTTCATATGTGAGTTTCAAAACCCAAACTTTCAAAAGAAAAAAAAAACCCTCAAACTTACATAAGTGATGGAAGTATAAATAAATACAATCACTCTGGAAAACAATTTACTACCTTGTACATTGGAACTTTTATCTTTTAACCCACAAATTCCCTTCTAGGTATCTAAGAACTTACGTAGATTTGGACTAGCAAATACATATGTAACATTATACACACACATAAACACTTATAAGTAAGATAGTAATGCTTATAATGCCAAATGTGGCATGGGGAGCCAAATGCCCACTGACTGGAGACTGGATAAATACAGTGCAATTTTAAGTATGCACAAAAGAATATTATATGGTTATGAAAAAGAAAAAACTACAGACCCACACAAAGACGAAATCTTAGTAACCTAATATTAAGTGAAAATACAAGTCCCTTATAGAACAACATATCATATGACTATCCTTTTTCGCAGCATCAAAAAACAAGCAAAGTTAGATTTTTTTAATATAAGGAAATAAGGGGGCACCTGCATGGCTCAGTTGGTTAAGCATCCCGAATCTCAGTATCGACTCAGGTCATGAGCTCACAGTTTGATTTGTGAGATCAAGCCCTGTGTTGCACACAGCAAAGCCTCCCCTGCTGGGGATTCTCTTTCTCTTTCTCTCTCTCTCTCTCTCTCTCTCTCTCTCTCTCTCTCAATCTGTCCCTCCCCTCCCCTCTCTCAAAATAAACAAACATTTAAAAACAAAAATAAGGAGGAGTGCCTGGGTGGCTCAGGCCTGGGTGGCTCAGGCCTGGGTGGCTATGTGCTGACAACTCAGAGTTGGAGCCTACCTCAGATTCTGTGTCTCCCTCTCTCTCTGCCCCTCCCCTACTCACGCTCTGTCTCTCAAAAATAAACATTAAAAAAATTTTGTTTTTAATAAAAAATAAAATATTTTGTTCAAATAAGGAAATAAGAAAAACAATTCAAGATAGTTAACTGTGATGGAGAGGAAAAAAAAACAGAACAAGGGAGGAACACACAGATGTAAGTTACAGAAACTGTGCTACTTACTGGTTTGGGTGGTAAATTCTGGTTATTCGGCTTATTAAATTTTTCAATAAACCTTAAAAATACAATGCCTGAATTGATAAATTGTTATAAACCAAAAACTGTAATTAATTAAATTCTATGAACCTAATGTATTAAAAAAAAAAAAAAAGTAGGGGCACCTGGGTGGCTCAGCCAGTTAAGCAACTGACTCTTGATACTGGCTACTGGCTCAGCTCATGATTCCAAGGTTGTGAGATCGAGCTGCCCCCCCACACCCCTACAAAGTAAATGGTTTCTAAGACTTTAATTATTATGGCAATGCTTCTAGGAAACAACCTGAAAATATCCCCCAATATTATCTTAAAAACATATATGGGAAATACACAAAAGTTTAGAGAGAGATGGGCTCAGAGATTAAACACACACATACTTAGACTGATTCAAAACTAAGAATTCTAGTCACTGACAGTGAATGGACATAATCACCAGGAATTAAGTCTACTTTTCAACCCAAACCATCTATGCAAATCTAACCTAGGCAAAAACCCTATCATAGCAAATAAGGTTAAGAACACAAATGTCTAGGTTTCAGACTTGTGTAAATAAGTCCAGAAAATTTCCTTTATCTACACTCAAGGGTTATATAAACATCCCTTCATGAAGGTAAGTACAAGAGAAAGATAATCTAAGACCCTACAAAAATTTTTGCATCACAGAAGCACTCCTCTAGAGAATTTAGAAAGATCCCTCAGGAATAACATAATCCAAAAGAATTTCAAAAAACATTCATATTCTTGATACAATGTAAAAGGACACTGTATCTTTTTGATATATTAGTACTGTATAAAAGAGAGAAAAAATATGCAAGAAAAGAAATCACAGAAGATGTTGAAAGTAAGAAAAAGGAACAAGAGAGAGAATAAAATTAGTAAAAGAAACTAAAATATAAGTGGTTGCCAGGAAATAGGGTAGAGTGACTACATATGTATATTTATATCTACCTTGAACCTATCAAAGGGAATAACCCCACAATAAAGAAAGCTTTACCTCCAATAAAACTGACAAATGGCCACAGATGCCTTATTAGAGTTTCTGGAATAATCTATGCAACACAATGAAACTAACCCAATTAAAGTAGGATGCTTAAATGTTCCATAATCATTCTCTGAATTCAAGTAACACCAATACCAGAAAGTAAAAGTTCATCCAAATTTGCAGAAAAGTATTGAAGACGAACTTTTTCTTTAGCAAAATTAGGGAAAATCCTGTTGAGGGTCCATTTCTACAACCTAAAAAAAAATGGCATGGGAAATAAGCTATGTGGCATACTATTTTTATTAAAAAAAAAAAAAAAAGGCTACCTAAGTTGAGGACCTTTCAATGGCTGAGCAGGAGGTAGCACTGATTCAACACACATCTGGATTATGACCACACAGCAATTATGTTCTAGGTATCTAATTGAACTTCTTTTAAAAAAAATTTTTTTAATGTTTTTTATGAGAGAGAGAGCATATGCACTAGCGGGGGAGGGGCAGAGAGAGATGGAGCACCAGCAGGAGCAGGGCAGAGAGAGACAAAGACAGAGAATCCAAAGTGGGCTCTGCACTGATAGAGAGTCCTGTGAGAGGCTTGAACTCAAGAACCGTGAGATCATGACCTGAGCCAAAGTCAGGTGCTTAACCAACTGAGCCATGCAAGCACCCCTCTTTTGTTTTTTTAAACGTTTGTTTATTTTTGAGAGAAAGAGCGCGAGCAGGGGAGGGGCAGGGAGAGAAGAAGACACAGAATCTGAAGCAGGCTCCAGGCTCTGAGCTGTCGGCACAGAGCATGATGCAGGGCTCAAACTCACAAACTGCGAGATCATGACCTGAGCTGAAGCCGACACTCGACCAACGGAGTCACCTAGGCACCCCGAATTTAACTTCTAAGGCAATGATTATAATAATGCCTGAGTGATGAGCCAATTTTCTAGGTTCATGTAATGTTCTACATGTTATTAGAGGTTTGAATTACACAGGTGAATGCATTTGTCAAAAGTCGGTTAACAGAGTGAGCACTTCCATAATGGTAGAGTAAGGACCTATGAAAACTCACTCATTGATAAAAGCAACAGAACATCTGCAAACATTGTCAAAAATCAACATTTTCAGAATAAGTATTAACCAAAGGCTTGAACAATCCAAGGAGTGTTTATTCAAGACACACAGTTGAATCTCAGAACAGTGAGCTCTGTGATGTTTTAACATGCCCAATCCCACTTCCCGCCTCACCAGCTCCACAGAAGCCTTGAAAACTGATAGCCTTACAATCACAGTGAAAACCAGCTACCCAGGAGTCACTGGAGCAAGTTTGGAGTTCCCCTAAAGCCCCTTTCCCATAGAACTGCCATTATTAGATTTGTCTGACAGTTCCCAAGGAACCTCCACTCATAGGGTTTGCCTTTATTTGACCCAACTCAGAACCTGCTCACTGTGAACCACTTTTCCCTCAGTCATTTGTCAAAAACTTATCAATGGTAATTATTTATGATCACAGCTGAGGAACGCAATGAAAACAACTGGGAGGAAATAAGAACCTGGCCAAAAACTGACAAAGAAAAGCTGGAGAATGAGAGATCCATAGTGGGTTTTAAAAGCTGCAACATATTCATGAGAATAGAGAAGAAGGGCATACTCATATGCAGGGCTAGCCACATGCTCAAGAAAGCCCTAAGCTTTCATTTCTGGCTGACTTTGAGGTTCTGTGCAAGCAAGAAGTAAAGACTAAGGCAGAGTTTTAAACTTCCTACCAGAGCATTAAAGACATACTCCAATATGCAAACAGAACGCACTGGCAAAAGCTCGGAAGACTTGATGGTTCCAGACATTTAAGGAAATGTCCAATCACTAGCTAGCAACACAAGATAAAGAATACAGACTTTACAGAATTAGTTTAGAGGGGAAACTATAAAAATAACAAAAAAACCAGAAGCAACAAACAAGCCCTCGGGAGAAGGATCAATCTAATTTCCAGAGTTGCAACACTATATTATTTAAAATGTCTTATTCTCAACAAAAAATTGTAAACTGGGGCGCCTGGGTGGCTCAGTAGGTTGGGTGGCCAACTTTGGTTCAGATCGTGATCTCACAGTTCCTGAGTTCGAGCCCCGCATTGGGCTCTGTGTTGACAGCTCAGAGCCTGGAACCTGCTTTGGATTCTGTGCCTCCCCCTCTCTCTGTTCCTCCTCTACAGACACACACACACACTCTCTCTCTCTCTCTCTCTCTCGCTCAAAAATGATAAACATTAAAAATAGTTTTAAAAAAAGAAAAAAATTATAAGCCATGCCAAATTAAAGTATAGTCCACACACAGGAAAAATAGCAGTAAGAAGAAACTGTCTCAGAGAAAGCCCAGACACTAGACTTACTAGACAAAGATTTAAATCAGCTATTTTATTTTTTAAATACTTATTTATTTTGGGGGCAGGGCAGAAAGGGAGAAAGAGAATCCCAAGCAGGCTCCACGTTGTCAGCAAAGAACCGGATGTGGGGCTTGATCTCACGAACCATGAGACCATGACCTGAGCCAAAACCAAGAGTAGGATGCTTAACCAACTGAGCCACCCAGGAGCCCTTAAATCAGCTATTTTAAAGTGCATTACATGAACAGAAATCATGAAGTAAATAGTGAAGTATGAGCACAGTGTTTCACCAAATAAACAACAGAGGCAGAAATTATTTTTTTAAAAAAGAACCAAATAAAAGTTCTGCAATTTAAAAAAATTCAGTTAAGTGGCTCACTAGCAGATCTGAGTTGGCAGAACAAAGAATCAGTGAACTTAAAGGCAGGTCAACTGAGTGTACTTAGTCTGAGGAACAAAAAGAAAAAAGAATAAAGAAAAATGAACACAATCTCAGAAACCTATAGGACACCATCAAGCATATCAATATATGGATAATAAGAGCCACAGAGGAGAAAGATTTGAAGAAATAATGGCCAAATACTTCCACAAATGTGATGAAAAACATTAATCTACAAATCTAAGAAGTTCAAACACCAAGTAGAAGGAACTCAAAAGACCCAAACCTAGACACATCAGTATCAAACTATTAAAAGCCAGAAAAAAAAAAAAAAATCTTGAAAGCAGACAGAAGAGATTAGTCACACACAAGGGATATGCAATAAGATTAACAGCTGATTCTTCATCAGAAACTATGGAACCAAAGGCAGTAGGCAAACATGTTCAAAGCATTAAAAGAAAAAACTCAACTTTCAAAAATAAAGGAAAGGTTAAGACAGTCCCGGATAAACAAAAACTGAGGGAATTTGTTGCTAGTAGATCTGCCCAAAATAGTTACTAAAGATGATGCTTTTTACATCCTTTCTGATTTTTCCCCCTTCTGATTTAAAAGATAACTGCATAAAGCAGTAACTATAAAACTATGTTGATGCAACTATGATGTATAAAGATGTCACTTATATAAAAATAACACAAAGGAGTAGGAGGAGAATAAAGCCATATAGAGGCAAATTCTTTGTATATTCCAGACAGTAAATTGCTATTAATCCAAACTGGATTGTAAGATGTTAATTGTAATCCCTACAAAAACAACTAAAAATTAGACTAACAACTACTGAAAGCACATTAACGACTGCTAAGAGTGAGGGAGATGGTGAGGGGACACACAAGTGACCACCATGAGTAAAGGTTTCTTTTCTTTTGGAGTGATGAAAACGTTCTGGAATTAGTGGTGATGATGCACAACTTTGTGACTATACTCAAAACTACTAAATTGTACACTTTAATATGGTGAATTTTATGGTATGTAAATTACAGAACCATAAAAAATAAAGAAATCCAATGAAAAGCTTCAGACAGATGTGAGCATTTCACTGCATATAAATTTTACCTCAAAAGAAACGGACTCTAGTAATGGTATCAATGCTTTAAGCATTAGGAAAAAGGTTACAGATATCTGTAATTTATTTTGAATTAAATTTTAAAACCTGAACTGAAGATCGGTAGGATAGACTAGTGGGAAAGCAACAGTCAATGGTAGAAAATAGGTATGAGACGGGCACTGAGGAGGACATTTGTTGGGATAAGCACTGGGTGTTGTATGGAAGCCAATTTGACAATAAATTATATTTAAAAAAAAAAAAAAAGAATGTAGGTATGAATATCTGGGTTATCACTGTAGAATTTCAACTTTTCTGTATGACAATGTTCATAAACTGCTGAGGAAAAGAATAGTGCTGAAGAAACACTCAGATCCAGGTTTTTTTTTATTTTTTTTTTAATGTTTATTTATTTTTGAGACAGAGAGAGACAGAGCATGAATGGGGGAGGGCCAGAGAGAGAGGGAGACACAGAATCGGAAGCAGGCTCCAGGCTCTGAGCCATCAGCCCAGAGCCTGACGCGGGGTTCAAACTCACGAACCGTGAGATCGTGACCTGAGCTGAAGTCGGACGCTCAACCGACTGAGCCACCCAGGCACCCCCAGATCCGGGTTTTGAACCTTTCTACAACTAGCCTGAACTCCACAAAAAACTAGTATTGTTAAAGACATATATGTGACAAATTATTGTAGAGTAAAGGAGAACATAGAGACCTAACAAAGGGGAAAAACTTGAATATGAACATTATATACTTTGAATCAATGATAAATTTCTTGGGTGTGATAATGGTATTATCATTATGAGAATATCCCTGTGAAAGAGATACTTGCTGCAGTATTTAGTAGTGAAATTTCATAAAGAATCTAATTTTTAAAATGATTTAGGAAGGGAATGTGAGTATGCATATAGACAGAAGATAACAAATGTGACAAAGTGTTATTTAGCAAATAAATCTAGGTGAAAGATACGTGCATGCTAATACTGCTCTTTCAACCTGTTAGCTTTAACTTTTTCAAAATAAAAAGGGTGGGTGGAAGAGGAGTACCAAGGTTGAGCAGGAGTTATAAAGAATTTTGGCAAGTAACAACTCTCACCTCATCTCCCTCTATTCTCCCCTCCATATACTGTGGTCTAACCACACTTGTCTCCTTGCTCTGTCCCAATCAAAACAAGCTGATAATACTTTCAAGGTCTTTGTCTTTGCTGGTATTCTTTCTACTTGGAATATTCTTCCCCCAGATCTTCACTTGGCTATTTTCTTTTAATCATTCAAGTCTCAACCAATGTAATCTCAAAGAGGCCCTCTTATCTAATGATTTTAATTTAAGAGATGCCCATCAGGCTCTAACACATCACCTGATTTTTTTTTTTTTTTAACGTTTATTTTTGAGACAGAGAGAGACAGAGCATGAACGGGGGAGGGTCAGAGAGAGGGAGACACAGAATCTGAAACAGGCTCCAGGCTCTGAGCTGACAGCACAGAGCCCGACGCGGGGCTCGAACTCACGGACCATGAAATGACCTGAGCTGAAGTCGGCCGCTTAACCGACTGAGCCACCCAGGCGCCCCTGATTTTTTTTTTTTTTTAATGTTTATTCATTTATTTTGACAGAGAGCAAGAGTGAACGAGGGAGAAACAGAGAGAGAATGAGAGAGAGAATCCCAAGCAGGTTCTATGCTCAGCCTGGAGCCCAATGAGGCATTCTATCCCACGAACCGAACCGTAACATCATGACCTGAGCTGAAGTCAAGAGTTGGATGCTTAACGGACTAAGCCACCCAGGCGCCTCTCTCCCCACCAATATTTTCTTAACAGCAATAATCCATGACTGGAATGCTTATAAATTTTTTGTGTGTTTTACTTCTGTTTTTCTCTCTACAACATAACCTACAGGCCAAGAGAGTCAGTTGTTTTATATTTTAGGCTGTCCTTGTCTTTCATAGCCTGTGTCCTATGACATCCACTCTTGTATCCAGTAAAAACTAAACTGGAAATAGTAAAGCAACTGATAATCTTCTTCTACAGGAGCAGAAGCTAGGGGAATAAGCTTTGTTAACATCTGATGTTAACAAAAATCAGAGTGGGTGGGTCAAGGGACCGATATTAGACTCAAAGACTATGAGTATATAGTAGCTACAACAACTGATTGTTTAGTGATACCTAAAATGCTAGGACCAAAACCAGCAACAGTTAGCTTTCTACCAAAAAATAAAATGTCTTGGGGTGCCTGGGTGGTTCAGTTGGTTGAGTGTGTCCGGCTCCTGATTTCAGCTCAGGTCATGATCTCATGACTTGTGAGATCAAGCCCCATGTCAGGCTCCACGCTGAGCATGAAGGCTGCCTGGGATTCTCTCTCTCCCTCTCCACTACTCGCACTCTCTCAAAATAAATAAATGACTGTTAAAAATTTTAAATTTCCCTAACATTTGACTTAAGTTTAAAAGTTTACATTGTGCTAAGACCTAGAGAAAAATGAGAGTCCATGTTCCATGAATCCAGGTAAAATTTAATCTAACACTATAGTTTCTACTCTTCCATTTGATTTAAATGACATTTTTCTACCTTTTTTGCCCAATCTACTATTTGTCCTCCTTTCCCTTATACCTAATATTTCTATTGCATGCTAAATTCTATCCTTACATTATAAAAGACAATGGTCTTTGCCTTCTCTGTGGATACTTTATAAATCCTTGAAATGACATGTACTCATGAATATAATGAAAAAGAATGGTTGTAGAAAAGTCTGAGGGTAACAATGAGAAAGTAGTAACTAAAATGATAGCTTATAGAGCTTGTATTTACTCATTGCTTACCATAAACCAAGCTCTATTCTAAGGATTTTACAGTGTACTAACTCACTTGGTTTTCACAAAACCTCATGAGGTTTTATCCACATTTTACACAGATGTAAACTGAAACCCAAAGAAGTAAAATACCTTGACCAATGTCCTGCAACTATTAAGGCTAGATTCAAACCAAGCCAAATGATTTCTGAGACTGTCTTCACTATATGGCCTCTAACCATGACACTGTAAGTATGTACAAATTTGATAAAAATTGTGGGTGCTGAAATTTCAGAAACAAGAAGGCAAATATGCGAACTATATTAATTTTTAACAATATTAAGATTAATCCCTAAATTTGACTGATTCTCCTTGACATGACAAAAAGAAAAAAATAGGACACGAACAAACATTACTTAAAAATAATAATAACAACAACAGATTCTTCCCAAGTGTGCTACCTGAAGTACACAACATAGCTGAAAATACCAAAAGACTTGTGGGTCACAGTTCTTACTAGAATTCAGCTAATATCCCAAAGACCTATCTTTATAACCCTGACAACTTCTAGTATATTTTGTTTCCCCTGTAACATTCTCATTCAGGATATTTTCTATAAGCATATTCTGATACAAAACTCTTGACTAGACACTATTCACTAACAGCTGTGAATGTTTTATTAAGCAGAGACCTGTCAAGTAGAGCAATGGTGAACTCAACAGAACTAAATGTGGTTCATTAGACACTCTGTAAGTCACACTGGGTGATTTCTAAAGCCTAGTTTAAAACCATCCTACTGCTCTAGAGACCACAAAGCTCTCATCAAACTTTAGTAAGGAAAGGGTGAAAGGTCCAAAGTACTTAATATATCATAATAGCTTCTACGTATCTTAGGAAATGCAAAAATATTTCTTCAGTGGAAGGGCAAAATATTATGTAATTTTGACTATTTCTAAGTACTGATAATAAAAACTCAATAATATAAAAATCTTAAGTATATATGCTGACAATATATATGCTGATAATGTCAAAACCTCCAATGTACCACATTTAACTAAAGACATATTAGAGTTCCCATCCTTATTAAAATTCCCAGCTCCCCATCAAAAAAGTGAGTAAGGTTTTCTAACCTTTCAAAGTCACCTTGCCTTGTAAATTTTGACAACCTATACACGGCCCAGTTGTTAAGCTGTTTAGAGGTCATTCCTCTTCCATTATCTATTACTGCAACGGCAGGTTTTCCTTGTGTTTCATCAAAAAGCTATGAAATAAGTTCACAAAGACAGAAAAAGTCAAATCAATATTAAAAATATAAAAAGTTAAACATTAAAGAAGTAATTCAATGGGCTCACTCACACATTGCTGGTGGAAGTGTAAATGTATTACAACTTTCTAAAAGGTACTTCAGCTATATAAGTCAAAGGCCTTAGAATTCTTCATGTTCTTTAATCCAGAAATTCCATACCTCAGAATTTAGCTTAAGGAACTAATTAGATACATGTACAAAGACCTATCAATCATGCCAGCATTCCTCACAATGGCAAAAATACAGAAAAAAATCTAAATGTTCAACAATAGATTACATAATTTATCATATAACCAATAAATAAAACTATAACAACATTATACCGCAGAATATTCATATGACAAATGTCTACAACATACTGTCAAAGGAAAGTAGATCACAAAAAACAAAATGTAGGCTATGATCACACATACATATATACATATATGCATAGAAAAAAGGGCACATAAAAAATTTTAACAATGAAGGGACATCAAATAATTATTTCTACTTTTAGTTTTTGACCTTATTTTCTAATTTTTCTACAATGAACTTACGGTACTTCTATAAAAGGAAAAGTAAAATTTCTTTATAGTATTATTTTCTTACCAATTTGATCTGTATTCTTCTAATACCAGTGTTTCGAGAAGTAGCAGACAATGAATTGTCAATTAATTCGGCAAGAGCAAATGCTGGAAGAGAATGAGAAGACATCACTGCTTAACTTTTCCCTCCCAAATACTTCATTTAAAAGTACAAAGTAAAAGAAACTCTGAAGTACCTTAAGCCATCACTTTTATTTTCCAAAGAGCTAGAATTAAAGTATTATCCTGATCCTAATGATATAATACATAATAAAGGCATCATCACCAATCACCACCGCATAAAAAAGCAGTCATCAACCAGTACTTGTAAGGCACTAAACGGCATGAGTCAGCCAGCCATGATTCCTGGCTTCAAGGAGTTTATAATCTAAAGACAGACATACAGACATAGAAGACAAACAGAAGACCATAACCATAAAATCAAATACTAGTTCGTGGTATGTAATACATCATGCACAAGTCAAAAGTAAACACATTTAGAGATGAAGGGGCAAATCTAAAGCAACTATAAAAGTGTCTATTAAGAACTAATTTAGATATGGAAATCTTGTAACTAACAGCAACTTGTCAAATGGCAGAACATGTCTGTTTAACAGAGAACTGCTAATTATTTCCTACAACAACCAAGCTGATATTCAACTTCTTAATGGCTCACTATTATCACCTAATATTCTCTTTTCTTCAAGGTCACTACTAAAACTATTTTCCACTTTTATTTCCTTAATTAAAAAGGGCAACATACCAAATTTATGTCTCTTACTTTCCCTGAAGCATAACCCAACACTATAAATTAATCCACAGAGTAGCACCCCAGCAAGCATTCCAAAGTCTAAACACTTACAGAATGGCTATGTTTATAAACTACAAAGAAGTTACCACAAATCAGATTACATAAAAGGATCTGGCCAATGGTAATGTCTAGAAAATGGAGGAGGAACATTGTAAGAAATGGGAGGAAAAGAAAGAATTAAGAGAAATTTGGAGGGAAGAATTTGTATCTGCAGAAATATGAATGAACAAAAGAAAAAAATTCAAGATGGTTTTGGGTTTTGAGTCTTTGCTCTAGAAGACTTGATAAATGGTCATATTTACCAGTAAGGAAAAATTTAGAGGGGAAGGAAAACAATCATTCCGTTTTAGCTGCAATGCGCCACCACTACTACATCAAACTCAATGAGTATAGGTGGCCCATAGGGAGCTAGAACAGATACTTGAGAGAATAAAAACAGCCAGAGGTAAGGATTTTTGCTTCACTGACAGAACAGTCAAGGCTTGGATCACTTCATTAAGAGAAAAGTATAAACAAAGAGCAGCATGACTTGAAGAAATATCCACTATATGGTGAAGGATAATAAGAAGCACCACCAAAGGCCAATGAAACAAAAGGAGGGAAAGACCTAGGAATGTAAAGTCACAGTAATCAAAGCAAGAACTTAAACAGGGAGACTTTCTTTTTCATATGACAGCAGGAATGACTAGCACAACTAATCTGGAAGGCACTTAAATTTATATCAAATCTTGAAAATGAACTACCTATTCACTCTATAATTATATATTTAGAAATCTATCTTCAGAGAAAGAATTACAAGTTCATTCAATATGCAAGTATTTAAACACTTACTATTTTCAGCCATTATTCTAGGGATAGAACAAAACAGACAAGAGTCCTAATCTTGTGGAGTTAACATTCTAATTAAAAGATGGAAGAATCAGGGCGCCTGAGTGGCTCATTTGGTTAAGCATCTGACTTCAGCTCAGGTCATGATCTCACTCCTGGTGAATTCAAGGCCCACATTAGGCTCTGTGCTGACACCTCAGAGCCTGAAGCCTGTTTTGGATTCTGTCTTCCTGTCTCTCTGCCCCTCCCCTGCTCACCCTCTCTGTCTCAAAAATAAACAAACATTAATTTTTTTTTTTTAAAAAGATGGAAAATGATGAGAGAGATGGAAAATGTAATATAATCATAATCATCTTAGAAAGTTGTATACGTGATGGAGAAAAGAAAGAGCAAAGAGACTAACAGTTAAGGCACAAAGGAAATACAGTTGCAATCTTAAGCAGGTTAATTTTTGTTAAGAAGGTAATAAACAAAACTTCAAAGAGGTGAGGCAATGAGACAGGGCCTATCTGGACAAAGAGTATTACAAGCAGAAGGCCCTAAGCTAAGTATAGAGCTGGAACTGGGGTAAAATGAACAAGCAAAAAGAAGAGTTGAGACAAAGGCAGAGAACTCACAAAGCAGAGCTACAAAGGTCATATAGATGATTAAAAAGACTTCGGCTTTTATTCTCAGTGAAATGGGGAACCATCACTGTTTTCAGCAGAAGAGTAACACAATCTGACTTCTCAAACCTTACGTGGACAGGCATGAAAAGATAGAGATGAATTAAGAGTCACTATATAATCTAGGTGATGATTCCTCGAGATCAGGTTTAAAGAAACAAACTGTCATTTCTAGATACACACTGAGGATAGCGCCAACAGAACTTTCTGACAGACTGAATGAAAGATCAATTTGATTTTTGGCCTAAGCAACTAAAAAAACAGCAATAATCAATTTGGATGGGAAAATTATGTGTAGTTAGGATTCATTGATCAGATCAGGGCTCCCATCTTAGGGTTTCTAGTGGAGATAACATATGGGCAGCTGCACAGACAAAACTGGGATTCAGGAGAGAAGTCTGACATTATTATCAATATTTAACTAAAAACTACCATTTCTATCACCTCCATTTAGGAGTCACTGCCATAAAGACGGTATTTAGAACAATGACATTGGATAGGATGACTAAATAAGATAAGGAACCAAGGAACTAAGCCCTGAGGCACTTCAAGATTAAGAAGGTTGAGGAGGGAGGTCAATTATATCTCAATTAAAGAAAAAAAGAAAAAGAAGAAAAAAAGAAGATGGAGAGAGAAGACTACAGAGAAGACAGTGAGGTAGAAACAAAATAGAGTATGGTTTCTCAAAAGTTAAGTGAAGATTATTTTACCAAGGAGGAAAAAGTGACAAACTGTCAATGCCTTGAGTAAAATGGGAACTGAAAACTGATCATTGGATTTAGTCACTGGAGACTTTCAAAGTGTAACTACAGGGGCAACTGGGTGGCTCAGTCAGTTGAGCATATACTCCTAATTTCAGCTCAGGCCATGGCCCCAGGGTTGTGGGATCAAACTTCCTGTTGGGCTCCTCACTGAGCATGGAGCCTGCTTAAGATACTCTCTACCACTCTGGTAGAGAGTACTCTGGCTCGCACTCTCTTTAAAAAAAAAAAAAATACAAGAGAGTGAAAAGGAGAGAATGGGAAGAGGAGCGACACTACTGACAGTAAATACAGTCAACTCTTTTAAGGAGTTTTGCTGTAAACGGGAACAAAAACTGGGCAGTAGCTGGTGCAAGTAAGTATGATGTTTTTAAGATGGGAGAAATAAGACGGTAGCTTTCTTGTATATAATGAACATCAGAGGTAATAAATATAACGGTTAGGAGTTCCAGTTCAGTAGTTCTTCCTCTGCTAGGGTTCAAATCCTGGCTCCAACACTTATTAGTTGGGTGGCCTTTGTCAAACTACCTAAAATCTCTTAGCCTCAGTTTCTTCTGCAAAGTAGGGTCATTACCTAACATTAGTTACTACATGGGATTAAGGATTAAATGAGATAATGTTCATAAAGCATTTGGCACAGAGCCTGCCACTGCAGCTGACAGTAGTAATACCAGTACTTCAGGTGAGGATGTGTACAAAGATTTAGACAAAAGAATATTCAGTCATGTGTCACATAAAAAAGACTAAAAACAACCTAAATGTCTAACAGTAGAACACTGTTCAAAGAAATTTATGTAAATAATGTATAAACACTAAAAACAAATATACACTGACATATATATTAAACATGTTCATTTTATTTTAAACAAAAAAGTAGATTAAAGAAGTATGTACCATATAAAAAGTATGTACCATATAGTGGTTACCATAACCACTAAAAAAGTTATGAAAGGGTCTGAAATGATAAACACCAAAGTGTAAGTGGTAGTTATATCTGTGTGGTAGAGATATGATGTTCTCTATGTTCTCTTTACTTATCTATGTATTCTAATTTCCTACAAACTATAATGCATACAACGAGAAAAATATTTTTAATAAGTTTATAACGAATATCTAAGTAGTACTGAACACATTGGCAGGATCCAGACAGAAAAGACTCTCTAAATCAACTGATTTATATAAAGGTCATTAGCAAACAATCCAAAGGTAGGATAAAAGTGGTGAGAAGTAATGGTAGAAAGAAACAAGAAATGGAGACCAGACCAAAAACCACTTACTTGTGCAGTTCAGGTATACAAATTTGTAACATAAAAAAAAAATTTTCTCAATTAGGAGAGGTCTACAGGAAGCCAGGAAGAATAAATCAGAGTATACAAGAGATGGAAAGATATGTAGGTACAATATTTCTTATACGTTAAAGTGGAAGAAATTGTAATACTAACTAGATTAGTTTTAAAAGAGAGGTATCTTTACTCTGAAGAAGACTTAGATAGAAAAAGAAACATATTGTGATGAAGAGGTTGAAGCTAGGAAGTTCACAATGACCAGTCATATCTTCTAATAAAGTAGAAACAGAATTTTTAAAAAGTGAAGGAATGCAACATGTGGTCAAGGGATAAAGTATAGTAATAGTTTGTCAAAATTAGTACAGATGTAATACTTACGCAAAGGATTTTGTCCTTCACTTGCGTAATATTCATACATGCCACTTTTAACCAGTGTGTCATAGTGAGGTAGGAAGTCAATTCGTTCTTTTGTAGCTGTAAGTAGTAACTGATTGACTGACTGTAGCAGGTATAGAGTGACTCCATCTTTAACAGTGTCATCTGTAATTAAGAAGTAATAACTTAAGTGCTACACTAGTATCAGAAACACCATGAATTTATAATTCTGAATATGCAAATTATATCTATAAGATATCTTTAGAGATGGTACAGGCAAACCCTCAAACAATGGATCTATCTATAAATTCAGTTGTGTTTTATTAAGGATAGTACAGTGGAATTGGCCCAAATATTTCCACTCATCTACAACACTCAATTCTTAATAAGTTAAACTATCGCAGGAAATCAGACAAGGAACTAAATTCAAAAGGAATCAAGCATGAAAACTGGCAGGTCCTGGAATCTAATTGGATAAAAAAAAAAAAAAAAAAGATAGTGGGGGACACCTGGGTGGCTCAGTCAGTTAAGCGTCTGACTTCAGCTCGGGTCATGATCTCACGGTTCATGAGTTCGAGCCCCGCATCTGGCTCTGCGCTGACAGTACAGAGCCTGGAGCCTGCTTCGGATTCTGTGTCTCCCTCTCTTTGCCCCTTCCCCACTCACACTCTGTCTCTCTCTCAAAAATAAACAAACATTAAAAAAATTAAAAAAAAAAAGATAGTGGAAGAATCTAAGTTGGCGAGAATTAACTTCCTGAGGGCCCATGTAAAAGAAATGTGGCCAAGTATTACACAACATCTCATCTTCTGCAGCCGTAAATGACAACTATTTTTCTATAATCTTGTTTGAAAAATATGACCTCTACACAAACTGTGCACATATAATCAGTTTCCCCCTCCACTCCACGAAAGTAACCAAAATTATCAATAATTTTAGATGCTTATCTGTGTAATAAAATAGTTACTGCCCTATAATATACTAGAATATACTAAATATAAAAGCATCAAACACTGCTTACCAAAATTATCACAGGTAATTTCTTTCCTACTTGTTGTTGTAATAACAAATTTCTCTTCAGGTGAAATGCCAAGTGTCTATCCAAAATAATAGGAATAAAATCAATTATTACACAAAGGAAATAAATACATCATTCAAGTTCGTAAGAATATGAAAATATTGATAGTATATCATAACCCTGTAACAATTACTGTATTTGCCTAAGAAACGTAAGTCTTAATATTTAAAAATTTTTCCTTTGCATAATTAAGGACAGCTCTACCTATTAATTACCTATTTGCTTAACAAGGTTGTTTTTTCTTCTACTGGCATATAAAAAGCCACCTAGGAACATGATGATTAGATGGAATATTTCAAAAGAATTTTAATATGAGCAGGGCCTCCTAGGCAAAAGGCATGCTATTTCATGTCAACACATAAGTAAACTCATTTGAAGGAAGCATTAACACTTATGCTCATATAAATACTTAAATACACAAAAAGTACTAGAAAAAAGGAGAAGTTAATATTTATAACACAGAGGTAAGGATAGCCATGCTATGCAGGATTTTCCGTATTAAAGAATCTCTTTAATCTATTATAACCCCTTCCAAAAGAGTAACTTTAAAAAATTAAGGCAAATTATAAATTCTGAGAGGGAATTCCAACAGGAGACAAAGAGCATCCTTAGGAAACCAAAAGCCTTCCTGAAACAAGATGAAGATCAACAAAGAGAAAAGAACAAAAAATCATGATCAAAAGGAAAAAATACAAATGAATGACCAATGAACATACAAAAAATAGACATTTTACAACTGATCAAAAAATGACAATAAGAAAAATGAGTTAACATTTCCATTAAAATTTTACATATCTTTACAATTAAAAGCCATATGCTCTTTCTAAAATTAAACAATACAACAATGTATAGTTAAGTGAAAAGACTGACTTCTGCTTTGAGTAATGATGGACTAATCTTAGACCAACTTTGCCACCAGGGTGGGACGGACAACTAGACTGATGATACTCACTCAAATCTTCAATAGCGATACTAAACCCTTATTGGTTCCCACTGAAACTTGTTAAAGCACCAACTCCTTATTCTAAACACTGACTAAAGGGAAAAAATAAAGGGGCGCCTGGGTAGCACAGTTGGTTGAGTGCTCTAGATCTCAGCTCAGGTCATAATCTCATAGCTTCTGAGTTCCAGCCCCTTGTAGGGCTCTGTGTTGACGGCATGGAGCCTGCTTGGGATTCTGTTTCTTCTTCTCTCTGCCCTTCCCCGCTTGTGTGCTCTCATGCACTCTCTCTCAAAATAAATAAACTTAAAAAGAAATTAAGGGAAAAAACACAGCATTTATCCTGCCTTTTTGGTACCAACTGTATTTAGGGGTAACCAAAGAGCTCTAATTGATGAGGCAAAGTTGTTATGTAGAGAATTCCAGCTAATAAATACAGGAGGAATGGCAATCAAAATATCACCATTAATGGATGAACTGTCAATTTTGTTATGGAGGGATCCAGGTGAAACCACCTGAATCCCACCTGAATGCTAATAGGATCTTAGCACTGCTAAGAGTGGGAGAAATATTCGTTTATTACATGCCTCTTGATACAATGTAACATAAAGTACCAGCACCACCTACCTATGAGGTATTCTTTGCCTCCATACCTCAAAGAAGTTGAATCTAAATTTTGCTTATAAACCTTTAAAAATAACTTGTTTACAGGACATATGGAGATAGAACAAGTTAAATTACACCATGAAGGAGCACAAATCCATAATGTGCACTATTCAAGAAAAACCTGTTTGATTTCTTCAACAGGCAAAGGTCAAGAAAAACTGAGAAATTGGGGAAAGACAGTTGTGCTGAAATGCTCTAAATTCATAATATAAAAAAACAAACTCAACATGAGGACCCTGATGGAATCTTGATTTTAAAAAACCAATTATAAAAAGACATTTTGAAATAATCAGAGATACCTGTATATGAACAAAGCTATCAGACAATATTTTAAGATGTTAATTTTGATGGTGTGATCACAGAAATAAATCCATGTGAAAAGCTAGGAGTAAAGTGAACCAAGAACTGGAATATGCCACAAAAGACAAAAATGATACTTGTGTAGTAAAATACTTGGTAACTGTTGAATCTGGATGATGAGTTAATGTGGGCTCATTATACTATTATCTCTTTATGTTTGAAGCTTTTTGTAAGAGAAATGTGTAACATAAAATATACTATAACAGACCAGTGGAAGAGAACAGTGGATCGTGATACAGACCCACATATATATATACATGGAAATAGGAAGTGACATTATAAATTGGTGCGGAAAGAATAATTTCAATGAATGATACTGAAACTAGATAACTGCATAAAAATAGGTAAAATAAGATCCCCATCTTAACATACACAAAAAGAAATTTCAAGAGAATTAAAGATGCTGTATGTTAACCCAAATTTTAGAGGAGAACACAGAGGAATAATTTTGAGAAGACAGAGAAAAGGATTTCTGAAAATATACAAAAAGTGCAAGCCATAAAGGAAAAAATTAGAAAATATGAAGATACACTCATCCTCACTAGTAGAGAAATTAAAGCAACTTATTCCCATGAGGTCGGCAAAAATTTTAAGTCCTGATAATATAAAGTACAGGCCTCCACACAGGGAAACTGTTATTACACTATTAATATATACACTATTTATACACTATTAATAAAATGATAATTAGGGTCACCTGAGTGGCTCAATCGGTTGGGCACCCGATGGCTGAGGTCATGATCTCAGGGTTTGTGTATTCAAGCCCCACACTGGGCTCACTGCTGTCAACACAGAGTCCACTTTGGATCCTCTGTCCCCTTCTCTTTCTGCCCCTCCCCCACTCATGCTCTCTCAAAAATAAATATTTATTAAAAAAAAAAAAAGACTGATAATCAATACAACTATATTGAAAAACAATCTGGGGGTGTCTGGCTGGCCCTGTCTGAAGAGCATGTGACTGATGCTCTTGGGGTCGTGAGTTCAAGTCCTATGTTAGATACAGAGGTTACTTAAATAAACTGCAAAAAAAAAAAAAAAAAAAAAAGCAATCTGGTATACTTTACTAAAATTAAAGATAATCATATCCTATAGAATTCCACCCTACAGAAATGAAGCTATGGACATAAACTGATGGGGAATAAAACTGTACTTGTTTAACAAATAAAAACTGGCTTTACAGACCTTTATTAGTTCTGTGTAATGAGTCTTTACTTTTTAGTTCACTACTACTTTATTTCTACAGTGCCCAATTGCTAGATCATGTGCTTATGTACCCTGCAGAATAAAGTCTGTTCTTACAGTTACTGAAAAACTATGTGCCAAGTTGAATTTTTAAGATTTACGTGCATCTGAATTATATCTAATAATTCCATACACTCTCTCCATTAATCTGTTATTATTCAACTAAGATACTAAGTTTTTTGTCTTCCTTACCTATAATTCTGTATATGAGAATTATTTCTTGAAATCATAATTTTTCTCAATATTTTTAAGTCTTTGATATTTGGCAAATATAAATTACATTTTTACATAATTCATTATGCTTTTATGCAAGACGGCGTATCCTTCTCTCTCTATATTTTTAGTCTAAATTCTATCTTATCAAGACATAAACTAAAGTCTTTCATGTTTTGTATTAACCTGGCCTTGAATACAGATACACTTACTCTGCCTTTCCCTATACGAAAGCAGAATAACATTCTATTTGGGCAAGAGACTTGATTAGGTTTTTTTTTTAATGTTTATTTATTTGAGACAGAGAGACAGAGCACGAGTGGGGGAGGGGCAGAGAGAGAGGGAGACACAGAATCAGAAGCAGGCTCCAGGCTCTGAGCTGTCAGCACAGAGTCTGACACGGGGCTCAAACTCACAAACCTTGAAGTCATGACCTGAGCCGAAGTGGGTCGTTCAACCGACTGAACCATCCAGGCGCCCCTAGGTTTTTTCATTTTTAAAAGAATACTTTGATCCCATCGTTTTCTGGGTTAATTGGTAAAGCAGACAGATCTGCCTTTAATGGGTAATAAAAATTACCTGCCTTCCATCTCTTTAGGTCACCTTCAAGCTACCTGTTGTCCAACCTTCCTCAAAAGCCAATTTTAAACTTTTCTTAACGGCTAACTAAATTGAGTCCATAAAGTCTTCAAATACTTTAAATTTCATCCATAGATTAAGTCAGAAACTACATACTTCGACCCATTGTTCTGAAACTCTGCAAACTAGCCTTTAGTTTGTCCTTTGACATTATACCTAATGTGCAGGTTTTGTCCCTGAATCAACAACAGACCAGTAACACCCATACTGCACGTGAGTGAGAAATTTCTAAGAAAAAAAAAAAGAAGAAGAAAATTTGAGGAGTGCCTGGGTGGCTCAGGTGGTCAAGTATCCAACTTTGGCTCAGGTCATGATCTCACAGTTCGAGAGATCAAGCCCCACATCGGGCTCCATACTGACAGAGTGGAGGCTGCTTGGGATTCTCTCTCTCCCTCTCCCTGCTGCTCCCTGACCCATGCTTTCTCTCTCTCAAAAATAAATAACTTAAAAAAAAAAACTTAAAAAAATCCGAGTGGTTACTGGTTAAAGCAGCTTGCATTACCCTAAATAACACATACCCTACCTTGCATTAAAGGAAATAAGCAGCAGCCTTTCCTCTCTTTAAGGACGTTGTCCGTATTATGAGGATTCGAAAGGAATCTAGGGAAAATTATTTCTCAAATCAAAGCTTTGCTTCACTAGCAAATGGAATGTTTTCATTTTATAGACACTGTAGTTTTTCTATCAATTATCTTTCCTTGTTTTGACCTCTAAGAAACTCAAAGCTGATTTCAAGGCTAAGCAATGGTGGAAGATATTATCAAAGTTTATTAACTCTCTTCAGGTTACTATTTTATTCCTTCCTATACCCACTTTTGCTTCTTCTTTTAATCTTCTGGAAAAATAATTTTTTTTAAGATTTTAAGTAATTTCTACACCCAACTTGGGGCTCAAACCCACAACCTCAAGAGCGAGAGTCACATGCTCCACCAAATGAGCCAACCAAGCACCCCTCATCTTCAGAATTTTTCTAAAAAAATTTTTTACATTTACTTTTGAGACACAGAGAGAGACAAAACATAAGTGGGGGAGGCGCAGAGAGAGAAGGAGACACAGAATCCAAAGCAGGCTCCAGGCTCTGAGCTGTCAGCACAGACCCCGACGTGGGGCTTGAACTCATGAACCGTGAGATCATGACCTGAGCAGAAGTCAGACACTCAACCGAGCCACCCAGGAGCCCCCCAGAATTTTTAATATGTGTACCCTATGTACCAAAATTTTTTAAAAGGAAGAGAGTGATTCATTTAACAGCTATAAACTAACTAGTGGTACAGCTCCTGCCCTCAACAAGCATACAGATTTTTTTAAGTATCATGGTAGAGTAACAACGTATAGTGGAACCACACAAAGAAAAAAGTAAACATCTCCTCAAAATTGGAGATGGAGGGGAAGGTTTGCATACTTGGGACTTAATGTCTGGATATATTCTGAAGAGCTAGCCAAATGAATCATCTTCTATGATTCTGCAAGGCCACAAGGGCTCAGGTGAAGTCAATAGCTGCATATCACAAGTGTAAGGGATTCTTCCAAATCTATTCCTTCCTTTTTTTTTTTTTTCAACTTTCTTCTTTCCTCTTGACTGCTCCCTTCTTCCACCAAGTGAACTTTTAACAAATAACAGTTTAGAATACATAATACTGTTTAGCACTACAAACACTTATTAGTTCAAGTTTTAATGAAAAACTTTTACTTAGTGCATTATTTTGCCTCCTCCCCAACAAGGAAAATAAAGGCTGTAGTAAATAACGTGGGCACTGTGGAGATTTTTTTAAATAAAAATACAAGCTTCAGAATCAAAGAGACCTAGATTTAACCCCAGTTTCACTGCTTATTAACTGTGTAATCTTGGACTTAATTCAGTAATTTAATGCAGTTCTTCATGCAGGTAATGGAGACAAGGTTATGGGATTAGGTTACATAATCTAATGATGCTTTAAAAAATAAATTCTGCGGGGCACCTGGGTAGCTCAGTCGAGTAAGTGTCTGACTTCGGCTCAGGTCATGATCTCGCAGTCCCCAAGTTTGAGCCCCGCATTGGGTTGTGTGCTAACAGCTCAGAGCCTGGAGACTGGTTCAGATTCTGTATCTTCCTCCCTCTCTGCCCCTCCCCCCCCAAAATAAACAAACATTAAAATTTTAAAAAAATAAATAAATTCTGCAAAAAAAGTTAGCCTTCCATTCTTTTTCCTTAACTAGTTCTTCCCTCTCCCTCTGATCAAATTTCACCTTTGTCTCTTCCAGCAGAAAAAAGTGGGAAGGAGGAGGAAAGAATTCGTCAAAAGAAAGATTTTGTTTGGTTTTCAAATTAAGATACTGAAGGAATGGAATAAATATATCTATTCCCTATAACAACTTAATTTGAGGCAAAGTGGTATAACAGAAAAAATATGGGTTCTGGGTTTGAATCCTAATTCAAGACTGTACTGTTCTACTTAAGTGAGTCACCATCTCTAAAAGTGAGTTATCACTTCTGTAATAATACTTCCCCTAAATAACAGTTACTGACACTTTTCACAAGGGAGAATTTATTTCTAAAGAGGGAGTGAATTAGTACAATGTTATTGAAAAGAAATCTGAAAATACCTATCAAGAGCTTTAAAAATATTCCTGACCTTTGATACAGAAAATTCACTTTCAAGTTTCTAAACAAAAGAAAAAGACATAAAACACGATGTATTCAAAGATGCTTATCATGGAATTACCTAAAATTGAAAGTAACGTAAATGTTGACAAAAAGAAGGGATTTGGTTATGTAAACAGCGGTACGAAACAAACTATTTCAAACTTTGATTATGAAGACTTGCATTAAAATAGAAAAATGCTGACAATATTAACTGAAAAAATAGAATGCAAACGTGCGTCACAACAATAAAAAAAAAAAAAAATCAGGGCAGGGTTATCTGGGTGGCTCAGTCGGTTAAGCATCCAACTTCTGCCAGGGTTATGATCTCTAGGTTTGAGTTTGAGCACTGCCTCGGGATCTGTGCTGACAGCTCAGAGCCTGGAGCCTGCTTGGGATTCTGTGTCTCCCCCTCTCTCTGCCCCTCCCACGCTCGTGCTCTCTCTCAATAAATAAATGTTAAAAATATTTTTTTTTTAAATCGGGTAAGGATACAAAAAAATAACTCCAAGTGCTACCAGTATTTATAAATGTTATAGTAAAGGTTTCCTTTTCTCCCCCCTCTGTTCCATATTTTCTTTAACGTGCCGATATTTTTAACAATAAAAATAATGAACATAGAGTTCCCTTTTTGTGGAATGGTTTTGGAAACATTCATCAAAAAAAGATGAGCATTCATTCGTTTTTCAAATACATGGGAATCTGCTACTTCCAGGCACGGAATGAATGCACTGTTTATAATTTTGGCATTTGCCATGTGCCAGGCACAGTTCTAGACACTGGGAATACAGCCGTGAACAAACCAAAGTCCTTGCTCTTAAGTCGCTCTTATTCTACAGATATTGATTTCAATTATTTCAGCAACTACACAGAGTTGTGTGTCTAGAACAGTACTAAATCACCAGCCTCACCAAATTAAAACAATGCTTCAACACAAAGTTCTCTTTCCTTGGAAGCTAAGTAGCTTTGTAGCTTAAAAAGAACTTCATGTGGTTAAAACAGCACAGGGCTGTATCCTTTCTTTAAAGCTCAGGCACCACCACCGCCACATATCTAGAAGACACTTGACAGTTTAAAGTAGCTTTTCCTACACAATCAGTAATTTTTAGAGCAAACTAACACAGTCGAGATACATATACAAATATATATAGTCACACATATACACATCTCACACACACATATATACACTGTATATACACACACTATATATATATAGTGTGTATGTGTGTATATATATATATATATATATATATATATATATATATATACACACACACACATACATATACACACACACACACCCTTCTTTGATGTTTCACAGCTACGCACAGACACCTTTCGAGCTAGTTCTAAAACTCTCAAGGGCTACGGTTCAGAGAACCAGAAGGGCAGCTCCACCTGCGAAGCTAACTCGGACAAGTGCTTCCACCAGGGAAAGAAGGACCTTGCCAGGGCGGGCCCACAAACCTCCTTGACAGGACGACCGGGGAAATTATTGGATCATTTAATGAACCTGAGGTAAACCGACTCCAGGAATTTCAGAACTCCCAACCATCGCAAGTCATAACAGAGCCATCGGGTTACAACTCTGTTCTCTATTTTAAAACAAAAAGTTCCTCACGAAAGAGACACAGTGACTTTTCCCTCCTGGAAGATGGGTTTAGAGTACTAAGGGCTTAGAGTACTAAGGTCGCCACGGGCCAATTAAACGCGAGGTTAAGAAATCCCGGGCAGCGAGGGCCACCCCGACCCCAACCCCGTAAAAGGGCAGGGGGAGGCCCACGGAGTTGCTGGCTCTACACTCCCAGGCCGAGGCTGGGACCAGCCCAAGGCTTCCAGCCGCCCGGCCACGGGCATGGCGGGCACCCGGCAGAGAGAAGCCAAGGCCGCAGAACTAGGGCCAGGTGACAGGTTTATTGCCCTTGGTGAGCAAGTTGAGTGTCTCGTCACCTTCCCAACCCAAACTCTACCCGCGCATCCCTCCTCGGACCCTTGGCGTACCTGACACACAGAGGCGCGGAACCTTGCGTAGTCCGAGCGCTCCTCGACCTGCAGCACCCGGTCCCCGAGCTCGGACTCCTTTTCCCGCCGGTCAAACAAGTACACCGTCCTGCAGCCGTCGCCTCCGCCGTCCTCTCCAGTTCCCACCGAGGGCCCGCCGCCGCCCGCCGCTGCCATATTGGGGGAAAGGAGAAAAAACGGCAGCGCCGGCCTCTACCGCGGCCGGCTCGGGGCCGAGGTGCAGGCTCCGCTCGGCGCCTTTAGCTCCAGCCCCCGGGGCGGCGCGAGGCCTCTAGCCCGGCGCGCTGCAGCTCCTCCCTCAGTGGCGGAGGCGGCGGCCGAGCAGCGCCGGGCGCGAGGATCACCCGGGAACCGATTCAAACGAGCTCCTGCTCCTGCACACGTCACTTCCGCGGCCCGTCGATGCCGGGGAGAAGGGGGCGCGCAGCGCGCTCTCCGTATGGCCGGGACCCGCGCCCGCCGCCTTCCACGCGAGCTTCGCAGCGCAACCCACGACCAGGGCCGCCGACCGGACTGTGGCGCAGGAGGAAGAAGGGCCTTTCGCGGCGCACAGGAGGCGGGGCGAATCCGGCAGGCCGCGCGGGCGGGGCGGGGCTTCAGCGGCTGCCTCCCTGAACCCGCCCCTTTCGCCCTCCAGAAGTTGGGAGGGAAGCGCGGTTCCTTGTGGGCGCCTGCGCTCTGGGGGGCGACCCATTTCCCAAGAAGGAGAGCTAGTGCGGACACCTGCGGCAGGGGTCTTCCGAGTGGTTGTTTTCTCCTGGCCGAGAATGTCCTGGTACATTCCCGCCTCAGCGTGACCCCGACCGACTCTCCCTGGCCTCGAGCTCCCGGGGCTGCGGCGGTGGTGCCCGGGCCAGGGCTGCGTCCTCTGCGCCCTGGTCGCCTGAATGCGGAGGCTGGAAGAGGTCGGGCTGGCGGGCCTCGGGCGTCGCTGGGTGGGATTTCCTACGTAGCGAGCACGTGTGTCCCCACGCGGAGAAAACAGACGCCCAGGCACCTACGCCACCTTTTCCACCCCATTTGCTAGTGGTTCTTTGTGGGCTCCAGTGTGGGCCACTGAGACAAAGCTGGTCCCTGAGAACGATCGAACCTAGGTTCTCTGACGTCACTGTGGCCTTCCCTCAGGCGGCCTCTGAGGGTCCCGAAATGTCTGCGATTCTAAACCTTCCCACTGAACTGGCCAGACCTTCACGGCAGCGGTCTTGTTGCCAAAAATTGTGAATGAGAACACCTATGCCAAAGGATTAAGTTACGTAATTTTAGCAAAATGCTTACCATATAGTCTGCTTTCATAAAAGTCTTTATTGCCTTTCATTAAACACGCTTACCGCCGGTAGTGCCCTAACTCAACAACAAATAAAAATGTCATTGTTGGGAGGACTCAGTCATTTATTCTCCAATTCTTTTTTTTTTTTTTTTTAATTTATTTATTTTTGAGAGAGAGAAGGAGACACAGAATCTGAAGCAGGCTCCAGTCTCTGAGCTGTCAGCACAGAGCCTGCAGGCTCCAACCCACAAACGGTGAGATCATGACCCAAGACCAAGTTGGGCTTTGAGCCACCCAGGCGCCCCTACTCTCCAATTCTTAAAAATGTTTAGTGAATATTTTGTACTTGAGAGTGACATTTAAATTCCCAAATCCCAAAGTAGCAGACTGGGATTTTTCAATTCTACAAAAATTTCGGGTAATTAGTATATTTTCCGTTTTACTAGGTTTGGAAAGATCTTCATGGTTAATTATATAGATGGATTATTATCATTAATGTATGTTATAAGCTTAGATTTGCTTGTTCCAGAATCTTGGGGGAGGGGAGTGGCTAGACTTACGATAGTAAAGGTAGAATATAGTACGAACAAGAGTGTGAAGGCATGTATGTTTGGGGAACATAATTAGGACTGGAAGTGGAGAGAATAGAGCAGTAGATAGTGGGAGATATAGTTGGCAAGAGGCAAGTTGTGGCCAAATGCCATTAATGTTCTTGAAGGGAGAAGTAGGAGAAGGCAGACCAAAGTAACCTCTAACTCCTATGGGATTTCTTTGATGTCATGTTTTACTTCACAAATTCATGTGAACTATTTCCTTCTATAATGTAATAGTCTTTGATTTAAATATCTTGGGGCGCCTGGGTGGCGCAGTCGGTTAAGCGTCCGACTTCAGCTCAGGTCAGGATCTCGCGGCCGGTGAGTTCGAGCCCCGCGTCAGGCTCTGGGCTGATGGCTCGGAGCCTGGAGCCTGTTTCCGATTCTGTGTCTCCCTCTCTCTCTGCCCCTCCCCCGTTCATGCTCTGTCTCTCTCTGTCCCAAAAATAAATAAAAAACGTTGAAAAAAAAATTAATATCTCGAGAAAAATACAAATGGAATAAAATTCTTAGCTAATGGGTAAAACAAATTGCGTTACTCTTTCATCAAATTGAGATTAGGGCCGGTTCATCATCAGGGGAGTCCCATTTCTCTGTACAGTATAGATATGTGGATACGAGCAGAAACTCTTTTCACGTCTGTAGAAGAGATTTCAAGATAATTGCCAAGAGGAGAAATACAAAACTGCCAGAGAAGTGTACTATAATATTATGGGCAACTATTGATGGAAGTATTGATAGTATCTTCTTCAGAGGTCAAGTGTGAATCAGTCTCATGTGCCAGTATGGTAACCTGAATAGCCTCAGAACCGTTTCCATAACTTGTTCTCCAGAGAAACTCTCCAAATAGCTTTTTCAACAAAAAAAAGATGAGTTTGTTCTTTATTCAATTTGAAAAAAGTTTGCAATGACCCAGTATCACAACTAGTTCTCTTCAACTGACTCAATTTTTATTTTCATTAGCCATCTTACCATATAGACTGTAAATAAGTGTTCCTTTACCATTTATCTATTGCTGTACAACAATCTACCCCAAAAACTAAGTAGCTTCTTGCACAGCTCTCCAGGGCCCACCCTCCGGGACATGGCCCCCATAATCTGAAATGCCATAGACCCAGACTAGAGCTGCTGGAAGGCAGTGAATAGTATAACTCTTCAAGCCCACAACTAAAAATGGCCTCCGGTAACACTACATTGCAAAAAATGGGAAAGAGGGACGCCTGGGTAGCTCAGTCGGTTAAGCCTCCAACTCTTGGTTTTTGGCTCAGGTCATGATCTCACCTTCCTGAGTTTCAGCACTGCATTAGGCTCTGTGCTGACTGTGCAGAGTCCATTTGAAATTCTCTCTGCCTCTACTCCGCTGGCCCTGTCTTTGTCTCTTTCAAAATAAAACACTTTTTAAAAATGGAAAAGAAACAAATGGAAGAAGTAAAAGAGGGGCACCTGGCTGTCTCAGTTGGTTAAGCATTCAACTCTTGAATTTGGCTCTAGTCATGATCCCAGGATCGAGGAATGTGGGAGGGAGCTCTACGTCAGGCTCCACACTGAGAATGGGGCCTGCTTAAGCTCTCTCTCTCTCTCTCTCTCTCTCTCTCTCTCTGCCCTTCTGCCCCCCTTCTGCTCTCTCTCTCTCTCTAAAATAAAAAATAAAAATAAAATAAAACTTAAAAAGGAAGAAGTAAAGAGTTGAAGAGCCTAAAGATTTGGTGGTGGAAAAAGTACGGTACCGATGTGTAGAGAATGGGAGGGTGGAGTAGTTCTTTAAGTGGAAGAGATTTACAGATTCTGACAAAACTTGAAAACCTGAAGAAAATTTAGATCATCCATAGTTAATTGAACTTTTTTTAATTCTCAAAAAGCCATTAAAGAAAAAGGACAAAGAAAATCTTTATCTGACAGTGAATCTGATGATAGCAAATCAAAGAAAAAAAGAGATGTTGCTGACTAACCAAGATGTTTTGCCAATGGTCTTGGTCCTAAACAAATACTTAGTGTCATAGACAACAACAAAGAATTAATCTTTCTCATGAAATGGAGAGATGCAGATGAGACAGACACAGTGTTGGCAAAAGAGGCAAACATGAAGTGCCCTTAAATTGTAATTGCTCTTCAAAAAAAGAGACAAACTCTGCATTCTTGTCCAGAAGATGCTGGACAAGAACATAATTGTATATATGAACATAATTGTTCATATATATATACACCTATATATATATGTATGTATGTCTTTTTTATGAGTATTTTTTGAGAGAGAGAGAGAGAGAGAGAGAGCAAGGTGGGGCAGAGAGAGAGGGAGAGAGATTCCCAAGTAGGCTCTGCACCATTAGCATGGAGCCAAACGTGGTGCTTGAATCCACGAGCCATGAGATCATGACATGAGCCGAAACCAAGAGTTGATTGTTTAACCAACTGAGCCATTTTCATTCTAAAGAAAATCAAATTTAATCTGTTCATTTTGAGTAGTATTGAGAGAATTATTGGGTTGTTTTTGGTTTTTGCATCAATAGCACTGGTTACTTTGGACAAATAAAAATGAAGCTATAGTTGCTTCATTTATCAGAAAAGAACACATGATACTGTTGTATATTATTCTATCTGCATTAGGGAACAGTTTTTCTAAATGTTAAAAAAATGCCCATAGTGATCGCTGAATCAGAACTTGTTTAACCTATAATGGCTAAGGACCATTCTGGGTATTTTGTTTAAGTTTTTTTGTGTGTATACATAAATACAAGTATAAATGGTTGTTTATGGGGTTTTGGTTTTTTTTTGTTTGTTTGTTTTTTGGGTGTTTTTTTTTTTTTTTTGCATTCACCAAAACAAAAATAGTATTTTACAACCATGAGTAAGTTCATGTTGTTTCTGGGATGCCATCATTCTGAGCAACCCAAGAAATAGATTACTTCAAACTAAATTGAAGTTTTCTGAAGCCAGAAACTCTCAACCAAATAGATGATTCTATAATTAATTAAACAACTTAAAGTAGACATCACAATTCCTACTTTATCTATAATTATATAAATGTAACAGTTTATTTGCAAAACTCCCTGAAAGGAAAAAATTTTATCACTACCAATAACCTAACCACTCAGGGGAGAAAACTAAACAAATAATGGTGTTTTTTAATAAGCCAAACAAGGCTTAGTTAAATGGGCATTCAAAGTTCTTCTTAGAGAACCATTCCTTTACAAAAGGTTGAAATCCTTGTGTTATATTGATTGAAAGATCGTAATTCATGGGAAGTGTTCATGAAACCAATCAGATGATTAGAAATGTTGCTGTTTTGGACCTACTGCATAAATGAGCAAACAAACTTTTGTAGTTTAAACTATTGATTTGCATATTTTTCCTTTACCCGACCTATTCCTTACATGTAGGTTCAGTCTTTCCAGTATTTGTGTTACTGGTCCAGCAGAAGTCAGGAAACACAGTAACTCTATAGTAATCAAAATGTCATTCAACTGTGTATTGCGTACTTTATTGTAAATATTGGTAAACAGTGGTCAGTAAACAGTTTTACATTTAAAAATCTTAGTAGGGGGCACCTGGGTGGCTCATTCAGTTAAGTGTCCAACTCTTGGTTCTGGCTCAGGTCATGGTCTCACGGTTTTGTGGGTTCAAACCCTGCATTGGGCTCTGTGCGGGCAACGTAGAGCTTGCTTGGGATTCTCTCTCTCTTCCTCTCTCTCTGCCCCTTCCTTACTTGCCCTGTCTCTGTCTCTGTCTCTCTCAAAATAAATAAGCTTTAAAAAAATAAAAAATAATTTTAAAAAATTTAAAAAACTTAGTGGTTTCAACCAGGAGCCATGTATTTACTCATGGTTCTGAAATTTGGACTGAACTTCACTGGGCAGTTCTGCTGGTCTCACTTGAGATCACATCTACAGCAGAAGTCACCTAGCAGCCTGACTGGGGCTAAAGTCCACGGTGGTCTCATTCACTCGGCTGGCAGCTGAGACTATTGGGAACTGAAGCTCAGTTCACCTCTACTAGGCATCTCTAATGAGCTTGGTTTTCTTACTTGGCTGTCACAGAATTTCAAAAGGAAAAACTCTAATGTGCAAATGCCTGTGAAAGCTCTGCTTGCATTGCATTTGCTGATGTCATTTGTCAAAGCTAGTCATATAGCCCAACTCCTGAGTGGTCCTATCCCACAATACAAGGAAGCTTACAGAAATCCCTGCTGATTCTGGGTTGGTGCTATTGTCTGTGTACTGTGATGAGACCAGTTTGATAAAATATTACAAGTCTAAGACAGTTGGCAGAAACAAGGGGGAGAAATTACAATCTTGTTAGGATTTGCTGTGAAGTTAAATTCTCCTCAAATAAAAATACCTAGAATATAAAGAGCAAGGAAAGGGAGTTTTTGAATACTCCTATCTTCCCAAAAAAATTTTCTTGTAAGTTTATTTGAGAGCGAGCGTGTGAACCGTGTGAGAGTGGGAGGGGAAGAGAGAGGGAGGGGTGGAGAGAGAGAATCCCAAGCAGAGGGGGAGGGGCAGAGAGCGAGTCCCACCCTGACCTCATGGAGCCCCATATGAGGCTCAAACTCATCAACTGTGTGACCATGACCTGAGCTGAAATCAAGAGCCAGAGGCTTAACCAACTGAGCCACCCAGGCAGCCCTCAAAAAACAAAACTTTTAAAAAAATTTTTTAACGTTTATTATTGAGAGACAAAGACATAGCATGAGCATGGGAGGGGCAGAGAGAGGTGGAGACACAGAATCTGAAGCAGGCTCCAGGCTCTGAGCTGCCAGCACAGAGCCCGATTCAGGGCTCGAACTCACAAACTGTGAGATCATGACCTGAGCTGAAGTTGGACGCTTAACCTACTGAGCCACCCAGGTGCCCCCCAAATTTTTTTTAAGTACACTTCTTAAGGTAAAGAAAGGTAAGGACAATTTTGGTGACTCAGACTGAGTTCAGACTTTGACAGCTAAACTTGTTTATGACTCTGAGCCCCAATCTACCAGGTTGGTAGAAAACATCTGGAGGTTCCTTTGTTTCCAGTTTTAACAAATTCCTAGTTCTGGGGCGCCTGGGTGGCTCCGTCGGTTAAGTGTCCGACTTTGGCTCAGGTCATGATCTCACAGTTCTTGAGTTCGAGCCCAGTGTCGGGCTCTGTGCTGCCGGCTCAGATCCTGGAGCCTGCTTCGGATCTTCGGATTCTGTGTCTCCTTCTCTCTCTGGCCCTCCCCCACTTGTGCTCTGTCTCTCTCTGTCTCTCAAAAATAAAAAAGGTAAAACAACAACAACAACAACAAAAGTTCCAAGTTCTGAGTAGTGGGGAGAGAAGCTCATCGTTGTCAACATGGCCTCTTTAGATCTGATGGCTTCCTGTTGCTTTTGTGCTACCTCGAACATGGGAACCACTTGCAAGGCTTTGATCTCATCTGCTCAGGTGTGCTATATAGCTAGCTAGGAGAGTTGGGAGTACCCTCTCTTCTTACCAGCCCAGAGGGAATCTTTCTTTAATTTTAATATTTTTTTTAATTTTTTTTTAACGTTTATTTATTTTTGAGACAGAGAGAGACAGAGCATGAACGGGGGAGGGTCAGAGAGAGGGAGACACAGAATCTGAAACAGGCTCCAGGCTCTGAGCTGTCAGCACAGAGCCCGATGCGGGGCTCGAACTCACGGACCGTGAGATCATGACCTGAGCTGAAGTCGGATACTTAACCGACCAAGCCACCCAGGCGCCCCTAATTTTAATTTTTAAAAATGTTTACTTATGGGGGCACCTGGGTGGCTCAGGTCATGATCTCACAGTTTGCGGGTTCAAGCCCCATGTTGGACTCTGCACTGACAGCTCAGAGCCTGGAGCCTGCTTCACATTCTTTGTTTCCCTCTTTATCTCTTTGTCTCTCCCCTGCTTGTGCTCTCTTTCTCAGAAATAATAAATAAGTAAATAAATAAACTCTTTTTAAATGTTTATTTATTTTGAGAGAGAGAGAGGGAGAGAGAGAGAGAATTCCAAGCAGGCTCTGCATTGTCAGCACAGAGCCCAACACAGGGCTCAATCCCACGAACCGTGAAATCATAACCTGAGCCAAAATCAAGACTCAGATGCTTAACCAACTGAGCCACCCAGGTGCCCCTTTAATTTTAATTTTAATCCATCTCTCTTCATCTTTCTTCAAGGTACTCTATCTATCCCTAGAAGTCCTTCACTCATTTTCATCCCCTCTCCAAAGCCCTTTGCATTCCTCTAAGAGCTTAGGTTTTTAGAAAAAAAGTTCCCAGGAGGGAAGTATCTTTTCTACTCTGCACCTTGTTTCAGTTATCTATTGCTGTATAACCAATTACCTTTAAACCTAGTGGCTTAAAATAATAATCTTTTCTTCGTTTCTTTTTTTAAGTTTATTTATTTATTTTGAGAGAGAGAGTGTGTGAGCAAGTGGGGGAGGGACAGAGAGAGAGGGAGAGAGAGAATCCCAAGCGGGCTCCACACTGCTAACGCAGGGCTCAAACTCATGAACTATGTATGAGATTGTGACCTGAGCCGAAACTGAGAGTCGGACGCTTAACCGACTGAGCCACCCAGATGCCCCCAAAAAACATTTTTCATTTTCTCATGATTCTGCAACTTTGGCAAAGCTTGGTGGAACCAGATTTCTCTGCCCCTGGTGGTATCAGCTTGGGCAGTTCTTTGAGGAGTCACACTAAGATGCCTCACTCATATAGCTGGCAAGTTGGTGCTGGTTGTTTGCTGGGAGCTCTGCTGGGCGTGTTGGCCAGGACCCTCAGATCTCTTTCTCAACTCTTCCTCATGGCTAAATTAGGATTTTCATAGAGGTGGTCTCAGTGTAGTCAGACTAGTGGCTGACTCCCCCTAGAGAACAAAAGTGGAAGCTTGAAAAATTGAAGGTTTAGGACTGGAACAGCATTACTTCTGCCATACTCCATTGGTTAAAGCAAGTCATAGGGCCAGCCTAGATTAAAGGGAAGGGATGATACCACAGGCAAGAATATGGGAGAAATGGATCTTTGAGGGCCACCAAAGTAATTGTGACAAAGTTCTCCTGGGGCAAGAAATCACACAGTCTGCTATTTTCTTGAATTACAGTAGGCAGTTGGTGGGGTTGGTTATGGGAAAATCAAAGAAGGAAAAACGTGTTAAAATAAGCTAAGATCTCAGAATATATCTCCAGCCATATAAGCCTTTCCCAACTTTCTCCTGATATATTAGCTTTAATTTCCATGTCACTTAAAGAACCAACTTTCAGGGCGCCTGAGTGGCTCAGTTGGTTGAGCGTCCAACTTCAGCTCAGGTCATGATCTCGCGGCCAGTGAGTTCAAGCCCCGCGTTGGGCTCTGTGCTGACAGCTTGGAGCCTGGATCCTGTTTCGGATTCTGTGTCTCCCTCTCTCTCTGACCCTCCCCTGTTCATACTCTGTCTCTCTCTCTGTCTCAAAAATAAATAAACGTTTAAAAAAAAAAAAAAGAACCAACTTTGAATAAAACACCTTAAACATTTTAAATTAACTGTTTGATTGTGTTTTCACCTTTTGATAATAAAACATTGGTTAGTATTTCCTTCAAAAAAAATCTATATAGTTGCCAGGACCATAGGGCCAGCAGCACCCTGGCCTGGGCCTCTGAGCCTTGTAGCCCTGGTCACACCCCATCCAGCCTATTGCCTGGGGGGCTCTGCTGGTGGGAGGAGGACACCACGGCTAGAGAGGTCTTAAAACTGGGCAAATCTATCCAGCAGAAAAAGATATGTCACTGAAGAAGCAAAGAAGGTCCCCAGATATTGGACTGCCAGCACTGCAGCATTTTAAAGACCCAGGATTCTTGTTTGAAGCAGAATAACCCTGCTCAGACTCTGCCCAGGATAAATTAGCAGCTGAAGAAAAAACAAAAAACAGGGGCACCTGAGTGGCTCAGTTGGTTAAGCCTCCGACATCGGCTCAGGTAATGATCTCAGGGTTGGTGAGTTCGAGCCCCGCATCCGGCTCTGTGCTGACAGCTCAGAACCTGGAGCCTGCTTCAGATTCTGTGTCTCCCTCTCTCTCTGCACCCCCCCCCCACTCCTGGTCTGTCTCTCTCTTTCTCTCTCTCTCTCTCTCTCTCAAAAATAAATAAACATTAAAAGAAAAAAACAGCCGTGAAGAAGAAAGGTACAAGAACACATGCAGACTTGGGAGTGCTCCAATGAATGAGGACACAGATTTGGAAGGATTCACTCATTCACTCAGTCATTCCTCAAGTATTCATCTCTGCTCCTTCATCATGTTTAGGGAGAAAACACATGTTTTGTATGTCCTCATTATAGCAATGGGTTTTACATAAACTATCTTATTTAAGTGTCACAACACCCCGGAAAGGCCGTTTTACAATTTAGCAACCTGGAACTCAAAGAGGTTAGCCAATATGTTCAAAACTTATACCCAGACTGGCCCCAAAGCTCTGCTACTTGTTCTTCCAAACATTTAACTAAAGGAGATGGGGTACCTTTGCCACCAATAGGAAATTCCCCATGTCTGTCATCAATACCAGTCAGCTTTTGTTCCTGTAACAAACATTCCAAAAATATCAATGATCTTTTTTGAGAAAACACTTTCTGTATTGATGTATAATTAACATAGAGTGTTATATTAGTTTCCGGTGTGTAATATAATAATTCAACCATTCTATACATTTCTCAGTGCTCCACACAATGAGTGTACTCTTAATCTCCTTCACCTATTTCTCCCATCTCCCCGCACACCCACTGCAACAGTCTCTTCTCTGTATTTGAGTCTAGATTTTTGTCTCTTTTTCCTTTGTTCATTTGTTTTCTTTCTTCTATTCCACATATAACAGTATATATAACCTAAGTTTCTGTGAAAGACATGTGTAGCGACCACTCAACTTAAGAAAAATAGTATTCCTGATATTTTGAAGACCCCTCCCAAAATAACATCTCTTTACTACTAAGGTACTTTCTGTTTTGAAATGTGTAGGTATTCACACTCAGATATCACCTCACGCCAGTCAGAGTGGCCAAAATGAACAAATCAGGAGACTATAGATGCTGGAGAGGATGTGGAGAAACGGGAACCCTCTTGCACTGTTGGTGGGAATGCAAATTGGTGCAGCCGCTCTGGAAAACAGTGTGGAGGTTCCTCAGAAAATTAAAAATAGACCTACTCTATGACCCAGCAATAGCACTGCTAGGAATTTACCCAAGGGATACAGGAGTACTGATGCATAGGGGCACTTGTACCCCAATGTTTATAGCAGCACTCTCAACAATAGCCAAATTATGGAAAGAGCCTAAATGTCCATCAACTGATGAATGGATAAAGAAATTGTGGTTTATATACACAATGGAGTACTACGTGGCAATGAGAAAGAATGAAATAGGGCCCTTTGTAGCAACGTGGATGGAACTGGAGAGTGTGATGCTAAGTGAAATAAGCCATACAGAGAAAGACAGATACCATATGGTTTCACTCTTATGTGGATCCTGAGAAACGTAACAGAAACCCATGGGGGAGGGGAAGGAAAAAAAAAAAAAAGAGGTTAGAGTGGGAGAGAGCCAAAGCATAAGAGACTGTTAAAAACTGAGAACAAACTGAGGGTTGATGGGGGGTGGGAGGGTGGGGCGGGTGGGTAAGGTGTATTGAGGAGGGCACCTGTTGGGATGAGCACTGGGTGTTGTATGGAAACCAATTTGACAATAAATTTCATATATTGAAAAAAAAAAGAAATGTGTAGGTATTTTTTCCTTTTGTTTACGATAGGTTATTTGGTTTCCAAAAGTTTTTGAATTTTATATAGTGTAAAGGAAAAACAACACTTGCTGTGTGTCTCCTCTACTTTCAATATTCCACTACAACACTACCTCAGTTCTGGCCCTGGATGTGTGTTTCCCACATAGCAAGCAGTTCTGCAACACCAGTAGGGCACCCTACAGTTTAATTAGATCCCGCCGGTGAAGGGTTCCGTCCTATAGGGCTGCCTCCTTTCTGCTCTTCAGATGCTCAATCACAAGTCCATGTTGTCACCTGTGCTTCAGACACAATGGCTATTAATTGGAGGTTTCCACTACCCCATCCTCGGGTTCAATTAATTGGTTAGAGCAGCTTGCAGAACTCAGGAAAACATTTACTTACCAGATTACAGGTTTATCATAAAAGGACATAACTCAAGAAGAGTTAGAGGGAAGAGATGCCTAGGGCAAGGTATGGGGGAAGGGACATGGAGCTTCCATGTTCTCTCTCTCTCTCTCTCTCTCTCTCTCTCTCGGCTCTCCACTGTCCCAGAACCTCTGTGCCTTCATCAACGCAGAAACTCTCCAAACCATCCTTCTGGGTTTTTGTGGAGGCTTCATTACATAGGCATGATTGATTAAATCATCAGCCATTGGTGACTGATTCAACCTCCAGTTCCTCTCCCTTCCTAGGAGATGGGTGGTGGGTGGGTGGGACTGAAAATTCCTCCAATCCTGGTTGTTTCCACGGGCAAACAACCTCCATCCTCAGGGCTTTCTAAGAATCCCCTCATTAACATAAACTCAGAAATAGTTGTAAGGGGATTGTTATGAATCTCTCTTACCACTTAAGAAATTCTAAGGGTTTTAGGGCTATGTGTCAGGAACAGCAAGATCAGATATACATTTCATATTATAAATCACAGTTATCACATATACTTTTATGTATTCTTCTGCAACTACTTTTTTTTTTGCTCGAATATTTGTGACATTCATTCATGCTGATGCATGTAGCTGTAGTTCATTCTATACAATATTTCTTGATATAATATAACACATTTTTTCCATTCTATCAATGGATATATTATTATTATCATTATTATTATTTATTATTACGTTGGAGACCCATTTAATGTGGTCGTTCAAGGCCTGGGCAGAGTGGAGAGTACCCAAGAATTGGTCAGGCAGGCAAGGTGGGTGGGTGGCAGGCCCACACCTGACCCCCAAAGGGGATGCCAGGAGGGGGCTGATCCAGGCACAACAAGGGGAGGACCAGACGACCTGTAGGTCAGCCCTTGAGAAGCTATCTAAGCCAGGTGATGAATGCCTAGGCCAGAGCCTAGCCCAGGGAGGTAGGGTTGGGGTTGGTTAGGGGCTCCCAGAGCCTGGGGGCTGGCATCACTAGGACCCTCCCCCATCTGCTGCTGGAATCCAAGGCAGAACTCAACTATCAAGTGGGACTCAAGCAGCTCCTGGAGGCAGGGGTGGAGGTGTTCATTTTTCCTCCATATGGTCCAGACAGGAATTGATCTAGTCCAACATGGCAGCATATCCTGCTTCCCTGAAGCTGTTGTCCCCATCTGCTGTGTTCACCTCCAAGGGATGCCCAGGTCCCCCCTGGGGCCAACTTTGTGGGGCCACACAACAATGGACGAGCACCGTGACCATTATGCCACCAGCCACTCCTGGGAGGAAGATGGACTCAATAGACGTTTTAATTATTTCTAGGATTTGGGTTTCTTGTTTGTTTCTGCTTTTTAAAAATCAGGCTTCTATGAATATTTGTGTGTTATGTTCTGACTTTCTTATGCAATGGATATACCGCATAGAATATATATCAAGTGTCATAGAGTATGTGTACTTATAAATTTACCAGATAAGGCCAAAATTTTAAGCAAGACTATAGAAGAGTACTGCCGACTCCCTTCCCTTGTTAACACGTAGGAGTGTTTTTTACTTGAAATTTTTTTTGTCCTGGGGTACCTGGGTGGCTCAGTCGGTTGAGCGACCGACTTCGGCTCAGGTCATGATCTCGCAGTCTGTGGGTTCGAGCCCCGTGTCGGGCTCTGTGCTGACAGCTCAGAGTCTGGAGCCTGCTTTGGATTCTGTCTCCCTCTCTCTCTGCCCCTCCCCCGCTCATGCTCTGTCTCTCTCTCTCTGTCAAAAATAAATAAACATTAAAAAAATTAAAAAAAATTTTTTTTGTCCATCTGGTGAATGAGAAATACTATCTCATTATGGTTGTAATTTGCATTTCCCTCCTTATAAATGAGATTGAGCATCTTTCCATATGTGTATTCCCTCATTGTGTTTTCCCTTCTGTGAAATGCCTCTCACATTGTGTGCCCATTTTCTATAGGTTTATCTGACATTTACAATTGATTTTTAGGAGTTCTGTCTATATAGTGGCTACTAAACCATGGCTGGTTGTATATCTTGTTAACATCTTTCCCCGGTTTGTGGCTTGTATTGTTCCTTCTTTGGGAGATCTCTTAATGAACAGTAATACTTGATCTTAATATAATGTAATTTATCAATTATTTCCATTACGGTTAGTGTTTTGTGGTCTCCTTTTAACAATCCTCTACTTCCAGGGGTGCCTGGATGGCTCAGTCGGTTAGGCATGCAACTCTTGGTTTTGGCTTGGGTCATGATTTAACGGTTCATGGGTTTGAACCCTGTGTCAGGCTCCACCTGACAGTACAGAACCACTTGGGATTTTCTCTCTCTCCCTCTCTCTGTTCCTCCCCCTTCTCTCTCTCCCTCAAAATAAATAAATAAACTTAAAAAAAATAGGGGTGCCTGGGTAGCTCAGTTGCTTAAGTGTCCGGCTTCGACTCAGGTCATGATCTTGCAGTCTGTGAGTTTGAGCCCCATGTCAGGCTCTGTGCTGACAGCTCAGAGCCTGGAGGCTGCTTTGGAATTTGTGTCTGCCTCTCTCTCTCAAAAATAAATAAACATTAAAAAAAAATAAAAATTCCTCTACTTCCAATGTTTTCTCAAATTTTATTCTTAAAGTTAAAATTTTTTTCCATTTAAAAATTGTTTTCTTTAATTTCAGTGGAGTTTATTTGTATCATACTTGACAAAGGAACTGATCTCATTTTTTTAATGAATAATTAACTATTGAGCATCATTTATTGAATAGTCAGCCTATTTTTCTCTGCTATATCTTGTGTAATTGAATGCATTCTTCTGTTCCTAGGTTTTCTAGAGTGTTGTTTTGGTTAATCTTTTTTTTCCTCTCTGGTAATATTGCACTACTTTAATAATCTAGTTTTATTTATTTATTTATTTTTATTTCCAATAGAGAAAACCATCTCACCTTATTCTTCAGGGGTGTCATGTCATATAGTTGGTTTTTAAGTGTCACTGAAGGAGTGATGATCTCTTCCTCTTTTTGCCTAGTGTTTTCTCACATAAGAGACACTTGAGGTTGTGGTCAACTGCCATTTCTACAGTAGCAAAACCCATAGTTTAATAAGGAACTGAGTGCAGTATAAACTTTTAAAACTGACTGGTATTACTTAAGACTAAAGACTTAATTGTGCTTGGAAAGCTGTTATTTGCCTCCACATCAAGCTCATTATGAGATTCCCCCAAACCCTTTTGCATAGTGTTCTTAACTACCCTGTGCATTCTGATTCAATTACTGGACTAACAGACAAAGTTCCCTAACAACATAGAAGGAATAAATTTTCTAATCACTCACTGCTTACATAAATTTTTTTCCTTCCTGGATTTTCATGATTTTGCCCAACTGAACCAAATGGAAAAACTTGATTCTATTTGTATATAAACATGTATGTGGCAAACTTTTAAAGAGGAACAAAATTGAAAACTTTCTTGGGGTTCCTGCATGGCTCAGCCTATTGAGCTCTTGGTTTTGACTCAGGTCATGATCTTGCTTTTTGTGGGTTCAGGCCCTGTGTCTGGCTCTGTACTGACAGTACAGAGGCTGCTTGGGATTCTCTCTCCCTCTCTCTCTGCCCCTTCCCCACTTGTGAATGCTCTCTCTCAAAATAAATAAATAAACTTAAAAAAAATTAGAAAACTTCTCCTTCAAATTCTAAAAGTAAAATTGACCCTCTGGACTAGAATGACCCTGTGACTTCTCCACCCTCTCATACCCCACGTTGAGAAGCTTATCAGCAATCAGAAGCAAGAGAAAAATTATATATGTGTGAGTGGAATAATAAGATCTATCCTTAAAACATAACTGTAAGAACACCATTTTGTGCTGACGCTATTTTGGACATCTAGTACAGTAAATAGGGTACCTTATAGTACCTTATTTAGAGGATAAATAAAGTGATAATTAAAGATCTGTTGTTCATTCATTCATTCATTCATTCATCAAATGCTTGTTGTGTGCCAACTAGACATTGAGGATAAAATCAAAATTTCTATCTTCATGGTGCTCATATTCAATAGGAGGAGGCAGAAACAATTTAACAATGAAGTATACAGAATGTCGAATGATGATTAATGCGCTGTGGAGAAAAATTTTAAGGGAGGGGAGTCCTAGGAGCCGGAGGGTCACTATTTTATACAACGGACAAAGAACATTTTCTGATAAGATGATATTTGAGGAGAAAGTTGAAGGAAGTAAAGGAGCAAGCTATAAAGATCAATGAGACAAATGTTCCTGGCAGAGGGAAAAATAAGTGCAAAGATCCTGAGTTTTGAGCATAGTTGGTGTTGTGATAGAGTAATAGAGGATGGGAATAAAAATAATAGAGAGAGAAATGGGGGAGAGAAGGATTAATGGAAAGAGGCTTGTAGGTCACTGTGATAATTTTGATATTCACCCTGAAGAAAAGGGAAAGTATTGGAGGACTTTGGGCAAAGGAGTGATATGGTCTGACATATACAATTTTAAATGGTTTATTTATTTATTTTGAGAAAGAGAGAGCACACGCAGGGTAGGGGCAGAGAAAGAGGGAGAGAGAGAATCACAAGCAGGCTCCACGCTGCCAGCACAGAGCTGGACACGGGGCTCGATCCCATGATCTGTGAGATCATGACCTGAGCTGAAATCAAGAGTCTTAATCAAGATGCTTAACCGACTGAGCCAGATAGGTGTCCCATGATCTGACACATTTTTTAAGAGAACTACTCTGATGACTATGTTGAAGATAGACTGTAGAGGCTTAATGGCTAGAGGCTGACTCAATAATCCAGACAAGAGATAATAAGGGCTTGATCTAGGCTGGTAGTGAGGGAGCTGAGGTGCAGTGGTCAGGTGCTTGATATATTTTGAAGGTGAGGCTGACAGATTTGCTAATGGATTGGCTGTGGAGAATGGGAAAAAGAGAGGAGTCAAGGCAATCTCATATATTTGTTTCTCCCTGGGAAGTACAATGCATACTTGTGTATTTTTGGCTATGCAGCCTCTCAATCTCCTATATTTGAAGGATTCCCATCATATAAATTTAGGTGCCAGACAGAGCGCATCTCTGACTGAATGTGTGGCTGTAAGTGGCAGAAACTCCTTATTCTAGTCTCCCAGGCCTCTGAGACACACTCATGTGACCAATCAGACATTAATGAAACAGCAACCATCGCATCCAGCCAGTGGAGGCAACAGAGGCACTTTAGCCTAGGGTAGAGTGATGTCCACTATGGAGCTGGCAGTGGTGTTCTCACGGAAGCAGTTCTTGATTCTAGTCATACTTTTGGCTATGTAGCTATTAAGTCGGGTTTTCCAACCTCCCAGGAAATCCACAAGCTACACAGATTCCTGTCAAAAATAATGTTTCTGTCATTTATTTATATTTTTTATTAATGGAGATTCATTCCTTTTTAATTTTTTTAAATGTTTATCTATTTTTGAGAGAGAGAGACAGAGTGCAAGCAGGGGACAGACAGAGAGACAGAATCCAAAGCAGGCTTCAGGATTTGAGCTGTCAACACAGAGACCAACATGGGGCTCAAACTCACGAACCGTAAGATGATGTCCTGACCTGACGTCGGACACTCAATCGACTGAGCCACCCAGGCGCCCCAATAATGTTTCTTTTAAAAGAGCCAGAGATAGTTTTTTTTTCCTTGCAACTAAAAACCTTAATTGATATATTGCAGATTGATATTCCTACTGTGAACGTAGTCATAATAATAACTGCCATTATTGAGTGATTGAGGCACTTATTGCAATTAATTCTGCTAGATAGATATTATTTCTATATTGTAAATGAGGAAACTGAGACATAAAGGAAAATCACTTGCCCAAGGTCATATGGCTAGTAATTGACAGAGCTGGATGAAAATCCAAATTTATTTGACTGAAGCCTGAACACTTATACACTATAGATAAATTCATTTGGGATTCATTTAATATTGTGAATTGAACCATTTTTTCCCATTAATTCAGTTCTCTATGTAACCTCAATGTATATTCACACCAAGTATCAAATCTTCTTGAAATCTTCTAACTCTGTAGAACTTAGGGCTAAAATATTAAGGTGTGTCATTGTTTTGAAAACTTATTCTCTAGCAAGAACCATAAAGTAATTAAAAATAAATTCTAATATTTGTTAGTATTGTTTAAAATTTAGGCAAAATGAGTTGTTTTTTCTGAAAGTTTCAGTTTCAGTAGACTTCGTTTTGATCAGTTAGAAGTTGGAGGCAAAGTGCTATACTGACAAATACACCAAGCTTTTCAGATGGCGTCTATTACCATTAAGACATTATGTACCATGGCAGATTCAAAAGTACACACTTATTGTGCTCTTTTAAATACATTAGATAAAACATCTATATTTACCTAAAATACAAGGGTTTGAATATTTGAAATTCACAGCTTTGGAAAAATGTTGCTTATGCATAAGAGGTGTAGCCGAGAAGAAATGAAACTGGCAGAAAAGAAACTGTGGTTTGTAAGTGTCTGGGAGGCTCTGAGAAGGCTCGGAGGAGCATATTTTTCTCGTACGGCATTAAAGAGTCAGCATGGTGGCAGGCACAAGAGAACTGAGCTACAAGTAAAAACATGTGCTCCCAAGTGCCAAACTTAACCTCTATCTCGCTATTCAGCTAAGGGCAATACAACAATACTGCGTGTAAAATTAGTGAGTCAGAGATGAATAAAACAGGCACAGAAACAAATAACTGTGATGCCTTATTAAAAGTATTCATCCATGGGGCGCCTGGGTGACTCAGTCAGTTAAGCGTCTGACTCTTGATACCAACTCAGGTCATGATCTCACAGTTTGTGAGATCAAGCTCCCCCACAGGCTCTGTGCTGACAGCTTGGGATTCTCTCTCTCCCTCTCTCTCCCCCTCCCCGGCTTTCTCTCTCTCCCTCTCCCTCAAAATAAATAAACATTAAAAAAAAAAAACAATGATTAAAAAAAAAGTATTCATTCGTTAATCCATTCAGCACTTGCGGCCAATCCTATGCTTTTTGTGTGCCAAGCACTAGGGTTTCAAAGATGTGCAAAAGAGCATTCCGCCCCATCCCACCCACAGGGTATAATGATCAGCCTCACTGCACTGACATTCCATTCTCCCTCCAATAACCTCCTCTCCCATTTCTGTGGCCCTTCTCAGCTCTTTCTTCCTCTACCAATCACCTCCCTACATGGTTAGTTTAACTAACCTAACCTAGGCTCACACAGACTTTATTCTACCAAGTAAGACTTTCATGCCCTGGGCTGCATAGCCCATACCCAGGCCAGAATGATCTTTAGAAATCTCAGACTTTGAAAATGTGATTGTGTCTCCCACTCCACAAATAAAAGTACAGACATTACGAAACTATAAGATGAGTAAAACTATGTATAATTAATCTGTTCTTCCAGATATTCTAAACCCTAGAAAATCTAATGCAATTTATCATCTTTTCTCCACGAGAGGAGAACATATCCGAGCACATATCAACTTTTGCATCCACATTCATGGGGTTCATCAATTTTCTGAGGTCCCTCATGGGCCCTAGATGACTGTAAAATACTGTTTATCCTTGAATTCAGAAAAGGGTTAGTTCTTAAAGGCCCTGGAGTCAACTTAAAGGTTTTGTGCTCTCTCAGGACAACAATGGGAGTAAGAAACTATTGAAGGTTTTTGTTTTTTTTTAAGTTTATTTATTTATTTTGAGAGAGCGAGAGAGACAGTTCAAGTGGGGAAGAGGCAGAGAGAGGGAGAGAGGGAGAATCCCAAGCAGGTTGTGCAGGATCAGTGTGCAGAGCCTGACGTGGGGCTCAAACTCACAAACTGTGAGATGATGACCAGAGGCAACATCAAAAGTTGGACACTTAACCAAATGAGGCAACCAGGCACCCCAAGGAACTATTGAAGGTTTTTAATCTAGGATACGGTGCATTTAGGTTAGCACTTTAGAAAATTCTCTGACTGTAGTATGAAGAATGGATCACTAATGGATCACTTAAACTAAGCCCTGTGGGAACCCAAGTGAGAGATTATAGTTAACTGCTAAAGGGTGCTGATTTCTTCCTGGGGTGATAAAAATATCTAAGGTTAGACTGTGATTGTGCACATTAAATGGGTGAATTTTATGATATGTGAATTATATCTCAATAAAGATGTTCTCAAAAAAGCAACAGATTAAAACATAAAAACTCTCACATCTAAATAAATAAATAAATAAATAAGTCATGTTTGTGTTATGAACTTGTATGAAAGACTTTTAAGATATAAGAGAAGGGAGCGGGGGGAAGTAAGAGTCAAGGATGACTACCAGGTTCTTAGGTTCAGGCCACTGGGTGGATAACTATACTTTTATGGTGATGGGAAAATATAATGACCTTAGTAAAATGGAAGGGATTCTGGAGGGCACAATACAAAGGGCTGGAAGGGAGCACCAAAGGAATACTCAGGAAACTGACCCATTTAGGAAAGGTCGGACAAACTTGCCTAAATGTGTCATCAGTGCGAAGGTGTCAGACTTCTTTTTGAGGACTCCAGAAAGACTGGTTCACCAAATTCAAAACACACTTAAAGGGAAAGAAAGGCAAAATGATCAGAGGTACCAAATTCACATTATTCTATTGACAATGGGAAAAAACACCCAACTTTTTTTTTAGAGAATCCAGATTTGCAGGAAATTTTCCAGGGTGTATTATTCTGGAGACAAGAACAAGACAGGAATACCCTACTATTTTCAGTTTACCTAACAGTGCAAAATGGTTTTGTTTTGTTTCTAACTGTAGTGTGGGATGTTCTTAATCATCCTGGGAGCAGGACAAAGTGTGAGTTTTGCATTTACAGATTCGTACTGGAATAACTCCTGCAGAGGGAAAGGAAAGGAGGCAGGAAGGCTGGGACTAACAATGTGTAAATATATAGTGGGGTGGGCATGGCAGGCAAGTGAGTGGGGGAGAAAATATTAAAGGCGGAAGTATTCACTGTTACTAAGTTTCCTACCAGTCCTGTATGAGCCCTCGGGTACATCAGAGGCCCGTGAGGCCACACAGAAGCCAGGGAATTACTTTTCAACCTTTGACTTTGGCTCCAAATAAAATGTTGGTGAGGATTCATTCTGGTACTTGGAGAAGATAGAACTGAACACCGGAGAGAGATCCTACTCAGATGGTTGCAGAAAGACATTGACTGGCTCAACGAAAGCCACCTTCTTAAGGATTTAACAGCAGCCCAACTTGGAAGTTTCAGGCTTCCTCTGGTGGCAAATTATAGATAATGTATTTATAGCCTTTCTCTAGAAAGAAAGAGTCAAAGTCTACAGGAAATTACCACCTCCTGCAATAACAAACTAAAGTCTTCTCAGTTGGCAATAGAAAGTGAATTTACACACGGGCTCTATAAAACAGCTAGATATTGAAACTCCAATCTTGCACTTGGGAATCTCTTTATGTTGCTTTCACCACCAGTTCCCTCTTTAAAGCTCTATCACTGTCACAAACACAGATCTTCTCCTTAATTCCTGGCAGCACAGCTGAGATCCTGCTGGGGCGATCAGGCTGAAATACGCATAAGAAAAACATGTAAGGGTGTTTAACATACAGATTCTTAGGTTCCATGCCCAGATATTTTAAATCAGTCAAGTACAAACATACCTTATTTCATTAGACTTCACTTTATTGCGTTTCACAGACACTGCGTTTTTTACAAATTGAAGGTTTGTGGCTACCCTGAATCGAACAAGTCTGTTGGTGCCATTTTTCCAACAGCATTTGTTCACTTTGTGTCTCTGTGTCACATTTAGGTAATTCTTGCAGTATTTCAAACTTTTTCACTATTATCATATCTGTTATGGTGATTTTTTTTTATGTTTATTTATTTTTGAAAGAGAGAGACAGAGCAGGAGTGGTGGGGGGTGGGGGGCAGGGACAGAGAGAGAGGGAGACGCAGAATCCAAAGCAGGCTCCAGGCTCTGAGCTGTCAGCACAGAGCCTGACACGGGGCTTGAACCCATGAACTGTGAGATCATGACCTGAGCCGAAGTTGGATGCTTAACTGACTGAGCCACCCAGACACCCCTGTTATGGTAATCTTTGATGTTTCTATTGTGATTATTTTGGGGCACAATGAACTGTGCACATATAAAACAGCAAACTTATGTGATAAATGTTGTGTGTTCTGACTGCTACACCCACCAGCTGTTCCCCTGTCTCTCTCCCTTTCCTTAGGCCTCCCTATTCCCTGAGACATAGCAACATTAAAATTAGGCCAATTTGTTACCCTACAATGGCCTCTAAGTGTTCAAGGGAAAGGAAGAGTCTCACATCTCTCATTTGAAATCAGAAGCTAGAAACAATTAAGTTTAGTGACGAAGGCAAGTTGAAAGCTGAGATAGGCCAAAAGCTAGGCCTCTTGCACCAGTTAGCCGAGTTGTGAATGCAAAGCAAAAGTTCTTGAAGGAAATGAAAAGTGCTAACTCAGTGAACACATGAATGATAAGAAAGCTAAGACAGCCTTAGTGCTGATATGGAGAAAGCCTTAGTGGTCTGGATGCAACAGTCCCATAAGCCAGAGCCTAATGCAGAGCAAAGCCCTAATTCTTTTCAATTCTAAGACGGCTGAGAGAGGTGAGGAAGCTGCAGAAGAAAAGTCTGATGCTAGCAGAGGTTGGATCATGAGGTTTAAGGAAAGAAGCTATCTCTATAACATCCAAGTGCAAGGGGAAGCAGCAAGTGCTGATGTAGAAGCTGCAGTAAATCATCCAGAAGATCTAGCTAAGATAATCAATGAAGGTGGTTACCCTAAACAACAGATTTTCAGTGTAGACAAAATAGCCTTCTATTGGAAGAAGATGCCATCTAGGAGTTTCATAGCTAGAGGGGAGAAGTCAATGCCTTGCTTCAAAGCTTCAAAGGACAGGCTGACTCTCTTGCTAGGGCCTACTGCAGCTGGTGACTTTAAGCTGAAACCAGTGCTCATTTATCATTCTGAAAACTAATACCTTAATATTAATACCTTGAGTATTCTTAATTATTATTCTTAAATATCCTTTAAGAATATCCTTTAAGAATTAAATATCCTTAAAAAATACCTTAAGAATTATGCTAAATTTACTCTGTGTGTGCTAAGTGGAGCATCAAAGTCTGATGATGACACATCTGTTTACAACATAGCTTACTTAATCTTTTAAGCCCAGTGTTGAGATCTACTGCTCAGAAAAAAACAAAAATTCCCTTTCAAATAGGACTTATTAATAATGCACTTGGTCACTCAAGAACTCTGATGGAGATGTACAATCAGATGAATGCTGTTTTCGTGCCTGCTAACACAACATACATTTGGCAGCTCATGGAATCAAAGAGTAATTTTGACTTTCAAGTCTTACTATTGAGAAAATACATTTCACAGGGCTATAGCTTCTACAGACAGTGATTCCTCTGATGCATCTGGATGACTTTGAGGGGCTCTAGACTTCAGTGGAGGAAGTAACTGCAGATGTGATGGAAATAGCAAGAGAACTAGAATTAGAAATGGAGCCTGAAGATGTGACCAAATTGCTGCAATCTCATGATAGAACTTTAAAGGATGAGGGATTGCTTCTGATGGATGAACAAAGAAAGTAGTTCCTTCAGGTGGAAACCACTCCTGGTGAAAATGCTGTGAACATTGTTGAAGTGACAACAAAGGCTTTAGGATATTCCATAAACTTAGTTGGTAAAACAGCAGCAGGGTTTGAGAGGATTGACTCCAATTTGGAAAGAAGTTCTACTGTGGGTAAAATGCTATCAAATAGAATTCATGCTACAGAGAAATCGTTCATGAAAGGAAGAGTGAATTGATGTGGCAAATTTCACTGTTGTCTTCTTTTAAGAAATCCTTTTGCAATCACCACCCTAATGAGTCAACAGCCATCAACATGCAGGCAAGACCCTTCACCTGCAAAAAATTTACGATTCACTGACAGTTCAAGTGATGGAGAACTATTAATAAATAAAGAATTTTTATTTATTTTTATTATTAAAAAATTTTTTTTAATTTATTTTGAGAGAGAGAGAGAGAGAGAGAGAGAGAGAGAGCAGGGGGAGGGGCAGAGAGATAGGGGAGAGAGGATCCCAAGCAGGCTGATAGTGCAGAGACCCTGATGCAGGGCGCGATTTCATAATGGTGAGATCATGATCTGAGCCAAAATCAAGAGTCGGCTGCTTAACCAAGTGAGCCACCCAGGCACCCCTACAATAAACTATTTTTAAATTATGATTTGTACATTGTTTTTAGACATAATGCTATTGCACACTTAACAGACTACAGTATAGTATAAACATCACTTTTATATGCACTGAAAAACCAAAACATTCATTTGATTCACTTCATTCAAATAATCACTCTATTGTGGTGGCTGGTGATTATAATGGAGGTAGTCCAAATACCATATTTTGAGAAAGATTGGACCAAAGGGGACAAAAGAGTGATGGATATAGAAAAGAATATGGAATCTGATTTATAAAACACTGGTGAATCTTTTGCAGCTTACAGCCCTTGCCTTAAGATGGGTGGAGGTGGTCTGCCCCTATTAGTAGTCTCTCAAACATACAGTTCATTCCCAAACAAAGCTCAGAGAGAAACACAAATTCCCTCATGGGCGAAGTTTCCATTTCCTATCTAGGTTTCACTTTCTTGAAAGAGAAGCTCTTTCCTGACAACTGGATCTTACTTATTCTTCCCTTACAAGGCAGCTGACCTGTCACAAAGGTAGGAGTCAGCATCCTCATCAGAGAGACACAAGTGGTTCATTTACTTTTACATGAACACATCAATTATGAGAAACAAGGACAACTTGTATTTTTCGCATTCCTCAGTGTCTTTATTTTTTAGTTCTAAAAACTCTCATCAGTGATTTAGTTCATGTTGACCTCAGCCAAACTCAGGTCTGTTTCTCTTCACAGACCCTCCTTCAGCATGAGGTGAACATCACCCCTGTGACTCATTGCCTCCCTGCTGTCTTATGGCGTTTAGCTCCTATATTGCTTCTGGAATGTGATTTAGAAAAGAAATACTCTCCAAAGGAAAACATAAGGTTGCAAAGATAAAACCGCCTAAATCATGCTGGATACATTGTACAAAGAGAACCAAGCATCCCTGTTGCCCATCATATGTAGGTGAAATGTGGACTTTTTCAAGAAAGTTAGTTGGAACAAAATATGCACAAACACTCTCAATTTTCGTGTTTTTGTTCTTCAGTGTTAGAGTAGATATTTCCTGCTTCTACAGCTGTTGGGTGTGTCCCTCCTCCTGTTTCTGTGATCTAAACCTAAAAAAAGGTTTCTCAAAAAAGAAAGAAGTTGAGTAGAGTCCCAAGTACACACACACACACACACACACACACACACACACACACACGATACTTCATAGGGTCTTATGAACATTTTAGACTTTTAGATTCACAGTATCTCAACCCTTTCCATTTTAGAAAACATTTTTGCCTTATGGCCTTACAGTATGAAACTAAACCTATCCATTTAGCTGTCCTGTAGCTTTTTCAGAACAAACAGAAATTTATAGTAAATAGTGTATTGTCTCCAATTTTGCTTCTCTAAGAAAAAGACTGCTTACAACTCAAAGCCAAATTCCTCAAGGTGTATTCTAGCTCAAAGCCAACGACAACAGGAAGGGGAAGTACATGGTATCTTATACTTAATAGGATTTTGTTATTCTCTCCCAATGTGCTGAAATCTCCTCACAGAGTAGGTTATCCATGGAAGTGCAGGAAACACTGGGTATCTGAGGTAAGGCTCACCTTAGATATTTTGATTACTGCTAAGCAGCCTCCTGCCTCTACACGAGCCATATTTCCAATTGGTCTGCTTTCTTGGAATTTTTCTTTGAGTGCTTCCCTAGAGCTACAATGCAACTGAAGCTTTTCCATGGCCTTTTACTTAGCCAAATTACGTTCCCCAACTGGGACCTTTAATCTTAATTTCAGCCTGAGAAAGTGCAGCACAACTCTGCTAGTGGTCAGACTATGATAAATAATGTTTTGAACAGGATTCAGGCCAACACAACAATGTTTCTAATGAAACACACTGAAGACTATTCTGTAGTTGCAGACATGGCCCCTTCTCAGAACCCACCCCTTCTCAGATTCCACCAGCACCAGCACAAACTCTATTCTATCTTACTGAGACGTCTCATGACCAGTTCCTCCTAACTATAGCAAGTTCAATAAACGCAACTTTTAAAAACAGGTATGGCTTGGTGGTCTTTTCTTTGGTTGGTGGGCTTTAACTGGCTTTTGTTAGTTCTGGATGACTTCTTTAATTCTCAGAGTGACTGTCCTATAGAATTGGAGTCCTCTTATTTTCCCTTTCCCTAGAAGCCACACTATCTTACTCACTTAATGAAGCTCCCCACGTTCCCTTTCTTTGCCCCAGGATAGAGTTTCCCCAAGAAAAGACACCAGAATATACGCTGTTCACAGTTGCCAGTTATCCAATTACTCACCTTCTCTTCACCCATAGATTGTGTGTATCCACGGCAGGGTGATATGGGATTTGCTGCCTTCAGTACCTACTGCTTGCCCATCACCTTCCTCCAGAGGCATGCTAGATGTGTGAGAGCCACTTTAGCCTTTCCCCTCCTCCATGGCCAACTTCATTTCTGGCTTGATTTAATTCCACATCTTCTCTTGGTGACTGAGAATGGACAATTTCTTTCTTTCTTCCTTTTGTTCTTTCATTCTTTAATTTTTTAAAATGTTTATTCATTTTTCAGTGGTGGATAGAGGCACAGCATGAGCAGGGGAGGGGCAGAGAGAGAGGGAGACACAGAATCCGAAACAGGCTCCAGGCTCTGAGCTGTCAGCACAGAGCCCGACATGAGGCTCGAACTCACAAACCATGATCATGACCTGAACCAAAGTCAGACACTTAACCAACTGAGCCACCCAGGCGCCCTGAGAATGGACAATTTCAAATAACCAGCTGTTTCACTTCTCCATATTTCTCTTCCAGGATGTGAGACATGAGGGTGTAGGTATGAGAGCAGATCTGGAATTCCTTTTCCAAGGTCCAAATAACTTGGACCTTCACCTTTCTGGTGCCTAAGAAATGAAGCCTCTCAAACAGACGTACTTTTATCTTCCCCAATCCAAAACTGTCAGATACCTAGGGAATCAGTTTTATAACCATTCCATTTTTCTCCCAGCACATTCGTGGAGTTTTGCATTGTCCATTCTTGTGAGCAAGGACCTAAAGGCCTTCTTTTATAAGCTTGGGCAACTAATTTGTAGAGAACAGATGTTCTTTTAACTTCTGAGGCTGAAAGATAAGCAGGGAGTAATTTTTCTTTGTAATTGTACTGCTCTGTTTGTGTCCTCTTTCAGCCATAATACCACAGGACTTCTCTAAGGTGAGCTTATCTCTGCTAGTGAACAAACTAGCTTCCTCAGCACATCTTTTTCCATCTTTAGGAATTGAAAGTTTTGCCGGTGGAGAGCTACTCATTACCCTATCCTCCACCACAATGGAGTCTGATCACCTCCTTTTCACAGACAAACAAGTCAGGGGCCTTCCCCCTTTGTATCTTAACCCAGCAATTGTCTGGTAGGTGGAGTCTCATGCCTGAGAACTCATATCTTCCTTCCCAGTCAGAGGTTGGGAAGCCTGTAAGGGATGACTATCTCACTATCATAACCCTCATACAGATCGTTGGTGGAACTTGTCTCCCACTCCCTCTGTTGCTTGATATTAGACATTTACCGTCCCAAATTTAACTGCATCTCCGCTGCCCCGCCACACTGCAACCTTGCTAAGTATGCCACACCCTTGGCAACTTCACTGACCAAACTCCATAGGAGTTAGGGAAGCAATCCTTTTTATTGATTTCAAGTTGTTCCCTTGGGAGATGTCTCTTCCTCCTTCTGAATGGTTTGACACCCCAGTGATACCACATAGAGAAAAATCTAACGAATGCCCCTGAAAGTCGGTATGATATAGTAGTTAGGAGTGGAGATCCTGAAGCCAAAGCGCTTGAATTCAGTTTTGCTATTCACTAAAGAACATTACTATTTACTAATGAGAACTTGGTAAAATCACTTAATCTTTGTGTTTCTCAATGTATGAGTGATCAAGTTAAAAAAAAAAAAACAAGTCAATTATGGAAACTTTAGTTATATAGCTGATAAGGTATATCTAATTGATAACATATTAAATGAAATATCTCAGGAAGGGAATACTCTTCTCTCTCAATTGCCCATGAACACTCACAAAATCTGTTAGGCCACAAATAAAAACCTCAGCCAAGTCCAAACAGTAAACAATGAAGACAGTATTCTCTGATTATAATCCAATACAACTAGAAATTAATAAAAATCAGGGGGATAAAATTTCTTCTGTGTGGAAATAGAAAACTATTTTAAACAATGTCTACTACAAACAGAGGTCACCAACTGAAACTGTAGACAATAATAACACAGCATACAAAAACTTGGGATGCTACTTGCTGCAGTCAGCCTGTATTCCACGTGCTCTGTGGCTCAGCCTCCTGGCTCCTCTCCTCCCAGCTCTCGTGGATTGCAATACAAGAAGAAATCACCATACTACTCATTGACAATGGCTTTGGTATATGTAAAGTTGGCTTTAATGGAGATGATGGCCCCCAGACGTATTCCCTTTTATTGTCAGGCAGCCAACACCAGGGCGTCATGGTGGACATGGGGCAGAAGGACAGCTACATAGGTGACAAAGTCCAGAGCAATTGCTACAGCCTGACCTTGAAGTACCACATGGAGCACAGCATCATCACCAACTGTGATGAATTGGGGAAAACCTGGCTCCACACCTTGTATAATGAGCTGCATGTGACTCTGGAGGAGCACCTGGTCCTGTTGACTGAGGCACTCCTAAACTCCAAGGCCAACAGAGAGAAGATGACTATAATCATGTTTAAGACCTTCAACACCTAGGCATGTATGTGGCCATGCTGTCCCTTTATGCCTCTGGTCACACTGCTGGTACTGTCATGGACTCTAGGGATGGGGTCACCCAGACGGTGCTCATATACTAGGGCTACACTCATCCCTAGTCATCCTGGCTCTGGATCTTGCTGGATGGGACCTGGCTGACTACCTCATGAAGATCCTCATGGAGCATGGCTATAGCTTCACCTCCACTGCTGAGCAAAAAATTGTACATGACATCAAGAAGAACTCTGCTATGTTGCCCTGGACTTGCAGCAGGAGATGGCTATCATCTTGTCCTCCTCCTACCAGGGGAAGAATTTTGGGTGGCCCAGTGGTCAGTACTCACCAACGAGTGGTTCCTCTGCCCAGAGGAGTTCTTCCATTTCTCCTTTCTGGGTATTGAGTCCTATGAGATCACATCCATGAGACTACCTTCGACTCCATCACGAAGTGTGATGTTTACATTCAGAAGGGCCTGTATGTCAACACAGTATATATGGCAGGGCCATCACATACTCTGGCACTGCCATAAGATGCAGAAATAGATCACTGCCTTGGCCCACAGCACAATGAAGGTCAAGATCATCACTCCTCCTGAGAGTAAGTACCTAGTGTGGACTTACTGGTCCTCACTGTCTACCTTCCAGCAGGTGTGGACCGGTAAGCAGGAGAAGAACAAGTTGGGCTTCTCCATCATCCACTGCAAGTGTTTCTAAACGGACTGCAAGAAGATGTATAACATTTGCTGCATGAGGTTATTCAAAAGTATGCATTTGCCTCCCTCATGCTGGCCTCATGAAACTGGAATAAGCCTTTGAAAAGAAATTTATCCTTGAACCTTGTATCTGACATTAGCACTGGATTGTAGAATTCGCTGCTGATTTTGATGTTGTATTCAAGTTAACTATTCTCTTGATATATGTTTAAAACCTTGCATGTATCTTTGATTTAAACCATTAGTACATATGGCTTAGTCACTTTCTAACTGAGGTGAGAGAACATGTTTATAGAAGAGAAATCCATTGGCTTGGTGAGAATTTTTGAGGTCATCCATTTCTTGATATGTGTAGAGTATTAATGTGTAAGAACTGACTATCCCAAGATTTCTCTAGAAGCTGGAAAGAATTCTTGGACCAGTTGTTATTTCTGTCTTGCTAATCTAACAGGGTTGGCAAATTCCAAGCCTTCCCACTCAGTTTCCTTTCTTATCTTATATTTTCCCCACCAGAAATGGTGGGTCATTACTTCTCTTGGGTTGGAAAGCGGTTTGCATTTTTACCTGTTTATTCATCCTTTTAATTCATGTAAAGTTTTTGTAGACAGTTCTCAATTATTTAAGAGATGACAACAAATTATGGTTTTCCACTATCAGGTGAGAACATCAGGTGCCAGAAACACATCATTGTGTAAGAAAAATAAAGTGCTGAGTAAATTGGAAAAAAAAAAAACAAAAACAAAAAACAAAGAAAGAAATAAAATCTGTGGAATACTACTAAGATAGAATTCAGAGGAAAATTCATAGTCTTAAATACTTACATTAAAAAAAAAAAGAATTAAGATAAATTAATTAAGAATCTAATTCAAAAGGTTAGGGAAAGGGGCACCTGGGTGGCTCAGTTGGTTGAGCATCTGACTCTTGATTTCAGTTCAGGTCATGATCACAGGTTTGTGGGATCAAGTCCTACATTGAGCTCTGCACTGAGCGTGGAGGCTGCTTAAGATATTCTCTCTTTCTCTCTTTCTCCCCCTCTGCCCTCTCCCCTGCTTGCACAACTCTCTCTCTCTAAAAATAAAATAAATCTTTTTAAAAAAGTTAGAGAGGGGCGCCTGGGTGGCGCAGTCGGTTAAGCGTCCGACTTCAGCCAGGTCACGATCTCGCAGTCCGTGAGTTCGAGCCCCGCGTCAGGCTCTGGGCTGATGGCTCGGAGCCTGGAGCCTGTTTCCGATTCTGTGTCTCCCTCTCTCTCTCTGCCCCTCCCCCGTTCATGCTCTGTCTCTCTCTGTCCCAAAAATAAATAAAAAACGTTGAAAAAAAAAAAAATTAAAAAAAAAAAAAAGTTAGAGAGAAAATAAAAAACAAAAATAAGTGGAATGAAAAAGCAGAAGTTATTTATTAAGGAAAAAAGTAAAAATTAATAAGTTAGACAACAGAAATACATAAGGTTTAATTAAAAAAAACTAGTTCAATGAAGAAACCATTAGCTACTTGGTACAAGGAAAAAGGAGTGAGAACAAATATGTAAGAATATAATATATTCTTATACCTAATATATAATAGGAGAAATAACATATTCTTATATAATATATTCTTATATATAATATATAATAGGAGAAATAATAAAAAACAGAAAATAAGAAGAATTGCAATAGATTACTTAGTTCATTTCTATGCAAATCACCTTCAAAAACTGGATTAAATAAAAAAATGTCTATGATAATATAATTTACCAAGGCTATAGAAGAGATTAAAAACAAAGACTTAAAACTGATTTTTGTAGAAGAAATAGGTAAAATGGTCAAAGAACTACACCCACAAAAAGCAGCACACAAGATGGGAAATTCTAACAAACTTTAAAAACATATAATTCTAGGAGTGCTCTGGGTGGCTCAGGTGAGCATCTGACTCTTGATTTCAGCTTGGGTTGTGATCCCAGGGTTGTCAGATCCAGCCCCTCATTGGGCCCTGTGCTGAGCATGGAGCCTGCTTGGGATTCTCTCTCTCTCTCTCTCTCTCTCTCTCTCTCTCTCTCTCTGTCCCTTTCTGCTTCTCCCCTGCTTGCCCTCGCACTCTCTCTCTCTTTCAAAAAATAAAAATAAAAATAAATAAAAAATAAAAGCATATAATTCTAATAGTTTGATATCAGTTCCAGAGAAATTTTTAAAAGAAGGAAAATGTCTAATTTTTTTAAAAAATTTTTAAGTTTTTAAATTTATTTTGAGAGAGAGAGAGCATGAGCATGGGAAGGACAGAGAAAGAGAATCCCAAACAGTCTCTGTACTGTCAGTATGGAGTCTGTCCCAGAGCTTGAACTCATGAAGTGTGAGATCATGACCTGAGTTGAAGTCAAGAGTCAGTTGCTTAACTGGCTGAGCCACCTAGGCACCCCTCTCTAATTTCTTTCTTTGAAGTGAATATTACATTGATACCAAAACCTGACATAAGTTAAAAAATATATATATCAGACCACCAATCCACTTATGAATATCAATGTAATAATAAGATCTTAAATAAAATATTAACAAACAGAATCCAGCAGCACACACAAGAAAGAAAGAAAGAAAGAAAGAAAGAAAGAAAGAAAGAAAGAAAGAAAAGAAAAGAAATACATCATGACCAAGACCAAGCAGGATTTATTCTATGGATACAAGGATGTTTACATGTTAGGAAAATAATCAGATGAAAATATTAGGAGAAAAGTAATATATTCAATGTCATAGATGCTTGAAAGTCATTTGATAAAATTCAACCACCATTACTTAAAAAAAAAAAGCTTAGTACTTCCTTAACATGATATATCTAGCTCTGCACAAAAGCTAGTATTATGATTAATGGAGAGACAATTGAAGCATCTCCACTAAGACGAGGATGAGCATTCTCACAAATATTCAATATTATATTTGCTTTGCTGGCCAATACAATTAGACAAAAGAAGGAAATTGGAGCAGAGTGCCTGGGTGGCTCAGTTACTTGACCATTCAACTCTTTTTTGTTTTTTAATGTTTTTTATTTATTTGAGAGAGAGAGAGAGAGAGAGAGAGAGAGAGAGAGAGAGAGAATGAGCAGGGGAGGGGCAGAGAGAGAGGGGGACAGAGGTTTTTGAAGCTGGATCCTTGCTGACAGCAGCAAGCCCCATGTGGGGCTTGAACTCATGAATCGTAAGATGATGACCTGAGCCAAAGTCAGACATTCAACCCACTGAGCCACCCAGGTGCCCTAAGCGTCTGACTCTTGGTAACAGCTCAGGTCATGATGTCATGTTTTGTGAGATGGAGCCCTGCATAGGGCTCTGTGCTGACAGTGTGGAGCCTGCTTTGGATTCTTTCTCTCCCTCTCTCTGCCCCTCTTCAACTCACATGTGCACATGCGTTCTCTTTCTCTTTCTTCAAAATAAATAAATAAACATAAAAAAGAAGGAAATTGGAGCTATAATAATTGGGAAGGTGTAGATAAAACTATTAGTATTTGCAGGAATTATGACTATACAAGTGGAAAACCTGAGAGACTCAACAACAAGAAAACTACTGAATAAGAAGATCCATAAATTAGTGACAAAATTATATAGAAATCAATATCTCTCATTTATACAAGTCACAGCCAGATAGAAAACATAGTGGAAAAAAAGACCCATTTACAACAGCAACAGAAAAGATTTTAAAAACTTGGAAAAAAAATTTAAAAGAAAAATTTTATGAAGAAAGTTTTAAAAACACAACAGAATGCTTTAAAAATAGAAAAACATATTATGCTTTTTTTGTCAGGGAGACTCAACATCATAAAGAATTTCCCTAATTTATTTTATAAATTGTGTCATTCCTAGTCTTTCTAGAAGCAGAAGCCAAGATGGGATTAAACATGCAAGACTTCTATTAAGGGAAAAAGCGATGTGAAAGGAAAGAGGGAAGGAGTCAAGGAAGGCTGGGAGAACTGTCAGACTCCAAGAAATGAAGTGGGAGGGAGAAACGGAAGCTTCCTTTCCTGCTGGGCAGTCTGAGGAAGATTTGGGGAAGCTGTCAGGGAGTCCTTGACAAATTCTCTAAGACATCTTCATAGTTGCTACAAGCTCAGCTATTGTGCTACAGACATCTACTTCTTCACAAAGGCTCAGAGAGCAACTCCCCCATGCTTTTTTCATGGATATTTCTTACTGAGAGAGTGCAAGAGGGAGGTTAGTAGGAATAATGGCAGCCTCTGGTTGATCTCAGGGCCACAGTTGGTATTCATTCTCTCCCTCTTCCACTGTCCATTTGAAATTCCTTCATTGTCAACTATCACTTGGGCTTACCTGGTGCTATGAATCAAACTCTCATACTTGAAGGGCCTGAACATATGATAGGTATTTCCTTCTCAGTTTGAGGTTGCTGCACCCCAAAACTGAACCATCTGTTCATGGTTACAACGGGGCAAGGGCATACTGGGAGGTGCCCCAGTGGATCACCTGGTTCTGCCACAATTTTGTAAAAGCGTCTCTAGCTCCTTCTGCTGAGCAGAGTCATTTGTCCCTCTCGTGATGGTGGCTCCTTTAGTCTTCTGCTGTCTCTTGACCATAGGGTGTCCAAAGTGTCCTGGTGGCAGCTGGAACCAATAGTTCAACATGACTGTTGCTCTGTCACTTGGCAAGAATGTGTCCACTATGGACGCAGGACCTCTAATCTTGCAGAGTTTTGGGGAGGAGAAGCAGAAAATCTCCAGTAGGTCACTAGGAATGATGACAAGTGGAACAACACATCTCTACCCCTTGATTCCCATCCCGGCTAGCCTTCCTGTTGGGATACAGATCCAAACAGAGCTCTCTGATTTAATAAATAGGCTATGTGTTGAAGGGTAGGGCCCTATCCCTTTGAGTGTTCCCTCTAGGCTGATATTTCAGTTGCATGTTTAAAAGGCCGTTCTAGCGTTCTAGAAAGTCCTGTGGACAGTCTAGCACATGATACGACCCCATGTTTATAGGTTTCCATAGTTATGGGTTTAATTATACTTTTCTTTCATTATTAAGATGTTATGTGTATGGAATATCATACCTATATTCCAAGTATTTCATAAGCTCCAGGCAGGGGTGTTGATTGAAGCTCTATGGACAGGAAAGGCAAAGTCTCATCCAGAATAGCTATGTTTTCTTCTGAAGATGAAGTGTTCGCTCTTCTGGGATGGACAGGGCCTCATATAGTCAATCTGCCACCCCGTGGCCAGTTGGTTTCCTCCAAGGATAGTGCTGTATTAGGGGCTCTATGGCGGGTCTTTATTGTTAGCAAGATGGATATTCAGAGGTAGCAGTAACTAGGTCAGTCTTGGTAGGTGGGAGTCCTTGCTATTGGGCCTACACAGAACTACCATCTCTGACAGCATGGCCAGTCCCCTCAAGTGCCCATCACATCAGTGCTGTCTAATTCCAGCTGGATGAGTAATTTGACAGTGGCTTTTCTGCAGTAGACGTTTTCTGGTGGGTATTAATATGTGATACAAAAATCTTCACACTTGGTACCCATTCACATATGCTCATCCCCTGGTTTTACCCCCAGATAACTTTGTCTCCTGTCCTCTAGTCCTTTGCCTTCTAGGCCCTGACCAGACAGCTAAGCCATTGTTGCTGTTTTATACTCTCATCTTGGGCCACTTCTCCTATACAAAGTGGACATCCAGGTGCACTGCTCATAGTTCATTTCTGCCCATTAGGAAGATCTTCCCTTGGCACAGTCTTCCAAGACTACTTATAAATGTGGCTGCAATGCACCTGGTGAGTATTTCCCCTTTGGATCCTATATACAAGCTGACTCATCTATAAATCCAGCTTGGAATTCTTCCTCCATTTTCAGTGGGTTGTATGGGATCTTCTTTGTCTATAGGTGAAAGCTGGTGAAGGAACACGGGTGCAATTGTAGTATGTCAAATGAGGGTCAGAACTGCCTGCTTGACAGCTCCTTTGTGCTCTGTGGTCCTGCTCAGATTGATCCTGGTTGCCCCATTTTCATCTTATGATGATGGACTGCTGTTGGACTTGTCTGACATTATGACTTCACGGGCCACAGTAGGATGTTCCAGAAGCACAGACACTTAATGTCCCATGGTCAAGTGTTCTGTCTCTACCCTCAAGAGCTTTTTCTCAAAGAGTATGCACTTCTCTACATGGGTGGCATGAATTACTCTAGAACCACGAGATCTGCCACTTAAGTCTCTCACTGGAGCTTACATAAGCTCTGTAATACATCTTTTCCTGTCACTGCCACCCTAATACTAGGGTCTGCAGGATTATATGATTCAAGAAGCAAGGCTGATTGCAGCATTGCCTGGACTTGCTGTTCTTGGCCCCATTCAAGCCTTTCAGGTCACCTGATATATGAGCTGTAATAATATTCCTGGGTGTGAAATGTGTTGTCTCCAGAACTCAAAGAGGTATACCAGGCACTCTTTCTTTCATATGGTAGGGAATGCAAGATGTAGCAATTTGTCTTTTACTTTGGAAGTGATATCCTAGCATGCCCCTAACAACTAGAGCCCTAAAAACTTCACTGAGGTGGCAAGTCTCTGATGAATCTTTTTAAGGGTTATCTCCAATCGTCTGGAGCATATCACCACCATCCTAGCCAGCTCGTAGTCATCCTATCTAATCAGGATATCATTGATATAATGGATCAGTATGTTGTCCAGGTTGTCTCAATGTATTACAATAGAAGGCAGGAGAGTTATCATAGCCTGTGGCAACACTGTAAAGGACTATTAATGAGTGTTGTTGTCCATCTCGCAATAATGCAAACTGCTCTGATCCTCTTTTCAATTGATACGGTAAAGAATGTAGTCACTGAATCAGTGGATGCATACCATATACCCAAGGACTTATTGATGTGCTCTATCAGTGATACTATAGGCATGGTAGATGGGAAAGGGTCTGCTAACTAGAGTAAGTCTGTGGGAGTACCTAGTCATTCTCCAGGGGCCACCCTGTTTCTGAGAGAGCCAGACTAGTGAATATCATGGAGATATGATAGTGAATCATTTACCACCTCTGAATCCTTCAGGTCTTTAATGGTGGCACTAATGTCTGCCATCCTCCCTGGTATGTGATGTTATTTTTATTTGCTATCTTGGCTAGGTAGGCAGTTTCATCAGTTTCCATATGGCTTTACTCACTATCAGAGCTTTTATGCTATAAACCAGAGACGCAACGTGGGGTATATTCCAAATCCCAAATACACCAATTTCAATTATGTACTTGGAGGTTGAGGAAATGACCTTTGGGTGGGTTCATAGACCCAATGGTTATACAATGAGCCAGATCTTAGCCAGGACTCCATTAGCTAGTCCTAAAGGTCCTGTTGTCATAGATGGGCCGACCGTGCTGGTGCTTTTGGTTAATGTCAAGTCAGATCCTGTGTCAAATAGTCCTAAAACTGTCTGTTTAGTTGTCTTTTTTCATGTATATTTGTTTATTTTGAGAGAAAGAGACAGAGCATGAGCAGGGGAGAAACAGAAAGAGAGGGAGAGAGAGAATCCTAAGCACAGAGCAGAGCGCCATACTGGGCTCAATCCCACAAGCCATGAGATCATGACCTGGGCTGAAATCAAGAGTCAGGCACTTAACAGACTGAGCCACCCAGGTGCCCCTTTCTGGGTCGTCTTCTTTCCACACTGTACAATCACTCAAGTGAGTCACTGTGGGTCTCTTTGGGGACTGGGGGAATCCTCAGTGTATATACTTGTCATGGTGTTGCTAGGTCCTTCCTTCTAGAGGCTCAGCTACCACTTCAGCCAATGGGATTCAGATCTGAAAATGGCCCAGATCCAGGAACTGAGCAAGAGATTATGACTTTTTATAGAGGTGACTATCCTTAGCCCCTGGCTCTAGTATTCTTGCTTTTAGTTAATTATAGAGTTAAAAATCACCCTTGTTCAATTTCTCTGTCAATCTAAAACTTCCCTGAAGTATAGTCTATCAATTAAAAAATATATTACTTCCCTCACCCCCCCTCTTTGTTGGATCAGTATGATATCAAAAAGCAGCTCATATTTCTTTGGACTATATTATCACAGAGGGTAAGACAGTTGACTTAGTTCTGTCCTTCTCTTTGCCCCTAAAGATACCATTTTTATTAACCACCTCCACAAACTTCTTCAGATTAAGCCCCTTTAACTGCCTTTCTGAACTTGTCCATCACTGTGGGCCTTCGTTACTTCAGGACTCCATTATCCCCATAAATGTTCATGAGCTGAGCTCTATGTCTGCCTCTCCCACTCTCTCATCAACCCAGTCTGTAGAAGAGCTACCACTGAGCTTTCTAGTGATACTGCTGCCCTTCTCCCCAGGACAGTCTCTGTGGCCTTCATGCATGGATTGTCCTCAGAGTCCTCCTGTGAAACACTGGGGGCTCCTCTGGCTTTACATTATGTATTACAACATTCTCACTTCCCTAAGCCTTTCTATTTCTTCCTCTATTTCCTGCCAGGGAAACTGAGGCATTTCCACGTGGCTGAGAATTACCCATCATCTTATCTAGCCTAAAAGCCACCTCATCGGTGAGTTTGCCCCATCCTCTGGAGTCCTTTCCAGGATGGTAAATTCCATATTCTGAAAAAGTGTCTCTAAGCCAATGAATTCTCGCTTATTGAGCCTATTAGTATTAAGCACTTGTGTGGTATTGGATTGGAACTGGAGATATTGATATGAACTCATGGTTTTTAATATATTGACATAGATAGAAATGTATAGATACATGTATGTATATGAATGCTTATATTTTCTAGCTCTGTCCTTGGGGAAGGCCTAAAAGCATTGGCATGTTAGGAGCAATGAACACATATAGTGCTCAGATTTTGGTTTCTAAATATTATTGTCCCCTAAAAGGGACCAGTCATGCTTGGAGAACTGGCCAATACCAGGGATTGAGTGGAGAAAGTAAACACTGGGCCTGAAACACGGTAATATGTCAGAAAGGAGGAAATACTCAAAGAATGACAGAGAAATGTCAAAAAGGACAGAGGAGTCAGCCTGAAGGGGGCTCTCACTGGTCAAACCTGGGACCACTTAACAATAAAAATAAATAATGATAGTTATAGATTACAACCCATTGATTAAAATAAGGTCCAGAGGTCCATACTAATGGAAATAAACAGTGGAGAAGGGCAATTTCTTCTTTAGAGTAGAATGCCAACTGATTATATAGAAGTAATGAATAGAATTAGAAATTAAAAATCAGTTTGCAACTAAAAATTTCTAGAATTAGAATTTTTTTTGGAGAGAGAATACAAGTTGGGGAGAGTGGCAGAGGGAGAGAGAGAGAGAGAGAGAGAGAGAGAGAGAGAGAGAGAGAGAATCTTAAGCAGGTTCCACGCCCAGTATGGTCCCCGACATGGGACTTGATCTCATAACCATGAGATCATGACCTGAGTCAAAATCAAGAGTCAGATGCTTAACTGACTGAGCCATACAGGCATCCCTGGAATTAGAAAATTAAAAATCATTTAATGTATAGCAGGTTGGCTATAATTAATGAAACTGTATTGCATATTTGAAAGTTTCTTAGAAAGTAGATCTTCAAAGTTCTCAACACAAGAAAAACGTGCAACTATGTGTGATGATGAATGTTAACTAGACTTGTTGTAGTGATCATTTTGCAATATATACAAATATTGAATCATTACATTGTACACCTGGAACTAATGTAATGTTATATGTCAATTATATTTCAATAAAAAATCACTTTTTGGCAACTATCATAGTGATAAATCATTCAAGAGACGTAGATGTTAAAAGTAGTAGGTGAAAGCTTAATTATAAATATTTATAGTTCCAAAGTATACTCCCCACTTTGTAATTACAAAGGGGAAAATAGGAACTTTGCATATACCAACAAAATCAACTGATTAAAGTTTACGTTAATGGTACCAATAAATATCATGTACTTTTTGATGCAATTTACTGAAAAGAATGTAACATCATTTCTGTGATATCCCACAAGAAACATATCCTATCTAATCATGAGAATGAATTAAGCAAAAATTGAGGGACAGTCTATAAATTTACTGGACTCTTCTAAAATACCAAGATCATGAAAGTCAAAGATGGAATGACCAGCTCTTCCAGCATAAAGGAGAGTAAATAGATTTAACAACTATTGGAATGTGTGATCTTGGAATGGATCTGGGCCAGGAAAAAAAATCCTAATAAGGGAAATTTTTAGGACATTTGGCAAAATTTGAGTACATTCTGTAGATTAGGTACTAATGTACCTATATTAATTTTCTGTTTTTGGTAATTGTCTTATGGTTGTATAAAAGATTGTCATTGTTTTCCAGAAATATACACTGAAATATTTAGAGGTAAAGGGATATCACATCTGCAAATTACTCACAAGTAAGTTAAGATAAATAGATAAACAGGAAAGGCAGGGGAAAAGAATGATAAGTAAAAATAGTAAAATATTAGCTAGGGAATTTGTGTGAAGGGGTTATTAGTGCCAGTCTTACAACTTCCTGAAGTAAAATTATTTCAAAATTAAAATTAAAGAAAGATACTTTTATGGACTTCAAGCTGTATCACAAAGCTGTAATAATCAAGACAGTATGGTACTGGCATAAGAACAGACACTCAGATCATTGGAACAGAATAGAGAACCCAGAAATGGACCCACAAACGTATGGCCAACTTATCTTTGACAAAGCAGGAAAGCATACCCAGTGGAATAAAGACAGTCTCTTCAGCAAGTGGTGCTGGGAAAACTGGACAGCAACATGCAGAAGAATGAACCTGGACCACTTTCTTACACCATACACAAAAATAAACTCAAAATGGATGAAAGACCTAAATGGAGACAGGAAGCCATCAAAATCCTGGAGGAAAAAGCAGGCAAAAACCTCTTTGACCTTGACCACAGCAACTTCTTACTCAACACGTCTCCAGAGGCAAGGGAAATAAAAGCAAAAATAAACTATTGGGGCCTCATCAAAATAAAAAGCTTCTGCACAGCGAAGGAAACAATTAGCAAAACTGAAAGGTAACCAATGGGATGGGAGAAGATATTTGCAAATGACATATCAGATAAAGGGTTAGTATCCAAAATCTGTAAAGAACTTATCAAACTCAACACCCAAAAACCAAATAATCCAGTGAAGAAATGGGCAAAAGACACGAATAGATACTTCTCCAAAGAAGACATCCAGATGGCCAACTGATACATGAAAAACTGCTCCACATCACTCATCATCAGGGAAATACAAATCAAAACCACAATGAAATACCCCTTCACCCCTGTCAGAATGGCTAACATTAACAACTCAGGCAACAACAGATGTTGGCGAGGATGTGGAGAAAGAGGATCTTTTTGCACTGCCCCTGGGAATGCAAACTGGTGCAGCCACTCTGGAAAACAGTATGGAAGTTCCTGAGCAAATTAAAAATAGAACTACCCTACGACCCAGCAATTGCACTACTAGGTATTTATCCAAGGGATACAGGTATGTTGTTTCGAAGGGGCACATGCACCCCAATGTTTATAGCAGCACTATCAACAATAGCAAAGTATGGAAAGAACCCAAATGTCCATTGACAGATGAATGGATAAAGATGATATATATATATATATATATATACACACACACACACACACAATGGAGTATTACTCGGCAATCCAAAAGAATGAAATCTTGCCATTTGCAACTATGTGGATGGATCGAGAGGGTATTATGCTAAGCAGAATTAGTCAGAGAAAGACAAATATGTGACTTCACTCATATGAGGATTTTAAGAGACAAAACAGATGAACATAGGGAAGGGAAGCAAAAATAATATAAAAACAGGGAGGGGGACAAAACATAAGAGACTATTAAATATGGAGAACAGAGGGTTGCTGGAAGGATTGTGGGAGGGTGGATGGGCTAAATGGGTAAGGGGCATTAAGGAATCTACTCCTGAATTTACTGTTGTACTATATGCTAACTAACTTGGATGTAAACTAAAAATAATAAAGATAAAAAAATAAAAAATAAAATAAAGATACTTCCATAGAGGACATAGTAACATTGAAAACAAGGTCGAATAACAGAGATTAAAATAATTGGGAAGAGACTGTGGGGTGCCTGAGTGGCTCAGTTGGTTAAGCAGTGACTCCTGATTTTGGCTCATGTTGTGATCTCATGGTTCATTAGTTCAAGCCCTGTGTCGGCCTCTGCGCCACAGTGCAGGGTCTGCTTTTGATTCTCTCCCTCTCTCTCTGTCCCCCTCTCCCACTCACTCTCTCTCAAAATAAATAAACAAAAAGTTTCTAAAAAATTGCAGAGATTGATTTCATCAAGCACGGGATTGAACATAAGATAAACAATAATAGATCATTGGAGTCCCTAAAGGGAACTGGAGACTATGATAAATATTCTATGACAAAAAGATGGAACTAGAGGAAGTTACATGAAGGCAGGTTTTGGCCATTATAAGATAGAACCTTCTGGCAAGTAGCATTGTGCAACCATCAATGCTTTGAAGTAATTAAGGAATTTGGAAGCAGACCTATCCCTGAAAGTATTCAGACCAGGACTAGATACATCATCTACAAAAATGCTAAGGGAGAGGTGCCTGGGTGGCTCAGTAGGTTGTGTCCAACTCTTGATTTCGGTTCAGGTTATGATCTTATGGTTTGTGGGACTGGGCTCTGTGCTGACAGCATGGAGCCTGCTTGAGATTCTCTCCCTCTCTTCCTGCCCCTCCTTTGCTAGCTTACATGCACACTCTCTCAAGTAAATAAAAAAAAAAATGCCAGGGGCAGTATTCCCTACTGATTGAGAAGTTGAACTGTATGATATCTAAAGCCTTTTCTGACTCTAGGATTCTTAGAACTTTTAAACTGGAATAATATCTACCTCAATGGTGTAGACATGTATTGTCCTTAGGAATTCAGAAGGAAACTGTATGTAAAGTGAGGTAAAATACGTTGAGTGAAAAGTGTCCTACAAATTTGCTGATCACTTTTGCCTCTTGAACATGTCTGAGATTGTGCTTAGGCAATCATTTTGGTTGAACTTAGTGCGTCTTTCCTTTCATTTCTAAAGTCACTATTAAATAATATTACATTAATAATACTTTAGTGGTGACTTTAAAGTAGTGCATCTCAAATTTTAATGTAAATACAAACAACTTGGGGGGCTTTTATTTTTTTTAAACTTTTAAAAAATGTTTTTATTTATTTTTGAGAGACATGAGTGAGAGAGAGGCAGAAAGAGTGGGAGACACAGAATCTGAAGCAGGCTCCAGGCTCTGAGCTGTCAGCACAGAGCCTGATATGGGGCTTGAACTCACGAACAGTGAGATCATGATCTGAGCTGAAGTCAGTTGCTTAACTGATTGAGCCACCCAGGCGCCCCAACTTGGAGACCTCTTAAAGATTCAGGTTTGGATTCTGATTTTTGGTTCAGTAGAACCAAAAGAACCAGTAGAACTTCTAGAATAAAATAGGTGAAAAGCATAGTGATGTTGGCAAAGATTTCTTGTGTTCGGCAAAGATTCCTTAAATACTTCACAAAATGCAGAAAGTATAAAAGTAGAAATAAATTGGGCTTCATCAAAATTAACTTTTCCTCTTCAAAGGACACTATTAAGAAAATGAAAAGGCAAGCCATGGCTTGGAGAAAATATTTCCAAAACATGTAGGTCTTATACCTAGAACATATAAACAGCCTTGCAAATCAGTAATAAGAAACAACCCAGTAAAAATATGGGCAAATATTTGAAGATACACTCGTCATGAAATATATGGCTGACAAATAAGCAGATGAAAAAATGCTTAACATTAAGGAAGTGCATATTAATATCACAATGAGATAGGACCACACCCCTTTAGGTCCCTTTAGGATATCTAAAATTAAAGACTGACCATACTATATGTCGGTAAGGATGTGAGCAACTGGGAAGTCTCATACACTGTAGGTAGGAACATATGGTACCATCACTATAGAAAATATTTTACGAATTTTATAAAAGTCAAATATGCCCCTACCTTGTATGAACTAGCCATTCCACTCCTAGGTGTTCACCTGAGAAATGAAAGCATATGTCCATACAAACACTTGAATGTTCATGACTTCCTTTGTAAGAAACTGTAAAGAACCCAAATACCCAACAGATGAATGGATAAACAAACTCAATATATTCATATAATGGAACACTAGTCAGCAAAAAGAAATGAACTACTGATATCCAGTGCAACCTGGACCTCCAAATAAACATAGATCTCAAAATATTCCGCAAGCCATGCAAACGTATATACTAAATTATTATACTACAGTAACAGAAAGGAGAGCAGTGCTTGTCTGGGGATAGGTGTGGGACAGCTGTCAGGGGCAAGAGAAAAGATTGCAAAGGGCCACAAGGAAACTTAGTGGTGATGGATATATTCATTAGTTTGTGATGATTTTCTAGGTGTATATGGATGTCAAAACTTACAAAAATTTAAATATGTATAGTTTATGTCAATACACTATAAAAGGTTCAGATTCTGATTCAGTAGGTGGGGCCAAGAGTGTTTTTAACTAAAACACCAAATCCCAGGTGATGCTAATGCTGCAATTTCCATACCACAGTTGAGTGGTAAACCTCTTGAGCTGTCTTTGTAATAAACAGATGTGTCATTTGAGTGCATGATAGATACATATGGCCGGCACCATACTGGATAGTGCAGATAAAATATTTCCATCATTGAAGAAGGTTTTGCTGCATGTTAAGAGTCAAGATTCTTGACTACATTGGTGACTATTAATCGTGTCCTATTATCTCTCAATTATGACCTGTCTTTGTTCATCCCACTCACTCAGGCTGTGTGACCTCCTTTCACAAAGTTTTGCTGGAATTCCATTCTGGGCTCTTATATTGTGTACATTTTATTTTAACATGTTCTTCATTCTGACTTGCATTAGAGTTGTAATAAAGTTTGAATAGAAAGTTCAACTGGGGGCAGATGTCAGTTCAATTTAAGGAGCTTCCTAACAATTTAGACCTCCAAAAATCTTACCTTCCAACACGACTTCCTCACCATCCAAAACATACATATTTCACAGCTCCTGTGGCTGGCTGTAGTCAGAATTGTGTAATCTGTAAGTTCCTGTGTGGCTTCTACCGCTATGAAGAGGTGTCATCAGAGGTAAATGAGAACTTCTCTAGAAATGAATTCTCATCTCTAAATAAGGGGAATGAACAAGATTATTTTATTATTTCTTCTGATTCTCACATTCCATATTCTTCTGCTTATTTCAGAGTAATGGTAGCATGAAAACAAAGATTCTTGGCTCTGGATAAGGAGTGAGTTGGACCATGTTTTTAGTTAAAGAGTCCTGACATTTGTATAGTTTATACCAGGGACTGGCAAACTTTGTGTAAAGGGTCAGATAGCACACATTTTTGGCTCTGCAGGCCATATGGTCTCTGTCTCCTATAATAAACATTGCCATTGTAGTATGAAAACAGTCAGATATGTCAATGAATGGGTGTGACCATGTGGTCCAGTTTGTTGACTCCTGGTTTAGATGAGAATAACTATCTTCTGACCATCTGAAGTTCAGTTGAGAAATCAGGAAAAAACACACTTTATTGATATAATTTTATTAACTCTGGGTACATAATACAACTAGTCTTTCACACCTAAAGACAACAATCCAACAAGTTATCATAATTTCAGGTTATACATACTTTAAATTAATAAACTAGGTTTATAAAAGATATAAAAATATTTCACAGGCTTGGGAAGATATGGTCATGAGACTTCATTGTAAGGAGGGGTATAGGCTATGTTAAGAGATTTTTTGAACCTACAAAGGACATTTAAAAATTTACACTTGTTAATAAAGTTCTTGCTTAATTTTATCTTCATTCATCAGAAGCCTTAAGTAGAGCAGCTTTCTTTTTATACTTGTCTCCAATCTCTCTAATATTTTCCAAGAGATCTTCAGACATGTATTCTTCGTATTCTCTATCAACTTTAGCAATCTGCTCTTCAAGATGTTTCTAGTAGAAACAATAAACAATTGTTAATATAAAAAACATTAATTTCTTTCAAAGAATTTAATTGTGAAGTGTACAAACAAGCATGTAACAACTGTTAAGGGCAGGAGTAAAAGGGATGCTCTTGAATCTCCTTTTGTGCCCTTTCCTAATCATTTCCCCAGAGCCAAACACTCTCCTGAACAGTGCTTTGCTATTCTTTATACTTTACCCTCCACCTCACACAGATATGTATGTATGTAACTCTAAACAATATACTAGTTTAGTGGTACCTGGTTTTAACCTTCATATTTACTGAATGATATTAAATATAATATTCTTTGACTTTTTTCCACCCAGTATTTTGATTCACTGATGTTAATGCAGATAGTTTCAGTTTATTTATGTACTGCTATATAGTTTCTACTCATGAATACATCAACATTTACTTATCCATTTTACTACAAACGAATTTTTATTGGTTCCCAGGTATGGTAGGCTGAATAGCAGCCTATTCAAAGATGTCCATGGCCTAATCCCCAGAGCCTGTGAATATGTTATCTTTACACAGCAAAGGAATTTTACAGATGTGATTATGTTAAGGATATTAAGAAAAGGAGACTATTCTGCATTGTCCTGGTGGGTCCAATATAATCACAAGGGTCCTGGTAAGAGGTAATCAGCAGTGTGAGAGTCAGAGAGAAAATATAAAGACAGAAGAGAGGTCAGAGGGGATAGAAGATGCTGTGCTGTTGGCTTTGGAGATGAAAAGGGCACAAGCCAAGGAATGTAGTTGGCTCTAGAAAATGGAAAAAAACCAAACAGATTCCCCTATAGAGTCTCTAGAAAGATTGTAGCCTGGGAGGCCCATTTTATACTCCTGACTTCCAGAAATATAAGGAAATAAATCTGTGTTGCTTTAAGCCATTAAGTTGGGGTAATTTGTTATAGCAGCAACAGGAAACTAATATAGGGTGTTTTCTCATGTGAATGATGTTTTAATGCTTTTGATATGGTGTGTGTACTTGCCAATAACCGGGTTGTTTTTTTACTATTTCAATTATACTGTAACAAATTATAATATACTAGATGGCTTAAAACAACAGGAATTTATTCTCTCATAGTTTTGGAGGCTTAAAGTCCAAAATCAAGATGCTGGCAGGGCCACTCTATCTCAAGGCTCTAGGGAAGAATCCTTTGCCTCTTACCAGCTTCTAGCAGTTCTGGGTAACACTTACCTTGCAGGTGTGTCACTCTAATTTCTGCCTCCATGTTCGCATGGACTATTATAAGGACATCAGTCCCTAGATTGAGGGCCTACTCTAATCTAGTATGACCTCGTCTTAACTACTACATCCACAAAGACTTTATTTTCAAATAAGGTCATGTTATGAGATTCTGGATAGACATGAATTTTGGGGGGAATACTAGCCAATGTAGTACAGTACCCCAGCACACAGTGTAAAAATTTAATTAAATACCTAGAATGGAACTGTACCATTTTATTGCCAAATTGTTTTCTAAAATTGTTAACATCAATTTAAAACCTGAGCAGTATAAACAAAAACTTGCAATTCTCCATATTCTTGCTGGCATTTAGTATTCTCAAACTTTTTTTTTTGCCAATTTCTTAAGGGTGGGAAGTGGTGTATCTTTTCATATGTCTATTGGCCATATTAGCTTTCTGTGAAATTCCCATTCAAGTCTTTTGCCCACTTTCTGCACTTATTTTCCAGAGGTCATTATGTATCTGGATGTTAATTCTTTATTAGTTGTTTTTTTTTTCCCTTTATTTATTAAAATTTTTTTTAATGTTTATTTTTGAGAGAGAGAGAGAGACACAGAGAGAGAGAGAGAGAGAGAGAGAGAGAGAGAGAGAGAGAGAAAGCACGCACAAGCAGAGAAGGGGCAGAGAGAGGGGGAGACACAGAATCTGAAGCAGGCTCCAGGCTCCAAGCTGTCAGCACAGAGCCAGATGTCGGGCTCAGACTCACAAGCTGCGAGATCATGACCTGAGCTGAAGTCAGACGTTCTACTGACTGAGCCACCCAGGTGCCCCTTCCCTTTATTTATCTGACAACGAGAGCAAGAGCAAGAGCAAGACTGCATGAGCAGGGGAGGGGCAGAAAGAGAGGGAGACAGAGAGAGGATCCCAAGCAGGCTCCACTGTCAGTGCAGAGCCCAACACAGGGCTTGAATCCATGAGCCAGAGCTGAAATCAAGAGTCAGGAGGGGCGCCTGGGTGGCTCAGTCGGTTAAGCGTCCGACTTCGGCTCAGGTCACCATCTCGCGGTATGTGAGTTCGAGCCCCACGTCGGGCTCTGTGCTGACTGCTCAGAGCCTGGAGCCTGTTTCAGATTCTGTGTCTCCCTCTCTCTCTGACCCTCCCCCGTTCATGCTCTGTCTCTCTCTGTCTCAAAAATAAATAAATGTTAAAAAAACATTAAAAAAAAAAAAAAGTCAGGATACAACCTACTGAGCCACCCAGGTGCATCCCTTTATTAAGTTGTTTTAAAAAATATCATCTACTGTTTTGTGGCTTACCTTTCCACTCTTTATGTTTTGATATAGAGATCTTAATTTTAACAAAGCTGAGTTTATAAATAATTTGTGGTTTGTACTCCTTGTGTCTAATTTAAGAACTTTACAACTCCTGAGGTGTATATATAGTGCCCGTAATTCTTCTAAAAGTTAAAAATTTAGCCTCATGTTAATTTCTTAATCCATCTTGAAGGGATTTGTTTCTAGGGTTTAAGGTATGAATCCCAACTCCGTTAATTGAAAAATTCATTTCACCCCACTGGTTTGCAATAGTACCTCTCTCATAAATCAGTTTGTCTTTGCTCATCATCTATTTCTGTACTCTGAATCAGAGAGATTGGTTTATATGCATCAATACTACAATGGATTAGTTATTATAGCTTAACAACAATTTTTGAACATCTAAACAGACAAAAAAGATTTTGTGCCCCTTAAGAAGGAAGGAGTCTACAACAGGAGTCAGAAACCTCTTCCCGAAAAGGGCCAAATAATTTGGCTTGTGGACTGTATGTAGTTTGCTGTCTCCTAGTCTAGAATACCAAGCCACATGAGGACCTACATGAGGCTCCAATCAGCAACTGCTCAAAGAAACGCTTTGCCCCAGGGGAAAAATATCCCATCTAAAGATACCGTTAGATACAAACTCCTGTTTTCTTCAAACTTCACCAATTGTAAAATTTCCCCATATTAGGTTTTAAAGATGATTGGTAGACTTATGTGCTCCTTCCATACTTGCCAATTATGTGCCAACCATTATATGTTGTGAATGAATTTTTCTTTTAGGCATCTATTATACATTATCCTTTGGAGAATGAGAAAGTAATTACTCAAATAGTTTTCTGGTCTCCGGTTCAAAGTTAACAAATTAACTGGTTGAAAAAGAATCCATGGAAGGTTATAGAGCCATTAAGTGGCTGAATTAGGAAGAAGTAGGTAGAATCCAGGTTTTGTGATGTAGGATCCAGCATGTTTTTCCTAGTTCTTAGGAAAGTGAAGAGCACTGGCAAACAAGAAAATGCAGATCAATGTCTTTTAGCAGAAAGAGGGGAGGTAGGATATTGAGAAGGAAAGCCGGCAAGAGAGGATAAAAAAGGGGCCAGCCAGATGTTGAGGCAGACACTCCTCTTGCATGCTTTTGGCTTCTGTAATCTTGCTTGCCTCTTGCATCAGCCAACTGTCTGCATAACACAATTGGTAGTGACCCCCCATGCAGCCAATAAAATGTTTCCAAGCACCCAGAAGCTAGTCAGGCATAAAAGAAGGCCAGCACCAGGGCTCAGGTGTTAGCCTTTGGAGAGGACTCTGCTGGGCTGGCACTGGTACAAAATAATCTGTCTTTTCTGATTCCCTGAGTGCATGTTGCTTCCCTCTTCCTGGGTGCCAAGTATTTGCTGTAACATTTTTGGTGCGTTGGCCAGGAAGTCGACAGCCACGCTGGCCTGTTGAGCCACCACTGTTGGAGGCCAGCGGAGAGGCCACTTATCACCAGCCCATGTGACGGAAAGGAAGGCATATCCACGGGTGATTTCAGTGGACCCCGACCCTTGCTGGGCCTGACAACAGCCGGCCACCACTGCGCTTGAACGGACTCCAGGGGAATAGAAAAGGCCTGTTTCAGGATGTCAGATCGGTAAGTGTCCTGGGGACATCAGAGCGAGTTCAGGCTCACTCTAGAGGTGAAAGGGGAGCTTGATCACTTCCCGGGCGACAGAGGTACCACACAGAACAGGTAAGTCTTGGGTGGAAGTCTGTAATCTATCTGAATGTGTGTGTTGAATGCCTGTGCTCCACGGTTTTGGCTACAGAGCTTGAGTGGGTCCTACCCTGAAATTCCGATGACCTCATATGGCTCAAGGCAGGATCCAAGTCAGGGGTTTATACTGACCTGCCAATACTAAGAGATGTCTAATCCCCATGAGGGGAGTGGCCAGGCAGATAAAACAACCTCTTCTCTAGTGTTTGTCTTGTGACACCGTACATTGGGAGGGACCCATCTAGGATACTAGGACTGGGGGAAATTCCTCAAAACCAACTGTTTTGGAGTATATGATTAAGAATTTTAAAAAGGGATTTTCAGGTGACTATGGGGTCAAATTGACCCCCGGGAAATTACACACCCTCTGTGAATTAGAATGGCCTACGTTCGGTATATGCTGGCCCCCTGAGGGCACCCTAGATGTCCCCACAGTCCGAGCTGTTTATAAAGTAGTTACTGGAGACCCGGGCCGCCAGAACCCATTCCCATACATTGATCAATGGCTGGAAATAGCCCAAGTCAAGCTTCCTTGAGTCCGGTTCTGCGTTAATAGTAAGGGACAATGAAGGGTCTTAGTGCCACGGGCCGAGAAGAAGACCTCACAGCAGAAAAAACTGCCCCCCATCCTCCAGGAAAATTCAGAAGTTCTTCCATTTCCACCACCATATGCCCCCAGCACCCCATCAATTGAGGGAGGGAAACCTCGCCTGCCTGACAGTCTACTCCCGTCAGTCTTGTCTCTGCCAGCAGCCAGTCCACCCCAACCAGACACCTGAACCAGTAGGAAGATGCCTTAGGTCACAGCTCAAGGTCCAAGGTCCCTAATGGTAATTCAGATGCCACTGTGGGAGACTAGGGGAGACTAGGATGCCACTTACGGGATCCTATAAGAGGGGGGATCAATTTTCTACTACCAACCATTCTTCACTACTGACCTCCTCAACTGGAAACAGCACATACTGCCCTACTCTGAGAAGCCGCAGGTGATGATAGATCTCCTAGAATTCATATTTCAGTCTCACTTCCCTGCTTGGGTTGACTGTAAGCAGCTTCTGCTCACCCTTTTCAACACAGAAGAGCACCAATGAATAGTCGCCGAAGCCAGAAAAAGGCTCCAGACTCAGGCACCAGATGGACAACTAGACTTTGAGGCTCGGGCATGGGAGGCTATGACCGAAGAGAACCCTGCTGGGACCCCAACACAGAAGTGGGAAGGGCCAGATTAGAAAGATACTGACTCGCTTCCCTCCAAGGGGTAAAAGCAGGGGCCAAAAGCCCACCAACATGGCAAAGGTATCTGAGGTCCTAAAAAGCAGAAGAGAGTACAGCTGACTTCTATGAAAGATTACGTGAAGCCTTCAGATTTTACACTCCATTCGACTCAGAAGCCCCCCAAAACCAGCACATGGTCAATATTACCTTCATGGGATAGGCCCAAAGTGACGTTAGACAGAAGTTCCAAAAATTGGAAGGATTCTCTAGAAAGAATCCCACTGAACTATTGAAAATTGCCAACAAAGGTTTTTGTAAATTGGGATTGAGTTGCTAGAAAGGAGGCAGACCAAAGAATGAAACAAAAGGCAGCTCTGCTGGTCACAGCCTTGGGGCGACCATCCCCCCTAGAAGGGGCCCCACGGAAACCACAAGGGATTCAAGAACAAAAATGAAGGGCGCCACAGGAACAGGATTAATGTGCCTACTGCAAGGAATCTGGACACTGGAAAAATGAATGCCCCAAATGCCAAAAGGGAAAAAAAACCAAAAACTTCTGCTCCAGCCTGCCACTACTAACCAGAACCACCCAAGGCTGACCTGATTGGACTGGCAGGAGTGGACTCTGATTAGGAAGAACTGGCTTTATCCAACTGGACCCCCATGAGCCCATGGTCAAAATGAAGCCCAAGGCCAGACAATAGACTTCATGGTCGACACTAGGGCTGAACACTCTGTGTGACACAGAAGGTGGCACCTCTCTCTGGTCGAGAAGTCACCATCATAGGAGTCACTGAGATGCAAACCCAAAGGACATTTTGTGGTCCCCAACAATGCCAGCTGGGTGGTCACCAAGCAGTTCATGAATTCCTGTATCTACCTGACTGCCTGGTCTCACTGTTATGTAGAGACCTCCTTGACAAGTTGGGTGCAGGAATATCCTTCACTTTGGATAGAGAGATACAATTGTGCCTAAATGAAAAGACCCAGCCCATGATTTTGTCCCTGATGATTCCACGAGAAGAGGAACGGAGATTATACACTTCCCCTCCTAGTGAGCCAACTGCGGCCCCCAAGCTAGAAGCTGAATTCCCTTCAGTTTGGGCAGAAGGAAACCACCATGGTCTGGCAAAAAAAACACCCCCTAATATTAACTGACCTAAAGCCAGAGACTCAACCAGTCAAAATACACCAATATATGGTCCCACGGGTGGCACACCTGGGAATCAAGACACACTTGGACAGTGTACTCAAATGGGGACTTCTAAAATGATGTCAGTCCCCATGGAATACTCCTCTGCTGCCTGTGAAAAAGCCTGGGACAAATGATTACCGCCCTGTACAGGACCTAAGAGCAATTAATGAAGCAGTCATCACACTGCATTCAGGGTTGCCTAACCCATACACTCCACTAGGACTCATACCCTCTGAGGCAGGATGGCTCACATGTCTGGATTTAAAGGACATCTTCTTCTGTCTCTAGCTAAGGCCTAATTGTCAACTCCTATTTGCCTTTGAATGGGAAAACCCTACCACAGGGGCACAGGAACAATTCATTTGGACTAGGCTGCCATAAGGATTCAAAAATTCACCAAACTTGTGGGGCGCTGCCATCTGACTTAGCCAGGTTTCCGGGATGGGACTCCTCCAATAAATAAATGGACAATTTCCTGCTAGCCAGTTGCATGCAAACCAAAAGCTGGGAGGAACCAGGGCCCTACTCAGGCTACTATCAGAGGCGGGATACTGGGTATCAAAGAAAAAGGCACGAATCTGTCAACAGGAAGTTAAGTATTTGGGCTTCAAAATTACCCAAGGTAAATGGATGGTGGGAGCCAAAAGGAAACAGGCAGTCTGTGCCATTCTAGTTCCCACTACCCGTGGGCAGATCCGAGAGTTCCTGGGAGCAGCAGGATTCTGTTGAATATAGATCCCAGGGTTCTCGGAGTTGGCTAGACCTCTATATGAAGCACTAAAGGGGGGGAAGAAAGGGCACCCCTTTTTTGGGACCCTAATCAAGAAGAGGTATTCAAGACCATAAAAACAAAACTTACAGAGGCACCAGCCTTGGGACTCCCAGATGTACCACGAGACTTCAACCTGTTCGTACATGAAAGCAATGGGGTAGCCCTGGGGGTTCTCACCCAGGAATTTTGTTGGACCTTGGCAAAGACCAGTGGCATACCTTTCAGAGCAGACTGACTCAGTTGCAGTAGGATGGCCACCCTGTTTGAGGGCCCTGGTAGCCACCACACTTTTAATCAAGGCAGCAGATAAACTCATGTTGGGACAAAACCTAAACATTAAGGTTCCCCATTCTGTTATTACCATGATGAATGCCAGAGGGCAACACTTGCTAACTCATGCTGGGATGACACAATATCAGGGACTACTATAGGAAGACCCATGAATAAGACTGGAAGCCGTAAAAACTCTAAACCCTGTCACTTTCTTGCTGGCAGCGGTGGGGCCCCCAGAGCAAGATTGTTTAGAGGTACTTGATGAAGTATATTCTAGCTGACCCCGAACTATCAGACAGGCCCTTACAAAATCCTGACCTCATCCTGTACACTGATGGCAGCAGCTTCATGAATGAAGGCAAAAGACATGCCGGTTATGCAGTAATCTCTGATTTTGAGGTCATAGAAGCAAAGGCCCTTCCACAAGGGTGGTCAGCCCAAAGAGCAGCTGTGGGCCCCAATGAGAACACTAGAACCCAGTAAAGACAAATGGGTCAACATACACACTGACTTGTGCTATGCCTTTGCCACTTTACATATACATGGGGCTCTCTACAAGGAGAGGACTTTTGACTGCAGGAGGAAAAGAAATAAAAAATCGTGAAGAAATCCTGAAAATATTAAGTGCAGTCTGGGAACTAAGGGAAGTAGCAGTCATTCACTGCAAGGGACACGAAAGAGAAAAAGACTCAGTGGCAGAAGGTAACTGATGGGCAGACGTTGCAGCTAAACAAGCAGCAGGAGAACAAACAACACCTTCGAAAATCATGCTGGTCCTGGAACTGCCAACTTCTCCAAGGTACACAATCCAAGAAACAAAATGGGCACAACAGGAAAAGGGAAGCCAGACAAAAGAAAGATGGTGGGTACTTCTAGACCAAAGAGTATATATATGGGAACAGCTAGCCCACCAGGTGGCTCTCCCAAAAGCATGAGCTCACCCGCCTAGGAAAAACCGCCCTTGAAATCTTACTGAGCTGTTACTATGTAATTGCTCGACTCCCATCCCTCTGTACCTCGATCTCTCAACACTGCCCCTCTGTGCTCAAAATAACGCTAAATAAGGCCTTAATGGGCTCATGGGAATCTAATGCTGTGGTCAAGCATCCTTTGAAGATTTGGAGGTGGACTTTACCAAAATAAGACCCAGTGGAGGATATAAATTTCTTCTGGTATTCATCTGCACATTTTCAGGTTGGGTTGAGGCCTACCCCACACGCACCGAAAAAGCAAGAGAAGCCACTAATGCTCTGCTAAGGGGTATCATTCCCAGACATGGAATGCCGTTAACCATAGGCTCAGACAACGGCCCAACCTTTGTGCCCAAGGTGCTGCAACAAGTCCAAAACCCTAGGTATCCAATGGAACTTACATGCAGCCTACCGGCCCCAGAGTTCAGGGAAAGTGGAATGTGTGAACCAGACCCTTAATTAGCCATGGCCAAACTATGTCAGGAAACTAACTTGCCCTGGCCAGATATACTACCCCTAGTTCTCTGAATATGCTGTACACCACAGACAAAAATAGGATTCTCCCCTTTTGAGATCCTATACAGAAGACCCCTCCTACTAGTCAAATTCAGGGGAGACTTGACAGAGCTAGGGAATTTGGAAATACAAAAACAACGAAAAGGATTAGGGAAAACTATATTTGAGATACATAGATGGGTGACAGACAAGATACCCATTTCCCTAGGAATAACTGTACACCCTCAAAAACCTGGGGATCAGGTTTGGATAAAAGATCGGCAAAGGGAACCAATGAAACCTACCTGGAAGGGACCCTATTTAGTTGTGCTAACCATGCCCATAGCCCTCAAGGTTGCAGGACTAACTGCCTGGATCCACCGTTCACGAGTAGAGGCAGCCCATCTGTCACCTGATAACCACTTGGAATGGAAAGTAACTGCTAACCAGAAAAGTCCTCTACAGATCACCCTTAAGAAAATGGCAGACGATAAGCAGCCTGCAGCCAACACCTGAGAACACTCTATAACCAGAAGCTTAAGGAAATCATGAAGTGACCTAAATGAATTACAGCAACTCGTTCTCTCAAATTTCATTGTCATCCCTATTTCTCTTTCCATACTTGTTGTTATACTCTTTGCTGTAGGGGCCGACACAAGTTATTCCTGCAGGTTGGCACCTCAGTCACAAACCCTTGTTAGCCTCCCTCTACTTATTAGTGTCAGGATGCCTTATTCTCCTTAGCTGTATATGATCTGAGTTGTGATTGATGTCTTTCTCTGCATGTTTGTTCTCTGCCTTTATAACTGTCTCCTACCTCAGGATGGAATCATTCTCTCCAATGCTGAATCAGCCTTGTCTCCTATCCCTGTTGCACATATACCTGTTCCTAACATGCTCAAAAGGAATCTTCTCCACTTACCAACCGTGTACTTGTTCCACTTACCACTGCCACTCTTGGAACCTTCCTCCCTGACTGGAGGGATGTGTCAAAGGATCTTCTGCTGTCTTTTGCCTCCATGAGGGAAAGCCCTACATTACAGGCCCAGTTGCCCTATTACTCCACTATCTCTTCCTCTGCTCATATTCCCTTCCTTATTCCCATTCCTTCTCTTGCTCCTCTGGCCATAAAAGATGAGATAATACCATGCCTCTGTGCCATTGTTTATCCCCACCTGCCAGACAGATGTTATAATACCAGGAGGATCACTACCTTAACAGGAATGGGAGAACTTACTGGATGGGAAAAATAAAAATAAGACGCTATTGGGGGCTGCCTGATCCAATCTGCTCTGATGTTCTCCATGCCTGTTGGGTCACCGCTAACCCAACCTATTGGCCTTTGCCTAGACTTGAATTGGGCAGACCACCTGATTTAGATCCTTGTCTGCACCAGATGTTGAGTACAACTCATCGCCTCCTCAATGATACCAATCCCAGTCTGGCCAGAGCCTGATGGCTCTGCTTTCCACAGGCCCCCCGCCCCTTTAAGCAGCTACTCCAATCACACAGGCAACTGTAAATGTTACCCTATTAACTCCTCAACCACTTATTATCATAAATTATCCAAGGACCTAATGGATGACATAGAATGAGTGGCCAAATGTCTCGTGGTTTTACAGGATCAAGTAGACTCCTTAGCAGCAGTAGTCTTATAAGACAGGAGAGGGCTAGACCTGTTAACTTCTGAAAAAGGAGGACAGTGTCTCTTCCTAAATGAGTAATGCTGCTTCTATGTTAACCAATCAGGGATAGTGAGAGATATGGCCCAACAACTAAGGGAGTGGATCATCACATGGAGGCAAGAATCAGCAGACTCATGGAACTCTTGGAGCAACATATGGAACTGGGCATCCTGGATCCTCCCTTTAGCTGGTCTTCTCCTAATGGTTTTCATAGCCCTCCTGTTTGGTCCTTATATTCTGAACATGCTAACCAGGTTTGTTTCCTCTGGCCTAGAAGCTATAAACTCCAGATGATGCTCCAGTTGGACCATTATAGCTGTCATTACTTCCCATTGGATGAAGAACCCTACCTATCACACCCCTCCCTTTGACGCCCCTGTTCAGCAGGAAGAAGCCAGAATGGTTTTTGCCCCTCCTCCTGTGACAGCAAGGGGTTCCCTGGTCCCCACAAACTGATTTTCTCTAAGGCTACAGAAGCCTGAGAATCAAGAGGGGGTAATGAGAAGGAATGAGGGCAAGAGCAGATAAAAAAGGGGCCAGCCAGATGTCTGAGGCTGGATACTCCCCTTGCATGCTTTTGGCTTCTGTAATCTTGCTTGCCTCAGTTGCATCAGCCAGCTGCCCGTGTAGTACAACCGATAGTACCCCACCGCACGGTGCAGCCAATAGAATGTTTCCAAGTGCCTAGAAGCTAGCCAGGCATGAAAGAAGGCCAGCACCAGGGCTCAGCCTTTGCAGGTGACTCTGCAGGGCTAGCACTGGTGCAAAATAAACAGTCTTTTCTGATTTTCCAAGTGTGTGTCACTTGTCTCTTTCTGGGTGTCACGTATTTGCTGTAACAATACCATATGTTCTGTTTTCAATAAATGGAAGACTGTCAATGTGATATAATGAGTTTTTTTCCTCTTAATCCATTCACAATTGGAAATATATTGCCATCTAAAAAACTACCCAGGAATTTTAAAGTTTAGCATTTGCCTTGGCTTTTGGACTCCGTACAGCAGATTGGAGGAATAGTGTTATTGTTGAACTTTCAAGCTATGCTTCATGTTTCCTAAGTACTCTATTCAATATTTTATAAGTACTCTACATGAAATTAACAGAGAGGAAAAATATTTGTCATAACACATGTTCTTTCATTTTAGTGGATTCTAAAGTGTGTTGGTATGTTTTCTGTATGCAGAATGTGGCTTGGCACATCATGATATAATAAATATCATTATATGCTGTTTATGTGAAAAAAACAGATTACTTTATGAAATGCACAGATGTCCCCTTACCATACCACTAAACAAGATTCTTCTGATAAATTTTCACTAGAACATATTTTCCATAGAAGTGCAATTTATCATTTGTATCTGTAGAAGCAAAACGGAAATATCGTTTTAAAAAGCTTTCTTAGCATGTAGGAGAGACCTTCATACACTTACCTCTACAGACCCTACATGTGTAGCAACCATCTCTAAAAGACGCTGCAAGTTATTTCCCACTTTTCGTCTTTCTTCAGTTGTGGTCTGCACAACTAGTTGGTATCTGTAGAATAAACAGTCTTGTTTGTGTTGCTTAGGAAAAAACTTAATGTATCAGTCCTAGTTAGCTCACTTCTTTTCACATTCAATAAGACCACGTTGTGATTGTATATGTGCTGTTTGCTTCTCAACCATTGAAACCAAAAAACATTTTCAAAGATCCTTTGCAAGCAACAAAACAATACAGCACCAAAACCTCATGCTTTAACATATAAAACCTGGGAGCAAATGGTCTTAATTGAATCTCCAAAAAGACTGTAAACTTAAGTGCTTTCAGGGGCAAGGCATTAAATACATTTGAATGGGGGAGTGGGAATCTTACCTTTAGGCATGCAAATTCAAATTAAAAACAAAAACTGCAAGCCAAAAAACACTTCAGCTGAGTTTTTTATCCCTAAACTACAAATAAGCAAATGAAGAGGTATGATTTTCTGAAGGGTTGTACTTCTAACCTAAAAGTGAAATTTTTTTAGTTGAGGGCCCCTTTATTGAAACTTTAGAAAAAAGAGCATATGGATTACCTATTCGGTATGTTGATTTTACATAGGTTGCACGAGAGAATTATATACAGAAAGGCAGAATATTCTTTCAAAAAGGGATGTCGCTATTTTAGTTACTGTTAATAAAAAATGTGGCTAAAACTTTTCCTATGTAAGGTTTAAAATAAGGGAAACCAAGAGAGAAAACTTGACAGTGTGTAATTTGATAATGAAGAACTTCTAAGAAATGTAACATAATATATACAGTTATGCTGCTTGTTTGGAAATATGTATTTGTTCCAACTGGACTGATATATTATGTAGCAATTTGAGCATAATGCAAAATTTGTATTTGCTTATGCCATTTCCTTCCTTCCTTTTTTTTTTTTTTAAGTTTATTTATTTATTTTTATACTCTCTACACCCAACGTGGGGCTCAAACGCACAGTCCTGAGATTAAGAGTTGCATGCTCTTCCAACGGAGGCAGCCAGGCATTCCTATATGCTTTACCTTCTTGAGAAACACTAAGTGAACGTAGAAAGCTGTACTCAGCTGAATCCAGATGCAAAGGAATACACAAAACACATTAGCCCACAAATGTGTGTGTGTACCAGCTCTGTCAGTTCATTGCATTGTGTGATGAGCCACATGCATCCACATCTGGTGTTAAATATTTCCATCTGAGGGGCACCTGGGTAGATCAGTTGGTTAAGTGTCCGACTTTAGCTCAGGTCATGGTTTGTGAGTTCAAGCCCCACACTGGGTCTGTCAGTGCAGAGCCTGCTTCAGATCCTCTGTCTGCCTCTCTATCCATCCCCAGCTTGTACTCACTCTCTCTCAAAAATAAATAAAAACATTAAAAAAAAACTTTCCATCTGATTTTAGGTAATCCTCCTTCCACCCCATCTCAATAATTTACAAGCTGCAACCTTTTGAATGCTCATTTCCATAGGCAAACTTCAAGTCTTTTTAAGATAAAGTGTCATATTTATCATAGCATTTATGTATTTCTTAACCATTTACAATGTGTACAATTGTGCTAACATTTTTGTTAGGTTCCTATCTTTTGTTTGTGTGTCACTGACAGAGATTTTGAGTGTTGTGCCCTAATCCCCATTTTCCTATAAATCCTGATTTTTTATTGCATGATTTTGTGGTGCCTATTATGAGGACACGAGTTGTGTTATAGAACGATTGTATGATTTATAGTATATAGTTTACTATATAATACATGTGATCTCTAGAAAGTATACATATCTTAAAAATACTAACAAATAGCCAAAGTATTTAAATTGATTTAAAATTTTATGTTGTTTTCAGGGTTTAAAAGTTATTTATTAATTAGATCTAAAAATAAATGATTCCTGGGGCACCTGGGTGGCTCAGTCTTGTTATGCATCTGACTCCTGGTTTCGGCTCAGGTCATGATCTCACTATTCATGGGATGGAGTCCTTCATCAGGCTCTGTGCTGACAGCATGCAGCCTGCTTGGGATTCTCTCCCCCTCTCTCTTTGCCCCTCCCCTGCTTGCACGCATGTGTTCTCTCAAAATAAATAAATAAAAACATTTAAAAAGGAATGATTTTTTATAATAGTTGCAGAATATATTTGTTTAGGGACAGTATCGCAAGTTATAAGCTGCTTTCATGTAAGTACTGTTCATTACTCCTTCTCCCCCAAATAGCTCTATAATATAAATCAAAGCAAATAAATGAAGATCTAGTAAAAAGTTAAATAATTAACCTGAAAATACACATTATAAATCTTGGTGACATAAACTTACTCTCGCTGAATAGCATCTAATTCATTCATAGCTTCACTGAGGCCCTCGTTAACAGCACTCTCCAGCAGGTGCTTGTGCTTCTCCAAGGACTCCAGCTCATTGGCACATTTTTTGTCCTCTTCTTCAGCTTCCTATCAAGATAAAGCCACCCTTGTGGTTTGTGATACTCAAGTTCTATATACTCCATATACTATGTATGCTCCACGTACCATATATATGTGAAGCATTGAAAAAAATCAGGTTGCATCACCATTTGTATTCTCAGAATGTGTACTATTGTACATGTAAGAGACTTTAAAATGCTCCGTTGGGAATTTTATAGTGTCAACCTAAATGCAATCTAAATGTGACCTTCTCAACAGGACTGTATAGAATTCACTCAGCAGTATTTTCAAGTATGTACTATAGGAAATCTTATGATACTGATTTGAATTTTTCCTATGATCATCAAAAAGGCCTTTTATATAGGCAAAAATGTGGGTCACTTTCATACTACTTTTATTTCACAAATGTATTAATTATGCACAGGCAAAGGAGCTCAGGGTCATCAATTCTTAGGTTTCTCAAAATGAAATATGAGAGCCTTTCACTGAAGTGCTTTAAGAGAATAAACTGAGGTACTGTCATGGAGAACATATGAAAAAATACAAATGATTACCAATTGCCTCATATTTCACATGTAGATCACATTACCGTGGCATATTTTCTAAAAATTTTACCCTGCCTAACAAAATGTATAGTCCCTAAACATAATACAGTACAAAGCCAAGAGATAAGTTTTTAATTCCTGCTACTTTTTTGGTGTAACCAAGTAAATAATATTGGTATGACTAAAATTTTCACCTAAATTGGATAGGTGGTAATGAACAGTCATATGAGTGCTTCCCTAAGTAAAATGCTGGCCAGAAAGGGGATGAATTAGAGGCGGTGGGAAATGAACCCACATTCTAGATTTCATACAAATGGTCTTTGAAATTTGGCCAAGATAGTCAGTTTGCAATGACTCTTTACAGGCTATCCCACATACACAGGCCTTACTGGAGGTTTATGCTTTAGGAGTACTTAACACTAAATCTCTATAAAAGGTAGAAGAGATTATTTTTAAAACATGTTTTGGTCTTACAAGCATGCAGAATCTTATAAGCAAGTCTAAAATATTAATTAGACAGTAAACATGTTCTAGGATATAACAGCCCAATTCCAGAAAAAAATCCTTTAAAAGAACAAAATAACTCTTTAAAATAAACTTTGGAAGATGAGACTAAAACACAAGTTATAGGATATGGCTTAGAGATTCAGTTAGATGTCAGAACACGTGAATATTATGACATAGTTTGGCTCACCTATATAGACTATGACAAAGTTCTTACCTTAACTTTTTGTTGGTAAAGATCATCCAGCTTTTGAACTTCTTCTTTCAGAGTTCTTACACCTCTCCTGCTTTCTGTTATCATTGTATTTAACTTGGGGAAAAAAAGTTTGGTTGAGAAATCACATCCATACATCAAAAACATCTTAATAAGTTATAGAACTTTCATATTATCAAGTCTACTAACTGAACCATGTTATTCTCACCTATCATTTATACCCCAAATTTATTATTCTCCAAAGAGGAATTTCAAACAACAACAAAAAAACTTATGTTTTTTAACATATAATACTTAAATGCAGAGTGGCATTGGTTAGGAATAAAAAATGTGGCTTAATTCCCAGTAAAATAATGATACCAATAACTTCTTCCACTAGTAGCTGTGGGAGTGTCTTTAAGCTCTATACTGTAACAACATTATACATATTACATATACTCTTAACATTTTAATATTAATTTATTAGTACATATAAGTTGTTTTTGCCCTCTAGTTTTGAAGTCTAGCTTTACTTAGACTTGATCTATTTTGTTAGCTATCTAGTTTCCCATTTGTTTACTTTCTAGGAGAAAAGAGAAGTATGAATAGTGATTTCATTGGATGTTTGCTAACTGGTTATTAGTCAGTGCTTCCTTCGAAAAAGTAATAAAGTAACCACATTTAGTCTTATTCAACTTTGAGCTTTAAGATCTGTTGAAACCAAAACTAAAGAAAAAAAAGTGTTTCCAAAGTTCAATTCCTGTCAACAAGTGCTAATACCAGGTGATACCAGTAATTAATACGGAACGTTTTCCAGCTAGACCAAGAAGGTATTTCTTGCAGGAAACAGAATATATCAAAATGTATAAATAAGCTGGATATATTTTTTTAAAGTTTATTTATTTTTGAGAGAGAGTGAGAGAGTGAGCGAGCACAAGCTGGGGAGGGGCAGAGAGGACAGACAGAATCCAAAGCAGGCTCCAAGCCATCAGTGCAGAGCCTGACGTGAGGCTCGAACTCACGAACTATGAGATCATGACCTGAGTCAAAACCAAGAGTCGGACCCTCAACTGACTGCACCACCCAGGCGCCCTGCTGGATCCTTCCTTAAAAGAACGATTCAACACATATATGAAGTTATAAAAAAATTATGTTTATATACATATTTGGGAAAAATTTAATGAAGCAATTGTTATTTGGTAAAAGATAGGATGGTAAAATGACTACATATTTATTAAAAAAACTTGCATATACTTCACATTCAATTATCAAAGAATAAGGAATATTCTTTTCCTATTTTACAAATGAGAAGAATTGGCTAGAATAAATGCTATTCGCTTAGGATCATGCAACCAGCATATGCCCCGAACTCCAAACTACATGTTCTACTAACTCCAAGGACTTTTCTATACCACCTGACTTTCAAGTTATTTTAAAGGATGGAGTTACTGAAGCTACTGTTGGGCAGGAAAAAATTTTCTCTGCCATTAAAATTCTTTTGGCTGATCTAAGAATTAAACTGACATGAGACCGATTAACAGGAGAGAATCAAATTTAATTTCGTATGTATGGGGAATCCACAAAGATATGAGATTCTAAAGACAGGCAAAATGATGTATGAGTGTTATCCTGAACTAAGGATAAGGGTAGGGGCCTGGGACTTCAAGAAATGGACAGCAATTCATGGGAAGATGAAAAGAGTAAATGTTTGTTGAACAAATGTTTGCTGGGCCACACAGACACAATGGGACACAGAAAGGAATTTTAACAAAGGGACTTTGCTAAGTTCCTCCCTGTCTACCACCCCCAGTTTATATTATACTGTAGTTATCTGTGGTGATAGCTGTCTTCTGGGAGCAGATCCTTTAAATTCTTTTAGGCAGTTAGGGGATGGAGATCAAAGTTTCTGAGTCTTTTAGGCCTTGAATGTATTCAGCTCTAAATAAGCTGCATGCCAAATGACACATCTTGGGACAATTTGCCCTTGGCCTTGACACTATAAACTTCCAGTCTAAAGACATGTTATTTCTGAAATAACTACTAAATTAAACAAGTTGTTGCATTAAGTTTGCCTGCAAAAAGACCAATGGACACCCAAATAACCAGACTTCCACTAGGCTGTCATGTTTGGTCAAAATCATGTTTACTTATCTCTGAGCAGCTTCTACCTTCCATGTAAGCTTTATTAACGTTTCATCAATTGAACATTCCCCTCTCCAGTTACAAAAATATACATTTCCATGGTGGCAAATAAGGAAAAGCTTAAAGAAAATAACAATTACCAATAATACTACAATCCCAAAGAACCACTATTAATATTTGGCATACTTCTTCTAGTATTTTTTCATTCATTCATTCATTCATTCACTCATTCATTCAATAAGCATCTGTCCAGCAGTTTATAAGCAAAAAAGATATCATTAGTTACTTTAATTAGATGATTTTTTTTCTTCTGTCATTGAGAAGACAGAAGCCACTAGAATAGAATTCCATCACTTCTTGCCTTCAGTCAACCCAACCAAAATATTTGTTTGAGACCTTTCCTTCTTCCTTCCAGTCAGTTTCAGGATGCAGGACACCCATTTTACTCATCAAGATAAGCAACACATTTAGCTCTTTTCTGGACCCCAAGCCTTCAAAGTTCTTCATGAACCATATTCAAACCCATCAATCCTTTTTGATCATAATTTTTTAAACTTTACTATCTTTCCCTTGAATGCACTCATCTTAAAAACAATTTTTTTAATGTTTATTTATTATTGAAAGACAGAGCAAGACAGAGCATGAGCATGGGAGGGGCAGAGAGAGGAGGAGACAGAGAATTTGAAGCAGACTCCAGGCTCTGAGTTGTCAGCACAGAGCCTGACGCGGGGCTCGAACCCACCAACTGCAAGATCATGACCTGGGCCCAAGTTGGATGCCCAACCGACTGAGCCACCCAGGCGCCCCTGAACGCACTCATCTTTAAAACCAAACAACTCCCTCCCCCACCAAAAAACCCCACTGAACAAAAATGAAAACCTTTTCCATACACCACTTCCTATGATTCCATTTTCTTTCCTCAGACTCAAACTTTTGTGATAGTCTAATTTGTGGTAGTTCAGAGAGTGTAGACTATTCATATTCTACAGCATCTTCCTCTACTACCATTAAACTTCAGTCTATAATAATATGCTTTCTGGCTCCTCTGCTTCACGAAGTTGCTTTTGCAGATATCACCAGTAACATCTCAATTACTAAAGTCAATGAACACCTTTCAGACTTAATCTTATTAGATATCTATCTAACATTTGTAGTTGCTGATCACTCCCTCCTGAAATTCCCTTCCTTGGTTTCTATGACCATGGAAGCTCCTAGTTTTCTCTTTTAAGTTTTGAGAGGTCCTTCTAATTCTTCCTTATGATTTCTCTTTCTCTGCTTGTACTTTGGTAGTGGATGTTCTCCCAGGATTCTGATCTTTGCTGTATTCTTATCTATTCACTTGTGAGAGCTCTCTTTCTCTCTCTTTCTGTCTCTCTCTCATTTTCACACCTGAAAGATCTCCTGGCTTTAATTACTACATGCTAAGAGATACTTATTTACAACTATGTCCAAACTTCAACTTCCTACAGGGCATTCTCCACTTTGATGTCCTAGAGACCTGAAACTCAGCATACCCCAGCCTGAAATTCTTCTATACCCTTCTCTTGTATTCTTTATCAACGTTCTAGAATATCACCACTGAAAGATCCTCTTCTTGACCAAACCATTCATGCTCTCCTGAACTCTTCTTTCTTTTTTTAAATATTTATTTATTTTTGAGAGACACAGAGCATGAGTGGGGATGGGCAGAGAGAGAGAGAGAGACAGAGAGAGAGAGAGAGGGAGATACAGAATCTGAAGCAGGCTTCGGGTTCTGAGCTGTCAGCACAAAGCTCGACAGGGGCTTGAACTCACAAACTGCAAGATCATGACCTGAGCTAAAGTCAGACACCTAAATGACTGTGCCACCCAGGTGCCCCTGACCTCTCTTTCTGGCTTGTGTTTGTCCTCTATATTGTTCAGATTTAGCAAGAATCATGCTAAGACAGTTTAATCAGAATCCCTAACCTCGATATCTAATCAGGTTCCTCATTCTCCAACATCTCCCAGTTGATATCTGATCACCTTGACCTGCCTTCAGTATAAACCCTATTAGGTCGGTTTAGACAGAATCCTCCCTTACCCCTAGCATTTCCCTCAGTAAATTTTTATCCACTGATCTGCACACTACTCCTTGGTTATTAATTCCCAGTTTTTCTTTCAGTTGTACTTGGAGATAAGCCTAATGTTTCTCACCTACTATAAAACTTCTTTGTAATAGCTCCCCCTTGAATAAAGTCTACCTTACCACCATTAAGTGTCATGGCTAATTTTTCTTTTCCTCTAACAGCATATACCAAAGGTGGACACCTGCATTCTTAATTTCTTTCTTCCTTAACCTTCACATCCAAATAGACCACTAAATTACATAGTCTCAATCTTTATATTTCTTTTTTCCATTGTCACTGCAATAGCCTTGGTTTGAGGCTTTACTTATCACTCAGGATACTGTTAGGTCTCTTAACTGTGTGTCTCTAGTTTCATGTACCTCTAACTGAGTCTTCAAAATGCCAACATCGTGGGCTTACTAAAATACACAGGTGTTGGGGCACTTGGGTGGCTCAGTTGGTTAAGCGTCTGACTTTGGCTCAGGTCATGATCTTATGGTTGACGCATTTGAGCCCTGCATTGGGCTCTGTGCTGACAGCTCAGAACCTGGAGCCTGCTTCCAATTCTGTGTCTCCCTCCCTCTCTCTCAAAAATAAAAGAAACATTAAAAAAAAATACACAGGTGTTCTGCTTTCTCTTAAAAATCTTCAATGGTATCTGGTGCCTACAGAATAAGAATGCAACCAGTAATCAAGAACAGCAAGCTCCGGGGCACCTGAGTGGCTAAGTAGGTTAAATGTTCAACTCTTGGTTTTGGCTTAGGTCATGATCTCAAGGTTCATGAGACTGAGTCCTGCTGTGAGAACGGAGCCTGAGTGGGATTCTCTCTGTCTGTCCCTCCCTGCTTGTATGCTCTCCCTCTCTCAAAATAAATAAACTTTAAAAAGGAAAAAAAAAAAAAAAAAGAATAGACAAGTTCCTTCATAACTATGTTTTTGTTTCTCCAGATCTAATTGCTGTTTCAACCTTCCCCAGGGATGTAATCTTAACAGGTCAAGTCTGGAATTTGTTAGCACCACTGAGGTAGTAATCTGCCTACTAAGACCATTTTGTTCCTCAAGGGGAGGTGACTTTTCCTGAAATAATCCTCTTTTTTTGGTTTATGACTTCCTTGTCCTGCCTTTAAAAACTTTCCTTTCTATAGTCCTTTGAAGCTCTTTTCTGTTTGCTAAATGGGATGCTGCCTGATTCATGAACTGTTGAACAAAGCCAATTAGATCTTTAAATTTACTCACTTCTTTACAAAACTAGAAATGCAGCCCTAGAGACAATACAAAATTCATCTATTTTTATTTTAAACAATCCCCAAACCTCCCCTATTTATCTTAAATGACTTGTAACTTGTATTCTTTCCTGGTGCCTTTGAGATGTACATGTTAAAGTACAACTTCAGGAAGGTAATTTTTATCAAGAAAAAAATGAAAAACACAAGTTATAAGGTCTCTGTTTACATGTTTATGTGTGTCTATTATATGTGTGTTATAGATGTGTGGTATTTTCTGCCTCTGAACGGTCTTACTAAAATTAGTCTGTAAAAAAGCTCTATTTAACTGGACTTAAATAAGTGCTTAAAGTATTCATAAAAATTGTTAAAATATAATAGAAACTAACCCAAATGCTTTCTTTCTTTCTTTCTTTTTTTTTTTTTTTTTTTTAAGTTTTTTATTTTGATAGAGCAGAGGAGGGGCAAAGAGAGAGGGAGAGAGAGAATCCCAGGCAGGCTCCGCACTGTCAGCACAGAGCCTGATGCAGGGCTGGAACTCATGAACTGTGAGATTGTAACCTGAGCAAAACCTAAGAGTCAGATGCTTAACCGACTGGGCCACCCAGCCACCCCTAACCCAAATGCTTTCTGAATGCATATCACATAAGTGCTTAAGTTAGCTTAACTTTGTTGATTTAATTAAAATAAACCTTCCTTAAGAGATATCAACATTGAATAAAATCCTTACATACAAGTCTTATTCCACCTGGGCTTATCAATCAAATGAATTAATGTTATCTGTTACAAAATTTGTCAGCAAGAAAAATTAGCTTGGGCTGATGGGTGACTTTGTCTAATAAACTTTTGGTGGGTAAACTAAACATAGTAAAGGGGCACCTGGGTGGCTCAGTCAGTTAAGCATCTGACTCTTGATCTCAATCAGGTCATAATCATTTGATTTGTGAGTTAGAGCCTCAGCACAGAGCCTGCTTGGCATTCTGCATCTCTCTCTCTCTCCAAATAAATAAATAAACTTTAAAAATGTTAAAAAATAAACACAGTAAAGAACAAGTATATTAAATGGATGTAAATTAGATAAAAAGTTTTTAGGTGAATTTTTAAATAGTTTTCCCAAATCTTTTTTTTTTAACCTGGAACTTTAAAGTTTTGCTAGGTTTAAGTTAAACGATGAGTTGCGTTAAATTCATTCACTATTCATATTATTTCCAAGTAAGATAAAATACTGAAACATTAATTACTGAATATCGGTTTATCCACTTTTTACTTCCTTTTACAGAGGAACTATAAAGGTATGTGGGTCTACTAGTAAACATGTGTTATGCTGCTCTGACAAATCTTCTGTGAGAAAGCACATGTTTCTTAAAGTCATAAAAAAGTATTTATTAGTCTGCTAATTCATATAATGGTAATGGAAAAGACAATTTATAATTTCTTACTTAGATTTCACCAGAAATTAAAAGTTTCCGAGGGTTAAAAATTCTACTATGTGTAACTGAAATTGCTAGAAATAATAAGGGAAACACATTCTATGTGTGGTCAGGGTTGGCTGATTAGAATGAATTTAGGGGCTGTTGTGTGGCTCAGTCGGTTAAGTGTCGAAATCTTGATTTTGGCTCAGCTCATGATCTCACGGTTTGTGAGTCTGAGCCCCGGATCAGGGACTTGGGATTCTCTTCCCCCCCTCTCTGCCCCTCCCCTGTTCTCTCTCTCTCAAATAAACATTAAAAAAAAAAAAAAAAAAGAATAAATTTAATTAAGTAAAAGAGTTTTAATATAAAAAATAAGCTAGTACAAACTTAGAATGTGGTTTTCTTTCTGTTAATAGAGCAAAGTTTTCTCAGATTACTGGTCCACTCTTATTTGGAAATTTAAGCAAACTTTTTTCTTAACTTTTAAAGTAATCTGCCTAGAAAGCAAAGATTTTGTTTTCTTAAAATAATTTCCTGTGTTGTTTTTATCAGGTCTTTGATTACTTAAGAAAGCTGAGCATTCTTTATTAGAAGAGCTAAGTTTTACTTATAACTATTTTACTTTCTGTATTTGTCTGTGAAGTCTTTGTCACCATAGTTAAACGGATAACTAAGTATTGTTTCACAGTGACCTATGATCTTATTTGACAAAGTATCTTAAAACCTCTTCATATTCCTACAAACTTCTCCAAAGCGAACTAACTTTTCAACCTCAAACTAACTTTGAGATTTTCTGGAGGGCTTCTAGAACCTCCCAAAAGACTTGTTATCTCTCCAGAAAAAGAAGAGATGCTAAACTAATTAGGCTTATTTGATATGTTAAATTATGTGGGAAGTATTGGTCAAGTAAGAAGACTAAGCTTTCTTTCTATTGTATTTATGTAAATATATAAGTTTTCTAGAAGTTGTACTAAATCCCCAAAGTCTAATATATCTTGGTATAGTGTTATCAGTCATAATTCCACTTATTATCTTAAAATATTCCATGTTACTGAAATAACCAACTTTCCTTGTCAATTCCATTACAGTGAACTTTAATCAGATTTCAACAATGGACATTTTTACAAGTCTTTTGTCATTCACAGACTGTTATTGTTTTACCCTGATACTCTGCAATAGTTTCCTGCAAAAATACTTCATCTTCAAGGAGATGTAAGGAAAGGGCTTTTGACAAGTACAGATTTCTGATAACTTTATGATCATAAAACTGAACTGGGTAAGAATTTCCAAAACTAACAGTAAACTGGATTCAAGTATAATAAGAATTAGTAACATGGAACTGAATGAACTGAGGAGGATGATCATAACTTTTTATGATTTGTTGTTTGAAATGCTGTTGTATAATGTTTTGCTTTTCCAGATTTAAGGACACCTTTGTCTTAAGATATGTAGGATTTACAACAATTTGTAAATATATATATTTACAATATATATATTACAACAATTTGTGTATATATATATATGTTTAAAGTTTATGTATCTGGGTGGGGGAGAGGCAGAGAGAGAGAGGGAGAGAGAATCCCAAGTAGGCTTTGCGCTTGTCGGCACAGAGCCCAATGCAGGGCTCCATCCCACAAACCATGAGATCATGACTTGAGCCAAGATCAAGAGTCAGATGTTTAACCAAGACTGAGCCACCCCGACACTCCTAAAGTATATCTTTATAAGCAATGATGAAACATTTACTTTTTCTACCTGGTTCAGATTTTGGAAACTCTTTTGAGTATTCTTTTCATGATAATACAGTTAGTTATTTGTATAAGTTCATTAACAACATGTCTCCTTGTAATAAGACACACAATTGGAAATATTGGGTATATTATCAAGGCTTTGATTGGATTTTCATATTTGAGAGAGGTTTGCATAGACTCATATATGACTGGACACTCTTAAGGAACTAAGGTTGACTTTAAGGGAGTCAATAAAGCCCCTTGCAAAAATCAATCTGGTACACCTTGCTTACAAGTTTCCAGCAAAGTAATTTTAAAAAGAGCTTATATGGTCAATCACTTTTCTTGCTATTCTTATGTAATTAATCAGGCCAAGTCTAATGCATATAAATTAGTTTTATTGTGGTTATCTTTGGTAAAATGGGGGTAATTGTAGAGAGAAAAATTATGTTTGAACCTGTGTAGATATTAAATTCTAATCCTGTTGTCTCTGAGGTTCTGTTACATACCAATAGATTGGACTAGGTCCTGGATTCTTCTAATTTCTTCAAATATCTGGCTATAACTGTCCAAATTAATGTTTCCATTTTTCTCCCCTGACTTCTGATTTGGAACATTAAGAACCAAGACTGCCTTGAATCTCCTTGAAAGGGACTATTACTACCTCCTTACTACCCAGATGGCAGCAAGATTTCAGGGACTTGAACCCTAAATACATATCTCACAGCTGAAGAAGGCTCTGCCTGACATCTAGTCCTGTGCAAATGATGGAGACTTCCCAATCAAATTGACCAAGAAGAGAAATAGCTGACAGCAAGGTAGACTGCTTCTTCTCAAGACACTGGATCAAGACTTCGTACTTTAAACATGCCATCTTCTATTCTCTTCCTTTACTTTGGCACTGGTCTGGAAAGATAAAGCCATCATCTGTATCTCCCAGGCCATTGCTAAGGGGGTATTTGGAACAACTTTTTATTTCAGGCTAGGACAAAACCTAACTGACCCTTGGTGTGTATAGGTAAATGCAGCAATCCTTGTGATTTAATCCATTAACAGGACTTCCTTAATGGGAATGATTTGTGCCCCAACAGGGTTTTTCTTTGTCTGTGGTGGTTATCATCCCCCCTGGGACTATGAAGGCCTAAATGGCTAACATATAATTGGATAATGCCTCTTAGGTTATTTAACTGTGCCTCTAACTGCCCATACTGAGATACCTCACTGGTCAACTCCCTAAATTTAAACTGTCAAGTCAGAGGGATTTTGTAGGAGGCATTCATGACTCAAAATTAGCTTCCTTTGACTCTGGCCAAAGTTGTTCTTGGTAACAGGACAGCCCTTGGTTATCTTTTAACTGACCAGGGAGGTGTTTGTGCTATGGCCAACACTACCTGTTGCACCTGGACTAACATTTCTGGGGAAACTGAAACTCAGTTATATAAGATCACTGAGTAAGCCACTTGGTTTAAAAAGATGACTCCTTTAGTGGGGTCTTTCTTTGACTTACTTGATTTTGATTGGTTTGGGTCTTGGGGACCATGGTTGGAAAGTACAGTCCAAACATTGGACTTATTTGTTATAATCATAAAAATCTCCTACTATGTTGTATTCTCTCAAAAACTTTAAGTGTATGTTTGCAGCCTTGAACTATCAAGCAAATGATCTTCCTAGGACTAGATCAGAAAAGTGAAAAGAATGACAGACTTAAGGAATATGAACCTAGAACTGAGACCTGTGACTGTCACAGAGATTAAGCACAAATGTCATGACTTAGGTCATGGATATCACACAAAGGAACAACAAAAGCTGCAAGTGGTGCTGATGCCTTAAATTGCGATCGTATCTCTCAATCAAGGTGATAGCGTGATCAAAAGGGGAAAACTAAAGGAAACTACCAGTTCAAAATGGAGTTACTTGTGCTGGGCCCATGTCACCAAACCAGAGCTTAATATTCAACCTAACTGCAATTTCAACCTTCCCCAGGAATATAATCTTAACAGGTCAGTCTGGAGTTTCTGGTTAGCACCACTGAGGTAATCCACCTCATAAGACCCTTTTGTCTTTCAAAGGGAGGTGAAATCTTGCCTGAAATGATCGTTTTGTGTGTATGTGTGTGACTTCCTTGTCCTGTATTAAAAATTGTTTTCCTTTCTGTAGTCCTTTAGAGTTTCTAATTGTTAAATGGAATACTGCCCAATTCATGAATTGCTGAGTAAAGTCAATTAGATCTTCAAATTTACCCAGTTGAAATTTTAACATTTGTTTAATTATTTTAATTCATTAATTTACGTTTAGTCATTACTATGTCAAATAGCTATTTTATCTTATGCCATCTTAATTTGGTTAAATTGTCAAATTTAAGAAATAGTTTAATCTTCAGTTTCTGAAGCATATGATATTACTAATCATTTCTTTTTTCCCCTAGTTTTGATATAATGTATATATACCATTGTATAAGTGTAAGGTGTATATGATATGGGGGGGGAAGGGAGGAGGGAGGGGGGAGGGGGGGAGGGGGGAGGGGGGGAGAGAGAGAGAGAGAGAGAGAGAGAGAGAGAGAGAGAGAACGAACTAACACTACAATAAGTAGTTTAGTTAAAATCAGGACTTTCTTGAAAGTCTTCCCTACTTTGGCTTTTGGCTTTTATAGCATTTTCTCTTCCAGTGATCTCCAACTATTTTGTCCACTTCTAAGAGTTTTCCCCATAATCTCCTTCCTTGAATTGCTTAAGTGGTGCTATTTCTCAAGATTTAATCCTCTGCCACTTTCCTCTACATATTCTAAGAAATATCACTCACATCTAGCTTCAAAGTATCATGTATATGGTAAAGACCCTGAAATGTGTATTTTTAGACTTGATCTCTCCCCTATGTTCTGAATCTATTGTTTCAGCTTCCTTTTGGAGGTCTATTTTCTGTAAACAGTAAGCTCAACATCTCTAGTACTCTCCTGGTCACATGCACTCATTTTTTTCTCTGCAGGGTTACCCGCACCGGGAAAATGGAAGCCACTGTCAGTGCTTCTTTCTCTCTTAGCTTTAAAAGTCCATCAAAAATGCTTGGGTTCTACCTCAACATTTCCTAAACCTGTCCACTTCCTTCTATTCGTACTTTGGTTTAACCTCTTAACAATTTTAGTTGCTTCCCCACAAGTCATTTTTTTCTATGCCCAAAGGGGTTTTGCAAAAATGCAAATCTGATTAGCATAACCGCAGGTCAGTCTTTTTCTCCAAATGGTAGTTTACATTTTATATAAACTTGTTATATTTACCTTTGGAATATTAATATTGGGCCTAGCCTATAGTACACATCTTATAATCCCCATTTTGTTCACCCCCCCAAATTTCCTGCTTATAGCCCTTAAAAAGTTTCAAGTCTGGGGTGCCTAGGTGGCTCAGTCAGTTGACCGTCCAACTCTTGGTTCAGCTTGGGTCATGATCTTGTGGTTTGTGGGTTCGAGTCCTGTGCTGGGCTCTGTGCTGACAGCCTGCCTGGAATGCTCTCTCTTTGCACCTCCCCTGTTCTCTCTCTCTCAAAATAAATAAACATTAAAAAAAGTTTTAAAAAGTTTCAATTCAGTTTGAAAATCTATAGGTTTAGTGCCCATTCCAACAGAAGAGAGAAATCAAACTGAAGGAAGCTAAGGGAAGACTTCATCTTGAATAACAGTCACATCTGTGGAGTACCTGTTAAAGCAGTCCCAATTCCTTCTTTCCAATGTGTGATGTTACAGAAACCCCAAATTATAATAACAATAGTATCATGAAACTGCCCACTTATCTAATGTTACAAAGTTTACTATTTTTTTGATTGGAAATTCTTTCTAATACAAAGTAAATCTTGATACAATTTGTTAACATGTAAAAAACGTGGGTTACTTGCATAATTATTCGTTTAATGCATAGGTTTTATTTCCAGATGAGAAAAAAAAAATTTCTATTCCTGGTAAAGATAGGATTTTGTACTTGAAATGCCACAATAGTTCTTGAAGATATGAATTAACTGGGGTTTTCCTTCAATTATTTGGTGTCACATAAACAATACCTTTTGTTTGCAGTTGAGAAGTAGCTTCTTAACTTTTCTTAATCAAGTATAACAATATTTAAAGATTACCAAATCGATAGTACTGTTCTCTCTGAGAGATATTGGTCATATCATGTTTCAAGTATCTTAGAAGAAGGAACTTTCTGAAACTTGTTTTTGGAAATAGACTTTTATAGGCATTTGAGTTCCCCTGAATTTCATGGTGCGGAGTGAAAAATTTGGTAAATAAAAATCTCTTAATTTATCATAGCTACTTAGCCTCTAGCCCCAAATGATATATATCTACTTTTAAGGGAGCCATGTCAAATTCCTTTTAGCACAAAAAGGGATATTAAGGGGTGCCCATCCGGCTTAGTTGGAAGAGCATGCGACTCTTGATCTGGGGTTGTGAGTTTGAGCTCTACACTGGGTATGAGATTACTTAAATAAAAATAAAACTTAAAAAAAAAAGGATATTAAATTATTTCAAGTTGAAGGAGGAAATTCTCCATTTAAAGTCAAGGGAAATTTATTCAGTTTCGTATCACTTCATCAATGATATGTAAAGCCTAGAATGTTTAAGTTATTTAAAAAATTACTTCAAATGTTTCCAAGTCAAGGGTATACCCAACTCTCATTTTCTATAATATCTTATTAAAAGTTCATTCCTTAACAATTAAAAATTACAAATCACATTTAAGTGTTAAATATCTTACTTTTGCTTTTATTTTTTTTATTAAAAAAAAATTTTTTTTAACGTTTATTTTTGAGAGACAGAGAGAGACAGAGAATGAGCAGGGGAGGAACAGAGAGAGGAAGACGCAGAATCCGAAGCAGGCTCCAGGCTCTGAGCTGTCAGCACAGAACCTGACGTGGGGCTCGAACCCACAGACCGCGAGATCATGTCCTGAGCCAAAGTCATTGCTTAACCGACTGAGCCACCCAGGCGCCCCTTACTTTTGCTTTTAATAACTGTTTTGTTACTTACTTGTTCTAAAGTATCCTCTAAGCTCATTTTTTTATTTAGAGCTTTATTAATTTCTTCTTCAGTTTGGTTCAATAGTTCCTTAAGTGGCACCTACAAAAGACATAGGATTAGGAGATCCATATGATATATGTAATTACAAAATTTCTCATGAGGCATCTACACATTGCAATAGAAGGAGCCAATTTTGGAGGAAAAAAAGTGAAGTTATGATATTTTTAAACTAAATTAATACATCAGAAATAAGACAATAAAACTAATTTTCAATGTAATTTTTCTAACTGTAGAATGCAACTTGCTTTTGCTTTTCAATACCTGGAATATTTTAGATTTGCTTTATCCATTCTGGAGATACACTGCTATTATTTAAACATTTTATAAGTATACTTATTTTAATGCACTATCTTTCTTGAAAACAATTTGTATTTTTCTCTTAATCCTTTTCAACTGCTTAGTTTCACAATTATCTGCTTGTATTTCTTCTTTTTGCTATTCATTGGAACTCCACTGTAATAGAAAAGACTTGAAACACAGCAAATATCCGCCAGCAGGGAATGACTGAATAAGTTACACATGGAGGAGTCTGAGGCTGCAAAAAGAACTGGGAAGATCTTGAAATACAACTGCAGAGAGATAACCAGGGGAGGTTGTTCCATGAAAAAAAGCAAGATGGGTGTCCAGAATAAGCAGATGTTTACCAGTTTATTTAAGTAATGATAAAAGTCAGGAACAGCCAGATGGGAGAGATGCAGAGCGTAAGGTACTCGGAAAGGGATGCAGAGCTTCCATGCCCTCTGGGTGTGCCACTCTCCCTACTTCCCCACATGTTCACCAGTCTTGAAGCTCATAATCTGCTTGCATTCCTTATGTTCGTCCTCTGTTCGAATAGTTTGCCATTACTATGTTTTAATTGAGGTCAAACTCACTTTAAAATGGTTAAACTGAAATCATTAAGTTAAAATGAATTTAATATAAAACTACTTCTTTTAAAGTGTATAGTTTAGTGGCATTTAGTACAATGTTGTGTAATCACACCGCCTCTTGTTCCAAATCATCTTCATCACCAAAAGAAAATTTTATGTTACTATGTTTTTAGTAGGTCTTTTGAAGTTATTAATTGCGGAGTTTTAATTTTGGCTGCTCTTTTTCTTTGAAAGATGCAATGCCTTTTTAATCTAAGAACTTTTCTCCAAATATTATTTGTGACGGTTGGGTTGCACCTTCTGGATGCTATTTCTATTTCTATTGTTCTATTATTATGTAAAACTATGTCCAAAGATCACAGAAAAACTTTCCCCTTTTCCAAGAATATGCATTCTTTTTGTATTGGGTAATCCTTCCTATACTGATTTGATGTAGGTTTTATTTTCTTGCACCAGTGTCTGTCTACCTGCCTACCCAGCTATTGCTTGAGAAACAATTCAGTAAAAGATTAAATGTTTACTGGGTGGATTTTTTCTATTGAAAATGAGTCTGACTTTATTTAATCACAGTCTGTTCACCAAATAAACTGTGATCATTGGGAAAGTAGGAACTGTATCTTTCTGGGTGTTTCATCTCTAGCACCTAGCTGGTATGGAACTTAATATGTACTCAATAAATAATGTATTGAATGAATGATTCTCAAGGGAAAAATGCATAGCTTTATACTCTGATATTCTTTATTCGAAAACTAAGTATTTTGAAAGTTGACATTTCTGTGGGGGCTACTAAAATACTAATATCTGTGAATAACTAAGAAGTTGCAATAGAACGATTTAAAAATTTTCTTCTCCAAATTACATCCTTGGACATATTTAAAAATTAGGTGCACACTTTTCATTATTGACTACTGGTGTTACTTAATGTCCTGTTATATTTCATGCCTTCATGTGTGTCCTTGTACCTGAAACTCTTTCCCACAGACCATCCCAATAAATACCTCATCTTTTAAGACTTCATTCCAGGTTCACCATTTCTGTAGAAACTTTTCTTTCTCTTTAATTCTGGTAAGAATTGATCAATACCATATCTTGTAAACATTTCTAATAAAGTACATATATAGCAATTATTTATTTATATCTGTCTCTACTGGGACAAGTATCAATTTAAGATTAAGAGTCAGGTAATTTTTCTCTTTATAATCCTGGTGTGTATTTTAAATGTAATCAAAGTTTCTATCGGATAGTTGAATTGATAAAGTAGGTAGAGAGGAAGAAAAGGCTTTGTAATTCAAAGAGAAAAGTATAATAGATTTCTAACTATCAAAAAGATGGAAGATAAAAGGTTTTAGTGTTTTATTTCCATGCTCTGACCTCAGTCATGAACAGGCTGATGTTTAAACTCAAATAAATAAACATCAATCATATCATTTAAAAATCTTTTGAAGATTAATTAATTAATCTCATGATTACTTACATAAACTTGAGCTCTGTATTTGACAAGGCAGTTGGCACCAGCTTCAGGATTAAACTTAATTTCAAAGTCATAACCTTTGGAATTTTCAGCACCCTTAGGAATAAGTTTTAATTTTCTGGCCAACTTGTGATACTCAGATAATTGTGTTTCAATCTGTAAGAACACCAAAATAAATGATAAAGTAAACCAAATAGTCCTATTCCATATGGTTTTCAACTGGCATCTGCAATTTTACACAAAAATTATACGTATTTTTTTTAGTTTTGTAATTTGGTATATAAGAATGAAAGATATTATTCACAATCTGTAGGGTAATTTAAAAACTATAATTAGTAAGCAATATCCTACTGTTCTTTCTTATCTGTTCTTATCTTACTGTTCTTCCTAATGTTCTTCTCATTTCCAAATAGCTCGGAACAAGAATCCATATCTAGGTATAAACTGAAATTTACTTTTGAAAGTGTCAGGCAGAGAAATCATGAAAAAACACAAACTTTAGATTTATCTTTCAAAAAAAATTTTTTTTACATTTATTTACTTTTGAGAGACAGAGACAGAGCACAAGTGGGGGATGGGCAGAGACAGAAGGAGACACAGAATCCGAAGCAGGCTCCAGGCTCTGAGCTGTCAGCACAGAGCCTGACGTGGGGCTCGAACTCACAAACCGTGAGATCATGACCTGAGCCAAAGTCGGATGCTCAACTGACTAAGCCACCCAGGCGCCCCTGGATTTATCAATTTAAAAAGTAAACATTTCTTTTTTTGTTTTTTTTTTAATTTATTTTTGAGAGACAGAGAGAGGGCACGAGCCGGGGAGGGGTGGAGAGAGAGGGAAAAACAGGATGCGAGGCAGGCTCCAGGCTCTGAGCTGTCAGCACAGAGCCTGATGTGGGGCTTGAACCCATGAACAATGAGATGGCCCGAGCCAAAGTCGGATGCTTAACCAACTGACAGCCACCCAGGAGCCCCTAAAAAATAAAACATTTCATTTATCTAAAATAAGTGAAATGTAATCATTTAAGTCTCAAATGTTATTTTAACAGAAATATTTTATTTTTAAAAAAATGTTTATTTGAAAGAGAGAGAGAGAGAGAATGAGAGGGGTAGGGGCAAAGAGAGAGCGAGAGAGAGAATCCTAAGGAGGCTCGCACCCCTTAACAAAAATATTTTAGTAAAACAATTCCATATTACCTGGTCTCTATCCCTTCCTTCAGGGCTCTGTTCAAATTACATTATCAGAAAGGCTTTTGCTCAAATGTAGCCCCCCAAATTTCTTAATCCTCTTACTTTATTTTTATTCATAGCACTTATTTTTATTTTTTAATATTTGTTTATCATTTTTGACAGAGAGAGAGAGAGAGAGAGAGAGAGAGACAGAGACAGAGCATGAGTGGGGCAAGGGCAGAGAGAGACACACAGAATCTGAAGCAGGCTCCAGGCTCTGAGCTGTCAGCACAGAGCTCGATGTGGGGCTTGAACTCACGGACTGTGAGATCATGACCTCAGCCAAAGTCAGATGCTTAACTGACTGAGCCACCCAGGCGCCCCTATTCATAGCACTTATTACTACCTGACATATTTATTCACTTTCATTGTGAGCTCAATGAAAGCAGCTGCATCCCCTCAGGACCTAGAAGAGTACTTGGCATTTAGCAGATATATATTACATTTAAGATTTCTTACTAATGAATCAGGAAATAATTTAAACTACTCCAATTTGTAATACGGTAGCTCTCTAGGGAGTACTAAGATATGTAGCTCTATTTGTCTTTATACTAAATGGTTTTAGAGGTAGTTGCTTCTGTTCTTCACTAACATTTTATTTATCTAAATGAAAACAGCTTTCACAAGCCCATGCACTTCATCACGTCTTATTGCAGGGAGAGTAAATGTGTGGCACATTTATTCTTTCTACAGCCAATTAAGACAGTGAAAACTGATCACACCTTTTCCTGATGAGCAGATGCAGGCTCAGTGTCTATCTCAACATAGATCCAGAAGGCTACTACCAGCCAGAGGTGGCATGCGGAATAAAAATAAGTTCAGAAAAAAAAGATGATGGATAAATGTTTACATTGAGCTGTTACATTCTGCTATCATTCTTTAATCTCTCTCTCTCTTAGTACCCTAAGGTTTTCTGGTCTATGGCCTACTCTGGCCCTCATTAGATCACTGCTTACCTATTTCCTAAATAATATTCTTCTTTAAAAAAAAAAAAAATTCTTCTTTTATCCTGATCTTCCAAATAAACAGTATTTATACAGCTAATTTTAGCTAGCTAAACTTAAGAGTTCACCTGGTCCAGAGATTCATAACCTCCCCTTTCCCACATAGTGCTTGAGAGAAAAAATATATTCGTTAATGTATGTTGAAGGAACTCATTTCAGATTCACTGATGTAGTCCAACAACACCTCACTTTATTAATAAGGAAACTGAGGCTATGAGAGGTTAAATAACAGGTTGAGGTCACACAGGTATGCAATGGCAAATCCAGGGTTAAAATATAGGTTTACCAAATTCTAGGTTCAAAGACTTCTGGGATCACCACTATAGTCTACTTCTTATAAATGTCTATGTTTCTCCTTGATACACAGGACAGAGATTCTGTAGAGGATAAGGAGGATGAGAGAGTACAGATAGGCAAGGCAAAGCAAAAATATGGTGAAATAGGGCTAAAAAAGGAGACAATGTTTACTGCTCATGCTGAACTGTCCATTCCACATTAAAAATTACATATGTAGGTGTGTAAAATACAGATTTTTAAAAATGTAGAATAGTTAAAACCTGACAAAGAAACTATTGTATTATGCCTATAATGATAACATACTTTATAAGGTGACCAGGATTAAAAACTAGTATTGTCTTGTTGGGCAAAAACAGCTGCTTTCTTTGAACTACTTTTTTTTTATTTTAACAATAGCGGTAAATATATGTAAGAAATAATGTACTAAGGAAAGTGTTTGAAGTAGTAGAAGAGAAAACCTCATTACTTTTGGAACAAAACAGAGATTAAATTTTTCTCAGTGAAATATAAATTTTAGTACTATACCTACTGTATAGATAAACAAATATTAGGGTAGACAACTTCAAACCAAAATTTAATTTTGAAACTCTGTAGTCTGTTTTTTTCCATTAAAAAAAAAAAAGAGAGAGAGAGAGAGAGAGAGGGGCACCTGGGTGGCTAGGTCAGTTAAGTGTCTGACTCTTCATTCTGGCTCAGGTCATGATCTCGAGGTTCATGAGTTTGAGCCCTGTGTTGGGCTCTGTGCTGACAGTCCAGAGCCTGCTTAGGATTCTCTCTCTTCCTCTCTCTGTGCTCCTCCCTGGCTCGTGCTTTCTCTCTCCCAAAATAAATAAACTTAGAGAGAGAGAGAGAGAGAGAGAGAGAGCCCTTAGAAAGACATGTTTTACTACCTTTTCTTAAAAAAGAGCCTTACCTTACGTATTTTTTTCTTAGGAATGTAATAGTGTATATAGCAAAAAAGATCACTTTGGAATTATTTGATAGGAAAACATTTGGTCCCTAGACAACTTGTTAACTTATTGTTTTAGAATACATTGGTGTCATGTCCATAAATTATGCTGAACCATTAAGAAAAAGTTCACGTCTATTGAGAGCTACATTAAAAAGTAAGAGAGGGGCACCTGGGTGGCTCAGTCAGTTAAGTATCCGACTTCAGCTCAGGTCATGATCTCGGAGTCCATGGGTTCAAGCCCCGCATTGGGCTCTGTGCTGATAGCTCAGAGCCTGGAGCCTGCTTCAGATTCTGGGTCTCCCTCTCTCTCTGCCCCTCCCCTGCTCACATTCTATCTCTCTTACTCTCAATAATAAAAAAACATTAAAAAAAAGTAAGAAAAATAGTGCATAGCTAAGCAAGGCAGAAGTATGGAACATTTATAAGGGACTGCCAACAAAAATAAGGACAGACTTTAATTATCTAGAAATTCATATGGTCAATGAGCCCACTTTTTCAACAATGTTGGCTAAAAGGATAATGTACTACCTACAAAATTGAAATAAAGTCAAATAATTTGGTTGTGGTAAAGTTCGAGAGTGACTGCCGTTACTGAATCTGACAGAAATGTTTAAATCCTGTTATTGCATTTGACACTGTTAATTCCTTCCTGACTCTTCCTTTCTCAGCTTCTATCTTCTTGACCTCTCTGGCTAGTCCTCAGTCTCTTTTAGGCTTCTCTTAAGGGAACTTCGTCCTTCAAGATGCTGGTGCTCCCTTCTTCCTATGTATTTTTCCTTGGTGAATTCATCTACCCTTATGGCTTCAATCACAATACATACTGAGTTTTACTTAATCTACATTGCAAACCTACATTATTTTATCCTGAGGTTCAGATACATAATAGATTAGTAGATATTTTCACTTGCACACCCCATGGACATAACAGGTCAGCATACCATTTCCATTCCTGACTGGCAACTTCTATTTCAGAGTGAGTTTTACTATTGCTTGTCCCATTGCTCAAGCCAGACACTATGAATGTATCCCTTTTCTTTCATCGAGTCTTATTTACTCTACCTAAGTAGTCAGAATCCACCTACTTCTTTGAATCTCCACTAATACACTCTAAATTCAGCTCATAACTTCTCACCACATTGCTGCCAAAGATCCTTATCTGTTTTGCTCCCTTCCAATCCATTTTTCACATGACCAAAAACAAGATCTTTCTGAAATATAGTTATCTGTTTAAAAATCTTAAGGGCTTTTTGGAACTTCTAGGATACAGTCCAAACTTTTAAATAAGAAAAGAATCTTTATCATCTAGTCTATACTTTTTCTCTTGAGTCTTTATCTGTTGCTACGTGTCCCTATCCCTTGTTATTAACCTGCAGCCATATGAAAAGATTCTGATGCCAGAGGCCATCATGCTGTTTGCTGACTCCCCTAACCTTGCCAAGATAACTCTTCCTTATACTTCCCAATTCAGTTCAGGTGTTATCTCCAGCAGAGAGCCCAACATGGGCTTGAACTCATGAACTGTGAGATCATGACCTGAGTTGAAGTCAGATACTCAACTGAATGAGCCACTCAGGCACCCTCAAGGAAGCCTTTCTAAAAATCACCTCATACATCTCCCCACACCACACACACTACATCTGGGTTAGGCATACTATATGCTTCCTCAGTACCCCATGCAAACGGGGTCTGATCTCATGGTAGAAAAATATTGACTAGATTGGAAGTTTCTCAAGGGGAGAGTGGAGTCTGGCTTCTTCTAAGCCCAGCTTCTTCTAAGTGGCACACAACAGGTGTTAAATAAATGTTTGAATAGTAAATAAGTAAAGGAAGAATGGACTCACATTGAATGAAAGGCACAAGGTTTATGAAAATTATTTTCATGGCTTTAGAGACTTTTATTTCTTGGTTCACTGCTAAAAAACATAGTTAACTTAAATCTGACTGAAAGAAATTGGGGTGTTACTGATTTGACATAAAAGGATGAGTGGATTTTAGTAAAATGTCAATGCAAAAAGTTTTACCTTTTTAGCCAATCTATTCTACCCACTCAGTTTTTCTTAACAGGGATAGGTCTTTACAAACTGTCAGTTCTGAGTTGCCACTCTAAAAATGGTATGACATACCGCCTCTTTGCCTCTGGCATATTTTAGCTCTTCATTCCACAATTGCTGTTGTTCAGCCTCCAGGTCTTTGGTTAATTTATTAATAGTCTGCTGCAGTTCATTCCTTTCATGATTTATTCTCTCAATGTCTGCAACTGAGTACTTCTGGTTATCAACAATATTCTGTAGGCGAGTATTCTCCTGTTTCATTGTCTCATATTCTAGTTCTGCATTGAAAAAGAATTTGTTAAGTTCTTTCAATTCATACAAAGAAATTGATGCCATTATTTAATAGAGTTGATTAAGATTTCTAAATTTCCAAGTTATGTATATATATATTTTCTCTTCTTTTTGGGGGGGGATAATTCTATTTGATCTCACTTTGTTAATAACATTCCTGAAAGATGGTACAATTAAAGTTTTATGTTAGGAACATATTTCCCTATTGGCTTGCTATGATGAAAAAAATATGGCCCCACACATAATGATTAAGATTGAGAATTACTACACTTAAGAGGGATAGACTGCTGGTATTCAATTCAAATGCTTTTAATACTCCTGTATGATTCTCTTCAGTAAGTCAGAAAACCCACCAGTTTTTCACAAACAACAAAAAAAAATTTGTATTTAAATACATCACTTTATTCTTGTTTCACTGACATTTTCAGTAGTTTTATCAGATATTAAGTAACTATAATGGTTAAGTTCTTGCTTTGTCTATTTACCAAAATTTGTAACAAAAAATGACTATATTGTACTAAGACAAAATGGTACTTACAAACAGGAAATGATCATGAAAGAGAAAGAAGTTTTCAAACTTAAAATATTTGGGGTTATACAGAATAGTGTTTTCTAACCTTTTGTTATTCATAGCTTACAAAGAATATGATAGTACTTTTAAGCAGTCTGGGATAGGTGGATGAGGAAGTTCATGACCAAAGGGGCCACGAGAATCACCCCAAAGGCTGACAGGATCAAGATCTTGGCTTTGTTATAAATCAGTTGTAGCACTATACTTGGAAAGCTCCAATCTGAGCTCAAAATAAATTAAGAGCTGGTTTAAGTAAAATTTGTTATATTTATCACAGGAATCTGCACAAAAAATCCACAATGTACATTATCCATACAGTTTAAATAGGTCTCTTTCATTCTTGGCCACAAATGACTTTAAATAATCAATAAAGTTAAAATACTCAGAATAAAAACATTGTAGATTAAGTTATCAAATTATCTCAAACTAAGTCAATCTGGAATGGTAAATGATTGCTAAAGTATCTCTCTCATCTCTTCAGCTTGTAATTATTGGAAAAAAACTCTCACAAGTAGAAAGTATGAAAACTGTCTTAATTAAATACCAATGAGGAAGACAGAGTATTAATATTATAAATTATTGATTTAATTACAAATATTGCTGTAATAAAAAATTAGTCTATGGTTTCTTGTCATCACGGAGAACAAACATTAGGGACCAAGTGTAAATTATTTAGAGTTGGTTTAGAGCAAATCTAATATATGTAATTAGAGTTTGGAAAAAAATAAACTGATTAAACAAATACTCCAGATAAATATTATCCTTGACTTGACAGATGGTCAATATTCCATAGACTAAGAAATAAATCAAATATCCTAAGGACTAGCTACACAAATCCTATGTGGGAAAGACACAGCCTGTAAAATCCTACAAGAATAAAACTGAAGCAGGCAAACACCTGGAAAAAATAGCACAGTAGGTCCACAGAGTTATTCATTTGGTAAAGTGCCATCCAATGGCTCTGCCGTTTATGGATACCTTTCTTTGCTCTCCTTCTGGCACTACAGAACTATCAATCAATTCATGTGTCACAGTATTATTAGAGTTTTATGACTGATATGTGCTTATGAAAACAAAGTTAGGAACACACAAGGATATAAACAAACGTTCTTTAGTTGGGCTCTTCCTTACAGAGAATTATAGTAGTTCCATCTTTTCATCTTACTTTGCAATCAGCTTAAGCTGCCAAGTAGCTTAGGAGGCAGTGATGGATCATAAGATAATTGTAGTAGACTGAAGCCAGCAAAGATTAAAGAATCTGGTTTACTAATTACAAGGTGGAATAGAATAAATATTTATATCAGGTAGTATATGTTCTTAAGTTAGGTCCCTCTTTGCTTCAAAAAAATCAGACACCTGAAAACACGTTAGAAGATATAGTAGGTTGACTAATTAATGGCCACCCAAAGTTATGTAGTCCAAATCCCTGGAATTTATAAACATTTCCTTATTTGGAAAAGGGGTTTTGCAGGTATAATTACATTAAGTATTTTGAGATGAGATTACCCTGGATTATCTAGTGGGTCCTAAATGCCATCACAAATGTCCTTAAAAGACAGAGGCTGAGAGAAATTAACATAAAGAGAAGAGGAGAAACAGATACACAGAAGAGGCAATGTGAGGATGAAGAAGAGACTGGAGTGACGTGGCCAAAAGTTCAGGAATGCCAAGAACAACAGAAGCTGGAAGAGATGAGGAATGAATTCTCCCCTAGAGTCCTTGGAGGAAGCTTAGCCATGCTAAATTTTGGACTTCTAGCCTTTAAAATTGTGAGCCAAAAAATTTCTATTGTTCTAGTCCACCAAATTTGTGTTTTTTTGTTTGTTTTTTTTATAGCAGCCTCAGAAAACTAATACATGTAGAAGGCACTGAAAACTTGGTAGCCTGCTATAGCCACTCACCATTAAAGGAAAAAAGATATGGATGACAAAGCTCTCTCTGCATGTGATAAACCCCAGGAAGTCCACATTCCAGTCTGAATGTCTTCTTTTAGCATTCATTGGTTGTACTTACCTACTCTAGAAATTTCTTCATCAAGACCATTCAATTTCTGGTCAAGAATGGCTGAATGAGACTCCAAATTGCTCATGTATGCCTGATATTTTTGAACATCTGCTTGTAAGGAAGTTTTCAGTTTTCTCAATGACTCTAGACGATTCTTTAAAAGAAAAGAACATTATTATTCTTATTGATAACCATTCCATACTTTAAAGTGACACAATATTATTTAAATTCATCTTAGAGAAAAGTATATTACATTTTCCTTTCACTTTTAGAGGAAGTCAAAAGAACTAAAAGGAAACTTTGGCATTCCTACCTAATTAAGATGTACTTTTCAGGAAGTCAGTTTGGGATACAAAAAGTCAAGGGCCAGGATGAAGGAGCACAAACATTTAAAATCTAATATTTTACAGAATAGTCTAGATAGTTCAATAATATAATACACAAAATAAAATTAGATATCTGGATATTATCATTTAGCTTTTAGAAAACCCTAAGAATATAATATATTATATAAACCCACTTAACACCATTCCCTTTTCATTAACTACATAACTCAGGGCTTCTTGTAAATAGTGTTCCCTAGAGGTGTGTAACATGGGGACCTTGTTCAAAAGATCTTTTTGGTCTTATGTAAGTAGGTTAGACTCTTTCATCATATTGTGAACACCATTAGCACAAGACTGATCAATCACAAGGGAAAACAAAGCTCTAGAGACACCAAACATGTTTTCATGGGGAGTTCTGTCCAATGTAAAAAAAAATTAACTTTTAAGAAGCTTATTTTGCTATTTATTTATATCTTAGGGAAAGAAATAGCTGGCACTCTCTAAGGAAATCCAAAAATCCAAAAGAGCTAAGTATATAAGCCCACTGATAATAAGCATGTTTACTAACCGGTTCTTTTTCTCTTTCTTGTTCCAATCTTGCAATCTGTTCATTCAATGCTTTGTTTTTTGCTGCTAATGATTCCAGCTTGGAAGCATCTACATTAAATAAATCCTCTGGAGAGAAAACCCCAAAACTTAGTGAGATCTCAATTCTGTCTAGAAACATTTTCCCCCAGGTTTTCACCACTGGTTTCTCCCTCACTTCCTTCTAGACTGGTCAAAATACTACCAGTGAAGGATATACTACCCTCTAAAATAGCAAACCTTTCCCTTTACTACACTGTCTATTCCCTTACCTTGCTTTATTTTTCTTCATAGTACTTGCCACCCTTTGGTTTACAGTTATTTGATTATCATCTCTGTTAGAGGTAGCCTCATAGAGCAGGGATTTTCTATCTCTTATTCATGACTGTATTCTCAGTGCCTAAATGGTGGCTTGCCCAATGTAGGCATATAATAAACACCGTTTGAATAAATGAATACTATTAATTGGCTTAACTAATTATAAAAAAAACCCAAAAACTTCACTAGATGCTTTTTATATTAGATCACTGTAAATTTTCCTCTTTTAAAATGAAACATCATTTACCTTGGTCCCTTTCTTATGTTGGACAAGTTGAAGTTGTCCTGTTACTTCAGCAAGATACATCCCATGGCAACATAAGGGAAATGCTTTCAACTTTTCTGCCAGTAGTGGCAAGGTGATATTCTCCTGTTTGGATTGATTCCATTGGATTCCACTGATTCCATTAAATTTATCTATTTTACCCACAGTTCTACTATTTTATATACAAGACTATGTCAATAAAAGGAAAGAAATGTAAAAGAATACCTCTGGAACATTTTAGAGTTAGCTAGTATATACTGAATGTCACTAGATTATCACTGAGTGGAAAAATAAAGAATTTTTTTCTTTGGAAATATAATGGCCCATTAATTTTAATTACTCAAACAGTAAAGCAAGAATATTATAGGGATATCACAGGAATAACATTTGGTGATTACCTTCTGTGTTCCTGGTAGTGTGTTTGATACTTTATGTACACAGCCACCTAATCTTGCAAAACTTTGTTAGAGAGGTTAATTAATTTGTTAAGGTCACATAGGCAGGAAGGGGTTTTGCCTCAGGTCTGACTCTAACATCAGCATTCTTTCAGCTTAACTAGCTTTTCTCCATCAAAGAAACAATGAAGACAAAAATCAGTAGGCATCCAGACAAATTTAGAATAGCTCATCTAAACACTGGGTGTGGTTAAATAAGCTATAGCTCCATGAATAGAGTTTAATACATGACTAAAAGCATGCACACTAGGAATGAGAACACTTACTCAGCTTTGACTGCAACTCTGTGTTCATCTCTTCAAAGCTGTCGGCACCAGTCATGAAACTCTCATAGCATTTTATGGTGTAGTCCAAAAACAACTGATTGGGTTAAGCAGATTTTAGAAAAAGCCATTATTCTCTATTTAGTGTGTTCCATTTTTCTAAGTGGGAATTTAAAGTTGAATTAAAAAAAGAAAGGTCAAGACTACTAAGTAGTTATATGAACTCCTATAAATGAGACACAAACCTAGGATATATAATTATGTTACACAGACTTGCTTAGTCTGCTGTTTCTAATGTGAATGAGAATGAAAAGAACACTTAAATTTGGATAATGGTGATTTTTAGTAAAGAAACCACACCTTCAGAATTTTGAGGTCAAATAAGGAAGCTTATTAATAAACATAATTCAGGGGTGCCTGGGTGACTCAGTTGGATAAGCCTCCGAGTTCGGCTCAGGTCATGATCTCATGGTTTGTGGGTTAGAGGTCTGCGTCAGGTTCTGTGCTGACAGCTCAGAGCCTGGAATGGAGTCTGCTTTGGATTCTGTGCCTCCCTCTCTCTCTGCCCCTCCCCCCCTTCTTGCTCTGTCTCTCTCTCAAAAAAAAAAAAAAAAACATTAAAAAAAAAAATTCAACATAAAATGCACATTTATCTTTAGGGGTAGATCATCCCTATGAATGAACCTTATGAAAAAGGTAAATGAATTGATGATCACCTAGGTACAATCAAACTGACAATGTCTAGCTGTGAAAATCAGAATGAAGGCTATAAATACACTGTTACTTCAGTCTCAAAAGTGGCATGGTTAGTAGAGATCTAAACAGTAGAGTACTAGAATCCTTAATATTTATCCAAAAGAAAGTAACACTACAGTTTGTAGTTATGTGGTGCTTTGGTCACTTTGAAGATGCATACTTTGTTAGGAGGTGAGGATGGCTGATCAGAATTTTCCAAAGCCTACATGAAAGAAATATCCCTCAAGACAAACCAATTCCCTTTGCGTGGATTCTCTAATTAAGCAACCTTCATATTATTTGGTTGATATAGAAAGGATACCCTGAATAGCATTCTTCTAACTGGAAAGGTATACCACTAATGATAAATTAATACATTTTCATTCTCTTTCAGATCAGTCTCTTATGAATTTGGTGACAGTGAATCAGTTTCTTTAAGCTTGGTCAATTTTGATTTTGCAGATTAAAAAAACAAATTGAATTTCTGCAGTCAAATGTTCTGCCAGTAACAAACTGAGTTTCTGGATCTACAAAGCTGAGGCAAAGAATCTGGTGAAACTGGATATTTTGATAACCCTCTTTAATTAAAAAATAGCACTTTATAATTTCCAAAGTGCTGCTTTGTATATTGTCATCTGAAATAATAGCTAAAAGAGTGAAAATACCTTTTACTGGTTTAACCTTTAGGATAAATATACAAAAATTAATATTTAATAAATGCTGTAATTATATTTGGCTTGAAAACTGAGGTACAACTAAATGTAGTGCAGTACACATATTGCAACATGGGAGGAAAATTCTCTCAAGTAGGATCAAAGGCTTTCTGTTTCACCAGCAGGGGTCATTGCTGAACCAGTAAAAGGCAGGGTTACTCTCTGTTTAAAAAAACCCCAAAACAAAAAAACTCAGATACCTCTTTGAACTATTTCCCAGGTAGAAATAAAAGATGAAACTGAAGTTCTTGCCACTTTCAAGTCAAATGCTCAAAGAGCGTAGGTTAGAATTAGAAACAGAAAATAGTTTTTCTTCTTAGGGACCTGCATGGTGATCTTTTACATGTACTAGGGCACATTAATGTTTAATTTCAATATTATAAACTATTCCTTGGAGTTGGTATTTGCTCCATTTACACACGTAAATTTGCTTATTTTAGGAAACAGGGTGGGGTTAGTTACATAGTTTCGGTTCCAATAAAGTATGGTTTGGGAACCAATTTTGGCCACCTGTTTACTTTTATCTCAACCCCTTTTTGAAGTGATAACTCAGATCTAAGTGGCAATATGGTTAACTAAAAAGGCCAAAACAAAACAAAAAACCTACAATGTAACATTTTAAGACTCAAAGATTATGCTTTGTATTGGCAAAGAATTATATTAGACTTATGTTGTCAGTATTGATATCTTCATTCTAAAACATAAAGAAATATTACATCTATACATAAAATAATGTTATGATTTACTTCTAATTTCATTGCATTTTTAACTTAGTTAACATTTCAATTTCCTTTTTTTTTTTTAATACTTATTTTTGAGAGAGAGAGAGAGAGAGAGAGAGCACTCGAGCATGAGCCAGGAAGAGGCAAAGAGAGGGAGACAGAGGATCCGAAGCAGGCTCTGTGCTGAAGCCCCAATGCAGTGCTGGAACTCACGAACCATGAGATCATGACCTGAGCCGAAGTCTGATGCTTTACTAACTCAGCCACCCAAGAGCCCCAACATTTGAAATTTCTATGCCTACTTAGTTTTAGAAATTACAATGTGATTCCAAGAGTAAATCTATTAATATTTGTTTGCTTATTATTTATTTATAAATGTTTGTTTATTTTTGAGAGAGAGAGAGAGCACATAAGAAAATGAGGGGCAGAGAGAGGGAGAGGGAGACAGGATCCAAAGTGGGTTCTGTGGAGATCCAATGTGGGGCTCACACTCATGAACCATGAGATCATAACCTAAGCCTAAGTTGAATGCTTAACCGACTGAGCCACCCAGGCATCCCTCTATTAACATAAAAAAAAAAAAAAATCAGTTTTAGAAGTTTTTCAGGAAGCAAAAAGACAACTTATACAAAAGACTAATTTCAATAGTGACACAGTTAATAATACCAAGATAACTCTCATGTTTGTGGTACCTTATTATGCATAATTCCATCTTCAGTTTCTTCTCCCCAAGGCTGTCCATCATCAAATAATGGTGAGCTTTCTTTCATGGCAGTATGTAACTGATAAGTACACAAGCAACATATTTAAGTTGATAAAGGTTAAGAGAAAAACACATAGTTTTCATGTTTTGACAAATTTGTTTTAGTGTCATTTTTAGAAGGATTTAAATTACTGCATGAATGAAAGTCTCTTGAGACGTTATTTTATTGAGCCTTAAAATATAATCCTTTTGATATTTTAGTAACTAAATCCATTAGGATTAAAAAAGGATGGATTCCACATTTAGTTCTATAAAATATGCTGATCTTTATGCTGCTATTAATCCATTGAAAGCATATACACACATTTTAATGCAACTCTGAGAATCTAAAAAAAACTTGCCACAGGTGAACCAGAAAGATTATGAATTCAAGTTTGGTGCTTACATATCAACAACAGACTCCTTTGGTATGTATAAATCTGAACTTCAGATTGATTATAATAGAAAATCTTTAGAAACACAATTGTTAAAGCTTGAAAATGAAAAATAGAGAACACATTATAGCAAAATATTCAGGTATTTATAATTGATAAGCTAAAAAGAAAATGGCTAAAAATTTTTAAGGCAAAGAAATTCCATTTTGGAACACGTGTTTTTATATTTTTTGTTTTCTGAGAGAGAGAGAAAGAGAGAGCAAACGAGTGGGAAATGGCAGAGGGAGAGAGAGAATCTTAAGCAGGCTCCACGCCCAGTGCACAGCCAATTGTGGGGCTGGATACCACGACCCTGAGATTATTACCTGAGCTAAAATAGAGTCAGATGCTTAACCAACTGAGACATCCAGGTTCCCCTATAAGTTGTTTTAAAAATATAACCTTCCAAACATGAAAAATACTCTAGAAAACTAAGTGAATTTGCTATAAAATATAAAGATATAAACGTGTATCTAGTATAATGCACACTAAGCTTCTAAGAAAAGGACTATGCATTAGGAATATAAAAGAATGTGGTTTCTGCTAAAAATGTTTCATTAACTTTTCTTATCCTAGGACTTACACACCAGATTCCTGAGCGAGAATATTATTCTTAGCCCAGAGCTGCTTGCTGTATCTACACCTTTCCTATTCCAAAGGCACTCATAAGACTTTTTTGTATATCTAAGATGGATGTAGGTGAGCTCTATCAACTCATCCTTTACTTCTTCCTTTGACAAGGTCTCAAGTGACAATCAGATTTAACTAAATCTGAAAGACATGTATAGCAGAGCCCAAGATTAAGAACAGAATCTTCTACCTTGTCATTGGGGTAGATAAAGAGAGTGTTGTCATGTCAAAAGTCCACGTGAATATTGTTGATACTCTGCAAAGTTCAAAAAGACCCTTATACAGGGACAAACGACTCTGCCCAGGCAGGGGAGTTAATCACTGCTCGGTTGTAGCTCCTAGCCCCATCTGACCAGAAAGCCTAGCTGGGACACCTGAAAAGCTGTTTGGCTCAGAAACACTTAGAATTAAGAGCCTGGAAGGCAGAACTGATCATGCACAGAGGAAGCTGGTGACCTCATTTGGACAGAAAACTTGGGGCATGGGTTGGCTTAAGTGAAGACCACAAAGAGCCTTTGGGGTCTGTTCTTCTGCTCTGCTCAGGCAGGGGAACTTATTCACGACCCCACCCATTGCTAGTGTAGCTTCTGGCCCTGGCCAACCTGAAAGCCTAGCTGGAGCACCTACATAATAACTGCCTAGCTCAGGAGCATGTGAAGAGAGCTTGGCTGGGGCTTTGTTCATTTGCAGAGCCAAGCCAGCAAACCTAGTCTGGCCAAAGGTTTGCCTGATTAGCTACCCAAGAAGAATCCTGCTGGCCTTGGGGTCTGTTCTGCCTCCTTCTTCTACTCTGGTAGGGAATCTAATCCACAGCCCTGCCCACTGATGACTACAGCCTCCAACCCTCCTAACCAGAGCTCATGGAAATCTCAGTAGCCCACAAAGCCAAATACAGCCTCTGGTCCCACCTAACCAGAAAACCTAACCAGAGCACCTAGGAGTATATTTAGCTCACCCTGTAACTCTGATTACAGTGGCACTGGAGTAGAGAATCTGACTGGTTGTCCTACCATCTGCTGAGATGGTGGCCTGTTAGGCCAGGGAACTTAGAGCATAGTCCTGCCTAGTTTGATCCCCAAACAAGAGTCTTTCTAATCCTGGGGCATGTATATGCCCCCCTCCCCCCCTTCCTAGGCATGGAATCTAAGTTGCTGTCTTGTCCAATGCTTTTTACACTCTTCAGCCCACCTGACCAGGAAACCTAATAAGAGGATATGTGAGGCTGTGTAGCCCATCCTACAGCCCTACTGACAGTGACACTTGAAGAGACAGCATAGCTCATGGCCTTCCTTGTATGTAGACAAAAATCAGTGGTAGCCTCTTCTGTCCAGGGATTTCAGCACATACTTATACCATTGGTTTCAGATCCCAAACAAGCCATGGAGGCTTTGGGGCTATTCTCCTGCCCCACCAAAGCAGGGAAGCTAATTTTTAGCACTGCCTACAGCTGAGTACAGTAGCTGGTCCCAACTATCTAGGAAGCCTGACCAGGAAATTGTGGAGCCTACCCTATAGCTCCACTTGGACAGGGAACCAAGCCAGCAGTCCTCTCTAACTGTTCTCAGACAGCAGCACTTCCCTCTCTCCCCTATCCTCAGAGCATGGACAGTGACCTTTCCCAAAAAACAGACCTTGATACAAATCCCACGTTTATAAGGACACATCTAAAAACCCAATCTGAGCTGACTGGTAAAGAACTGTCTCTGCCAAAGAGATCCTCTCAAGTGTGGAAGAAGAGACCACTTACTCAAATGTGCAAGTACCATCACAAGGAATCAAGGATCATGAAAAATAAGGTAAACATAGCACTACCAAAGGAAATGAATAAAACTCCAATAACTGACCCTAAAGAAATGGAGATCTATGAACTAACTCAGAATAATCCTCTCAAAGTGGATTAGTAAACTATAAGAACACAGAGCCAACTAAACAAAATTAGAAAAATGATACAAGAGGGGCGCCTGGGTGACTCAGTCAGTTAAGTGTCCAAATCTTGGTTTTGCCTTGGGTCATGATCTTGTGGTTCATGGGTTTGAACTCTGTGTTGGGGTCTGCATTGACAGCATGGAGCCTGATTGGGATTCTCTCTTTCCTTCTTTCTGTCCCTCCCCTGCACTCTCTCTCAAAATAAATAAACATTTTTTTTTTTTTTTAAAAGAAAAACATGTGGGGCGCCTGGGTGGCTCAGTCGGTTCAGCATGCGACTTCAGCTCAGGTCATGATCTCACAGTCCGTGAGTTTGAGCCCTGCGTGAGGCCTTGTGCTGACAGCTCAGAGCTTGGAGCCCGCTTCAGATTCTGTGTCTCCCCCCCCCCCTCTCTCTCTCTCTCTCTCTGTCCCTACCCTGCTCGTGCTCTGTCTCAAGGATAAATAAACATTAAAAAAATAAAGAAAGAAAGAAAAACATTCAAGAACAAAACAAAAAATTCAACAAAGAAACAAAAACTATAAAAAAAATTAAACAAATGATAGCTGAAAAAAAAAAAAACCAACTTATCTAAAGAATTAAATAGAGTTTCAAAATCAGAGTTGACCATGCAGAAGAATCAGTGGGCTAGAAGACAGGACATTTGAAATTATCCAGTAAGAGAAGCAGAAAGGAAAAAGAATGAAAAAACAGTGAAGAAAGACTATGGGACTTATGGGTCATCATCAAATGATACAGTATCTGCATTATGGGAATCTCAAAAGGAGAAGAGAAAGAGAAAGGGACAGAAAGTATATTTATTTTTATTAAAAAACCATTTTTTTAAACTTTATTTTCAGAGAGGTGGAGACAATGTGAGTGGGAGAGGGGCAGAGAGACAGAGGGAGAAAGAGAGAGAATCTCAAGCAGGCTCTGCACTGTCAGCAGAGAGCCCAATGTGGGGCTTGAACTCAAGAACTATGAGATCGTGACCAAAGATGAAATCAAAAGTCAGATGCTTAACTAACTGAGCCACCCAGATGCCCCATCAAAAAATATATTTAAAGCAATAAGAGGTGAAAACTTTCCAAACCTGGGAAGAGAAATGGACATCCAGATCCATGAAGTTCAAAAGACCCCAAATAGGTTGAACCCAAACTGGGCTATGTTGAAACATATATTGAAAGGAAAAAAAAGGTCAACCCCAAATACATTATCTGGCAAAACTGTCCTTCAGAAATGAAGGAGAGATATAGGCTTTCCAAAACAAAAGCTAAGGGAGTTCACCACCACAAGATCTGCCTTACAAGAAATGCTAAAGGGAGTTCTTCGAGTGGAAGCAACAAAATGCTAATCAACATTGTAAAAACATATGAAGGTAGTGTAAAACTCACTGGTAATGATAAACATACAAAGTCTGGTTTTCTAATATGGTACTGTGTAATTAATTTACAACTCTAGTTTAATAGCTAAAAAACAAATGTGTTAAAAAGAACCATAACTAAAATAATCTGTTATCGGAAACACAATATAAAAAGTATGTAAACTGTAACATCAATAACCTAAAATGTAAAAAGAGAAGTGAAAGTGTAAAGTTTATGAAGTTATTGAAATTATCACTTTAAAATAGAATGGTATAGTTTTAAAGATGTTTTATGTAAGCCTTATGATAACCACAAGGAAACAACACAAAGTAGATACATAAAAAATGATAAAGTCAAAGCACGCTGATACCAAAGATCATCAAACTGCAAAAGAAGATAGTAGAATAAAGACCAAGCAGAACAACAGACCTACAAAACAGAAAACAATTAAAGAAATGGCAATAGGTCCTTACCTACCAATAATTACTTTAATATTTGTTTATTTTATTTCATTTTTAATATTTTTGAGAGACAGAGAGAGAGAGAGAGAGAGAGACATAGTGTGAGCAGGGGAGGGTCAAAGAGAGAGGGGACACAGAATCTGAAGCAGGCTTTAGGCTCTGAGCTGTCAGCACAGAGCCTGATGTGGGGCTTGAACTCACGAACCATGAGATCATGACCTGAGCCAAAGTTGGACCCTCAACTGAGTGAGCCACCCAGGCACCCTCCGCCAATAATTACTTTAAATGTAAATGGATTAAACTTTCCAACCAAAATACACAGAATGACTGAATGGACAAAAAATAAGATTCAAAAATATGCTGCCTACAAGAGACTCAATTTAGTTTTAAAGACACAGACTGAGAGTGAAGGGATGAAAAAAGATATACCAGACAAAATAGACTTTAAAGTAAAAATGGCAAGAAGAGACGGTGAGTCATTATATAATGACAAAAAGGTCAATTCACTAAGAAGATAAAACATTGGCCCCTGGTAGGCTCTGTGCTGACAGTGTGGAATCTGCTTGGGATTCTCTCCCTCCCTCCCTCTCTGCCCCCACCCCAACTTGTGCACTCCCTCTCCCTCTCTCTCAAAATAAATAAATAAACATTATAAAAAAGATAAAACCTTTGTAAATATTTATGCAAGCAACATTGGAGCACCTAAATATATAAAGCAAATTCTATCAGAACTAAAAGGAGAAATAACAGCAACACAACAGTTGGAGACTTTAATACTACACTCTTAACAATGGAGAGATAATCCAGACAGAATAAATAGCAGTTTGAAAACTCTACAGACCAAATGGGACTCAACAGACACTTACAGAACATTCTATCCAACAATAGCAAAATATACATTCTTCTCATGAGTACAAGGAAAATTTTCTAGGAGAGAATATGCTACATTACAAAACAAGTCTTAGTATGATCAAGTATCATACCAAGTATCTTCTCTAAATATGAAACTAGAAATCAACAACAAGAGGAAAACTGGAAAAGTCATGAATACATGGAGATTAAACGTCACTCTCCTGAACAACCAATCTATCAAAGAAGAAATTAAAGGGGAAATGAAAAAGTATCCTGAGACAAATGAAAATGGAAACACAGCATACCAAACTTACGGGATGTAGCAAAAGCAATTTTTAGAGGGAAGTTTACAGCTATATAAGCATATATCAAGAAAACAGAAAGATCGCAAATAAAGAACCTAACTTTATACACCTCAAGGAAGTAGAAAAAACAGAGCAAAATAAATTCAAAGTTAGGAGAAAAGAATCAATAGAGTAGAAACAAAGAAAATTGAGAACAAGAAAACAATAGAAAAGATTACTAATACTGAGTTGGTTCTTTGAAAAGATAAACAAAATCAACAAACCTTTAAGCTAGACTAACCAAAGAAAAAAGAGATGAATACCTAAACCAACAAAATTATAAATAAAAGAGGAGACACTAATACTGGTACCACAGAAATACAATGGATCATAAAAGGCTACTGTGAACAACGTATGGCAAAAAAATTAACAACATAGAAGACAGATAAATTCTTGGAATCTTACAACCTACAAGACTGAATCAGGAAGGAGAATATCTGAACAGGAAAACAGATCAATTATTAGATTGAATCAGGAATCTAAAATCTCCCAATGAAGAAAAGTCCAAGTCCAGATGATTTTAATGGTGAAATTTACCAAACATTTAAAGAATTAATGCAAATCCTTAGAATCCTTCGAATGATAGGGAATAATCCCAAAGTTATTCTTCAAGGTCAGCATAACCCTGATACCAAAGACAGATGAGGACACTATAAGAAAACAGGCCAATATCCCTGCTGAATATAGATGCAAAATTCTCAATAAAACATTAACGAATTTGGCAGTACATTAAAAGGATCTCACCATCATCAAGTATGATTTATTGCAGCATGCAAGGATGGTTCAGCATGCATGAATCAATAAATGTGATATAACTCATTAATAGAATGAATGAAAAAATCATAATTTCAGCAAACGGAGAGGCAGCATTTGACAAAATTTAACATCTGTTCATGATAAAAACTCAGCAAATTAGTTATAGAAGAATTGTACCTCAACATAATAAAGGGCATATATGAAAAGCCCACAGCTAACATCATACTCAATGGTAAAAGGTTGAAAGTTCTTCCTCTAAGTTCAGAAACAAGACAAAGGTGCCCACTCTCAACCACGCCTATTCAACTTAGTACTGGAAGTTCTAGCCAAGAAAATAAAACAAGAAATAAAACGCATTAGAATTGAAAAGGAATAAGTAAAATTATCGCTATTTATAGATGACATGATTTTATATATAGAAAATCCTAAAGACTCCATAAAGAACTGTTAGACCTAACCAATGAATTCAGTAGTGTTGCAGGACATAGTATTAAAATATAAAAGTCAGTAGCAGTTCCAAATACTAATGGCAAATTATCTGAAAAAGAAAGAAAACTACACCATTGACAATACCATCAGAGCAATGAAATAATTAGGACTGAATTTATTTATTTATTTATTTATTTATTTATTTTTTAATTATTTTTAAAAAAAAAATTTTTTTTTTCAACGTTTTTAATTTATTTTTGGGACAGAGAGAGACAGAGCATGAACAGGGGAGGGTCAGAGAGAGAGGGAGACACAGAATCGGAAACAGGCTCCAAGCCATCAGCCCAGAGCCTGACGCGGGGCTCGAACTCACGGACCACGAGATCGTGACCTGGCTGAAGTCGGACGCTTAACCGACTGCGCCACCCAGGCGCCCCAGGACTGAATTTAAATAACAACGTGAAAGACCTCTATGTTGAAAACTATAGGACATTGATGAAAGAAATCGAAGACACAAATAAATGGAAAGATAATCCTGTGTTCATGGACTGGAAAAATTAATATTGTTAAGATGTCCATACTACCCAAAGCCATCTATAATCTATAGACCAATGCAATCCCTTTCAAAATTCCGATGACATTTTTTTTTTTTAATTGGGGTAGAGAAACAATTCTAAAATTTATATAGAAGCACAGAAGACCACAAATACCCAGAGCAATCCTAAGAACAATGTGGGAGACATTACACTCTTTCAATTTCAAGCTATCTTATAAAGATATTTACAATACAATGAAATTAAAAACACAATAGAGAAAAAAGTAGAATTTTTTTTTTTTTTTTTTTTTTTTCAAATCAGAGACTAAAGGAGCCATCCTGTCTGGCTAAATTTCTAGGATTCTTAACTGGGAAAGATTAGAACAAGAGGCCTATGATCTCTCATTGATTCTAACATTGTTATAGTGTTCAATTCTACCACCTCAAGCAAACCAAGATAGGAAGGAGGGGATTTCAACCTATATAACACACTTGGAGGCATCTCGAGGGGTCTCTTTCCAACAGAAGCCAATACAGGTACTCCATGAGCTCCTGCATCACTGTGGAAATGCTATCTCCCAATCACATAAGAATGATATAAGCTGCTTAGTCAAACAAGGGTAAAGTGTTCTTCTGACAATACAAGGATTTGGTGGTGGGAACAGAGAGGTAGCTATCCACTGCCCATGGATATCACTGAGAAGAGACAAACTGAATGCACAAATGTTATATATAAAGTTCAGTAAAATGTGAGTTGTATTAATGGGCTATAGTATTGGATTTCTACTCCTATCTTGACAATGGTGGCGCTGCAAGTACTGAGATGTCTTCCGGGTCAAAATCCATCCATGTAGTGCCTGCCTGTATTTTGTTAAGGGATTGCCAATAGCCAAGAGAATGCCAGGGGGACAGTATTAGTTTTATGGATTCCAAGCACTAAGAAGGACAGGAAACTCAGAAACTATAAAAGAAGAGACTGAATTAGACTAGATAAAATTTTACATTTCTCAACAGTCAAAATACAGTAAATAAATCAAAAGAAAAAAAAGGAAAAAAATAATTGCACCATATCCATAAGAGTTAATTTCCCCAATTTGATTGTTTTTGATGTACAAAATGGTGCTCCTATAAATCAGTAAGAAAATAGAAAAATGGCAAAACACAGGCAGTTGTAATAAATGTGAAAAATGTTCAAGTTGAAAACAAAAATTGCAAATATGAAAAGATGATGTTTTTGCTTGTCATGTGTTCATTAAAAATATTGATAAGCTAACATATAAAGCGTTTAATATATAAAGGTTCAAATTAATAGCAGAAGCAAAAAAATGAAATATAAAATAGGCCAAAAAAGCACACACACAAAATATCAATGACAAACCATACAAAAACATAATTGCTTTAATAATATATATATTAAACAAGCTTTTTTTCTTTCACCTCTCAAATGGTAAAGATTTTAAAATAATGATGTGTACAGAGTGGGAAAATGCATATGCTCACACATTGTTGAGGAGCTTTTAACTGGTGCAAGTTTTCTGAAGGGGAATTTGTCAGTATATATCCAAAGTTAAAAAAAAAACACATTAAATTGTGCAGCAAAAATCCATCTTTAAAACTACAGTCCAACAAAATTTTTAAATTGTTGTCTCTGAGTTGTGGGGATTATGGGTACATTACTTTCTGTGTATGCTTTTCTGTATTTTCCAAAATTTTTTGCAATGAATATGGATTTCAATTAAAAAAAGAGAAAAGCAAATTATGTATATAATGGAGGAAATAATTTCCTACTAACTTTTTTTAAAAAGCTTTAAAACCTTGTGAAAATGATCTTCTTGCCAATGTGTTACTTCCTTCCTCTCACCTCTGGAAGCAATTTATTAACAGTTTGAAGAACTTAAAATCAAATGTGCTTTGAAAAATTAAAACTGATGCAGACTGTGACATAACTAGCAAAAGAAAGACTGAAAGAGAAATAACACTACCTTGAGGGGAAAAAAAAATCTTTTCTACATATACATTTTAAAATGAAAAATCAAATACCTTGATGCAGTCTATTAGCCAAACCAAAGCTGCCACAATGTGCGGCCATGTATGAGGGGCCCCCACTGTATACATGGAGCTTTTGGATAATGCAAAAGGATACCTATGAAAAATTGGGAAAAAAAATAAGCTAACAATGTTCATTTTGTGAAAATAAGGGCTAAATTAAGCAAGAAGTTACATTAGAAAAATTCCACATATATATCAACAGTCTTGACTTATTTAGAAGTAACATATTTATCAAGATTCTGTCCTTGGTTATCTTATTCTCAAATGATTTTGTGTATTTTTTGGTTTCTTCTCTGCAGATTACTTTGTACATATATCCCTAAAGCTGCAGAGCTTGATTTACAACCAGTATATTGGACTTGTAAAAGATTGTTTGTTCCCTCAAATTCAATGTATTCCAATGAGTGTACTCCTCATCCTCAAATCCATCCTCTTTGTGTTTATTCTACACAGCCCTTGACTTCATCCCATCCCACTTTCTCCAGCGCTACAATCCTGTCTTTTTTGCTTCTATAGAATCTGTCGAATCCAGCCCATCCTATTTATTTTTCACATCAGTAGTTGGAAGGCCTTATGATCTATCATCTTCAATAGTCCAGGAATAACCTCCAAACAGTGGTTTTTCTCTCCTTTTAAATTTATCCTAACATATGCTGCCCACAGTGACCAACTTAAAAGATATGATTTCTCTGACTCAAAATCTTGACAAATCAATTGAGTTTGATTCTCCTCTGTGTTCCAACAATCTCTTTAGGCTAATAAGAAATATAACATACAAACCCAAGATCTTTAAAGATTCTTGGAACCTCTTCTTCAAACTTTGTGTCAGGAAGTTCATATGATGGGCACAGGAAACCATAAAGAAAAGTGAAGATCTTTAGGAAGTCTTTAACAGAAGGAGCTTGTAGAGATTTCATGGATACGCTATACGCATATCCATTTTCTGTAAGAAACTACAATAATTTTTATGAAACATCAAACATTTGATAATAGAAAAACTAGTGGAAAATACTTAAGAGAACATTAAATACCTCACAGAGTTGTCGAATACACTGCTGAATGAATGCTTTGTCATTAAGTGGCCTTGGGTCCTTGATTTTTTCAGAACTGGAAAATATACCAAATTGACTATTCCGGGATCCATGTCCACTTGTTCTGGAAACATAAATAGTCAACACTATTTCCTTCTGTGGTCAAGTGTAAATTATTTCAAGGTGATTTTATATTTTAATAGCATCAAACGTTAAAGTTCAATTCTTTTCTCTTATTCAAAGCAAAGAAAAAGAGCAAACAATGAGAAGTACAAAGTGAGGTGGAAAGAAAAATGCACTTGTGGTGCTTTGCATTATTAACACTTATACTATCATCTAAACTTTGAGTCTACTAGATCTTCTGTATCAACCATTCTCCAAGTCTATTCAATAATCTAAATCCTTTCACCATCCTCTTTAGCTTTTCATCATCGCTTCTTCACTCTCAACCCCTTCATTTGCCACCATTTCTTGTGGGAAAATTGCTTTTGAGATGTTAAAATAGGTTGTGCATGCTTTTTTTTCATGAATATTTTGTGTCATGCAATATTATTTATCTGATTTTTATTTACCATAAATATACAGGGTTCTACTTTTTAGTTATTAATGGATACAATGTATATGCTCCATTTTAAGCCCTTTCCCCTCCCAAACAAAACTTTGTTTATATCTTTATAATGGTTCCTTTTGCCTAACTTTGGGGCCCAATTTAGCTAACAACTGTAGTTTATTAAGTATCCTGAGAATAATAATTTTCCTTATTGAACAAGTGCCACAAAACTAAGTTGCGATGAACACTGCTGTAACACCTGAACTCCATTCACCAGAGCTTTATTTCTCCCTGCAAGTTTGCTTGTTGCTTGCAAGTTCTCTCCTGCCAAGGCTCTAAAAGTTCTTTAGCTTGGGCCTGGATTAATTAGCTATTTTTCTCCTGACAATTTGCTAATTTGAAAACCACTTTTCTACATACTGCTATTACTTAATCTTTAATTTTTTTTTTTTTTTTTTTTTTTTTTTTTTTTTACCATGAAAGGAATATGTGTATAGACTTGGCTCTTTTTCTTTTCTTTTTTTTTTTTTTAAGTAGGTTCCATGCCCAGTGTGAAGCCCAATACAGGGCTTGAACTCATGACCCTGAGATCAAGACCTGAGATGAGATCAAGAGTTGGATGCTTAACAGACTGAGCCACCCAGGTGCCCCAGACATAGCTCGTATTCTACACAAAACAGCACCCTTAGATATTTTTTTAAATTTTAAGAGAATTCCTCAACCAATCAAAATACTGTATCATTCAATTTATAGCTCAAGAACATAGTGTCTAGAACCAGAGTCTGTGGTTTCAAATTCTGTCTCTGTTGCTAGTTCTATGACCTTGAGTAAATAAGCTCTCTGTGCTTCAAGTTCCTCATCTATAAAATGGATACAATGACAATATCTATTCATAGGGCGCTTCTGAGGATTAAAAGAGTTAACATAGATAAAGCATTTAAAACAACATCTGGCTTATAAAAATGTTCAGTAAATGTTAAATTTTATAATAATTATCATCATTATCTCTTAAGTTCACCACCAAGAGAAAAGTTACATTACAAAAATGCCTTAAGGGGCACCTGGGTAGCTAAGTCCATTAAGCGTCTTAATTTCAGCTCAGGTCATGATCTCATGATTGGTTAGTTTGAGTTGTGCCTCAGGCTCTGCACTAACAGCATAAGCTTGCTTGGGATTCTCTCTCTCTCCCTTTCTCTCTGCTCCTCCTCCTGCCGGTGGGTGCACACTTTCTCCCTCTCTCTTAAAATTAAAAAAAAAAAAAAAAAAAGCCTTACGATTTTTCATCAACTGGAATGACTACCAGAAATACCTTAATTTGATTTCAAGGCAAAAACTTTTCATAAGGTAACAAACGTTTCATCTCTAAAGAGCCTTAATATTTAAGAGTATAAAAAAAGTTGGGGACTAAAATGTCGAACTAGATGATGGTTCCTTTTTTTTTTTTTTTTTTTTTAATTTATTTTTGGGACAGAGAGAGACAGAGCATGAACGGGGGAGGGGCAGAGAGAGAGGGAGACACAGAATCGGAAACAGGCTCCAGGCTCCGAGCCATCAGCCCAGAGCCTGACGCGGGGCTCGAACTCACGGACCGCGAGATCGTGACCTGGCTGAAGTCGGACGCTTAACCGACTGCGCCACCCAGGCGCCCCGATGATGGTTCCTTTTAATTTTAAAATGCTATGATTCCATACTATTTGAAAGCTAGATACAGGATTTTCAATCAACTATTCACTTATAATATGAAACAGTGGTCTGAAGTGCTGATATATTTCTTAGCTCTATCTAAAGCAGATATAACCATATAACTATTTAAAACAGAAGAAAGCTAGCTTATAACTTTCTCTTGTAAGGGACCATGCCATCTAATTTTTTGAGAACACCTTCATTAGAACTAATAAAAAAACATCATTACCTTTTACCAAATACAGAGACTTTTCTTTCAGATGTGGGTTTGTTTATACTCAACTTTCCAAAGCCTGGTTTCTCTTTGCTTTAACAAAATGGAAAAACAAACAAACAAACAAAAACTTTAAAAAATAAATACAAAAAATATTAGTTTAAGAAGTTTTTAGAAATACATTGGAACTAAAACCTTTTCCCCATTACCTATAAAAATAACTCAGAATCATGAAAATTTTTAGTAGCAATCATAGCTGTTATAAATGGGATAGGCTAACCTAACAACATGTATAAGCAGGAATACTAAAGTGTTAAGAAGAAAGCAGAAAAAAAAACATATCTACATTCTGATTTCAATTATCTTAAAGTATGTACATTTATGGGTAACAGGAAAAAGACTTAAAAGTAAGTATCTCCAGTCAGAGGATGATAGCTACATTTAACATTTTTCTTTTAAGGCCTACTCTGTCGGATTGCAGCTACACTTAAAAACACATATTATTTAAACAACAGAATCAAAACACTGACAATAGCAGCCTTCTGGCTTCCAATACAATTTGAAGCATAAATTTAATCTTTCAGTGTATGTAATGTGTAATAGTACAACAACTTTATCTGATTCAGAAGGAAAAGATACAAATATTTCAAATTTCTAAAAGCAGCAGGGGCTTATACTACATAAACATAAGTAGCCTAAGTACAGTTAGCAAGTACCTTGTACCTTGGGTACAAGGATTAGGGAAGGATTGATATAGCTCTACAGTGGCTCACAAATAGTCTTCTCTTAATTAGAAGAAACAGAAAAACTAGTTTATGATAGTAAACTATACACCCCTTTTTCCAGTGAATAATGAGAAAACAGTTTGAATAAGTGGTTCTGTAGGTTATTCTAAACCAGCTTATCATTGAATAACTCTGATTAAGAATTTTGCTGGTTGGATATACTTTAGTAAATTCAAAGTTGTAGCAATGAGCCCACTCACATAAGCAGGTCTAGAATAAAGGAGGAAAATAAGGAAAAGAGTGCTGGCAGGGAATTCAGTCTTTTTTAGAGGTTGCCTGGCAAAGGGTGTAGCTTTGGAAATTTAAGGAACAAATTAGATAAAACACACATAATAACATGCCAGTTTTTAGCCTTCACTGACCCCAAATTGGGTACCACCGTGAACAAACAAGATTCATCAGAACATCACTCATAGTACATTTTTGTATTAACCGTCTTTACAGATTTCTTTGTCCAAGATAGTAAGGTGTGAGGTACTTACGTTTGAGGGGTATGGAGGCTTTGTTTATTGAAATCCTGAGACCTTAAATCCTGCATAGAGAGGCGGCCAGCACCACCGGTGGAAACTGAACTGCGCTTCATGCTTATTACCTGCATTCACGAATTCAGTATTAAAAAATCTTTTCAGATATAGGTGGTGCATTAAGCACCAACTGTTATCTTCATCCTCAAACAGAAAGCAGCCAAGTTCCGTTGTTTCTTCAAGATAATGTTTTCCTGGGCCCTCATGTTCATGTAGGTGAAGCCCTCATTTGCAGGGAAATCTATCCAACTTCATTTAAAACTATTCAACACACACGAATATTTACTTACTGCCTACCGTGTACCCTGGGAGTGTGCAAGGCAACTGAAACGATACACTGATAAATAAGGTATAATTCCTGCCTTTGCAAGGGTATCTATGGTAGTCAAAGCCTTGAATCCTCACCTAGACCACATTACTGCTGTTGGCTGTACTGACTTCACCCGGAAAAAGTCAGAGACGACCTGACAAGAACTACCTCAACATGTTTCCTTTTCTTTGGTCTTAGAGAATACAGCTATTCTCTTTTCCTAACCTCCATCTCTCTTGTTCTGTCCTTAACCCACTGTTTCCCATTTATACTCAATTACTGCCCCACTTACTTCAATCCCTCTTCTAACAAAGATTAATTATCTGTCCACAAAATGGTCTACTGATTCTCATTTCTGAGAAAATCAACACTTCATTTCCTGCATATCTACTGAAACTGTTGCCTCCTAGGATACTCATGATTGACAAAACTTTCGATCCTTTCTCATCTCTGTGTGGCATTCGACACTATACACTTAAGATTTCTCAGGTCCTGGCCTGGCTTCCTGGGAAGTGGACATTTGCTGTTATCCCTTCTCTTTTCTGGGCTGTCATTTGTCTTTTGAACTGATTACATTTTCCGGGGCACCTGGGTGGCTCAGTCAGTCCGTTAAGCGACCGACTTGGGCTCAGGTAAGTCATGATCTCACAATTTGTGAGTTCGAGCCCCCGCATTGGGCTCTGTGCTGATAGCTTGGAGCCTGGAACCTGCTTCAGATTTTGTGTCTCCCTCTCTCTCTCTCTGCTCCTCCCTTGCTCGCTCGCTCCCTCTCTCTCTCAAAAATAAACAGACATTAAAAACATTTTTTTTCAGGGGCGCCTGGGTGGCGCAGTCGGTTAAGTGTCCGACTTCAGCTCAGGTCACAATCTCGCGGTCTGTGAGTTCGAGCCCCGCGTCGGGCTCTGGGCTGGTGGCTCAGAGCCTGGAGCCTGCTTCCGATTCTGTGTCTCCCTCTTTCTCTGCCCCTCCCCCGTTCATGCTCTGTCTCTCTCTGTCTCAAAAATAAACGTTAAAAAAAAAAAAATTAAAAAAAAAACAAAACTTTTTTTCAAACTGATTACACTTTCCATCTTCGATAGGCCACCAATTTCTTCTCCTTTATACATTTCTACTATCCATTCAACTTTCCCACTCACCTATATGTGCACTCCAAATCTCTACTTAAAACGTAATTTAAGATTAAGACTTCCTTACACGCCCACTAGGAGTATCTCAAACGCGACATCTGAAACAGGTCATCTTGTCCTTCCACTCCCTGCGCGTATCAATTCTTCCCCTTTCCTCCAGCCTGTCTTCTTCCCACCACTGTGCTCCTAGTCCCTCCTCTTCTCCCTCGGTAAATCACTGTCAGTAGAAATTTATTGATAGACTCCAGGAAACGCGCCTCGCACAGACTCCGCCCCGGAGGCCTCTCACAACAGTAGACACTAAAACGTCCCTCAGGACCTCTAAATCTAAGTTGTTGGCGCCATCACTTTCTCCCTTCAGAACACTTCTGCCTGCCCGAAATTAACCCAAAGTTACCTTTCTTCCAGTTTCGTGACACGACCCAGGGACCGAATTTCTGTAACCTGCGCAACTATCCGAGGGACAGGACAGCAGCCGCCAAAACACCAATTCTTCCTTCCACCCGCCAGCGCGGTTCGAATTTTAAAATCTCCGCCGGCGCTTACGTCATCACGTACGTCGCGCGGCTACGCAAATCTTACGCGCCGCTCCCCGTCTCTCGAACTCTGCGTATTGAGCGCGTCCCATCGTCTCACTCAGCATACTGGTGTCTCTGATCAGTGCAAACGTCCGGTCCGATTTCTAAAGTTAGCGCTGAAGACGCGGGCGGTCTGAGTCGCTAAGTAGCGGGCAGAGCGCTCCAAATCGCCCTGGAAACACGTTTTCCGTACAGCAACATGGCCGCGCCCGTCGGCTCGTAGGAAAGGAGAAATTGCTTTGCTGTGCAAGTGGCGTCTTTCATGACCACTCTTTAGAAGGGTGCTGTTTTCATAATGCAAGTCTGGGAGGCGTCGTGCAATTTTCTGACAGAGGAAGCGGTGAGGTAGGAGATAGTTAATGCTGAGGTAGGGTGTAGTTGGCTTCGAGGATCGAACCCTAGTGGTCACCGCTAGGGTTCGGGTTGGCAATTTGCTCGCCAGGGTTTCATGGTCCTCTAGCGGTGGCCAGCGAGTGAAGCTAGGAGGAACCCACGGGGCTGGGGGGTGGGGTTCGGTGTGAAGCAGAGAGGTAGGTGAAATAGAGTTTAAGCACAATAGTTTACTTTGCTAAAATAAGACTTTCCGCTTCGCTGAGTTTGAAGTCAGAGACGAGTACTGCCCAGTACCTGGAGAGTGGTGGGGGTGGAAGGAAACCTTTGAGCCAAAGTCCGGATACCTGATTGTTGGAGCAATTGTGTGGTTAACTAGAATTGAAATTTGGGGCACGTCGCCTTTTCTGAGTTTCAGTCTTCTCGACTACATTTTTGGCTCTCCCTAGATACTACATTAGTGGTGACTCTGAAGGCAGGGCCAGCACCAGCATTACCGTTACTAGTAGCACTTGAACAATTGCGATGTGTCAGGTACTGCACAGCACTTCATGTAGATTATGTCATTTAATTCTCTAAACTGCCATCTGAGATGTCATAGAAAATGATGAATTTGGGGCTCAGTGAGATCAAATAACTTGCCCATGGCCGTACTGCTAATACTACCTGGAGTTGGAAGGTTGGATCTAAGTACTAGTATTACTAACTGTGCTATTAACCCCTTATATATATCTTATTCTGTCCCTCTCTTAAATTCTCCATTACACTGGATTTAGTAAGCAATGTTGAGAACTTTGCCATCTTTTATAAAAAGATAAGGAAGTTTTGAAAAACCTAGTTGCTGGAGGAGGACTGCTCAGAACCAATTACCTTAACCATAACCTTGCAATTTTGAATTTTGCTAGGGTTTGATACTTATGATATCTGTTAAAATTGTGCTCTGCCTAGACCAGTCTTTCATTTTACCCTTTCTGTACTCTGTTGGTAGCAGTGGTTAAACAGGGTAGTATTATTACTGGAGAATGGGCTGACTTACAGCAAATGTGCTTTGAAAAAAAAAAGGGCTGATCACCTAATAACTCCTCTTGAAATTCTGTGACCTCTCTAGGTTTATCTCATTAAAAAGGGTGGATTCACATAGGTAATGTAGTATTCTTTGCTTTGACAGGACACTATCTTGAATGACTCCCTGACTTGGAGGATGTGGACCTAGTGGCCAGATTCAAGGACCAAACAGAAAGTTGTGTGGAGGGCCCAGGAAGATGGGAGGATTCAATTGAGATTCCAGAAATAAGATCAAGTTTTAATTCTCTTTTGGTAAATTGGCTGAAAATTTTGAATTAACCCTGAAATTAAAAGTTTATATTAAAACATTACATTTTTCCTTAATGTATCATGAATGTCAAATTCTCTTTTGTTTAAATGTCAAGTTTATATTCTTATACGTGAAATCTACCTGTGTATATGAAGTATATTTTTATGGAAATGCAGGACATTTAAGAACTTATCTGGAAAGTTGGGTTTTATATCTAGACCTTAATTTCCAGAGTTTTTTTTTTTTTTTTTTTTAAAGAAGAAAATGTCTGTGGTGCATCAGCTGTCACCAGGATGGTTACTAGATCATCTTTCTTTCATTAACAACATAAACTATCAACTTCACCAGCATCATGAGCCTTGTTTGACCTCTTTTGGAAACTCTACTACATTTATTGCTTTTGACTCTACCTCTAAGCCAGATTATGATGACAGAGGAAATAGTGAAGTCTTCATACAGAAATATGTTTTTCGATCTGAGCTATTTAATGTCACCAAACCTTACATAACTCCAGCTGTTCACAAAGAATGCCAACAAAGGAATGAAAAGGAGGATCCAATGAGTGGTGTTAAAGAAGAAAACTTCAATTCTATTATTGGAAAGGTAGAAAGTTTTAATAAATTTTTTTTTTTCTACAGAACACACAAAAGAAGTTTGTTATTCCAGTATCTCAAATATCTTGTAATTTACTATGTCTAAATAATCAATAAAGTGTAGGAAGGCTTTAGTGTATCCAATGTAATTTTGAACTCTTTACTAACGTTCTGGCATTCTTAGAAGACCAAATTTGCATATTTCAAAAGCAAGCAATGTTTGCTCAAAAGTGAATGCTGTGTAAATTAAACCAACCTAACTAAACAACAACAAAACTCTTTCTGCTTAGTCATTTGTATTAATTGCATTTTTTACATTTGTTTTTTTCAACAACATGCTGCTTTCTCTGCAAAATTCTAAAGCAGTATATGGACTTTGGGAGATTTTTAGAGACCTGTCCATTTATACACTGGTGCAGTCTTTTGGTGAAGTTTCAAGAGTACCATACAGGATCAAATTATACTTTAATACTTCTTATGTTTCTGAAGAGTTCAGAGGTGATTATATAAAGTCCATATCAGATTATATTAAGATAGGAATAACATTTATTACTCATCCTCAAATGTTTGAGATCTTTTTTATTTGTTCGTTTTGTTTTGTTTTGTTTTGTTTTGGATCTTTCTGTGTGCTGTTGTACATACAGGGATGAAACAAGACCAACACAAGTCCTGCCCTCATGGATCTTATAATTGAGGTCCATAAAGAAAGATATTAAATGAGAAAGCATGTTAAGAATTAGAATAAAGAAAGTAATAGAGATAATTTATTACATTGTTCTAGTTTCCCGAAGTAGAACTTTTAATATTCTTATAATTTTTTTCTTTCAACAAATATTTATTGACCATTTGCTGTATGTCAGGCATAGAATGGAAAATACATAGATAATGTCTGAGATTTCAGTAAAATACTATATAGATTTATCATTACTGTTACTAATTCAGACAAATAATAACCAGCATTTGCAGTTTACCAAGTATGGACATCTTTTAATGTGTATACTGTTATGTTGGATAAGTTTCTCACTTCAGTATGGAAAAATATAGATAAACTTATTTAATGAATTATCTTGACAAAACTTACCTTATTTCTGATATGCCAAAGCAAATTGTACAATTAGCTTAATCTTAAGACCTTTTATTTATTCAGCCAGCAAACATTTATTATTAGCCTACTAGGAATTTGCAACCATGGCAAGCACTGCTGTTTCAGCAGTATGAAGTAGGAAGTTCCTGCTCTATTTTGTACTGTCTTACATGTTCTTTTCTATGGAGTTGTTACAGATAGAACTGTGTTAGTATGTTTGATTTGTACCTAGCCCTCAAATCAATCATAAAGAGCTACTGAAAATACATTGGATTTTTTTTTTTTTAAGATAGAACATGGATAGATCCTCTCCTCAGAAACGAAGAAGTTGGGAGTAACTATACCATATATATTAACTGATAGATAACACTTGTAACTTTATACAGCATCAGCTTTCTTGTGTTACCTGGATGTCTGTGCTACATTTTATCATTGGTACTAGTTCTTATTAATGGCAGATAAAGCTAAGGTGACCTTGTATCACTCATTAAGCTTATAATAATAATAATAATAAATAAAAATAGAATTTTTTATTTGGGAAAGCTTATTTCCTTAGTCCATACCCTTTTCACTGATTTTGACCTTAGTTGTCAATTATCACCTCTTAAAGACTGAGATACATGCTATGGAAAAGTGATGAAAAAGAAATACTAATATATTTCAAATTACCAATATTGTGATAGATGGCAACATAATTTTTCCTGTAATTTACTCTTTAGAAGCGTAAAAGATGTGTTGTTTTCAATCAAGGTGAATTGGACGCTATGGAATACCATACAAAGGTAAGGTATAAAATATTCATTGATGACATTGGAAGATTAATGTGAAGTTGTATAAATGTGTACAAAATAAATATGGATATTCTTAAAGATTAATTATTTTGATCAAGGTTAGAATTTAATAGTGGAATGATTTATTGTTACTTTAACAGTAATATACAGTTCAAACCAGTTTTTATTAAAACTTTATATACTTCTATTAGTTTACTGTTTAACATAAGTGAACTTATGCTATATTGGTTAAGTTTAGAAATTTGATAAGTTTTAAAGTCTGTTGTCCATAGCTAAAACAACTTATTAAGATGCAGAAGAAAGCATGAACAATGTAAAAGACACATTTTTAGAACATAGCAATAAAGGGATCTAGTAGTTAAAGAAATGAGGGGAAACAGAGGGTATGCAAGTATTTTAAGCTTTAACTCCCTAAGGAACCCTTTGACTGAAATGGAAAAATTGGGTTTGGAATTTGACTTAGGAGGGATGATAATAAGTACAGTCTTGGACATGTATTAATATGATAGGACATAAAAGGTTTTTTTATCTCTTTTTTGTGGGAGAATATACATAACAAAATTTGCCATTTTAACTATATTTTAGGTGTATAATTCAATGGCATTAAGTACACTCACAATATTGTGCCCTAATCACCACCATCCATCTCCAGAACTTTTTCATCATCCCAAATAGAGTCTACACTGGTTAAGTAACTCCTCATTTTCCTTTTTCCATAGCCCCTGGTAACCTCTATTCTACCTTCTATATTTTGAATTTGCCTATTATAGGTATATAAGTGGAATCATATATTTATCCTTTTGTATCTGACTTATTTCACTTAACATAATGTCCTCAAGATCCATTTCTGTGTCAGAATTTCATTCCTTTTTAAGTTTGAGTAGTATTTCATTGTATGTCTATACTTCATTTTCTTTTATGCAATCATTTGTTGATGGACATTTAGGTTCTTTCTACCTTTTGGCTATTGTGAATAATGCTGTTATGAATATTTGGTGTATAAGTATCTATTTCAGTCTCTCCTTTCAATTCTTTTTGGTATGTACCCAAATGTGAATTGCTGGATCATGTAGTAACTTTATGTTTAACTTTTTGAGGAACTGTCAGACTTTTTCACAGCAGCTGCACCCTTTTACATTATCACCAGTAGGGCACAAGTGTTCTAGTTTCTTCACCCTCTCGCTAATACTTGTAATTCATTCTTTCTTTCTTTCTTTCTTTTCTTTCTTTCTTTCATTCATAAAAGCCATCCTAGTAAGAATAGACTGGTATCTCATTGTGGTTCCCACTAATACATTGGATTTTACATGTATTGAAGATAGTTGAATATACAAATGCTAAATTTTTCAATACCAAAAGTCTTCTCTAGTTTGTTAATTTTAGAACTCTTTCTATTGCCTGGAAATGCTACTTGCAAGATTAAACTGCAGAAGTATGCAAAAATCCAGGGTCTGATATAAGAAAGATTAATAATTTTAAGATGTTAAATGAAATTAGAGAATAGAATTTCTTAGATTCACGTGCATTCGGATTGCTAAATACTTGTGACTGTTAATGATAACTACAAATTGTGAAACATTTATGTGGTACAGAGTGCAATCAAACTCTTAAGTCATAGAACAGAATATTTACAAAATCTAATTTACAACTCTTAGTTTCAGTAGTAAATTTGAATAAAGATAATATATGGCCATTTTGTTATCAATTAACGATTTTATAGAAATTAAATCTATTGGCTATAATAGAATTTTCAAGGTTGGTACGAGGACTGTTAATAGACAAGATATGTAGATGACTTTAAGGAACATATATTAAGGAAAAGCCTGTAGGAGAGCTTGTCTTATTATTTTCTTTACTGAATCTATCTGTGCCCCTCCCTTCCTTCCTGTCTAATTCATTTACTTATTTATACATTTATTCACTAATTAATTCAGTTTACTTATAAATATTCATTAAATGCCAACTGTATACCAGACATTGTTAGCCCTGGGACTTCAGTAGAAGTAGAGATAGATATAATGTTTCTGTCCCAGAACTTATGTTCTTGAGGGACCCAATTCAACTAAACTGTTATATATATTAAAAAGCACTATCATGGAATTCTAGGATGCTAGGAGGGCACAGAGGGCGGGTGTCCAACTGAGACTTGAGGACGGAGTATCAAGAAAAGCTTTATGGAAGCAGTGATTTTGTTTGAGTCTTTGCAGTAGGCATTAGTCATATGAAGAGGGTGATGAAGAGTATTCTAGTCTTTGAGAAGAATAGGATTTGCTAAAGTTCAGAAGCAAGATGGAGTAAAGTTTATTTAAGGAACTGTAAAAGGTTCAGTGTGGCTGGGCTGTGGAATGTAGAGAGAATGGTTAGAAGTGAAACTGGGGAGATAAGTTGCAGATCATGTAAGGTTTTACAAGCCCATCTTAAGACATTTAGACTTAATATTAAGGGTGGTGGGAAGCTGTTGAAAACAGATGACATGACCAGACTTGCATTTTGTTTTATTTATTTAATACTTATTTATTTTTGGATGATAATGCATTCATTTGGTAAACTTCAGAATGTACAAAGAGTATGCAGTAAAAAGTCTTTCTTTAATCCCCATCCTTCAGTCACCCGCTTCCTCCTCCCAGTGCATTCGTAGAGTGGTGGTATTCATATGTGAAAGATGATAAATACATATATTCCCCTTCTTTTTTATTTAGATGGTAGCATACTTGACCCAGTTTTTCACCTTGCTTTTTTCCCCTCAGTTGAACATACTTTACAAACTGCTTTATGTCTCATTATTTTTCATACTTTAATTAGTCTTTAGCTGCTAACATTTAGGTATATTATACACATGCCATTTTCCACATGTATATCTTGCAGGATACAGTTCAAGAAATTAAGTTTCTGGGTCAGAGGTTTGAACTTTTTGGTAGATACTGTCAAATTGCTACTGTAGAGGTTTTATCCTCTTATTAGCAAACCAGAAATGTGTAATTGTGCGTATTTTCCCACATCCTTACCATTACAGTATGTGATGTATTGTTTTTGATCTTTTCCAATCTGATAGGTAAAAAATAATATTTCAGTGTGATTTTAATTTGCATTCTCTTATTAGGAGTGTAGTTAAGTATTTTCACATTCGTTTAAAAACCATTTGTATTTTTTTTATGTGAACTGTTTCTTTTGTATGTTAAAAAAATTGTGTCCTTAATTTATAGGCTCTCTCTATATGTTAGGGAAATTAGTTCTTTGTCTATGATATAAATTGAAAATATATTTTTACCAGTTTGTCATTTTAATTTTAGTTATGATTTTTTTTTTTTTACCTCATAAGTATTGTATTTTTATTTAGTTGAATTTATTATTATTTTTTCTTTTATGAGTTCTGGATTTTTGAGTCATAGTTGAAAAGGTATTTCTTCTTCAAGATTTTAAAAGAATTTCCCCATGTTTTCTTCTAGAATATTTATGATTTCATTTCACATTTGTATCTTTGATTCATTTAGATTTCATTGTGGTGTAAAGCAAGAGTTAAGGGTCTAACTTTGTTTTTTCCGGATGACTGCTCATTTGTCCAGCCATGATCTGTTGGGTTTTTTCTCTGCTGTTTTGAGATGCTAGATATACTAAATTCACATATGTATTTGAGTTTATTTCTGCACTTTATGTTTTTATTTAATTAATTCATTTTCGAGTCTCTTTTCAGGTTTTATAATATGTTTTACTATTTGATGTGCTCACCTCCCCCCCATCCTTATTGCTCTTGTTCTACACAGTTTTTCTATTTTCTTTATTTTTCCATATGAATTTTAGAGCAATTATTTCTTTTTTTTAATGTTTATTTTTGAGAGAGAGGGAGAGAGTGTGAACAGGGGAGGGGCAGAGAAAGAGGGAGACACAGAATCCAAAGCAGGCTCCAAGCTTTGAGCTGACAGCACAAAGCTGGATGTGGGGCTTGAACTCACAAGACTGCGAGATCATGACCTGACCCAAAGTTGGAGGGTCAACCGACTGAGCCACCCAGGCGTCCCTCTGTATCAATTTTAGGATTAATTTTAACTTGGTTAGAAAAAAGAAGCAATTGGAATTCTTATTGCATCAAGTTCAACTTAAAATTTTAAATTAGGCTTACTGAGGTCTTTAAGATATTGATGATTCTGCCCCCAAACATGAATATGTCTTTCCATTTGTTTCAGTTTCTGTTGTCTTTTTATAAGATTTTCTTTATAAAAGTCTTGTCAATTTCTTAAGTTGCTATAGTTTTTGTTTTTTTTTCTTTTAATCTCTTGTGTTTTCTAAGTAATACTTAAAACTCCTGAAAATAGTAATACTTTTACTTACAGCTTTCCAATTATTATATCTCTAGTTAATTTGTGTTCTGTAATTCTACAGGGTGGAAAATAAAATACAATGTTAAATCATATTTAATAGAGTATTTATCATTGTCTTGTTCCTGAATCCGTAGGCATGATTTCCTCACTAAGCATAATACTGGCTTTTGGGCTGAGCTGCAAATAGCATGTTAAAGAAATTTTCATCTCCTCTTATTTATTGTTATTTTCAAACATGCTTATTGAATTTTATGAAATGTTTTTTTAGGCATCTGTGGAGATTGAATAGCTGATATTTCCCCTAATATTTTCCTTTGACTTTTTTCCTCATGTGCAACCATCCTTGTATTTGAAGTATGTATTCCAAATGACCATGATGTATTATTTTCCAAATGTTCTGCTAAATTTTATTTGCTAACATTTTATTTGAGATAATGATAAATGAGATTAATCTGATATATATTTCTTGTTTATGCATAATTATATACATATATTTGTATACATCAATATTGGAAGTTGGAAATTTTTCTTTTTTGTCCCCCTCCCCAAGTCTTTGGTGTAATCTTTTTTTTAAAGTTTGGTAGAGGGGCACGTGGGTGGCTCAGTTGTTTAAGCATCTGACTTTGGCTCAGCTCATGATCTCACGGTTTGTGGGTTCAAGCCCTGCGTCAGGCTCTGTGCTGACAGCTCAGAGCCTGGAACCTGCTTTGGATTCTGTGTCTCCCTCTCTGTCTGCCCCTTCCCTGCCTGTGCTGATTCTCTCTCTCAAAAATAAATAAATATTAAAAAAAAATTTTTTTTTTTAAGTTTGGTAGAGCTCTTCTTTGCAACTATTTCAGCATGTTATCTTTTCTGGACATACTTCCTTTGACAATTTAACCTTTTTCTTCTTTGGAAATAAGTTTTAGATTAAAAAAATTTCATTTTCTTTTGTAGTCAGTCTTGTAAAGTATGTTATCTTAGAACATTATTTGTTTCATTAAGTTTTTAAAATTTATGCATAGTCTGTGTCTATAGTTATTTTACCTTCATTATTCATATTGTATGTTTATTCTCTTTCTTGATAGATTAGCTAATGGCTTACCTAATTTATTAGTTGTTTCTTAACTTTATCATTTTTATTTTCTAACTTATGCTTTAATCTATATTTATTTAATCCTTCCGTTAATTTTTTTCCTGACTTTTTGAGTTGTCTTAATTCACATTTTTACTTCCTTTTTGTTTATGGGAGTATTCAGCGTTACAAATTTTTCTCTGGGCACTGAAACGTCTCATATTATGATATGTTGTACTTTAAGCACTGTGATACAAAGTTTCATTTAAATATTATGGTTTTCTAGAGATTTGCCTAAGAGTAAATTTTTATTTTATTTATTTATATTATTTTATTATTATTTTTTAAAGAGTTGTTAGTAAATTTTTAAGTTTCCATGTTGGAGTAGTATTGTTGGATTGATGGTAAATGTTTATTAAGCTCTATTAAAAAAATGCCAAATTATTTTCCACAGTGACTGTACTGTTTTGCATTTCACACCAGCAATGCATGAGAATTCCATTTGCTTTCTATCCTCAATAGAATGGAAACCCTAGTCTTTTAAATGGGTTGCAAGCACATCTGTCTAACCGTTTAGCCTAAAGAACCTTTTTATTAACTTGGACAGGAAGTAAATCTGCCCTCTGCCTTGGAGGGAGATGCAGTATCTATCTTCCATGCTGTACACATAACCTTGAGGATTTATTCTGGAACAAAAACTGTCAGTGCCTCTCCTCTCACAGAGACTCATGGTGAATTGTCTCCCATTTGTCCTGTGAATCATGAGGTTTTTCAGTCCAAATATTGTAAACAGGCAATATTGTTGGCTCTGTGGGAACTGGCACTTTTTCTTCTGTCCTTTGGGTGGTTCTTTTCTTGGCCTTGGATAGTTCTCTCACACACTTAAGCACATGAGTACTTAGGGGAATTTTTCTAGGGTGACTACCTATACATCTACAGAGTTCTCCCTTTGGGTGGCTCTTTCCTCTCTGGTACTCTGTCCTGTGAAATCTTGTCATGATCTCCCCATATTCTCTGCTTTGTCTGTTCAGCTCTGGATTTCTCCCAGCCTCTGTCCAGATTCTTCCTTCTTGTTGTCTTAGCTGGGGCAGTCAGTAGGCCTTACCTATGATTTCTTTCACTGTCCTTTATTGCTTGATGTTCTGTATCTTGAAAGTTATTGTTCCTGTTACTCCATCTTGGTTGAAAGTAGAAGTCTTTGGCTGTTTTGAACATTTTTTCTTTATCATTGAGTTTTAGCAATTTGATTATGATGTTCCTTTAGGCAGTTTTCCCCTCCTTTGTTTGTTAAGCTTGAATCTGTGAATAATAGTCTTTAGCAAATTTGGAAATTTTTGGCCATTACCTCTTCAAATATTTTTTCTGTCCTTTTCATTTAGACACTTGTGTAGTGTGTTGTTTTCAAGTGCAATAATCTTTTCTTCTTCAGTGCCTGCTATTAGTACAACCTAGTGTATATTTCATTTTTATATTGAACAGGCATACCTTGTTTATTGTGCTTTGTTTTATTATACACTTTGCAAGTTTGTGAGATCCCTGCATCAAACGAGTCTGTCAGCGCCATTTTTTTCCAACAGCATTTGCTCACTTTGTGTCACATTTAGGTAATTCAAATTTTGTTATTATGTTTGTTATATTTGTTATGGTCATCTGTGATGAGTGATTTTTGATGTTACTATTGCAATTGTTTTGGGGCACCACAAACTGTGCACATATAAGATAGCAAACTTAATTGATAAATATTATGTACTCTGACTCCTCCAGCCATCAGCTGCTCCCGTTTGTCTCTCTCTCTTTGGGTCTCCTTATTCCCTGAGACACAACGGCCTTGCAATTAGGTTAATTGATAGCCCTGCAATTTTCTCTAAGTGCTCTACTGAAAAAAAGAGTTCCATGTCTCATACATTGAATTAAAAACTGGAAATGATTAAGTTCAGTGAGGAAGGCATGTCAAAAGCTGAGGTATGCTGAAATGTTGGCCTCTTGCACCAAACTGGTAGCCAAGTTGTGAATGCAAAGCAAAAGTTCTTGAAGGAAATTTAAAGTGTTAACCCAATGAACATAGGAATTATACATTCAGCTTTATTGGTGATATAGAGGAAGTTTGAGTGGTACGGATAGGCGATCAAACCAGCCACAACATTCCCTTAAGTCAAGTCCTAGTCCAGAGCAAGGCCCTAACTCTCTTCAATTCTATGAAGGCCGAGAGGTGAGGAAACTGTAGAAGAAAAATTTGAAGCCAGCAAAAGTTGGTTCATGAGGTTTAAGAAGCCATCTCCGTAACATCAAAGTGCATGGTGAAATAGCAAGTGATGAAGTAGAAGCTGTATCCAGAAGATCTAGCTAAGGTCATTACTGAAGGTGGCTACACTAAACAAATTTTCAATGTAGATGAAACAGCCTTCTGTTGGAAGAAGATATCATCTAGGACTTTCAGTGCAAAAGACAGGCTGACTCTCTTTTTAGGGACTACTGTAGCTGGTGACTTTAAGTTGAAGCCAGTGCTCATTTACCCTTCTGAAAATACTAGGGCCCTTAAGAATTATGCTAAATTTACTCTGCATGTGCTCTCTAAGTGGAGCAACAAAGTCTGGATGACAGCACATCTGTTTACAACATGGCTTACTGAATCTCTTCAACCCACTCTTGAGATTTACTCACTGGAAGAAAAGATTCCTTTCAAAATAGGGCTTATAAATAATGCACCTGGTTGCCCAAGAGCTCTGATGGAGATGTACAGTCAGATGAATGTTGTTTTCATGCCTGCTAACACAAAATCCATTTGGCAGCTTATGGATCAAGGAGTAATTTTGACTTTCAAGTCTTACTATTGAAGAAATACATTTCATAGGGTTATAGCTTCCACAGACAGTGATGCCTCTGATGGATATGGGCGCAAAGTCAATGGAAAATCTTCTGGAAAAGATTGACTATTCTAGATGTCTCTAAGAACATTTGTGATTCATGGAAAGAGGTCAAAATGTCAACATTACTGGGAGTTTGGAAGAAGTTGATTCCAACTCTAAAAGATGACTTCGAGGGGTTCCAGACTTCAGTGGAGGAAGTAACTGCAGATGTGATGGAAATAGCAAGAGAACTAAAAGTGGATCCTGAAGATGTCACCCAGTTGTTGCAATCTCATAACAGAACTTTAAAGGGTGAGGGTTTGCTTATGATGAATGAGGGGTGCTTCTGAAGGATGAGCAAAGAAAGTAGTTCCTTCAGGTGGAAGCTACTCTTGGTGAAGATGCTGTGAATTGTTGAAGTGACAACAAAGACCCTAGAATATTCCATAAACTTGGTAAAGCAGCAGCAGAGTTTGAGAGGATTGACTCCAATTTGGGAAGAAGTTCTACTGTGGGTAAAATGCTATCAAACAGCATTCATGCTACAGAGAAATTGATGTCCATGAAAGGAAGAATCCATTGATGTGGCAAACTTCATTGTTGTCTTATTTTAAGAAATTGCCATAGCTGCTTCAACCTTTAGCAACCACCACCCTTATGAGTCAACACCCATCAACATGGAGGCCAGACCCTTCGTCTGCAAAAAGAATATGACTTGCTGAAAGTTGAGATAATAGTTAGCATGTTTTAGCAATAAGGTGTTTTTTAATTAAGATATGTACATTATTTTTAAAGACATAATGCTCTTGAGCACTTAATAGACTATGTCCGGTTTATAAAATATAGCTTACAGCCCTTGCCTTCAAATAATTCCCTTTATTATAAAGATAACTTGGTTTATTCTGGTGGTCTAGAACCCAACCCACAATATTTCTGTGGTATGCTGTAGTTTTCTTCTCTGGAAGCTCAATTTTTTTTTAGTAGTTTTTATGTCTCTGAACATTCTCATTTTTTGCTTTACATTTTAGGACATATGAATATGGTTATGATAAGTGCCTTATTATCCTTTCTTTTTTGCTCTTGTTCTCAATCTTTTAAATGGGCTACAAGTAAATCTATTCATACATTTCTACTATTTGTATCATCTGTATTATTCCTATGTGTGATTATTCCAACATTATGTTGTGTTTCCTTCTTTATATACCTGATAATTTTTTTAAGTTTTTTTTTTTCATTTGTGTTTTTTGAGAGAGACAGAGTGGGGGAGGGGCAAAGAGAAAGAGACAGAGAATCCCAAGCAGGCTCCCCACTACCAGCACAGAGCCTGACGTGGAACTCCCAACTTACAAGTTGTGAGATCATAACCTGAGCTAAAAACAAGAGTCAGATGCTAAACTGACTGAGCCACCCAGGCACCCCTATACCTGGTAATTTTAAATTTTATTGTAAGATGTTTCAATTGTAGCTTATTGGGTACTAAATATTTTCATTTTCCTATAAATAATCATTTTTAAAAAAATTTCAAAATGTTTATTATTGAGAGAGAAAGAGAGCTCATGAGCAGGGTAGGGGTAGAGAGAGAGGGAGACAGAGGATCTGAAGCAGGCTCTGTGCTGAAGCAGAGAGCCCAGTGTGGGGCTCAAACTCTTGAACTGTGAGATCATGACCTGAGCTGAAGTCAGACGCTTAACGACTGAGCCACCTAGGCACCCCATCATATTTCTATAAATAACTTTGAAACTGGCTGATCCTTTTGTGATTTTCCTTTTTCTTTTTTTTTTCTCTTTTTAAAAAATCTATTTTTTAATTTACACCCAAGTTAGTTAGCATATAGTGCAACAATAATTTCAGGAGCAGATTCCTTAATGCCTGTTACCCATTTAGCCCATGTCCCCTCCCACAACCCCTCTAGCAACCCTCTGTTTGTTCTCCATATTTAAGAGTCTCTTATGTCTTGTCCCCCTCCTTGTTTTTATATTTTTCGTTTCGCTTCCCATATGGTCATCTGGTTTGTATCTTAAATTCTTCATAGGAGTAAAGTCATATGATACTTGTCTTTCTATGAGTGACTAATTTCACTTAGCATAATATCCTCAGTTTCATCCACGTAGTAACAAATGGCAAGATTTCATTCTTTTGGATTGCTGAGTAATACTCCATTGTATATATATATATACCACATCATCTTTATCCATTCATCTATTGATGGACATTTGGGCTCTTTCCATTCTTTGGCTATTGTTGACAGTGCTGCTATAAACATTGGGGTGCATGTGCTCCTTCAAAACAGCACATGTGTATCACTTGGATAGATACCTAGTAGTGCAATTGCTGGGCTATAGGGTATTTATATGTATAATTTTTTGAGGAACCTCCATACTGTTTTCCAGAGTGGCTGCACCAGTTTGCATTCCCACCAGCTGTGCAAAAAGACCCTCTTTCTCCACATCCTTGCTAACATCTGTTGTTGCCTGAGTTGTTAATGTTAGCCATTCTGACAGGTGTGAGTTGGTATCTCATTGTGGTTTTGATTTGTATTTCCCTGATGACGAGTGATGTTGAGCATTTTTTTTCATGTGTCGGTTGGCCATCTTGATGTCTTCTTTGGAGAAGTCTTTTGCCCATTCATGTCTTTTGCCCGTTTCTTCACTGGATTATTTGTTTCTTGGGTGTTGAGTTTGATGAGTTCTTTATAGATTTTGGATCCTAACCCTTTATCTGATATGTCATTTGCAAATATGTTCTCCCATTCCATCGGCTGCCTTTCAGTTTTGTTGATTGTTTCCTTGCTGTGCAGAAGCTTTTTATTTTGATGAAGTCCCAATAGTTCATTTTTGCTTTTGTTTCCCTTGCTTCTGGAGACGTGTTGAGTAAGAAGTTGCTGTGGCCAAGGTCAAGAGGTTTTTGCCTGCTTTTTCCTCTAGGATTTTGATGGCTTCCTGTCTTACATTTAGGCCTTTAATCCATTTTGAGTTTGTTTTTGTGTGTGGTGTAAGAAAATGGTCCAGGTTCATTTTTCTGCATGTTGCTCTCCAGTTTTCCCAGCACCATTTGCTGAAGAGAGTGTCTTTATTCTGTTGGATATTCTTTCCTGCTTTGTCAAAGATTAGTTGGCCATATGTTTGTGGGTCCATTTCTGGGTTCTCTATTCCATTCCATTGATTTGAGTGTCTGTTTTTTTGCCAGTACCATACTGTCTTGATGATTACAGCTTTGTAATACATCTTGAAGTCTGGGATTGTGATGCCTCCAGCTTTGGTTTTCTTTTTCAGGATTGCTTTGGCTATTCAGGGTCTTTTCTGGTTACATACAAATTTTAGGATTGTTTATTCTAGGTCTTTAAGGAATGCTGGTGTTATTTTGACAGGGATTTCATTGAATATGTAGATTGCTTTGGGTAGTATTGACATTTTAACAATATTTGTTCTTCCTATCCAGGAGCATGGAATCTTTTTCCATTTTTTTGTGTCTTCTTCAATTTCTTTCATAAGCTTTGTATAGTTTTAGGTGTATAGATTTTTCCCTCTTTGGTTAGATTTATTCCTAGGTATTTTATGGTTTTTGGTGCAATTGTAAATGGGATCGATTCCTTGATTTCTCTTTCTGTTGCTTCATTATTGGTGTATAGGAATGCAACCGATTTTTTTGCATTGATTTTATATCCTGCAACTTTGCTGTATTCATGAATCAGTTCTAGCAGTTTTTGATGGAATATTTTGGGTTTAGCATCATGTTATGTTTGAAGAATGAAAGTTTGACCTCCTCCTGGCCGATTTGGATGCCTTTTATTTCTTTGTGTTGTCTGATTGCAGAGGCTAAGACTTCCAATACTATGTTGAATTAACAATGGTGAGAGTGGACATCCCTGTGTTATTCCTGACCTTAGGGGCTAAGCTCTCAGTTTTTCCCCATTGAGGATGATATTAGCAGTGGGTCTTTCATATATGGCTTTTATGATCTTGAGGTTTGATCCTTCTATGCCTACTTTCTTGAGGGTTTTTAATCAACAAAGGATACTGGATTTTGTCAAATGCTTTCTCTGCATCTATTGAGATGATCATGTGGTTCTTTTCTTTGATTGATGTAATGTACCACATTGATGGCTTTGTGGATATTGAACCAGTCCTGTATCCCAGGTATAAATCCCACTTGGTCGTGATGAATAATTCTTTTAATGTATTGTTGTATCCGGTTGGCTAGTATCTTGTTGAGGATTTTTGCATCCATGTTCATGTGGGAAAGTGGTCTGTAGTTCTCCTTTTTAGTGGGGTCTTTGTCTGGTTTTGGAGTCAAGGTAATGCTGGCTTCATAGAAAGAGTTTGGAAGTTTTCCTTCCATTTCTGTTTTTTGGAACAGCTTCAAGAGAATAGGTGTTAACTCTTCTTTAAATGTTGGGTAGAATTCCCATGGAAAGCCATCTGGGCCTGGACTCTTGTTTTTTGGGAGATTTTTGATTAATAATTCGATTTCTTTACTGGTTATGGGTCTGTTCAAATTTTCTATTTCTTCCTATTTCAGCTTTGATAGTTTAATTTGTCTATTTCTTCCAGATTGCCCATTTTATTGGCATATAAGTGCTCATAATATTCTCTTGTTATTGTTTGTATTTATTCTGTGTTGATTTTGATCTCTCCTCTTTCATTCTTGATTTTATTTTTTTGGGCCATATCCCTTTTCTTTTTGATGAAACTGGCTAGGGGTTTATGAATTTTGTTAATTCTTTCACAGAACCAGCTTCTGGTTTCATTGATCTGTTTTTTTTTTTTGGGGGGGGGTTGATAGCATTGATTTCTGCTTTAATCTTTATTATTTCCTGTCTTCTGCTGGTTTTGGGTTTTATTTGCTGTTCTTTTCCAGCTCCCTAAGGTGTAAGGTTAGGTTGTTTATCTGAGACCTTCCTTCTTTAGGAAGGCCTGGATTGCTGTATACTTCCTTCTTATGACCACCTTTGCTGCATTCCAGAGGTTTTTGGCTGTGGTATTATAATTTTCATTAGCTTCCATGTACTTTTTAATTTCCTGTTTAACTTCTTGGTTAGCCCATTCATTCTTTAGTAGGATGTTCTTGAGTCTCCACATGTTTGTTACTTTTCCAAATTTTTTCTTGTGGTTGATTTAGAGTTTAATAGAATTGTGGTCTGAAAATATGCATGGTATGATCTCCATCTTTTTGTACTTACTTAGGGCTGATATGTGTCCCAGTATGTGATCTATTCTGGAGAATGTTCCATGTGCACTGGAGAAGAACGTATATTCTGCTGCTTTAGGATGAATGTTCTGAATATATCTTTTAAGTCCATCTGGTCTAGTATTTCATTCAAAGCCATTGTTTCCTTGTTGATTTTCTGTTTAGGTTATGTGTCCATTGCTGTGAATGGGGTGTTGAAGTCACCTAGTATTATGGTATTATTATCATTGAGTTTCTTCATGTTTGTGATTAATTGATTTATATATTTGGGTGCCACCACATTTGGAGCTTAAATGTTTACAATTGTTAGATCTTCTTGGTGGATAGACCCCTTAATTGTGATATAATGCCCTTCTGCATCTCTTGATACAGTCTTTATTTTAATGTCTAGATTGTCGGATATAAGTATGGCTACTCTGGCTTTCGTTTTTTGACCATTAGCATGATAGATGGTTCTCCATCCCCTTACTTTCGATCTGAAGGTGTCTTTAGGTCTACAGTGGGTCTCTTGTAAACAGCATATAGATGGATTTTATTCTATTACCCTATGTCTTTTGATGGGAACGTTTAGAGTGAGTACTGAAAGATATGAATTTATTGCCATTATGTTGCCTGTAGAGTTGGAGTTTCTGATAGTGTTCTCTGGTCCTTTCTAGTCATTGCTGCTTTTGTTTTGTTTTTGTTTTGTTTTTTTGGTCTTTTCTCCCCTCAGAGAGTCCCCCTTAAAATTTCTTGCAGGGCTGGTTTAGTGGTCACGAACTCCTTTAATTTTTGTTTGTCTGGAAAACTTTTTATCTCTCCTTCTGTTTTGAATGACATCCTTGTTGGATAAAGAATTCTTGGCTGCATATTTTTCTGATTTAGCACATTGAATATATCCTGCCACTCCTTTCTGGCCTGCCAAATTTCTGTGGATAGGTCTGCTGCAAACCTCATCTGTCTTCCCATGTAGGTTTAGGACTTTTTTCCCTTGCTGCTTTCATGATTTCCTCCTTGTGTGAGTATTTTGTCAGTTTGACTATGATATGCCTTGTTGATGGTCAGTTTTTGTTGAATCTAATGGGGGTCCTCTGTGCTTCCTGGATTTTGATGTCTGTGTCTTTCCCCAGGTTAGGAAAGTTTTCTGCTATGATTTGCTCATATAACCCTTCTACCCCTATTTCTCTCTCTTCCTCTTCTGTGACCCCTATGATTCTGATGTTGTTCCTTTTTTAATGAGTGACTAATTTCTCTAATTCTTAAATCGTGGTCTTTTGCCTTAATCTCCCTTTTTTTCCCTGCTTCATTATTCTCTGTACGTTTGTCCTCGCTGATTCTCTGTTCTGCCTCATCCATCCTTGCCGCCACAGCATCCATCTGTGATTGCAGCTCAGTTATAGCATTTTTAATTTCATTCTATTTTTTACTTCTTTTATCTCTGCAGAAAGGGATTCTAATCTGTTTTCAACCCCAGCTAGTATTCTTATTATTGTGATTCTAAATTCTGGTTCACACATCTTGCTTGTACTGTGTTGATTAAGTCCCTGGCTGTCATTTCTTCCTATTCTTTCTTTTGGGGTGAATTCCTTCGTTTCATCATTTTGAAGGAAGAAAAGAAATTAATATGGTAAAAAAAATAAAATTAAAAAATTAAATCAACACAAAAAAATCAAATAAGTGATGCTAGATCCTAGGTGTATTTTGGTCCGTTTGTTGAAAGGAGCTTGGTATAGTAGAGAAAAAAGGGAAAGATATGAAAAGAAAAAAAAGGAAAAAAATAAGAAAAGAAAAACAGAAAAATAAAATGTTTGAAAATTTGAAAAAGTGAATACACTAAAATATAATAAAATGAAATAATGGAAGTAAAATAGAATGTAAAACATTTATAGAAAAGTGAAAAATATTGTAAAAAATTAAAAAAATATTTTTAGTAAAAATGGAAAATAAAAATAAACTTCTTCTGTTTCTGTATTCAAGAATAAGAAAAGAAAAAGAAAAAAATTGAATAGATGGACCAGGGAACAGGCTGAAGATAATTGAAATTACATCGGTTTCCCCTAGAAGTCAAGCTATGAAGCACTTTATAGTCTGTAATTAAGCAGGTGGAGAGACTTGTGTTCCTGTAGCACGAGGTTGGCCAAGTTGGGTGGGGTTTAGTGTAACGGCTCCATTCTCCATTAGATGTTGCTGCTTAGCTTACTGGGGTGGATTGTTGTGGTGCATGTAGGTGTGTATGCGCATGTGTATGAAGGCTGAGTATGGTGTCACCCAGCTACCCAGACTCTAGTATCAGAACTCTGTGCTCTCCCTGACTGGCAATCGAGCACCCCTCCTTTGTCTCCAGTTCTATCCACTCCCCACTTTTACATTCCATGACCAAGACATTAGGATGCCAGGTGGCATCTCCCTCCTGAGTTTTTCCCAGGTGTGGCTGTATTTCCCAACTCCTCACTTCTGAGGGACTGTGACTTTGACCCATTCTGACCCTCTGGCGGAGCATCTCACTGAGCAATGGCCAGGTGCTCGGCTGCCCCCAGGAACATTCGTGGGACCCTGCTGCTGCTGATTCCCAAAGACTGTGGCTGGGTGCCAGCCCGTCCCAGAAAAAGTTCATGTGATTGTACAGCAGTTCTTGACCAGCCAATGTGGTCATTCTCAGGTCCACTGGGATCTTTGCCTATGGGGTGACCACACATCCTCCACCAAATGTCCTCATAGCAGGGGAACCACCTCTCCCTGTGTGGCCTGAGGACCCCTTGGATCTCGTTCTCTGTTCCTGGGGATTCGCTGTTCCCATCACAACAGCTCTGGGTATCAAGCTGTGGAGTTTCAGACTCTGTGCTCCCTCTGTTTATAGAGTCTTAGTGGAATTTAAACCCTCTCCTTTCTACTTTCCCCCACTTTTTTTTTTCAGTCCCTTGCGTACTCTTTCTTTTCTCTCCAGCTGCTTTTGGGGGTTGGTGGATGCTTTCCTGTGCTCTCCCCCTGTCTCTATCCTCTCTCCACAAGCAAAAACAGCTCCCTACCCTCCGCTGTTTCTCTCTCCCCCAGTTCACCTCTCCGTGCTATGTACCTGCCGAGTTCTGTGGTTCAGGTTGTTCAGATTGTTGTGTTAACCCTCACATCAGTTTTCTAGGTGTACAGTATGGTTTAGTGTTGATCTGGCTGCATTTCAGGGACGAGAGGCCCCAAAAAAACTTCCAGGCTGTTCCGCCATCTTGGCACCCTGTGATTTTCTTGAACAAAGGTTTTGAAGCTTGCTCTAAGCTTTTTCAGTTAGAACCAGAGCAGCCTTTATTTTAGAGCTATTTTTCTCCCCAACGTTGAGGCAATACCCTTTTGAATAGTCTACCTGTTGCTTTGTAAATTAGGAGATTTTCCATTCTGGCTGTTGGGAGCATTGTTCCCACCTCTCTATGAGCTCTGTGTATTGTTTCCTATGATCATTTCGCATCTATTTCTTTCCCTGGCCTTGGGTAGACTTAAGTGGACTCTTTTGCAGCTTATAAGAACTCTCTTTGTAGTCTCCTCTTTGGTATCCTGCCTGGCAAATTCTAGCTGCTTTGACCTTTCCAGACCTTTCCAGCCCCATCTTCCCAGGTCAACTCATGGACTCTGAATGGGTCTCCTTCTCTGTGCTGCTGCCTGGAAACTCTCAAGGTAGTAAGCTGGAGAAATCATTTTGTTTCTCCTTTTTTTTAGGGACCACTGTTCTTCATTACTTGACATCCATCTAAGGTCTGAAAGCCTTTTTAATAAATTACACATTTTATACATTTGTAAAAAGTAATTTCAGATGAAAAGTGAAATCTGACTTCTGGTACTCCATCTTGTCCAGAAGTGGAACTTAGATTTCAATTTTATAATTATTGTAGTTATATTTTCACAGAACTGTGTTTTTATGTTCATTTAACAGTTTCTTTTTTTTTTTAATTAAAAAAAATTTTTTTAATGTTTGTTTCTTGAGAGAGAGACAGAGTGTGAGTGGGGGGAGGGGCAGAGAGAGAAGGAGACACAGAATCCAAAGCAGGCTCCAGGCTCCAAGCTGTCAGCACAGAGCTCAGTGCGGGCCTTGAACTCAGAAACTGCGAGATCATGACCTGAGCTGAAGTCGGACACTGAACCGACTGAGCCACCCAGGTGCCCCAACAGTTGCTTTTTTCTTTACAATTTAAGTACTATATTAGAGTTAAAAGGTATGTTTATTTTAAAAGTGGATCACTAAAGAAACAATATTATATGTGATTTAAACTTAGTTTGCTTTACAGATTAGAAATTCTGCTTTCTTTTGGAAACATGCATGTTATCAAATTCACCCTTGTTTTGTTTTTTTTCAAATTCATCTTAATACCTTTTTTTTTTTTTTTTTTTTTTTTAGAGAGAGAGAGAGAGAAGGGGGGGTGTGAGTAGGGAAGGGCAGAGGAATAGAGATAATTTTGATTGGCTCTATGCTCAGCCAGAGCCCAACCTGGGGCTCAATCCCATGACCCTGAGGGTCATGACCTGAGCTGAAATCAAGAGTTGGATGCTTGACTGAGCCACCCAGGCACCCTTCGTTTTAATACATTTTTAAGAATGTGTTTTTTTATGTGCATTATTTAGTTATTTAACTGTAAGTGAATTTATGAGGTTTGTTTCATTCCACATTTAAGAAACAGTACTTCAAAGGTATACTCACATAGTTTTATTTTTACATTGTATGTTAAAATTATTTTAGTGTAAGCTTTAAAAATATTGATTTCATCCATAAGTTCAAATACTCAAAACATAGTAGGAATTTCATTATTTAGGTAATTGTTTTAATGTTAATGACTTTAATATACTGTAACAAATTTTTCTTACAGATCAGGGGACTGATTTTGGATGGCTCTTCGGAGTTAATCCAAGAAGGTCTCAAGAGTGGCTTTCTTCATCCACTTTCTGAAAAATGGAACAAGTGTAGTGAGCCCATTACTTTACCACTTGATACCTGCAATTTGTCAGAATTATGTGCAATGGCAAAGCATTTGCCTTCTCTGAATGAAATGGAACTGCAGGCATTACAATTGACGGAAGAGGATATGTCTGTTACAGAACAGGATTTATTTTCACGGATTGTTGAAAACAACTCTAGCTTTACAAAAATTATTACGTTAATGGGACAGAAATACCTGGTGCCACCAAAAAGCAGTTTTCTTTTGTCTGACATTTCTTGCATGCATCTACTTCTGAACTGTAAGTAATTATGCTATTAGAAAAATACAATTTTTCTGTGGCATTAAAAGTCAAGAGCTAGTCTGAATGCTGAATGAGGGTCAACATTTTATGAGGATAGGGTAAACACTTCATTTTCTCTGTGTAATTTTTGTTTAAAAATTTTAAAAGTGCTGAGTTTGGGTTTAAAAAATTAAAAAAAAATTAAAAAATAAGAATTATGAACAAAGCATCAAAAAGTAGTTAGTCCCCATGAGAGCAAACACAGTTGCTGCTCTGTACTTTGGAATTCAGGATACATTTGGTTTTGGCCAAACAATTTTATTTAAAATTAAAAAAAAAAATTAAAAAATTTTTTTTGGAGAGAGAGTGTGGGTAGGAGAGGGTCACAGAGAGAGGGAGACACAGAATCCAAAGCAGGCTCCAGGCTCTGAGCTGTCAGCACAGAGACCAACGTGGGCTTGAGCCTACAAACCATGAGATCATGACCAGAGCTGAAGTCAGGTGCTTAACCAACTGAGCCACCTAGGCACCCCTGAACAATTTTATTTAACTTTTCTTTATAGCAAATTAGAAACACTTCAGATATGAATATTTACACCCTAACCTTTTAGGGTTACATATTAAGCTAATGCTCACATTTATTGTCTAAAATTTCTTGAAATATCTTCCTGTATAATGTTAACACAATTTAAAGATTGAAGTCCACAGCTGAATTTGGATTTAGATTCTGAAGCTTAACTGTTAGTCTTTGGGCTAATAAAAAGAGCCTTGGTTTCCTAGTTTATAAAATGGGTATGATAATAACCTACTTCTGAAAGTCATTTTGAGGATTAAGTGAATTAATCTGCATCAATTGCTTATGTCAGGGACTTATATGTATTTAATAAATTGTTACTATTACAATCTAAGAGATGAGGTAGGAAAGAAATATTTAAATTTGCTATTTATTGTTATTTGGGCATTTAATAGCAACATTTTAAGGTATTAATTGACATAGTTCATTGAGGAAAAGCTTCTTTTAATTGCTATCAAGCCATGTTACATATGAGTGGTTATTCATGTCACAGATTCTTCAGGGTAGATGACAGGATAATAAATTAATGGGAAATTATGCTATGTTTGAATGCTGTTTTCCATTCTTTTTGATATTTGTCACTCTAATAGTTTGAAAACTGTTACTTCCTCATTTTAATTTGCACTGTTTTGATTATGTATGAAATTCTAGATTTACCAAAATATAGCTATGTTTATAAAAGCTATGTTTATAAAAGGACAGCTCTTCCTTACAGTAAAATTCCAATTAATAAATGTGGGTAGACTGATAGAACTAGAAAGTTTCTATCTGGCAAACACCATAGTAATTGGATGTCAAAGTGGTAGGTGAAAAGATAAGACATGGGATATTTGCACGGTCTGAAAATATCTCCTTACATGATATTTATTAATTACAAAGGGAAAACTGGAGAAACTTGGTAGACAGCACTTTAACCAAGTGATTAAAGTTAGTATCACCAATAATGAGACATTTTGACATCTCTTATTTCCTGATTACTTTGGTAATACTCTTGCCAAAAATTAATAACTAAATTTAATCATGAGGAAGTACCAAACCCAAATTAGGAGACATTCTATAAGATAACTGGCCAGTAGCCTTCAAAATGTCGGTAATAAATGACAAAAAAAGACAGGAACTTTTCCAGAGTGGAAGAGATTGAGGACACATGGCAACTAGATGCAATGTGTGATCCTGGTTTGGATCCTGGGCCAGAAAAAGGCAATTGTAGACAATTGGGGAAGTTATATTATGGTGGGCATATCAGGTTTAAGATAAATTATTTCAAAAGAAAGTTTAAAAAAAGTAAAGCAAAAACCCCAAAAAACCCCAAAAAACTAACCCCTCCTACATTTGAAAGGACCATATTAACATGGCTACAAAGATTTATAGGGCATTTACAGATGATTGGTATCTAACTAAGTGAGCTGTAGTTATTTTCAGGTAGTCTTTGAATAAATAGCAATAGGTGAAATTATGTTAAAATTCTAGCTGTACTAAATTATAAGGGAAATTTAATTTTTCTAGGTTAAATTATTCTATTTGAATAAATGCTACAAATCCTTTTGTTGCATTCCATTATATTTGTATCTGTAGTAAATGCACTTTTAATTTTTATTTATTTATTTTTTAATGTTTATTTTTGAGAGAGAGAGACACACACAGAGTGTGAGTGGGGGAGGGGCAGAGAGAGAGGGAGACACAGGATCTGAAGCAAGTTCCAGGCTCCAAACTGTCAGCACAGAGCCTGACGCGGGGTGGCTCAAACTCACGGAACGTGAGATCATGACCTGAGCTGAAGTCAGACACTTAACTGACTGAGCCACCCAGGCGCCCATTGCACTTTAGTTTTTAAAGTGATCATCTATGGAAGGTACTTTCTGAAATACCTTGTGTGTTTGTTTTCAGGTAGGAAAACATATGATGTAATTGTGATAGATCCACCATGGCAGAACAAATCAGTTAAAAGGAGTAACAGGTAAGAATAAACAAATTAACCTATTAGATGTGGTTTCTAAAAGATATTGTCCTTTGTAAATTCTAGTTACATATGCCAAAAGCATTATTTTGAGATACAGTTTGTCTGAAACTACTAAAATATTTTCATTTAAATTTTGTTTATTTTTAAAAATATTTATGTGTCTATGTACATATGTTTGTCTGTATTTATTTAGAGAGCACACGTGAGCCTGGGAGGGACAGAGGGAGAGGGAGAGAGAGAATCTTATGCAGGCTCCAGGCCCAGTGTGGTGGCTCAACTCAGGGCTTGAGCCAAAATCAAGAGTCAGATGCTTAACCAACTGAGCCACCCAAGTGCCCCTTTTCACTTAAATTTTTAATTTCCCTAAATAGGTAATTCTCTTGGATTAGAACTATGTATAGGTAAAATAAAAGTGTCACAAGTGATATACTTATTAATGACTGAGGTTACTGACTGAACCAGTTCATGGATATTTCTATAACACCAAATGGCAACATTTTTGCCTTCTTTGATATCAAATTTTTAACTTTGGAAATATGTACCAAAATATGGGCATACCTTGTTTTATTGTGCTTCACTTTGTTGTGCTTTGCAGTTATTGCCTTTTTTTTTTTTTTTTTTTAAATTGTAGGTTTTTGGCAACCCTGCATTCAGCAAGTCTTTGGCATCATTTTTCCAATAGTATTTGCTCATTTTGTGTCTCTCTGTCACATTTTGCCATATCTCAGGCTTCTTCATTATATTTGTTATGGTGATCTGTGATCAGTGATTAACTCACTGAAAACTCAGATGATGGTTACATTTTTTAGCAATGAAATATGTATGTTGTTTTTTAAGAAATATTGCTGTTGCATACTTAGTTGATGAGTGTAGTATAAGCATAACCCAAAATTAATTTGAGTCACTTTTTTAAAGTGATATTAGTTTTGTTGTGGTGGTCTGGAACTGAACCTGCAGTATCTCTGAGGTATGCTTGTATAGTTTTCCTCAGTAGCTGCTATGAATGAATTTGTCTACCCTATCTTTAACTTTTTTACTTTGTCAGCTTTTTTGTATGTCATCTCTTAGAGTAATCAGTTTAATTACTAAGAGGACATTTCCTTTTTTTTTTTTAATGTTTATTTTTGAGAGAGGGAGGGGGAGCGGCAGAGAGAGAGGGAGACAGAATCTGAAGCAGGCTCCAAGCTCTGAGTGGTCAGCACAGGTCCCCATGAAGGGCTTGAACTCACAGACCACGAGATCATGACCTGAGCCGAAGTTGAACGTGTAACCGACTGAGCCAGCCAAGTGCCTCTCCTTTTTCTTTTTTTTATTTATTTTGAGCGGGGGGGAGGAGCAGAGAGAGAGAGAGAGAGACAAGGGGAGAGAATCCCGAGCAGGCTCCATGCTGTCAGCACAGAGCCCAGTGCAGGGCTCCATCTCACAAACTGTAAGGCACCACCTGAGCCAAACTGAAGAGTCTGCTTAATGGACTGAGCCACCCAGGTGCCTCGAGGACATTTCCTTTTAATAGTTTTTTTTTTAAACTTTAAGTTTTCCTCTCTTATACTAGTGAATATCTTCAGTTATATTTCCTCTGAATGTTCAGGTCTAGACTTGAACACTTCCTATTACCTTGACTTCAACTTCATGTGAAATTTCTTTATCTCCACAATTATCTCCAGTTTTCTTGTCGTTTTTTGTTTATGAGCTGGGATATTTTTCTCTTAAAGTTGCAAGAATCATACAGAGTATTCTTGTATCCTCTATGTGTGTGTTTGTATGTAGATATCTATACATAATTTTTTCTAAGCCATTTGAAAATAAATTATTTAAGAGAAAAAGTAAGTTACTCTGAAATATTTCATTCTATATTTCCTAAAAACAAAGAAATTCTCACATGTAATCATAATGCAATTGTCAAAATAGGTAATTAACATTGATATAGTACTGTTACTGATATAGCACTAGTATCTCATATATAGACCTTATTCAGGTTATCAGTTATCTCGGAAATTTTTGGCAAAATAAAATCCTGGATCATGCCTTATATTCAGTTGTCATGTCTCTTTAGTATCCTTTAATTTGGAAGTTCCTGAGTCTTTTCTCAGGAACTTTTCTCAGGTGTTTCAGGAAATTGACATTTAAAATTTTTTTTTATTTTTTATGTTTATTTTTGAGAGAGAGACAGAGCATGAGCAGGGGAGAGACAGAAAGAGAGGGAGACACAGAATCTGAAGCAGGCTCCAGGCTCTGAGCTGTCAGCACAGAGCCTGATTTGAGACTGGAACTCATGAACCGTGAGACCATGACCTGAGCTGAAGTTTGATGCTTAACCCAAGTGAGCTATCCAGGCATCCTGGCAATTGACATTTTTGAAAGTAGCAATAAAAAAGTAATACAGCATCCATTGATGAGTCTTGCCCAAATCACTTATTTTTAAGGTAGTTGCTAAATGGTGATTGTACATGTGTGGGCTCATTTTTGGGCTCTCTATTCTGTTTTGTTGATGTACGTGTGTTTCTTTGTACCATTATCGTACATTTAATATACTTTGAAATCAGCACGATCTTCCTGCTTTGTTCTTAAGACCACTTTTGCTATTTAGGGTTTTTGTAGTTCCATACAAATTTTAGGATTCTTTGTTCTAGTTGTTAAAAATGCCATTGGTATTTTGATAGGGGTTGCGTTAAATCTGTAGATTGCTTTGTGTAGTATGGACATTCTCATGATACTAATTCTTCGAGTCCATGAGCACAGTGTATATTTCCATTTATTTGTCTTGTCTTCAGTTTTTTCCATCTATGTCTTACACTTTTCAAGAGTACAGGTCTTTCACTTCTTTGGTTAAATTTTTTCCTAGGTATTTTATTCTTTTTGGTGCAATTGTAAATGGGATTGTTTTCTTAACTTCTCTTTCTGATAGCTCATTATTAGTGTACATAAATGCAATGGGTTAGATTTCTGTATGTTCATTTGGTATTGTGTGATTTTCCTGAATTATTTTATTAGTTTTAATAGTTTTTCAGTGGAGCCTTATGGTTTTCTCTAGATGATTATTATGTCATCTGCAAGTAGTGATAGTTCTACTTATTCTTTTTCAATTTGGATGCCTTAATTTTTTTTTTCTTACCTAATTGATGTGGCTAGGATTGCCAATACTATGCTGAATAAGTGGTGAGAATGGGTATCCTTGTCTTGCTCCTAATCTTGGAGGAAATGCTTTCAGCTTTTCACCACTCAGTATGATTTTACCTGAGGGTTTATCACATATGGCCTTTATTATACTTGGTGTGTTCCTTCTGTATCCACTTTTTTAGGGTTTTTATCATAAATGGATGTTGTATATGTCAATGCTTTTTTTGCATCTATTGAGGTGATCATATTTTATCTTTAATTTTGTTAATGTGGTACATTATATTGGTAAATTCCACTGGGTCATTGTGTATGATCCTTTTAACATGTTGATTTTGATTTACTAATATTTTGAAGAGGATTTTTGCATCTGTGTTTATTGGGGATATTGGCCTGTAATTTTCTTTTTTAGTGGTATCTTTGTCTGATTCTGGTATTGGTGTTCTGCTGGCCTTGTAAAATGAGTTTAGAAGAATTTCTTCCTCTTCAATTTTTTGGAATAATTTGAGAAGAATAGTTACTAACTCCTCTTTAAATGTTTAGTAGATATCATATATGAAGCAATGTGGTCTTGGACTTTTGTTTTCTGGGAATTTTTAAATTACTGATCCAATTTCATTACTTGTAATTGGTATATTCGGATGTTCTATTTCTCTGTGATTCAGTCTTGTAAGGTTGTGTGTTTCCAGGAACTTATGCATTTCTTCAATGTTTTCCATTTTGTTGGCACATAATTTTTTTTAGTACTCTTCTGTGATACATAGTCTCCTACGTATTTCTGTGGTTTCAGTTGTAAACTTCTCTTTCATTTTTGATTTTATTCATGTGAGCCCTTTCTTTTTTCTTGATGAGTCTGACTAGGGTTTTTCAATTTTAACTTTTTAAAGAACCAGATTTTAGTTTCATTGATTTCTTCCTCCTCCTCCTCCTGCTCCCCTTCTTCTTGTTCTTGTTCTTGTTCTTCTTCTTCTTCTTCTTGTTCTTCTTCTTCTTCTTTAGTTTCTATTTCAGTTATGCCACTATAATCTTTTTTTTTTTTTTTTTTAATTTCCACTCTAAACTTTGTTATTTCCTTTTTTCTACTAACTTTAGGCTTTGTTCTTATTTTTCTAGTTTAGGTTATATTGTTTATTTGGGATTTTTCTTCTTCTTTTTCTTTTTTCTGCTACAAGCTGCTTTATTGCTCCTTCTTTCTACATCTCATGTCAGCTGTTGCTCGTGGCCTGGGACCAGCCTGAGTGTCACTACCCAGCAGGCCAACCATACAGACTATCCACAACTTTCCTTCCTTTCTGGAAAGCAAGAAACCTCATTTATGCCTCCACATGCCAGCTTCAAGAGGTCTGACACACAGCTGTCACAGTGTCCTTTTGGGAAAACAGTTTATTCTCCCTAGCCTCAACTGAAAGCCCCTTTTCATTTTAGTACATGTTTACTCCAAATTACAGAATTCTCAGTTATCAATAAGTATAGTAATTTGGTTTCCTAATTATTAGACTTGTAAACTTAAAAATTCTTCCTTCCCAAACACCCAAGTACCCTACAGCTAAACCTCAGGGATTTTTCTTGTTTCCTTAGGTAGGTTTGTATCACTATGAATGTCTCTCTTAGGACTGCTTTTGCTGCAATTTTGGAAAGTTGCAAAAAGATGGAAAAGTGTTTCCATTTTCTTTTCCTTTCCTTTCCTCTCCTCTCCTCTCCTCTCCTCTCCTCTCCTCTCCTCTCCTCTCCTTTCCTTTCTTTTCTTTTCTATTTCTTTTTTTAATTTTGGAGAGAGAGTGCAATTGGGGGAGGGGGCAGAGGGAGAGAAAGAGAATCTTAAGCAGATGGGCCCAATTCCATGACCCTGAGATCATGACCTGAGCTGAAATCAAGAGTTGGACACTTAACTAAGCCACCCAGGCACCCTGTGTGTTTCTATTTTCATTTGTCTCAAAGTATTTTTTGATTTCCTCTTTGATTTGTTTGTTTACTCATTGGTTGTTCAGTAACAGTTTTTACTGTTTTACTGAACAGTTGTTCAGTAACAGTCTCCACATGTTTATGGGTTTTTTTTAGTTTTCGTCTTATAAATGATTTCTAGTTTCATACTATTGTGGTTGGAAAAGATGCTCCATGTCTTTTTAAACTTATTGAGACTTGTTTTGTGGCCTACCACATGATCTGTTCTAAAGAATGTTCCATGTGCCATTAAAAAAAAATGTGCATTCTGCAGTTTTGGGGTGAATTGTGCTGTATATATTTATTACATCCATCTGGTGTAGTGTGTTGTTTAAGGGCAATATTTCCTTATTGATTTTCTATCTGGATGATGTATCCATTGATGTAAATGGGGTATTGAAGTCCCCTATTATTATTGTATTAACGTCAATTTCTTCCTTTAGGTCTTTTAATACTTGCTTTAAATATTTAGATGCTACTGTGTTGGGCTTATAAATATTTGTAACTGTTGTATCATCTTCTTGGATTGGCTCCTTTGTCATTATGTAATGCTCTTCTTTATCTTTTGTTGTAAAGTTTATTTTGTCTGATATGAGTATTGGTACTTCAGCCTTCATTTTGGTTTTATTTGCATAGAGTACCTTTTTCCATCACTTTATGTTTTTAGTCTATATGTGACTTTAGATGTGAAGTGAGTTTCTTCCAGACAGCATATAGATGGATCTTATTTTTTTAGCCATTAAGCTTCCCTATGTCTTTTGACTGGAACATTTTAGTCCATTTTATTTAAAGTAATTATTGATTGGTATGTATTTACTGACATCTTAATTGTTTTTTGGTTGTTTTTTTAGTTCTTCTGTGTTTCTTTGTCCTTCCTTTGGTCTCTTCCCTTGTGATTTTATGGTTTTCTTTAGAGTTATGTTTGGGTTCTTTTGTCTTTATGTTTTGTATATCTGTTTCTGTTTTTGACATCATATTTTACATCTTTTTAAATTTTGTATCCCTTAACTACTTATTGTAGCTATAGTTGAGTTTAAGTTTTTAAAAAATGTTTATTTTTATTTTTAAAAATTTTTTTTTAACGTTTATTTATTTTTGAGACAGAGAGAGACAGAGCATGAATGGGGGAGGGTCAGAGAGAGGGAGACACAGAATCCGAAACAGGCTCCAGGCTCCGAGCTGTCAGCACAGAGCCCGACGTGGGGCTCGAACCCACGGACCGTGAGATCATGACCTGAGCCGAAGTCGGCCGCTCAACTGACTGAGCCACCCAGGCGCCCCCAAAAATGTTTATTTTTGAGAGAAGGAGAGTATGTGTGCATACATGTGCATGTGCAAGTTGGGGAGGGGCAGAGAGAGAGGGAGAAAGAGGATCTGAAGCAGGGTTTGCACTGATAGCAGAGAGCCCTATGCAGGGCTCAAACTCACGAACTGTGAGATCATGACCTGAGCCAAAATCGGATGCTTAATCGGATGCTTAATCGACTGAGCCACCCAGGTGCCCAAGTTTACTTTTTTTGTCTTTATCCTAAAACTAGCTTTTTAATTGGTTCATCTACTGCTGCCTTTACTATAGTTTTTGCCTTTATGAGTGAGATTTTTTTCTTTCATATATTTCCCTATTTTTAGTCATGGTACTTTATTTTCTGCTTGAAGAAGATCTTTTAACATTTCTTGTAAGGCTGGTTTAGGATGAATTCCTTTAGTTTTTGCTTGTCTGGGAAACCCTTTATCTCTCTTTCAATTCTGAATGACAGCCTTGCTGGGTATTTTTGGTTGTAAGTTTTACCTTTTCAGCACTTTAAATATATCCTGGTACTCCCTCTGGCTTGCAAAGTTTTTGCTGAAAAATGAGATGATCAGGGTGCCTGGGTGGTTCATTTGGTTTAGTGTAGTGTCTGATTCTTGATTTTTGCTCAGGTCGTGATCCCAGGGCCATGGGATCTATCCCTGCATCAGGCTCTGTACAGAGCATGGAGCCTGCTCGAGATTCTCTCTTTCTCTCAGTCCCTCTCCCCAGCTTGTGTGTGTGCTCTCTCTTTCTTTCTCTCTCTAAAGTAAAAATAAAATGAGCTGATCATCTTATGTAGTTTTCCTCATTTATTACTATTGTTTTTTTTATTGCTGCTTTCAACATTCTCTCATTAACTTTTGCTATTTTATTATTTATAATATGTCTTGTTGGAGCTCTTTGGGCCCATTTTATTAGGGGCTCTTTATGTTTTCTGCATTTGGTATGTATTTCCTTTCCCAAGTTAGGGAAGTTTTCAGGCATTATTTCTTCAAATTTTCTGGCAGTTTTCCTCTCTCTTTTCCTTCTGGGACCCATATAATGAGAATGTTGTATGCTTGTTGTTCCAGAGGGCCCTTAAAACTATCCTCCTTAAAAAAATCTTCTTTGCCTTTCTCATTGTATAATTTCAACTGTTCTCTCTTCCAGATTGCTGATTCATCCTTCTCTCTTATGTAATTTGCTTTTGGTTCTTTTTAGTGTATTTTTCATTTCAGTTATTCCTCAGCTCTGATTGGTTCTTTTTTAATATTTTCTTTCTCTTTGTTGAAGTTCTCACTGTGTTCTTCCATTTTTCTCCTGTATTTGGTGAGCATCTTTATGACCATTACTTTGAACTCTTTATCAGGTAAATTACTTGTCTTCTTTTCTTTAGGTTTTTCTTTTTTTCTGGTGTTTGGAATGTATTTCTCTGTCTCATTTTGTTTGACTTTCTGTGTGTGTTTGTATGAATTAGCTAAAAGAGCTAACTTTCTTGGTATTGAAGGAGTGGCCTTGTGTAGGACTGCCTGCTGTGTAGGCAGTGTGCCCGATGACTTTGGCAGGCTGGCTAGAGCTGGAGTGGGCATGGCTTGGAGGTCCTGGGACATGTGCTGTGGCTACCTCTGTGGAAATGGTGGAGCTGGAGTGGGTGTAGGCTGGGTATGTCCTATGTGGATGTGCTATGCTGGGCTGCCTTTGTGGAATGGCTGGATTTGGCATAGGCCCATTGGGTTCTGGAGGGTGTTATGTCAGGGCTGACTTGGCAGGATGGCTGGAGCTAGGGCTGACATGGCTAGGGACCTGTGTACTGTGTGGGGGCTGTCTTTGAGGGATAGCTGGAGCTGGTGTGGGCCAGAGGTCTAGAGTGTGCTGGGGTGGCCCTAGCAAGTTGGTAGAGTACCTGGACCCTGGTCTTGTTTATGGTATGAAGGTGGATGTAGAATGTAAAAATGCCTCTTAACCCCAGTGAGAGTTCCAGTGGTTTTATTACCTATTTATTCAATGCTCTAGTATGAGTAAATGTATTTCCTTCATTTACAGTTTATTTGCCTTTTAAACTGCTATGCCTGGGAGCAGGTGAGTCAGTGTGCTGGCCTCTCATCAATACCCTTCTCTCCTCTAGTCACCTAGTCAGGAGTGGGGTTCCTGTTTTATCCATATTTCTCCTACTTTTTCCTATTGGTCCCTTTACCATTTGTTGTGTAGAAGCTGTGTAATCAGCCCTGTCTTCTTCCAGAGGAATTGTCTCTATATAGGCCTAGATTTAGCATGTGAGAGGAGGTGAGTTCAGAGTCTTATGTTGCCATGTTGGACCCTCTTAGCAAATTTTAATGCTTTCTTATGTTGCCATGTTGGACCCTCTTAGCAAATTTTAATGCTTTCAGTCTGTTCTGTATTTTAGTTACAAGGGTGAGTGATCTCTTTTTTCTTTTGTTATTATATTATAAACATTAGATTGTGTGCTCTTTGAGAGAAGGGTGCTAATATAGGTTTTTAAAAACTGAGATAAAATTAACCATTTTCTCCACTTTAAAGTGTACAGTTTAGTGGTTTAATTCATTTACAATGTTGTCCAACTATTACCTTATATTATTCTGGAATATTTCCATCACTCCCAAAAGAATCCTTGTTCTTCTCAGTTCCCCTCTTTGCCCATACACTGGCAGCCATTAATCTTCCTTCTGTCTCTATGAACCTACCTTTTGGGACATTACATGTAAATGAAATCATATAACATGTGGCCTTTGTGTCTGGCTTGCTTCATTTGATATTTGTTTTCATGTTTCATCCATGTTTTAGCATATATCAGTATTTCATTCTTTTTAATGGCTGCACAATATTCCATTGAATGGATATATCTATACATCCATATATATCCCTGTATATCGAGGTATATATATATATATATATATGTGTATATATATATACCTTAATATAGGTTCAGCAGTTGGTGATGTTTGCATGATTTCCAGCTTTTGGCTGTAATGGTGCTATAAGCATTTGTATATAAGCTTTTCCATGAACACGTGTATTAAAGAATTTGGCCTTGCCCAAACAGAAGTTTGACCTTTGTCTTCAGCTTCTGGGAGGTAATCTGTATTATACCTGATAGGATTATTTTTATTTTAGTGTGCTTGAGTTGGGGGGTGGGGAAGTTGGGACACTGGTTACATAAACAGTTTTAGGGTAGGGACTGTCTACACTAGAGACAGTCTGGTGTCATTTAAGGTAGGAGCTTTGAGTCCCAATGGTATTAGTTGACCTGGAGACTGAGTTCAACCACCTGGGCAATTAGTCATTCTGTCATGCGTATGTAATGCATCTCCAGTTAAAACTCTGGACACTGAAGCTGGGGTAAACTTCCCTGGTTATTAATACTCTGTGTGCATTATCACACACTGATGCCAGGAGGGTAATGCATTCTGACTTCACGGGAAAGGACCATTGGAGGCTTTGTGTTTGGAAGCACCCCCCCCCCACCCCCCCAACCCCGCTCTGCTCTGAATTTCTTCCTTTGCCTGATTTTAATCTGTAATAAAGCATAATAACTTTTACATGATAAACTGTAGTAAATCGTTTTCTATAACAAATTGTAATCATGATTATAATAGCTTTCAGTAAGTTCTATGAGTCATTTTGACAAATTATTGAACTTCAGAGTGGTTTTAGAAACTGCCCAAACTAGTTAGTTGTGGAAGAGAGGCAGTCTTAAGGCCTGTTCCTTCAGGCATTGTAGTTGACTAATTCCAGGCAACATGTTTTCAATTATCTTGGGTATTTACCTAGGAATAGAGTTGCTGCATCATATGGCGATTCTACCTTTAGCTCGTGAGGAACCACTGAACTATTTTTCTTTTCTTTTCTTTTTTTTAATGTTTATTTATTTTTGAGAGAGACAGAGACAGAATGTGAGTGGGTTAGGGGCAGAGAGAGAGGGAGACACAGAATCAGAAGCAGCCTCCAGCTCTGAGTTGTCAGCACAGGGCCCAACGCAGGGCTCGAACTCATGAGCTGTGAGATCATCACCTGAGCCGAAGTCAGACACTCAACCGACTGAGCCACCCAGGCGCCCCTGAACTATTTTTCACATTGTATGTGTCATTTTCCATTTTCCATTCCTACCAGCAATGTATGAGGGTTCCAGTTTCTCTACATTCTTAGTGACCCTTATTTTCTGTTTTTATTGTTGATGTTTGTTTTAAATTATAGCCATCCTGATGGGCATACAATGATGTCTTGTGGTTTTGATTTGCATTTCTCTAATGACTAATGATATTGAGCATCTTTTCATGTCCTTATTGATCATCTGTATATATTCTTTGGAGAATTGACTGTTCAGATCCTTTGCACATTTTAAAGTTATTTGTCTTTTGTTGATTTCTAAGAGTTCTTTATATATTCTGGATTCTAGGCCCTTACCTTGTATGATTGGTAAGTATTTTCTCCTATTTGCCATGTTGCCTTTTCACTTAATTTCTACTGTTTTCAAAGCACAAAGTTTTACATTTTGTGGAAGTCAAACTTAACCTTTGTTGCTTGTGCATTTGGTATTGTGTTTAAGAAACCATTGCCTTTAGGGCACCTGGGTGGCTCAGTCGTTAAGCATTTGACTCGTAGTTCATGAGTTTGAGTCCCACATCGAGCCCTGCTTCAGGTGAGCTTGTGCCCTGCTTGGTGAGAGCACGAGCCCTGCTTTGGGTAAAACATGAGCTCTGGGTGAGCCCCACTTCTCTATTTCTTTCTCTGCCCCTCGCTCACTTGTGCCTGCTCTCTCTCTCAAAAAAAAAAAAAAAAAAAAAAAAAAGAAACCATTGCCTTAATCACGGTCACAATGATGTACACCTGTTTTCTAAGAGTTTCAGCTCTCATATTTAGGGCTTTGACCCATTTTGAGTTTAATTTTATATATGAAATCAGATAAAATCACAATTTTATTCTTTTGCATTTGGATATCCAGTTGTCCCAGCATCATTTGTTGAAAAGACTGTTCCCAATTGCTTCTCATTATTAGAGTTAAGTGTTAAATTGAAAAGAATCAAAGAGTCCAATTTTATAATATTCTTTGGTAATGTATTCCAGTTTTCTCTAAGAATTACTTAAAAAAAATTTTTTTTTAATGTTTATTCATTTTTGAGAGACAGAGAGGGACAGAGTGCGAGCAGGGGAGGGGCATAGAGAGAGGGAGACACAGAATCCAAAGTAGGCTCCAGGCTCTGAGCTATCAGCACAGAGCCCGACACGGGGCTGACCCTACAAACTGAGATCATGACCTGAGCTGAAGTCAGATGCTCTAAGAATTACTTTTTAAAATATTCAGTTTAGGGACATCTGGGTCGCACAGTTGGTTAAGCGACTGACTTCGGCTCAGGTCATGATCTCACAGTCTGTGATTCTAGTCCCACATCTGGAGCCTGCTTCAGTTTCTGTGTCTCCCTCTCTCTCTGCCCCTCCTCAGCTTGCACCCTGTCTCTGTCTCATTCAAAAATAAATAAATGTTAACATTTAAAAAAAAATATTCAGTTTAAATTTCATTTGCTTTTTACTTTAATGAAAATTGATAGTTTTGTAGGTTATTCTTACCCTTTTTAGAAGTTTTAAAAAAGTAAAACTTTAAAAAAGTAAACAAGTCCTGCATTTTTGGGGGCAGCTTTTATAAATCAGAAAAATAGACTTATTCCTTTTATAATATTTTGTAATAGTTTTACACAGCATTATTTTGACATTTTTTTGTTTTTTTTTCTCCCATTTAGCTTATAGGTGTGTCTTTATGATCTTTTTGTAATGTTTATTGTATTGCTTCTTTCTCTTAACTTTTTAAAGTTTTAAATTTTTTTAAATTTAAAAATTTTCAAATTTTAAATTCTTAAATTTTTAAAATTCCAAATTTTGAGAAAATTTGAAAGAATAGTACATGAATGTCAAATTACCTTTCTTCTAGATACATCAGTTATTAATATTGTACCACATTTGTGTGTATTTTCTCTCTCTCCATCTGTCTGCTTTTTTATCTGATGTTGTAGACATCATGCTTTCACCCACAAATTCTTTTGCATGTGTCTCCTAAAAACAAGTATATTCTCCTACATAACTATAATACCAGTATTACTCCCAATAAAGTTTAATATTGTCAAATATGATAGTATCAAATATACATTAAATACTAATATACGTATATATTTACCTCTTCTCAAACTATTATTTATGGCTATATTTTTCTTTTTGGTTTTCAGATTTAAGCTCTAATCGAGGATCATACATTACGTTTGGTCTTTATTTTTTTTTTATTCCTTTACTACACAACCATCTCCTGGCTTTTTTTTTTTTTTTTTTTTTTTTTTTTTTTAGGTTATTGACTCTTTTTTAAGATCCCATGCCACTTTTCTGTAGATTTCCTACCATTTGGATTTGTCTGATTATTTTTTCATGATTAGATTCAGGTTAAACATTTTTTGCCTAGAATACTACCTTGGTGATAAAGATGCATATTTTAGAATTTGTTGAATAACTTCTAGGAGAATAACACTAATAAATGGAATATTTCATTCTCCACTACCCCTGGCAAATAAACCCAATTAAATAAAATTAAGACAGTCAAAGAATCTGTAGTTATTGGGAACATCAGACTTCAAATTTTTGACTTGATGTTTTTCACACTGTGGCAAACTTAGTTTTTAATTAAAAAAAATTTTTTTTTAACATTTATTTATTTTTGAGATATAGCGGCAGAGCATGAGCAGGGGAGGGGGAGAGAGAGACACACACACACACAGAATCCGAAGGAGGCTCCAGGCTCTGAGCTGTTTGTTAGCACAGAGCCCGATGCGGGGCCTGAACTCACGAACTGTGAGACCATGACCTGAGCCGAAGTCGGATGCTGACTGAGCCACCCAAGAGCCCCAAGCTTTTAATTTTTTAAATTAATTAAAAAATTTTTTTTGAAAGAGCAAGGGGCAGAGAGAAAGAATTCCAGGAGGGGTAGAGGGAGAGTGAGAGAGAGAGAGACAGAGAGGGAGAGAGAGAGAGAGGGAGAAGTGGGGCTCACCCAAAGCGGGGCTCGAGCTCACAAACTGTGTGTGAGATCATGATCTGAGCCAAAGTCAGATGCTTAATGACTGGGCCACCCAGGCTCCCCTTAGTTTTTTTTAAATTATCACTTTGATTATATGAAATGCTAGCCTACTGGAAGAGCACTGGTCTGGATGGCAGAAAACTTGGGTGCAGGAGATCTGAATTATTTTACTTATTTGTTTAAGAAAATACTTATTGATCACTTCCTTATATCGTACAGTTGCTGTGTATGAGAGTTGGATTCCAATATTTATTGCATTCGGCCTTTAGGATGTCATTTACTTTTTCTAGAACAGGTATAATAGTAGAAGCCTATTATAGTCCATTGAGGAATAACATAAAAGAAAGTAGAAAGACTAAATGCATACCAGTCCTTAGGTTAGATGTAGACATTAGAAGACTGAATTGAGGGAATTTCTTGTCTTTTTTCTCTTCTACTACCTCCTTCCCCTCTTTCTCTCTTCTTTTCTTCCTTTAATATTGAGGCTGATGGTAAGGAACTACTAGTGAGGTTGAAATACAAAGGAGAGGAATAATTAGCATTATAAGATAGTAGAAAATGGGAATAAGAGAACACAGCTGGACTGATAAGCTTTAAATAGGTGAAGCCATACCATTTCATTTAAGAGGAAATGTGTAGAAATTAGTGAAGGTATATAAGAGAGGGTTAGGAAATTGAAGGAGTCTGTTGGCTTTTATTTTTACTGATAATATGAGTTAACTTCATCTGCTAATAGTGAATTTGGGCAAGAGATTTGAAAAGAGATGAGGGTTTGTAGTTGACCAAGAATAAATAAAAGAATTGATGAGTAGTTTTAGTAGTTTTGAGAGCCTCAGAATGGGTTTAATTGAGCCAATTCTTCACTTCTGCATTTTCACCATCAGATTTTCCCCATATGAAGAAGTAGAAGTGAATTGTGTGGAAGCTGATTTGAAGATTGGAGGTTTGAAGGAGCTGTGGGGTGAAGGATAAAGAGGGGATGGGAATTTAGGGTGCTAATGAGAGGACAGTGAAATGATTGATGATTGCTAGTCTGTGGAGAAGAGGAGCATGTGGTCAGGAAGAAATGATAGACTCAGTAAAAGTAGAGGGATGGGTCATGGGATGCTTTGGTAAGGTTAAAGAATAGGTAAGAGATAGGTATTTACTGCCAGAGATTGATGTTTAGTTTGAGATGGAATTAAGTATGAGTGATGCCAAGGTCCAGGTTGGGGTCACTGGGAATGGAATATTGAGATGAATGTAATTGTATTTGTTTACGGGAAGATTAGGCAAGGTGTGCACATTATATAAATTGTGTCTTGAAATTGCCCAGGATAATGGCAAGATTTGTGTTGGTAAGGGAGAAGGTTCTTAGAGCTTAAGGCTTCGTCGATTATGGGGAGTGCGGAAGAAATGGGTTTGATAGAACATTACAGTCTAGCATAGCTGGATGGCATGTCCCTCAAGGAGAAGTGGATTTTATGCAGATGGAGGAGTATAGCCTAGAAGCAGCAATAAGAGAGCTAGGAGAATATTGACCCTTCTCTCTTTCTGGTGTGTATGGAGTGTTAGAGAAAGGGCCACATTCTTTAAATTGGATATTATAGAGCAAGTAGTTTTAGCAAGAGAAATCAAAGTTTGTACTGTTAATGATTCAGAGGTGCAAGACTATATAGAATATTTAAAAAATGAAAGTATGAAGGTTTCAGAGAGCCCCGTAGAATTGATTGGGAATAAGAAAGAAGCAGGGTGATAGATTGAGGGTTGGTGGTTTCAAGACTCACTGTGATAGGGTCCCTGTATATTGTAGGATTAGGAAAAACAAGCAATAATGTTTGTTTAATTTTGAATGGGAGAAAAACATATTAGTGAAATTACTGAAATGTAATACAGTTAAAAATGATAAATATAGCCTGGCAATTTTTCACTGTTAAAAATGAAAATGGGTTAATTCCAATTTGCATGTAGCAGTATGTCCACTGGGTGTCACTGTGGCCTCATATTTAGTTATATAAATAAACTGCTATAAGAGCTCTGTGTTTGTGGAGTCAGTATTATATGGGTCTTTTCTCTGCTTATTTTTCCTTTTTGCAGTGAATTTTGCTAATATTTTTTTTCTGTTTATTTGTAGGTACAGTTATTTATCACCACTGCAAATAAAGGAGTTACTTATCCCTAAACTGGCTGCTCCAAACTGCCTTGTTATTACTTGGGTGACCAATAGACAGAAGCACCTGCGTTTTGTAAAGGAAGAACTTTATCCTTCTTGGTCTGTTGAGGTAGTCGCTGAATGGCACTGGGTAAAAGTAAGTTCAGAAATTAACTTATTTGTTATTATATAGCGTGCCATGTAAGTCACATAACTTACACATAAATGTAGTATGTAATTTTTAATGCTTAGCATGTTACTGCTCTACTCCTTTAACACGGTCTAATTAAAACTTTTACTTTGATACTTTTTTTTTTTTTTTTACTAAATACTTTTATTTTCTTATTCTCGGAGGCTTTTTGCTTATTTGTTCTGTGTCTTTTTATAGTAGAGTCCCAACGTGCTGGCCTTAGGAAGTCACTCAGGGAGATATCAGGATGACATTTTAAAAAGCTCTGATGTCTGTAGTTTAAAAACAACAAACAAAAACTTTGGAAAATCTGTTTAGCACTAAACATAGAAATAGTCTTACCCTTCATTTTCTTCCTCTTTTCACATCCACAATTTCAGTCACCGTTTGCAACTTCTTTCCTTCTTTTTTTTTTCTTTTTCTTTTTTCTTATGTTGCTGGGGATGGGAGAGAGAATACCCAAGTAACTCAGCATTGGAAGAGGTGGAAAGAACCAAGAACCTTACATACTTTGAATTTTAACATAGGTCCTCAGTGCCTATGTGCTGCTATGCCTATTTTTGAAAGAAATGATTCCAACTCTTGGATTGGTTGACTGGTCTTTAATATCTCTGCTTGCTATAAAAATAAAAAAATACAGAAAAATAAGGCATCAGTTCAGAGTCCGTTGGACATCTTTTTAAAGATTATTAATCTTTAAAGTCTACTTAGATGAATCCTGCAAAAGCACTCCTATATTTTAAAAAGATAAGCCAACTCGTCAATTGAATGTTTAATATTTATATAGCTGATATATTCATTTTAGACAGGAGAGTTCTATGTTTATGTTCTTCCTATGTATTTTGTAGTCTACTGGTATATCTTCTTTTATTTTTTAAAGTTTATTTATTTATTTTGAGAGAGAGTGAGCATGAGTAGGAGAGGGGCAGAGAGGGAGAAAGAGAATCCCAAGCAGGCTCTGTGCTGTCAGTGCAGAGCCTGACATGGGGCTTGATCCCACGAACCGTGAGATCATGACCTGAGCCAAGATCAAGAGTTGGGACCCTTGACCAACTGAGCCACTAAAGACTCTTCTACTGGTATATCTTCTAAAAGCTGTGTATATTGTTTATTTGCACCTATTTTAATGGACTTGGAAAACAAACATTAATAGTTGTATCTGTGCTTTCATGTTGTACTCTGGGCTAAGCTTTGGTTGATTTGGTTGATGTGGACATGGACAGGAATATAAAACCCATTCTACCTTGTACATTATTACAGGTTTTTTATTGTCAGAAACTGGGGCCAAAGTCAGGGAAAAGGTACCTTCTGAAATCAAAACCAATAAAATGTTAGCACATAAAATCTAAGATTATTTGTTTGTAGTAGTAATCCGTTCTGAGAGATGATATGATAAGCCTAGAGTTTAAGACAAAAATGCAGTAAGTGATACGAAACACTATTAGGTAACTATAGGTACTGTTGTAACAGAAGGAGTAATTTGCATGGAATATAGAAGATATCCAAAGAATAAGAACTTGTCTGTATTTGTACAGCACTATGTGAAAGAGATCTATCTCTTATGGGTCCTAGAGGTGATAAAAGGACTTTACCGATTTGGCTTTTTAGGTATCTTGATGTTGAGTAAAGTGTTCCATAGATAATAGATATGAATATTCTGATAGTGAAAATATGTATTTCAATGGTTAATAAATTGATATTGTTATTATAAATAGTGTTTTCAGTTTGATTAGTTTAAGTGAGTCTTTGAGAGTATAATAACTCCAGGTGAAATGGTAAAATTGAATTTCTGGATTTATAATGCCAAGGGATTAGACTAAGTATTGTCTATTTTATCAATCCCTGAGTTGTTTTATTACTAATTCTCGCTCTGACAATGTTTATGACACTATTTTCTATGAAGGAATATACTTTATTGTAATCTACTTATTTATATTATCAGTAATCAGTAAATGTTATTTGAGTGAATAAATGAATTAATGATGACATGGCTTCCAGGAATAAATTTTAATGGAAAGTAGATTTTTATGTGTAAAGTGATAAATATTTTAGTCCCTTATAGTTGCTCTGTCTGATGTGATAGTCACTAACCATATGTTGCTCTTCAGCACGTGAATTACGGCTGTTCAAAATTGAATTGATGCTAAGTGTAAAATGTACATTGGATTTCAAAGGCAGTATGAAAGAAAAAATTGACATACCTCAGTAACTTTTTGAATTGATTACATATTAAAATAATATTTTGGATATGTGAAATTAAGCTAAATATATAATTAAAATTATTTTTACCATATGCTTCCAACTTTTTTTTTAATGTTTATTTATTTTGAGAGAGTGTGTGCATGTGCGCACTAGGGAGGGGCAGAGAGAGAGGGAGGGAGAGAGAATCTCAAGCACGCTCAGCGCTGTCAGTGCAGAGCTGAAGTGGGGCTTGAACTCATGAACCATGAGATCATGACCTGAGCTGAAATCAAAAGCCAGACACAACCGTTTGAGCCACCTAGGCACTCCAACTTCTCACGTTTTTAATGTTGCTAGTAGAAAATTTAAATTACAAATGCGGTTTGTATTTGTGGTTTACATTATATTTTTATTAACACTAGCCTAGAGGTTTAATAATTTTTTTTTCTTTGGTGGAAATTGTATAGTGTTAGATAAAAAGCCAGACTCTTTCCTGGGTATTTACAGATGTATGGTTTAATTTTGTTTTGTTTTTTTGACTCCTCCTATCAGATCACCAATTCAGGAGAGTTTGTGTTCCCATTAGATTCTCCACACAAAAAGCCTTATGAAGGTCTTGTACTGGGGAGAGTTCGAGAAAAAACTGCCGTACCGTTAAGGTAGGAAAGATGATTTTTCAAAACTGTATAAATGTATACAATTATACATTTTATAAAATTAATGGCATAATGATCATTGATTTTCCTTAAATTTTTACATTTTTGAAAATCTGAAAATGGCCCAGACCAGAAAAGTATGAATGGTATGGCACATGAAATTTTATATTATCCTTTGTTTTATATAGTGTGTAACTGCCATTATTGAAGAAAAGGAAATTATCACTAATGTCTCAATACTTAAATTGTTGATTTTGATTATTTTTTCTATTCTTGAATTTATTTTTAAATTCAGATAGTATTTGAAAAGTAAAAAAAAAATCAAGGCAACTGTGGCTTATATATGAAAAATTTTCCTTTAAAGTATAATTTACATTGTTGTTTTGTTTTAATTAGGAGTGCAGATGTAAAAGTGCTTCCTATTCCAGATCACAAGTTAATTGTCAGTGTGCCCTGTACTCTTCACTCACATAAGCCACCGCTTGCTGGTATGTTTTTATAAAATAGAATTGTTATGACTTCTGTCAAATTGAGAAAAGGATTAAATTTAGTATTTGGTGTAGACATTTGGAAATTAAATCAGATGTTTATTTTTATTAGTTCTCTAAAATTTTATAGGAGAATTTATGAATAGTGTTTTTTGTTTTTATTTTGCTGCAAAAGCTTTATTTTCATTTGGTCCATGACTTGAGAGGGGGCTCCATGATGGTTAAAGAGCTGCCTAGTGGCTGCAGGGAGAGGTACAGGCAGAAGCTCTGACATCAGGGGGTGTGGAGGGGCCCCTCAAAGGCTGCTGGGCTCCAGAGGCTCCTAATTGTGCTTGAGGGTGAGCCTTTCAAAGAGATACTTGGCCTTGCCCAGCCCAGCTGGCAGCCATCCAGCCTGTGGAGGTTAGTTAGGTGGTTACCCAACTTCTTGATGAATTTTACCTCCTCATGTGGAAGTGGCTCTCTGGGAAGTTACAGAGATGGGGATTTGTGTACACAGAGCCCAGAGCATGCATATCTAGAAGGGCTTGGTTCAGGTTCTTCTTCAGGGCCATGACAACTTCCATGGCAACGAGGGCTTTGCCTCACTCATACTGGGAGGGTTTCTTCATGCTTTGGCAGATGGCACAGCTGCTGCACTGGTTTTGCGTCTTCCAAGAGATGCTTGGCCAACTTGTGGAAGAAGTGCCCAGGCCCTCCAAAGTCATATTGTCACAGTCAAAATAGAAGCCCTGAGAGGTAGGTGTAGGAGGCCCACAGATCCAGGTTGATCAGGTGGTTGACACCTCAGTAGAATAATTCTGACAAATCTGGGAGCTCATTGTTGGTCAGCAATAAGGAGCTAACCACAAAAAATGGTGTTGGCTGGTCCTAGAGGTTGTGCCTGGTAAGAAGGTTGGAAAGTAGTTAGAAGGTGGTCAGAGACTGGTTCCATCTAAGGACTGTTGAATAAGATTATGAACTGTTGATGCGCCGCATAGGTTCATTTTATTTCACCTCTGCTTTTCCCCTTAATACCATTTATGTAGCTTCCCCTTGGTTGTTACTCCCCCACTGTCCTTGATAGACCGATGGGGCATCTGAGGACTGTAGTTCTACTAGTGGCTTTATTTTACTATGAGGGCTCTGTCCCTAGCTTGTTCTGAAATCAGGTGCTTAGAATAGCAGTCAGAGACATGGTTAGAATCCCCTTGATACTTGGTAGAGACTCAGTTTTATGTTGAGGTAGTGTTGCTTTTCTGAACCTCCGGAAAGGTAATTGCTGCAGGCTACAGTTCTTACTAGTCTTAATGCGTTGGTGTAATGTTCATCATTCAGCGAAACTAAGCACCAAGGAATAGTGGAAAGGTTTGGATTTGGAGATTGACTAACATGAGTTTGAATCCTGACTCTGCTACTATATGTTACTCTAACATGTTCTACCTGAAAGTCCTCATTTAAAGAGAGACTAATGGTGTTTAATCTTTTAGAGTTGTGAGGATTGATTATAATGTATTTGAAATTCTGTAGCATATAATGGAAGGTTAGTGTATGCTTAATTTTTCAAGTGATAGTTTAAAAAAATAGAATTGTAAGTTCATGAGAGACACCAAATTTGATATGAGTTATCTATTAAAATTTTTCTTTAGGAATATCTATTGTATTGATTTTGTGATCCTCACTTAAAAAACCAAAAACTTTCAAGATGCTGCTCAGGAAAACTATAAGGTTCCCAACCTATCATATTATTTTGTAGAATATGGGATAGAGCTAGAATACATAGGAAAGTGAATATAAATTCCCAAGGTAATTTATATTGATAACACTTAGAATTTCTTTTATCTTAAATTGCTTATACAGAAGAGACTTGTAGTGTTGTAGTGTTACTTCATTTGAAAAATATTCAGATGTTTACCTGATGATCCATTCTTTGACTTAGAGAAATGCTGAATGAGTAATTGTCTTTAAGCCGTGTACTATCGTAGACTCTTTAATGCATTAAATATGTGACTTAAATGAAAAGTGAGATTGTACTGTTCTTTGAGAAGAAAATAATGGTTGGCACCAGTTATATTTGATGGAGGAAATCTAATTTGTATTCTTTTCATTTGAATTTTATCAGTTAAGTATCAAAGAATAATTTAGTGTTTTTCTTAGGGATTTTTTTTTTTTTTTTTTTTTAGTTTTTATTTATTTAAGTAATCTCTACACCCAGAATGGGGCTCGAACTTATGACCCTGAGATCAAGAGTTGCATGCTCCTCCTACTGAGCCAGCCAGGTGCCCCAGGGCTTATGTTTTTACTTTTAAAAATCTAAATGCTAAGACCTAAACTTTCATTCCAAAATTATAGTTAAAATATTCATCAATTCCTTTTACATAGAATAAAATAATGTTTAAATATTAGTCTTAAGAAGCAAGGTTTTAAAATAGTAAGTAAAAATTAGTCTTTTATTAATGCTAATAAAAATTAGTCTTATAGCCTATGTATGAAGTGTAGTTCTGCCATATTCCCAGTAGAGAGCAGCACAAACATATTTTTAGGATTTGGAACATTTGAAAAGAAAGATTTTTTGGGGGAAAAAATCTACATGACTTGATATATGTAATCCTTATGTTTTAGTTAGGTAGTGGTAGACAAGAAGTATTTGTAATTCTGTATTTTTGAATTCATGTTACTATGTCTAGCAAGTGCATGTACAGAAGTACAGAGCCATACAAACTAAAGCCACCAAAAAACAGCTTTCAGATTTCTGACTGTAATTTACTCTGAAATTATAACTCTGGGATTTGGGATACTACATGTCCTATATATATGCTTAGAACTTACATGTAAAGGTTCTTAAACTGTTTTGTGCAAATTTGTAAGATGAAATGTTCTTTTACTTCTAGAAACACTAAGATTTTTAAAAATTTTTAATTGATTTCTACTGCTAACTATAAAAAAAGTTTTAAAAGATACATATATAAGTCATAAATAGCTATAACTTATCACATAACCTTATAAATGTTTATTAAATTTAAAGATTTAAGGTGGGAAAATTATGAAAGTATTTGAATCAAAATTGGTTTTCATATTTTACCTTAGAGGAATCTCTACTCCCTTTTACTACTTTATTCACTAACAGTTTCTGTCTGAAGAGTAAAACACAGTTTGATGAGATTTTGTGCACAGGTGTTCGAGCTGCTTCTCCCCCTCCCCACCCCCACCCGGCCCTGCCCCTTTGCTCCTAGAGCAAAAGAGGAATGACTGGCTATGTACGGATTATTTCCTCTTCTGTGGTTAGTAGCTTGTTTTACTAATGTCTGATGTTATGTAATTACCTTAAGTATGTGTATATATCATATTCATACTTAAATTTATACATTGGAATTTACTTTTTAAAAATAGAGATATAATTGACATATAATATTAATTTCAGATATACAACACAATGGCTCGTGTATGTATATATTGAGAAATAGTCACTGATCACAAGTCTAGTTAACATCCATTACCACACATAGTTATAAAATATTTTTCCTTGTGGTTAGAACCTCTAAGATCTCGAGTTTACTTTTAAATTGATACTTAAGATTAGAAAAGAAAACATTTTCATTAATTTACTCTCATTTCTTTTGCTTTGTTTTGAAATGTGGTTAACATTTTAAAAACATTGCTCCTTGATTTTCTAGTTTTCTCAACCAGAAAAAAAAAATACACATGCAGAAATGTGTTACCTTGGGAAAGTAGGAAGTAGAAAATGGGTTTAGGTTTTATGTATTGTATTTGTCAACTCCAAGTACATGGCCATCGTTTTCTACTAGCTTATGTACTCTTAGAAAACATGGATAACTGTTTCCTTTGTTAAATTCCATAGCACTAATTATAGTGAGTGCTCAGAATAGTAAACAATTTTGACTGTCTGACTCCAGTTTAGACTCCAGATTAAGGGTCTAAAATAGAGTTGCTAACATCTTTGTGCCTAAAAACTGAAAAATTGAACAAATAAGCAAAAACAAACAAAACCTTCCTTCACTATAACCTTAGATGACAGTAAAAGTGAATTGAGGTTGGTAAGGCATTGAATTCATGAGGAAAAAATAGAAATGTGATATAGGTTTATTGTCCTCTAAGACTCTGGGGAAATTTTATTTCAGGCTTAATAACATTTAGTTATAATTATACACTTAAAAAAGAACTAGAAGTCTCATGTTGGCATCTCCTAAAAACTATCAAAGCCCAAATTTGAGTTCAGTTGGGTTATAGACAATGAGTACTTCATAAATTCCTTGATTTTTGATGAATAAGACCAATGGTTTTAAACAAATAAACCGTTATTTTGCTGTGAGAGCAACTGGAGAACATTATGAAACATGTTTTTAAATATATTTTCTTTCTTAAAAAAATTTTTTTAATATAATTTATTGTCAAATTGGTTTCCATACAACACCCAGTGCTCATCCCAAGTGCCCTCCTCAATGCCCATCACCCACTTTCACCTCTCCTCCACCCCCATCAACTCTCAGTTTGTTCTCACTATTTAAGAGTCTCTTAGGGTTTGCCTCCCTCCCTCTCTGTAACTTTAAATACATTTTCTTTTAAATTTTACCTATATCAAGTACTCCTAAGGAATACTTATCATTCCTAAAGGGAATTTGATAGATTTCTTCTAAGCTCAATCTTGTATAGCAGTTAAGAACTATATTTAGAAAATACTCTTCTGGTGACTTTTCATCCCTCAATTATTATTTTCATACCCAGTTCCTGTAATGTTAATATAGCTAACCAGAACATGATCAAGGTTAAATTGATTTAAATATTGTCATCCAAATGAACATGTACTTTAAAAAAAGGCTTCTATGGTATATTCTTTCTGTCACTGTATATCATAGCATTTAGTCACCATATATATGATGTACTTTTTTTCTCAAAAATAAAGTTTTCAGTAGTTATTAATACATATATACATTAAATAAAAAATACTTATCTGTGGAAATAGTATGGTGAAATTTTAGGTAAAAAGGGTCTATAATTTGGAAATGAGGGAATGTACTATATCCGGTTATAGCTAAGAGGATATTGTTATATTTGTTAGTTATGTGTTCTCAATATTTTTATTGATGCCTAATTTTTCATTTACTGCTCTTTTGGTAGTATATATGCTTGCAGACACTTATATTTTTATCTCAGTTTTTTAAGTGAATTGTTTTTGTATTGTTCCTATACACTTATTTTTCATGCGTGGATTACATTTATTAAAAAATTAAGTTAGTACTCAGGAGATGTGTCAGTATTGGAAAATTGAAAAGTCACCTGTGTGGGTGTTAAAATCCTTATTTCTCATCTACAAATGAAACCTGATAAGTTAGGACTTCTGAAAGTTCTGATGGTATTATCCCCAATCTCAGGAGTGCTCATTTCAAATGATTTCTAACTATAAATAGTAAAGCCCGTGATGAAATCCTTGAAATTAATTAGCTATCCTCCTCCCCACCCCTTTTTAAAAAGGAAACATCCCTGTTCTTTGCTTTTAACTGCTAAAAGGAAATTGATTCCTTTCTTAATAATAATTTTTGTGTTTTTTTTCTCTTTTTTGGACAGAGGTTCTAAAAGACTATGTCAAGCCAGATGGGGAATGTTTGGAATTGTTTGCTCGAAATTTACAGCCGGGTTGGACTAGTTGGGGCAATGAAGTTCTCAAATTTCAACACATGGATTATTTTGTTGCTCTGGAGTCTAGAAGCTGACTGTGGTCTTAAAGTTGTGATTTTCTTCAGTTTTTCCCCACCCCTTCTTCCTTCATTCTAACTGATTGTTCCTTTTCTTACCAACCAGTATGCTTAGAAATGTAAACAGGACTTGGTTTTTCTGCAAAAGACCATAAGTGACTAGTCTTTATGTAATTTTGAGATGAATTTACTTCAGTTGCATTAGTATTCCCCATTATTCCAGATTCACTGTAAATAAAAAGGCAAGCAGTTAGAAAAACGACAAGACTTTGTTATTGAAAAAGTTCAGAAAGCATGCACTGTGGACCAGAGGTCCTAATTCTGCCCATGGATATGTTTTGTTTGGCCCTGTGGTGTTGTAAAAAAAATTTAAACCACCATTCTAAAAAATGAGGGAATTTCACATAAAGTCTAGATTTCTGCTTTTCTTTAAACATCAGAAACTCTGGCTGCACTGTGGTCTGTATTCTTTCCTGGCATCAGTAAGTAGGAACCACTGGTAGCAGCTCACTTGGGAAGGGACCTGTGTTTTGCAGTTTACTCCATGCTACTCACTTGTGTTGTCTACTTGGCCCTTGTGCAACCTAAATTTATGACCTTCGGTATACTGTTACATTCTGGAAAAAATACTGAAAGACCTACCAAGTCATCATTGTGTTGTGTTTATGAAACATTTTAGAGGGTTTTAAATTGCATTCAAGGTCACTTTTCAAGTGCTTCTTAGTTTTGCTTTGTTTTCTAGAAGAATATTTAAGAAATATTTCTTATAAAAATGTCAGAAAATAAACAGTGCTTATGATTTAAAAGGTATATTATTTACAGATTTTCCACAAATATTTCTTTACTAAGTAAAATATTTTTACTGAAATGATTCTTTGAAAGGCATGCTGATTTATTATGTATAATCTTTTTTCAAATTGAGATATAATTTCACATAAAATTCTCCACTTTTTAGTATAGTGTTCGATGAGTTTAGAAAATGTATATACAGTTGTCTATCTACCACCATAGTCATAATATAGAACATTTTCTTCACCTCCAAAACTCATGTGTCCAATTACAGTCATTCCCTTCCTCCCACCCCTGGCCCTTGGTAAACAATGATTTGTTTTCTACCATTAGTTTTGCTTTTTTAGAATGTCATGTAAACAGAATCATAGAATATGTAATCTTTTGTGTCTGGCTTCTTTCCCTTAGCATTTTGACAAAAGTATTTATACAATTTACAGCTTTTTTATAAATATTTATCTGCTAAGTAAAATGTTAGATTGAAATGATTATATGACAAAATTAATTCATTTACTGATTTTGCCAAAGAGAAGTGTTATTTTTGAAGTTTGTTCATTCTTTGAGTGTGTGAATATGGTAATATAGGCTTAACTTTGTATTTATAGGGATACTCTAACTTGTTACAGAAATGGAAAAAGGTATTAAACTCGAAGCAAACCTCTCCAAACCTCATTTGAAACTCTTTCCAGCTTCTTGTAGTATTTATAGATTTTATGTAGTTTGTGGAAACATTTTATCCTCACCAAGTTTTTGGACTTTTATTTTTGCATCACAAATCCTGATACTTGAGAGAAAAAGAGAATTTTTATTCACTGAGTCTGGTATTCAAAACACAGAAGTTTGTTTGTTTGTTTTTTTTTAAGAAACAGTGGTTCTAGTCTTACCTCTGCTCCTAAGGTGTACAAACTCTGGGCCTTGTTTGTAATTCCTGTTTAAGTGTTGGGCTCTTTTTTGAACAAAGGATGATTCTGGAAAACGGAACAGTCACATGCCATGTGGGAACAAAAAGGCCAGACTAAGATTAACCTTTGACTTCATTACCAGAGTTTAGCCAACTGACCTAATGAACTTTATTATCAAATTTATTTAATAAGATATTTTCATTCAGAGATTTTTATATTACCTTTAAAACTTCTTAGGATTTTCTTTTCTATCATATTTTTTTACAGACTTAAAGTCTTTTAGGATGCTTGGAAATGCTCAGGCAAAGGGATAGACCCTATTACTCAGCTTTTATTTGTATCCTCTAGTCAAAGTTTGACTTAGTTTCTTTCAGTTTCTTGGCCACTTTAGGGAAGGGCCTTTTTTGTATAGACGGTAATAAGTTCAGTGTAGCAGTCTGCATTCTGAAGCCAACTTGCTTAGGTTTGAACCCCAACTTTTTCAGCTAGTAGCTTAAGACTTTGAGAAAGGTAGTTAAGTCTCTATGCTTTAGCCTCTTCATCCATAGAAATGGGCAATAATAATACTTATCTCTCTTTAAAAAAATTTTATTTATTTTTGATAGAGAGAGACAGAGCAGAAGTGGGGGAGGGGCAGAGAGAGAGGGAGACACAGAATCCGAAGCAGGCTCCAGGCTCCGAGCTGTCAGCACAGAGCCCAACGTGGGGCCTGAACTCACAAACCTCGAGATCATGACCTGAGCCAAGTCAGACGCTTAACCAACTGAGCCACCCAGGTGCCCTTATAATACTTACCTCTTAAGTTGTTATGAGGATTAAATGAGTTGATACACGTAAGGCACTTAGATCTGGACTTGGAATATTTTAAGTGATCAATAAATGTTTGAACTGCTTGCATATTTTTCAGTTTCAGGTCAAAAAGGTTTTCTATCACAATCTCTACTCAAATTCAGGAGATTCACCTGAATACTCTCCATAGAGTTTTTCTGTCTGAACATCATATTTTCTTGATCTTTTTCTTGAGATCAGATTTCCTAGCTTGTACCTGGTTTCTTACATGAGGAAGATTTGAAATCATTCCCATTGTGGTCCTGCCTAAAAACAAGTAACTAAAAACAAATTAAAACAAAGGCCATATTTAGTGTTGGGCTTCAGCTCTTGATTGTGTACTGCCATGCTGACTCTGAACTTCATAGTTACTCCGCATTGTTCTTTGATGACTTCCATAGGTGGTTAATTGGTGGCCTTTCTGATGTTTTTTCTACATTCAGAGACTTTAGGCTCATGTCATGTTAATTTTGGTTCAAAATAGATCTCTTACACTTTGCTAGATGATCTGTTACCCTTTATAGGAACTTGGTTTTTATGTGCAACCGCTGTGGACTGAATGTTTGTACCCTTCCAAAATTCATATGCTGAAACCCTAACCCTCAAGTGATGGTACTTAGGGGTGTGGCCTTTGGAAAGCAATTAGAGTTAGATTAGGTCATCACGGTAGGGCCCTCATAATAGGATTAGTGGCTTTATGGAACCTCACTCTGCATACACACACCAAGAAGAGGCCAGGTGAGGACAGAACCAGGAAGAGAGATCTCACCAAGAACCTGACCATGCTGGCATCCTGATCTTGAGCTTTGACCCTCCTGAACCCTGAAGAATAAATGTTTATTGTGTAAGCCACCCAGTTTATGGTAATTTGTTATAGTAGCCTGGAACTGACTGAGACAGCCACCAAAGGGATTTTCTAGTTGATAAGGTAAAGACCAAGTAAATAAGGCCTTTTTCTTCCAATGGTCTGAAAGGCACCAGTGGGGAATAGGATTTTCCTCTTGGATGTCAACATTTTCAAGAGGCGAACATTACTGTGGGCTGGTTGTTTTCTTGGAAGAGGACAGAGTTTAGTCCATGACTTAGGTTTGGGCCTGGCTTTAATTGCTCCCTTTGCTCTGTCCTTGTTATAGGCTCTATTTACTTTGTCCTATTCTAGTTCTTCCAATTCTGTGACTCAAACTCATTCTTATCAGAAACCCTAAACATACCTTTTCAGGTTTGGTACCCTAGAGACATATCTTTAGTGAATTTTTATATATTCAGCTTTAGTGAGACTTTGGTTTTTTTCTTGATAGTGATTCAGAGGAGGATTATAATTACATTAAAGGGGCTCCCCTTCCCTGAAGATGCTCTCCAGTTCACCTCATTTGACTCCTATCATGCACCACTGGCCTACCGCACTCTGGGAAGCACCACAGTGCTGTTGGCATAGCTCTCTGGTTATCAGAGTTTTTGTACTTCAGTTATGTCACTTTACCCTCAAAGCAGTTTTATGAAGTTGTAGTTATAATGAAGGAACAGGTTCATAGAGGCTAGCTGACATGGCTAATAAGCGATAACTAAGACTTGAATTCTGATTCCTAAATTAAGGCACTTTATGTTGTATCATGTTTGCTAATGAACCTGAGATCTTAATAATAGGCTCATTAGCTAATAATCAGAGGATCTGTTGGGTGGCCTGAAGCGATTTAGAATGGTTTATATATAATGATCCAAACAAACCTTTCTCAATATATGATATCACCACTCTTGAATTTTTAACACAGTATTTTTTGTTAGAGATTTTAGTGACATTGGTTGAACTAATAGCCCGAGTGCCACTCAGAATCACTCAGAATCAGACAAGCTGTTAAACCCGTTGACATAAGCCATTAGCACATTTACCATGCAATCATGTGTCCCTCAATCAGATTAGGCATTTTAAGCTCACATTTTTAAGGAAACTCTTCTGCAGAATATAGAATTGGATTTGAAGGCAGCTATTCAAGTGGTTAGAAAGGAGAGATTAAATAAGGTAAGTACAGGTGCAAATTATTATATGTACCATGGTGACCTGTTGTCAGTGTTTGGATGTATGGACCAACCCAGAACTCTGTAGGTGGTTTTAATTAAATTCATGGCTCTATTGACTAGTCTCCTCCAGCTTGAAAGCAAGTCAGAATACCATGATAACTCCACAATCAACCTTTCCCTCTAAATATTACTAGGAGTTTACCTAAATCTTCTGGGGCTTCTGGGAACTTGAGGAGAACCTCTTGGACTTTTTCAGTAGCAGTCCAAGTCCTTGGGACTGTATAAAAACCAATTTATCTCTAGGGGTGGAGAACATGAGGAAAAAATTTTTTTCATTCACCATTTACTTTTTCCAGTTAGGCTTTGGCCTGATTATCAGGTAACTGTGACACAACATGGGACAAGTTTGGATGACAGCTAAGGCAAATGAATGGTCACTTGTAGTATTAAAATCATTTTTGGTCACTATCTTTAACAAAAAATATAAGGCACCCAGCTTGATTTTTAGCTTCTTCTCCCAAAATCACCCGCATACATCCTGATTATTAGTCAAACTGGACTGTTTGTTGTTACTTAAATTTAGGACTCTCTACTTTTGCTCATGGATTTTCCTCAGTCAGAAAAAAAGACTAGGCTGTGGGATCAGCTGGATCTATATATTGAGTCTTGATATTTATCTTCTGAGTGTCTGAATAAGTATTTAACTATGCTATCCTGTTTTCTGAGGAATAATAAGGGTAATCTTTAGACCTAGTAGGATTATTATGAAGTGAAGTAACATATGTGAAGGTATCTAACATAGGACCTGGTACCTAGAAGTTATTCAATGTATATGCTTATTTCTCTGTATTTACAGTCTTCCTGGCAACACCTTTTATTTCATGATCCACTTTTTTCTTTCTTTCTAAAGGGAGGCTTTTATACTTGCCCTTAGAGCCATTTTCCACATATATGGATTATCCAGATAGGTTTTTCCTCACATTTATCATGAAAACAGAAAGTGGTTTATTCTTTAGGTGGATCACTGAAAACAAACAAACAAACATATAGATGAATTCATATCCTTTTGAATACATTGTGGGAGGTAGGAAAAATTTTTATTTATGTTTCTCATACCAGCATATACCTAGAACTGCCAATAATTAATGAATGAATAAACTGACTCTTGGCCTCAAGTATCTTTGAGTTAGGTAAGACTCATGTTAGAAACCATTAGAACATAATAAACCACAGTATACAGTCAAAGACTAAATGATGGAATAGGTGGAAAGTGATGCACAAGTTTAGAGAAGCAGATCACTTAGAGATCACTAAGCAATATGAGAAACAGAGAACAGGAAACAAGTCTTGATTAAATTTTGGTTTATTTACTAACTGTAGGAGTAACTGTGATAATGTTACTAGACAGTAGGCAGCTAAAATGTGTGAGTTCAGAGAAGTTAAAAAGAAAGAATTCTGTTCTTTCTAGATTGTAAACTTCAAAAATTTTTTCTCCAGAAATCCAGAGGATATTAGTACATGCAGTTTATTTGATCAATTTAATAGAACTAGAGGCTAAATTAACTGAGGCTTTTTTACCTGCTTCTCTAGATCTTCTACCTTTTGAATGAGAATGTTATTTGGGCATCTTTTCTAGAGTTGTCTAGCAGGATTATTATTTTAAATGTTTATTTATTTTGAGAGAGAGAGAGAGAGAGAGCATGAGTGGGAGGGATAGAGAGAGGGAGAGAGAGAATCCCAAGCAGGCTCCACACTGTCAGCATAGAGCTTGACATGGGGCTCTATCTCATGAACTGAACTGTGAGATTATGACCTGAGCCGAAATCAAGAGTTGGAAGCTCAACCAACTGAGCCACCCAGGCGCCTCTTGTAGGATTATTTTTATGATTCTATAGCTGTATTGAGGTATAATTGATACAAATTGTGTATACTTATAATGGATAGTTTAATGAGCTTTGACTTATGTGTGTACCTGCAAAGCCACCATCACAAACAAGATAATAAACATGTTATCATTATCTCCCAAGATTTTGTCAAGATCCTATATAATCCATCTACCATAACTACCCCTCTACATTTTATCCCTAGGCAATCACTGATCTGCATTCTGTACCGTGGAGTTGTGTGCATTTTCTAGAATTGTACATAGATGCCCTAACAAATTAACACAATCATAATGGCTTAAAAAAACACTCATTATTAGTTTACAATTTTGTAGGTCAGAATTCTGGCAGTCTCACCTGGGTCACTGCCTAGGATCTCAGAACACCAAAAACAAGGTGTTGGCTGGGCTGAACTCTTATCGAGGCTTTAGGGAAAATCCATTTTTAAGGTCATTCAGGTTGATAGCCCAATACAGTTCTGTTTCCTTGATAGCTGTCAGCTAGGGATCAACTCTCAGTCCTTGCCCATGGCTCCCTCTATCTTCAAAGTCACAATAGCACTTTCAGTAACTAGCCTTCGACTCTAACTTCTCCATGTGCTGTCATCTAGAGAAAGTTCTCTGCTTTTAAAGGGCATTTATGCTTAGATTAGACCCACTTGAATAATCTCCCTTTTGTGAGTGTTAAAGTCATTATATTCACAGGTTCCAACCAAATTCAAAGGGGAGGAGACTTTACAGTTGTGAAGCTCTGTGGGAGTCTTTCTTAGAATTTTGCCTACCATGGGCCCAGCCTCTGGCCCCCAGAATTCCATGTCTGTCTCACATGTAAAATACATTCAGCCCTTCCCAAGGTTTGCAAGGGTATCATTTCATTATAGCATGAATTCAAAGTCCACGATCTCATCTAAATTTCATCAACTTAAAAGCCCCAAATCTCATCATTTAAAAAATCTAAATCAGGTTAGAACAGAAGCTTCTGGTATAATCCATTAAGTACAGCTTCTGGGAAAATTTCCTCTCCATTTGTGGACCTGTGGAACTCAAGAAACAAGTGACCTGCTTCTAACACAACCAACATACAATAGCGGGACAGTTAAAGCATTAGAGTTATAGCTATTCTAGTTAAAAAAGAAGATATGGGAAAAAATGGCCTTACTTAAATCCAAATCAGTCTGAAAATCTAGCCAGGTGAACTCTAGGCAGACTTTCTTGATGAGGATTCAATATAAGTTTAGTAAGGCCTGGCAATAACCCTGGCTCCCAGCACTTAGGGCTCTTGGCTCCACCCTCTGAGCTATGGTTCATCTCTCTTGGCTTTGGTTTTCATCCTTTGTGTCATCCTTCCTTTTCTGTGAAAGGTAGCATGTGTTTACAGCTGACTACTTTTATCAGCCTGCTTCCTGGCAGTATAATTGGAGTATAATTGACAGCTTTCTTTTAATTTTATACTCTCTCCCTTTCAGCCTAAGCTGGTATAATTTCTGCTGCTCTAAAATTCTCAAGAACCTTGTGGACCTTGTTTTGAATTCAAGGGGATTCACTCATCAGACAAGAGCCAGATCCACAGATTTTGAAAAGATAATCCCTTCTCTTTTTTTGCCTTTTCCTGAAATGACTGAGGGCCAATCTTCTTAAACTTCCTTGAGTCCTCTTGGTTGGTTGAGAAGATCTATTAGGAATACTCTTCATCTCTCTGAAGGATTTTTTGTATGCCTGAATACTCTGGCCTTTTAATCTTTCCAAGGTTTCATCAAAGGGTTGGACAGTCACCTACCCACCCATTTCTTTATGCCATGATTTCAGAAGCACTCTCTTACTTTTAGCATATTTTGCCACCTGGAAAGGCCAAGAATTTCCTAAATCAGCATCTTGATTCCTTAAGACGCTTCCCCTCAGTTTATCTCCTCTTGCATTTTACTATAAGCAGCAAGAAGAAACTAGGAAGCACCTTCAACACTTTGCTTGGACATCTTAGCTAAATATTCAAGTTTATGACTTTTGAATTCTGCTTTCCACATAACTGCAGGATATGATTTGGCTACATATTATGCCTTTATATAACAAGGATTTCCCTCCCCTAGTTTCCAGTGACATGTTCCTTATTTCTTCTGAGCTCTCACCAGCATCATCTTTAACTGCCACATTTCTACTCATAGTTTGTTCAGGACTTCAGTCATCCTCCTCCAAATTCTTCCAGTCTCTGCCCCCTGCCCAGTTTCAAAGTCACATTTTAGGTATTACCACAGCATCCCACATCTAGGTACCAGAGTGTGTGTCACTTTTTTTTTTTTTTTTTTAATTATCGTGTAACAAATTACCACAGACATAGGGATTTAAAACCATCTTTTTTTTTTTTTTTTTTTTTTTTTTAATCTCACAAATCTGTAGGTAAGAATTCTAGGTGGGCTAGACTGGATTCTTGACCTATGGTCTCAAGGCTAAAAGCAACGGGTTGGTCAAGCTGGACTCTTATCTGGAGGCTCTCAGGAAGAATCTGCTTCCAACTTCATTCAGATGGTTGGCAGAATTCAGTTCCACGTGGTTGTAGGACAGGTCGCTTGTTTCCTTGCTGGGCCACAGCAGTGGTTGCTCTCACCTTGCGGAAGCTGCACTCCCATCCACTTTCAGAACCAGCAGCAGTGTGTCAAATCCTTCTTGTGCTTCTGATCGCTGCTATCAGCCAGAGAAAAGGCTCTGCTTTTACAGGACTTATGTGATTAGGTTGGTCCAGCTGGATAATCTCCCTTATTATATAGCATAATCATGGGAGTGATATTTCCTATTCACAGGTTCCACTCACAGTCCAAGAAGAGGGGATTCTACTGGGTTACTGGGGGTCAATTAAGAAAATTCTTAAAATTTTCCTATATTAATTTTTTTGGTAGGCCTTTGTGGTGTTTTTAGTGTGGGGAAATTATAAATAAAGTCTCTATGAGCATTTGTATGTGAATTTTGGTATAGATCTATGTGTTCATCTCTTTTGGATATATACCTCAGGGTGGAAGGTCTGGGTCATATGGTAGGAATAAGTTTAACTTTTTAAGAAATAGTGTATTCCAAAGTGATTGTATTATTTTATATTCTCTACAAGCAGCAAATGAGAATTCCCGTTTACATCCTTGTCAATGCTTGGTATGGTCATTTAGATTTTAGCTATTACATGAAGTAATAGCTCATTGTGGCTTTAATTTGTATTTTCCTAGTGACAAATGATTTTTAGCCTCTATCCATGTACTTATTTGCTATCTGTATATCTCCAGTGAAGAATCTGTTCAAATCATTGCCTGTTTTTTATTTGGTTGGTTGTTTTTATATTATTGAGTTGTAAGTGTTCTTTATATATACTTGATACAAGTTCTCTGTTTAATAGGTTTTAAGATGTTTTTTCCTAGTCTGAGATTTGCCTTTTAATTTTCACAGCAACGTCTTTTGTTTGTTTTAAAGTTTTTTTTTTTTTTTAATTATAGGTTCACAGGAAGTTGCAGAAATATATGTAGGGAGGTCCTGTGTACCCTTTATCTAGTTTCCCCCAATGGTAACATCTTGCATCTTGAATAACTGTTGTACAATATCAAAGTCAGCAAATTGACATTGGAGCTATCCACAGAGCTTATTTAAACTTCACCAGTTTTACATGGACCAGTGTGTGTATAGGGCTGTGCAGTTTCATCACACATGCAGATTTGTGTAATTATCACCATTGTCAAGATACACAACTCTTACATCCAGGAATTAGGACATGTATATCTTTGGGGTGCTATTATTCTGCCTGTGCTGGTTACAAAATATTGTTGGAATTTTCATAGGGATAAATTAAATCTATATATCAATTTAGGAAAAATTGATGTATTTACTATATTGAATCTTTAAAACCTTGCTATAGCTCTCTGTTTATTTGGGTCTTCTTTGAATTTTTTAAACAGTATTTTGTAATTTTCAGCATACAGATCCTTGCATTTTTTTTTTTTTTTTTGACTTTTAGTTCTACTTATGTTTATCACTGCTAACCTGTCTTTCTCAATCCCATACCACACTGCCACCCCACTGTACATGCTGTGGTCAAATTTACACCTAAGCGTTTCATTTTCTTTGGCACAATTGTAAATGGTATTGTGTTTTAAATTTTAGTTTCTGCATGTTTTTGTTAGTAAATAAAATGTGATGAATTTTTGTGTGTTGATTTTGTATCCTGTGACCATTTATTAGTTGTAGAATTTTTTTTGTGTGTGAATTCCTCTAGACAGTTCTTTCTCTGTCTCTCCCTCCCCATTTTCTTCCCTTGTCTTTCCTTGCCTTCCCTTGCCTTTCCTTTCCTCCCTTTCCCTCCCCTCCTTTCCTCTCCCCTCTTTCCTTTCCATTTTCTTTTTAAATATTTTTTTAATGTTTATTTATTTTTGGGAGAGAGACACAGACAGTGTGAGCAGGGGAGAGGCAGAGAGAGAGGCAGACATGGAATCTGAGGCAGGCTCCAGGCTCTGAGCTGTCGGCACAGAGTGTGATGTGGAGCTTGAACTCACAAACCTTGAGATCATGACCTGAGCCAAAGTTGGACGCTTAATCAACTAAGCCACTCAGTCGCCCCTAGGGAGCTTTTAATTATAAATTCATCTAATAGTTATGGGATTATTTACATTATCTATTTCGTGTTGGTAGTTTTTTGATAATTTGTGGTTTTTGAGGAATTGATCTATATCTTGTAAGTTGTATAACAGTGTCTTTTAAAGAGAAAATATTGACAAAGTTCTGTTTGTGTGTTTTTTTCCTTTTTTTAGTTTGTGATTTTTGTGTCCTATTTAAAAAAATCTTAACTAAACCCAAGATCATTAACATTTTCTATTATTTTTTCTTCTAGAAGTTTTATACAATTTGGTTTGTGATCTGTTTACACTTATTTTTATGTATAGTGTGAGGTAAATGTCAACATTTATTTTTTTCCAAATGTATAACCAGTTCATACGGCACTAATTGTTGATAAATCTTTCTTTTCTGCTACTGAATTGCCTTGGCATCTGTCAAAACAATTGACAGAGATATATGTGTCTATTGTGAGATTCTTAGTTTTGTTTCATTTTGTTTTGCTTTTATTTTTATTTTCATTTTTGAGGGGATGGGCAGAGAGAGAGAGAAAGAATCTTAAGCAGGCTCCACATTCAGTGCAGAGCCCCATTTAGGGCTCGATCCCAGGACCCTGGGGTTATGACCTGAGCTGAAATTGAGTCTGATGCTGAACTGACTGAGCGATTCAGGCACTCCAGTTTTGTTCCATTAAGCTATGCCTCTATTTATGCCACTTCCACACTATCTTGATTACTATAGTTTATAAAACATCTTGAAATCAGATATGATCAGTCCACAAACTTTGTTGTTGTTGTTGGTTTGGGGCATCACTTAAGAGGTACTATTTTTATTTGTAAAATTTACATTTAAAAATTATTAGTAAGGGTCACCTGGATGGCTCAGTCAGTTAAACATCTGTGTTTTGATTTCAGCTCAGGTCGTAATCTCGTGGTTCATGAATTTGAGCTCTGCATTGGGCTCTGTGCTGATAGTGCAGAGCCTGCTTGGTATTCTCCCCCTCTCTCTCTCTGTCTCTCAAAATAAATAAATAAACTTAAAAAAATTATTAGTAAAATAAAACATTTAAAAATACTAGGCCATTTGTATTTCTTTCATGAATTATCAACAGTTCCTTTTGATTACCCATGTCTTCTGGTGAGGCATTCATATTTTCAAATTAATTTTTCTAAGCTTTATAATTAGAAATTTAGAACATACACAAAATAAGAGAATGATATAATGAACATTTATATACCCATCATTCAACTTCAACACTTATCAACCTGTGACCAGTTTTGATTACTTTATACCCCTGCCCACTCCTCCCACCTGGACTATTAAAAAGACAATCCCAGACATCATATTATTCTATCCATGGTGTCCTAATTCTACAGATGAGTAAAGTGAGATTCAGAGAATTCAAATGATTTAGTCAAAGTCACACTGCTAATAAGTGGCAAAACTGGGACCTGAACCCCAGTCTGTTTCACTCCAAAACCCACACTTTTATTTGTTTATTTTTAAACGATTTATTGAAGTGTGATTGACATGTAAAAACTGATGCATCTTTAATGCATACAACATAAGATTATGGGGATAAAGTATACATCTGTGAAACCATCATCACTATCAAGGCCATAAACATATCCATCACCTCCCAAAGTTTCCTCCTACCCTCTTATTATTATTATTATTAGTAGTAGTAGTAGTAGTAATAGTAGTAGCAGTAGTAGTAGTAGTATTGTGTGTGTGTGTGTATTTGTGTGTGTATTAGAACATATTCCTCCTGTATCTCCTACTCTCCTTCACCTGTTTTGCTAGCCTCCCACACCCTCCCCTCTGGCAACCATCAGTTCTCTGTATTTACAGTTCTGATTCTGATTTTTGTTTATTCATTGTTTTTGTTTTTTTAGATTCCATTTATGAGTAGAATCATATGCTATTTGTCTTTCTCAGTCTGACTTATTTTACCTAGCATAATATCCTCTAGATAACATCCAAATTGTCTCAAGTGCCACGATCTCATCCTTTTTTGGTTGTGTAATATTCCATTGTGTATATACATCACATTTTCCTTATCCATTCATCTACTGATGCACACTTAGTTGCTTCCATGTCTTGACTGTTGCAAAAAATGCTGCATTAAATATATGGGGGTGCATATATCTTTTCTAATGGTGTTTTCATTTTCCCTGGGTAAATGCAGTAAAACCTTGGTTTGAGAGTGTAATTTATTCCCGAAACATGCTTGTAATCTAAAGCACTTGTATATCAAAGTGAATTTCCCCATAAGAAATAATGGAAACTCAGATGATTTGTTCCACAACCCAAAAATATTCATACAAAAATGATTAAAATACTGTAATATACTACAAAATAATAAAATACAGAATATAAACAAAAATAAACAAATTAACCTTCAGTCACTTTTGAAAATCTTCATGGCTGGTGCAGAGAGAGGAGGGTTATTGTGTAGGATGACTCATTATCACTAATATATGTTGACTACAGTAGAGTATTAATAAACTCTTGTCATATACTGTATTTAATGTAACTGGCAATAAGGCAGCAGAGGAAAGGGTCTATATCTGTAGGCAGCCTGACCTAGAATGAAGCAAAGCATTCCTAAGCTTACTCTTGTATGGTAAAACAAAGGACTTTCCATAAGTTCTTTGAAGTGACAAAAGATACAGTAGTGCCAGTTGTGGGCAACTTCCAAAGTTCTGAAAAATCGCTGATTTCTTCCAAACACCACGGCCTGCGACTGAGCGTCTGAGCATGAAAGATGATCACCCACAATCTCGCAAAGAGAAAGAACCATTGCCTCAGTTGTGATCATGTGATTTTTGGCGTCACGTACGCTTGTATTGCAAGACATTGCTTGTTTTATCAAGTTAAAATTTATGTTTCCTTGTTTGTGGAACGCTCACAGAACAAGGTTTTACTGTACCCAGTAGAGGAATTATTGGATCATATGGTAGTTCTATTTTTAATTTTTTGAGGAATATCCATACTATTTTCTAAAGTGGCTGTACCAATTTACATTCCCACCATCAGTGTACAAGGGTTCCTTTTTCTCCACATCTTGCCAACACTTGTTTCTCATCTTCTTGATTTTAGCTTTCTAACGGTGTGTGTGTGTGTGTGTGTGTGTGTGTGTGTGTGTGTGTGTGTATTTCATTGTGGTTTTGATTTGCATTTCTCTGATGATGAGTGATGTTGAGCATCTTTTCATGTGTCTGTTGGCCATGTATGTCTTTTTTGGAAAAATACATGGTATGATTTCAGTCTTCTTAAATTTATTGAGGCTTATTTTCTTGCCTAACAAGTGATCTGTTTTGGAGAATGTTCCATGTGCACTTGAAAAGAATGTTTATTCTGTTGTTTTGGATAAAATGTTCTGTATGTTTTGATCATCTGGTTTAATGCGTCATTCGAAGATGTTTCCTTATTGATTTTCTGTCTGGATGATATATCCATTGATGCACATGGAGTGTTAAAGTCCCCTACTATTATTGTGTCACCATCAGTTTCTTCCTTTATGTCCATTAATGTTTGCCTTATGTATTTAGGTGCTGCAGTGTTGGGTCTATAGATATTTATAATTGTTATATCCTCATGTTAGATTGACTCCCTTATCACTATGTAATGCTTTTGTCTCTTGTTATGGTCTTTGTGTTAAAGTCTGTTTTGTATGATATAAGTATTGTGACCCCAGCTTTTTTTTTTTTTTCACTTGCATTTGCATGGTGAATGTTTTTCTATCCCTTCACTTTCAGTCTGTATGCATCTTTAGGTTTGAGGTGAGTCTCTTATAGGCAGCATACAGATGAGTTTTGTTTTATTCTTATAGGCATCATACAGATGTGTTTTAGTTTATTCTGTCACTCTTTGTCTTTTGATTGGAGCATTTAGGATATTTACACTTAAAGTAATTATTGATAAGTATATACTTATTGACATTTAAAAATTCTGTTTTCAGCTCTTCTTTATTCCTTTCTTCTTCTCTTGCTTTCTTTCTTTGTGATCATTGAGTATCTGCAGTGTTTTGTTTTACTTTCTTTCTCTTTATTTTTTTGTATATCTATCATAGGTTTTGGGTTTGTGATTATCATGAGGTTCATATATAGCATCCTAAGTAAATAGCAGTCCATATTAATTTGATGATCATTTAAGTTCAAACACATTATTAAAACCCACCCAAAAAACAAGCAGAAAAAAATTTCTTTGTTTACCCCTTCTCTTCCCTTGTACTCCCTTCTCCACATTTTATTTATATGTGGTCATATTTTACATCTTTTTATTCACATTTTCTTATGTGTAATTATGGCCATTTGTTTACCACTTAAAGAAATCCATTTAACATTTCTTGTAAGGTTGGTTTAATGGTTATAAATTCCTCTATCTTTCTTTTGTCTGGGAAACTCTTTATATCTCCTTGAAGTCTGAATGATAACCATTCTTGATTGTAGGTTTCTTCCTTTCAACACTTTGAATATATCATGCCACTCCTGGCTTGCAAAGTTTCTGCTGAAAAATCAGTCTTACAGGGTTTTCCCTTCTAGGTAACTTTTTGTTCTCTCTTGCTGCTTTTAGGATCCTTTTTGTTTGTTTGTTTATCTTTAACCTTTGGCGTTTTAATTATTATGTGTCATGGTATTGACCTCCTTGGGTTCATCTTGTTTGGAACTCTCTAGGCTTCTTGGACTTGGATATCTATTTTCCTTGTTAGGTTAAGGACGTTTTCAGTTATCTCTTCAAACAAGTTTTCTACACCTTTCTCTTTCTCCTTCTGGGACTCCTGTAATGCAAATGTTTTTTCATTTGATATTCAAGAGATCTCTTATTCTGTCCTCATTTTAAAAAATTCTTTTCTCTTTTTGCTGTTCAGCATGTTTGATTTCCATTATCCTGTCTTCCAGATCACTAATACGTTCTTCTGCATCCTCTAATCTCCTGTTGATTCCCTTGTGTGTTTTTTAATTTTAGTTATTGTATTCTTCAGCTCTGATTGGTACTTTTATTTTCAACGTTTTTTATTTTTTATTTTTGGGACAGAGAGAGACAGAGCATGAACGGGGGAGGGGCAGAGAGAGAGGGAGACACAGAATCGGAAACAGGCTCCAGGCTCCGAGCCATCAGCCCAGAGCGTGACGCGGGGCTCGAACTCACAGACCGCGAGATCGTGACCTGGCTGAAGTCGGACGCTTAACCGACTGCGCCACCCAGGCGCCCCTGATTGGTACTTTTAATATTTTCTCTTTATTGAAGGTCTCACTGAGTTCTTCCATCTTTTCTCTGGCCCAGTGATTATATTTATAAACATTACTTTAAATTCTTTATTGGGCATATTGCATATCTCTGTTTCATTTAATTCTTTTACTGAGGTTTTTTTTCCCTTTCTTTTGAAGCATATTCCTCTGTATCCCCATTTTGCTTAATTTTCTGTGTGTATTTGTATGGATTAAGTGAAATGGCTACTTCTCCTAAAATTGAAAGAATGATCTTGTGTGTGGTGACCCTGATGCAGACTGTGTGTGTCTGGTTACTTATTCTGGCTGGGCTGGAGCTGTGACTGTATATGCTAGTTAATATTTTATTTATTAAAATTCAGGTTAGTTAACATACAGTGTAGTATTGGTTTCAGGATAGTTACTCTTTTCAACTGTGGCTTTTTACAGAGAGAATAAAGAAAAAATAATAATAAAAGAAAAAGAAAAAAGAATGAAGAAAAAAAGAAGAAAAAATAAAAAAGAGAAGAACAAAACCAAAAAAAAAAAATAAATAAAACCAAAACAGGACACATTTTAAAAAAGTAAATAAGATAAAATAAAACAATAAAAAAGCCCCCAAACCCCATGAAACTATGGCTTACCTGCTGTGCCCCCACATCACAGGATGGCAGGTGTGGGCTTGTGGACCCTGGGCTCACTGAGGTTGCAAGCTCACTGTGAGCTGGAGTGTCTTCCTTTCTGGGATTTTAAGGTGGTGGAGGAGAGAGTGTTCCTGCAGTTTCCTTGCCCCCTAAATCATGGTTTTTAACTGCTTCCCAAGTGCAGGTAGGGCTGAGGTGGGCCTGTGTACCCCGTGCTTGCTGAAGTTGTAAGCCATCTGTGATGATCTGATCCTCCATTTATGGCATCTGAACCACTCCTTATGGTGGCCAGACCCTGCTTCGGTCTGGGCCCTTGAGGTACAAGGGGAGAGAGCATTACTTCCCTGGCCCCTGTAAACCTTCACTTTTCTTCTGTGTCCCAGTGTGTCTAGGGCCGGTGTGGGCCTGTGGACTGAAGATGCAAGCCCACCAAGACAATTGGACCTGCCCACCAATGGTGCCTGGACTTTGCTCCCATTCAGGCTTAGCTGGGGTGGGAACATAAGCTATGTTGTTCTCTAGTCTGTCTGCCTGGAGAAATTTCCTGCAGCTCCTCTACTGCTTGGCAGAGTTCTAGCGTTGTCTCTTTTATGTGCTAGTTGCTCTTTTAAAATGTGAGTTTTTTTTTTTCTGTGCCCAAGAACAGAAGGATCTGTTCCCAGTCCTTCAGTATTATTCCTCCCCACTGCAGTTCCCAGATAGCATCAAGGGTGGGGGTTCACTTTGTTACTGTGTCTCCATCTCGCTTGTTCTGTCTTTAGTTGTTCACTAGCTATTCAGTTAGCCCTTAGTTTTTCAGGAGTTCTGTTAATAGGTATAATTTAGTGTGTTCCATGGAGGAGGTGAGTTCAGTCTTCCTGTCTCACCATCTTGAATTAGAGCCTTAATCCTTTTTTATTACTGGATTTATGTTTGGTACTATAGAAATGGCTTACATTTGGTTAGGATCCCTTTTGTCTCATATCCATCTCTGATTTTTCTGTCTTAATTCTCTCCCTTTCTTTTTGGTTTGTGATATGACTGAGAAGATCTTCCTATTAGGAGGTCAGCCATCCAGTCTTCTGTCTCCTGGAAACTCAGCTTTGACCTGAAGCTAAAATGGATAGGTTTCTGGATGGCAAATAGATGCAAGTTAGTCTTTCATTTTTCAAAGAGAGTGGGCCCTCACGCGGCACAGTGAAAGTGGCATGGGATCTTGCAGTTAGGAGGTTGGTATACAAATCTCAATTCTACCTGTAAGAATACCTCATTTGTAGACAAAACCAACTTTATAGTGTTATTGGGGGGTCTGAAGGAGAAATGCCTAGGGAAATACTTCATAATGCTTGTTAGTTGTATTTTTTATTTTTTATTATTGTGAGAACACAGAATTATTTTAGCTACCTGAAAGTCTTGAAAAACAGGTATTAGGAAGGGCAGATTTATATTTTTGATTATATTTTGTAATTCTGATTTAAGGTTATCTTCAATTTCTCAATATGTGGAAAAAGAGAAACCTTAAATTGGAGGTACCCAAGGCAGTATTTAATTTCCCCTTATCTAATAGGATATCAAAGTAATACAGCCTCTTGGCCTCTGTACTCCAGTCATGAGCCTCACATCCACTGAATCCTGAACAGGAAAGTGAGAGGAGCTACTCTGTTATTTCCAAAGATACCTCTCCTGGGGGTCCTGAGCATCTAAGCACAGGAATCCATGCCTCAGGTTAAGAACCATCCAGTGGGGCAAAACACAAATGCTGCTTTAAATTATGTTCTTTGTGGAGTAGCCCTTGATATAGATTGCTTTTTATCCCTCCAAGATGAAAAGAGCTGGGGAAGAGCCTGACCTCAAGAGTTTTTTAAAACAAATTCCTCCATGGGAATGCAAGCTGGTGCAGCCTCTCTGGAAAACAGTATGGAGGTTTCTCAAAAAACTAAAAATAGAACTACCCCATGACCCAGCAATTGCACTACTAGGCATTTATCTATGGGATACAGGTGTGCTGTTTTGAAGGGATACATGCACCCCTATGTATATTGCAGCACTATCAACAATAGCCAACGTATGGAAAGAGCCCAAATGTCCATCGATGGATGAATGGATAAAGAAAATGTGTGTGTATATATATATGTGTGTGTGTGTGTGTGTGTGTGTGTGTGTGTGTATGCACATATATATATATATATATATATATATACACATTGTATACACACACACACACACACACACACACACACACACAATGGAGTATTACTCAGCAATCAAAAAGAATGAAATCCTGCCATTTGCAACTATGTGGATGGAACTGGAGGGTATTATGCTAAGTGAAATTAGTCAGAAAAAGACAAAAATCATATGACTTCACTCATATGAGGACTTTAAGAGTCAGAACAGATGAACATAAGGGAAGGGAGACAAAAATAATATAAAAACAGGGAGGGGGACAAAACAGAAGAGGCTCATAAATATGGAGAACAAACTGAGGGTTAATGGAGGGGTTGTGGGAGGGGGGATGGGCTAAATGGGTAAGGGACACTAAGGAATCTACTCCTGAAATCATTGTTGCACTATATGCTAACTAATTTGGATGTAAATTAAAAAAAATAAAAAATAAAAATAAAATAAATAAATAAAAAATAAAACAAATTCCTCCAAGGGGTACCTGGGTGTCTCAGTCAATTAAGTGTCTGACTCTTGATTTCAGCTCAGGTCATGATCTCATGGTTGTGAGACTGAGCCCTCAGTCTGGCTTCACACTGATCATAGAGCCTGCTTGGGATTTTCTCTCTCTCTCTCTGTCTCTCTGTCTCTCTCCCTCCCTCCCTCTCTCTTTCTCTCTCTCTCCTTCTGCCCCTCTCTCCCTGCTTGCATGCACTCTCTCTCTCTCCCTCTGCCCCTCTCCCCTGCTTGCGTGCATTCTCTCTCTCTCTCAAAAAAAATTCCTCCAAGAAGAATGTGACATCTTGGTAAGAATTAGGATGGAAAGAGTAAGCAGTCCCTTCCTATCGAGATCTCCTCTTGGCTCATGACCTGTGATTATCTTGGTTTGCTCCAGATCTATTGTTTATTTGGAAACTGATGAGTGTGACAGTTTGAAATCTTGACAGGGAACACTTTTTTCCTTTTTTTAAAATCATTTTCTTTTTTTTCATCATGGTAAGTGTACTCTTTAACCCCCATCTCTTATTTCCCCCATCTCCCCGCCTACCTCCCCTCTGGTAACCGTTCGTTTGTTCTTTATAGTTATGAGTCTGTTTCTAGGTTTGTCTCTCTCTTTTTTTCTTTCATTTGCTTGTTTGTTTTGTTTCTTAAATTACACATATGAGTGAAATCATATGATGTTTGTCTTTCCCTTATTGACTTATTAGCTCATCCATGTTGTTGCAAATGGCAAGATTTCATTCTTTTTTATGGCTGAATAATATTCCATTGTATATATACCACCTATTTATCCATTCATCTATTGATGGACACTTGGGCTGTTTCCATCATTTGGTCATTGTAAATAATGCTGCTATAAACATAGGGGTGTATGTATCCCTTTGAGTCAATGTATTTGTATTTTTTGGGTAAATACCCAGTAGTGTGATTGCTGGATTGTAGGACAGTTCTATTTTTAATTCTTTAAGGAATCTACATATAGTGTTTTCAAGGAACCTCCATACAGTTTTCTGCAACGGCTGCATCAGTTTGCATTCCCACTTTTTTCTCCACATCCTTACCAACACTTGTTTCTTGTGTTTTTGATTTTACCCATTTTGACATGTGTGAAACAATGTGTCACTGTAGTTTTTCTTTACATTTCCCTGATGATGAATGATGTTGAGCATCTTTTCATGTCTGTTGGCTGTTTGAATGCCTTCTTTAGAGAAATGTCTGTTCATATGTTCTGCCCATTTTTTACTGGATTATTTGTTTTTTTGGGTATTGAGTTATATCATTTCTTTATATATTTTGGATACTACCCCCTTGTTTCTTATATCCCATTCTATAGGTCACCTTTCAGTTTTGTTTACTGTTTCCTTTGCTGTGCAGATGCTTTTTATTTTGATGTAGTTCCAGTAGTTTATTTTTGCCTTTGTGCCTCTTGTTTCAAGGAGACATATCTAGAAAAATGTTGCTATAGCTGATGTCAGAGAGATTATTGCCTATGCTTTCTTCAAGGATTCTTATGGTTTAACCTCTCATGTTTAAGTCTAAACCATTTTAATTTTATTTTTGTGTATGGTGAAAGAAAGTGGTCTAGTTTCATTCTTTTGCATGTGACTGTCCAGTTTCCCCAATGCTATTTGTTGAAGAGATTGTCTTTTCCCCATTGGATATTCTTTCCTTTGTCAAAGTTTAATTGTCCATATAATTGTGGGTTTTTTTCTGGGTTTTCTATTCTAATCCATTGATCTATTTGTCTGTTTTTATCCCAGTACCATACTCTCTCAATTATTACTGCTTTGTCATATGACTTGAAATCTGGCATTGTGATACCTCCAGTTTTGTTTTTCTTTTTAAAGATTGCCTTGCCTACTCGAGATCTTCTGTTGTTCCATACAAATTTAGGATTGTTTGTTCTAGTTCTGTGAAAAATACTGTTGGTATTTTGATAGTGACTGCATTAAATTGTAGATGTGTATTATAGACATTTTAACAATACTTGTTCTTCCAACCCATGAACATGGAATGTCTTTTCATTTCTTTTCATCCTCTTGAATTTATTTTGTCAGTTTTCAGAGTATAGGTCTTTCACATTTTGGTTAAGTTTATTCTTAGATATTTTATGGTTTTTGGTAGTTGTAAATGGGATTGACTGGAAACATTTATAACAAGTCGACTATGTGGTTAGCATCGACTATGTGGTTAGCATCGTTAGGGAATGGACTTAGGTGCTTTGCAGAACCATCTTGTACTGGGCTAGGGAATGGGTTTCTGAGAGCAGAGATAAAGTTATTGAAGGAATTGAGAGACGTGAGTAGAGGGGTGATGTGGACAGGGAGAAGAAAACCTCCAAACTTCCAGGAATCTAATGTAGATGTTCTCCAGATTATCTTGTTCACATTCCTTCCTATATACGTAAGTCAATGAAAGATGATTTAAACATGGGAATAAGTTACGACTACATCCTAGAGAAATAGGAAAGGGTTAAGATAGTAGAAAGGAAATAAAAGAAATGCGTAAGAAGCTAAAAACTGCAAAGGGAAAGAGAAAAGAATTAGGATAAGACAAGTTAAAACTCCAGCAGTAACATTAATGATTTTAACATGAAATAAGGACAACTAGAAGTTTGTACTTCCAGTTATAAAATAAAGAAGTCACAGAGATGAAAGGCACAGCAAAGGGAATATAGTCAATAAAGTTGTAATAATGTTGTATGGTGACAGATGGTGACTAGACTTATTGTGTTGAGCATTGAGTCATGTTTAGAATTGTTGAATCAATGTTGTACTCCTGAAGCTAATACAACATTGTATGTCAATTGCATTTCAATAATAAAAAAAGTGAAGAAAATGAAATAAGGACAAAAGTAAAAATAAAACTGAGTTAAAGGTAAAGTTAGATGAAAAGCTGAAACTGAGGCACATGGTAGATTAAATAAAAGAATTGAGAGATAAAGTTAAATAAGTGATTTAGCAGTTCAACATGTGAGTGAGGTGACTAAGTAATGAGTTGGTAGAAGTAGTGAATGAGCAGGAAGGAAGTGGAGTCAAACCTTCAGTCTTCCTGCTGAAGCAGATGACCTTTGTTGCTGGGAGTAGAGAGGTCTGAGAGCCTGCTCAGCAACCCCTCATTGGGGCAGACAGAGGCCCTTTCTAGTCTTAGCGTGCTGTCCTCTTCCATTGTCAGTGGACATAGCAAATATAGCAATATAATCTGATCTCAGAAAGCACCCTGGCAATTTCTTTTTTTTTTTTTATTGTTTTTTAATGTTTATTAATTTTTGAGAGAGAGAGAGAGAGAGAGAAAAAAAAAGACAGAGCTTGAGCAGGGGAGAGGCAGAGAAAGACACACACAGAATCCAAAGCAATCTCCAGACTCTGAGCTGTCAGCACGGAGCCTGATGGGGGGCTTGAACCCATGAACTATGAGATCATGACCTGAGCCAAAGTCGGATGCTTAACTGACTGAGCCACCCAGGCACCCCAGCAATTCCTTTTTTGATACTTTTTAAAAATAAATAAATGTTTACAGCAGAGAGAGGAATCTAGTGGCATGCTAGGAAATATTTAAAAACCACCTGTGGGGATGAGGAGAGGGGAAAGCCTGGGACTGATTTATTGTGTTTGCCAGTTTTCATTGCAGATGTATTCCCACCATGACTGATTTTAGGTTACCAGTCTGATGGCAGTCAGCTGTACCTGAGACTGAGGAGTTTCTCTGGACATAGGAGTAAAACTGAGACAGTTCTAGGCCAATGAGGATAGTTGGCCACCATAACAACTTGCAAAATTCCTGAAAATACAACAGTTAAGAACTAGTGCAAGCCATCTACAGCTAGAAGAAACAGATTGACCGTGCCTGAAGACCATACTTGGGACCTACCTGGGGAATGAATCTCAGCCTAGCTGTTGCCTGCTACAGAACAGAGGGCTGGCTTCCACTGTCAAGAAAGCTCCAGCCGTACCTGAGGTTTAGCACCTGTGGGTCTAGAGCATTTATAATAAACTGCTGATTGGCCAACTGCTGTTGTCCTTAGACTGCCTTTCCACTTAGGGCCTTGGTTGTGGGCTAGCCTCCAAGCCCAAAGATCAGGCTGCCAGTTCGAAGCTTCACAAAGCCTTTGACACCATCCAGGGTTGTAGTTTCCCAAACGAAAGCAACTGGACTCCAGAAAATCACAATATACCTTCCATGACTGTTAGCCTTCCTCTGGGTACCTGTCCTTTCCAAGTGATAAGCATCTGCTTGTCTCCTTCCAAGACCTTTCCTTTGCCCTTGAACCTGCCAAGTTCTCTCGCCTCTTCCCTTTTCCTAAAGGCCAGTCTCTCTGTGGTCTGGATTAGGAACCCTCTCTTGTATATCCTTTATATACTTTTATCATAGCACTTAAGATAGTGTGAGTTGATACATAATAATTGCTCACTGCTTTGTTTTTATTATTACCATTTATTTGCAAATTTCTCTCTCCAAATTATAACTCCTTGAGAGCAGGAACTGTAACAGCTGTGTCTTTATATTCTAACACTTAGCTGTAGTGCCTCACACATAATATGTACATTATAAATGCTTGCTGAATGAATTAAACAACGAAATAGTGTAAATAAAGGGATTTTATAATCAGTGTATAGAAATATGCCCTACACACTTTAAATTTTATTTTTATGTTTACTTATTTATTTTGAGAGAGACAGAGACAGTGTGAGCAGGGTGGGGGCAGAGAGAGAGAGAGGGAGAGAGAGGGAAGCCCAAGCAGGCTCTGCACTGTCAGAGCAGAGCCCAACGAGGGGCTCAAACTCATGAAACCATGAGATCATGACCTAAGCTGAAACCAAGAGTCTGATGCTTAACCAATTGAGCCACTTAGGTGCCCCTTCCCTACACACTTTAATAAGGGGATTACCTAAAATGGGCATTTCCATATGGTAATACCAGATCATAAATCTGACTGTGTTTTTAAGAAAGTGTTAAATTATAGTTATTTCCTTGTTTTGTTAGACTGGTAAGTGTCTGATTTTTGTTAAGAGTTCTGGCAAGAGTAGTAAAGGCACTAAACTTAAATTCACCTTTATGTAAAACTGATTAATGCCAGGAAACGAGGGCTTGCTGTAAAATTTTCCAGGTTCCTTTCTTTCTGTCTCTAATATAATTTTTATCTTAGAGTAGTTCTTTTTCATTGAATTCCATTTTGAAATGCTTTTGACTCTAAAAAGCTAATTTATCTTTTACTACATTGCCAAAGAATTTCTGAAGCAATTTGACTCACCTTGGGGCCAGGTTCAACATCAAACTGAAATCTTTTTAATGATAATACTATTTTCTCACATGCTTTATGGTCCTTTAGAGTATCATCATAAAAGTATGTAATCTTCAAATGTATCTTACTGTAAGAATTTCCTTTTAAATTATGAAAAATTGGATCAACTTTACTTGGATTGATTCTTGTAGAGAATGTAATAATGAACTTAAAGTATCAATATAGAGTTCCTAGATTCCCCACCTAACCCTATTAAAAAAATCTTGGCAATGCTATTTCCATTTGTATTTGCTTTACATAAGATTATATGAAGGAAAATATTAACAGTTACGGTTGAAAAATACTTTTTTTCTGTACTTCTCCTTGAACATGATTTAGCTGTATTAAAAAGTGTGACAGGAAAAATTCCAAAGTTTCTGTGTGACATATTTGTGCTTTCAACTAAATAGAAGAAAGTGGGGAGTAAAATGTGTATCTTGCCCTATTCTTCTTTGAAAGGGACTATAATGCTGAATTGAGGTGATTAGTATCTGTTGGTGGCATTGTGACATGTGAATCAAATGCTGTTTTGTTTAGACAGTGCTGGGATACTGTCTATACCATCACTTTCCAATAGTACTTTCTGTAGTGATGTAACTGTTCTGTATCTGTGATGTCAAACAGTAGTCACTGTAGCTATTGAATATAGTCACAATAGCTCTTGAATGCTTGAAATATGGCTAGTGTGACTGAGTAACTGAATGTTTCATCTTGTTTCATTTTAATTAATTAAAATTTAAGTCATGTAGTCTAGTGGCTAATTTGTTAGACTTTCAATTTGATTTCTTATTCCAATTGGAAAAAAAAAAGTAATTTGAGTTAGAAAAAAACATGTTAAGTTTGCACAGGTTCTCTCTGTCCCTGTGTAATTGACCCTGTTAGGATGTTTTTGGAGAGGAGGCAGTATATATTATGGATTGGGAAGGCTTGCATCCTCATCTGGCTATGCCATAATTTATCAGTTTGGGCATATTATCTCTCTGGACCTTTCCTTGCCTGGAAAACAAGGAGTCATTTGGTTTTTGAATTTATATTTAACATTGGGATTTTTTTTTTTTTTTCTTAGGAACAGCCAAACAAACTGAGCAGAAACCTCAGATAAGACAGAGGTGAAAGGGGTGGGATGGTTTTGGGCAGCAAAGTCCTATTCATTAAGCCATCCCTTTATCTTTCAGTAACTCCCAAGCTTCTCTACTATGGTAGCCCAATGTGCAAAGCTTTAGAGTGGATGGAATCCAGAGTTCCTTCTAGCTCTGATAAAGTATGGTTTCTATAAGGTGGAATAAAGTTTTCTTTTCATTGATATCATCTCAGAAGTAATAATTCTTCAAAAGCCAGTCTTTATATGTATTTTGACCCAACTCACCTTATTAAAGTTGAGTTTGAGAGGTACTCAGGGCATTCAATAGGGAGAGGTCTCTGTTCTCTTAGCTCACCAAAAATGAAACTAAAAACAAGAGCTTAATGGATATAGCAGATAGGGGTGGGTCCAAATAGCACTTGCATGCAAATTTTAAAAAATAACCTTTTAAATTTCCTCCTTTGTGAATGGATTTATCATTTTGGTAAATTAAGGACTGAGTTTCATAAAAGAAAACATGATTGAAGTGGTTAAATTGGTATTATAGTGGCTGATTGTGGTCTCGATGTGGGCTCAAGGAACTCATGCTTGCCCCTCTCTCCCTGCTAGGGAAAAGCAACTCAGATCTGGAATAGAGTCCTCAGGTGTATACAGCTGGAGTGTGGGGTTGAATGTGGCATAATGGGGAAAGTTTGACAGGGAGGTACAAAGAGGTTAAATGTACTTTTTTCACATGATATTTTTTTGGAAGTGGTAATGTATTTTGGGTATCTTCCTTTTCCCTTCCTTTCTACTGTTCTCTCTTCTCTCCAGAATAACTGATAAAAAGGGCTTAAGGCTACTTCCCTTTCACTTTCACTCTTGGGAAGTCTAGTGCTAGCAGGCACTAGGGTAGGGCATAGAGGAAACGTGGAGAGTCTGACTATAGCCTTGGCTGACAAACTAGTTTTTGTATTTATACATGATCTGTCCAAGCTCACCCAAGTAAGAGAGGCCTTAGGGCTTAAGACCAGAAACATGCTGTTAATGATTTCAGATGAAGTTAGGCAGTTAATAAAGGAATCAGGACTTGAGAGATTCTGTCAGCCTTTCCATGTGTTAAGACTAAGAAATGTGTTTGATATTAATTGCACTATGATTTTAAACGTATTGATGGGAAGGATGGTTTGTTGTCTCTGAGAGCACAGTGTTCTATAGCAACTTCAATGCTCTGAAACCTTTAATTAAATAAAATTTAGGTTTCCTCTCTAGGCATTCTTGAAATTTAGCAAGTGAACAAACATAAAGGGAGAAAAATGAGAAAAAAAAAACCCTTAAGTTAAAAAAAGTCAAGCATTTTGATTATGCTTGTATACAACAAGGCTCAAGGTTGTTCTCTTCTGTCAAATACATTGGGACAGCTGAGCCCATATGATTTTCTCCTTCCTCCTTGACTATTCCTTTTTTGGAACTTTAGTTCCTAGCACAATTAATATGGGAAAACTCATTGAATAGGTGTTTAATATATTAAACATAGATTTTTTTTGGAATTTGATTGGATTATTTGCATTAAAGTTGAAGATGTTTGTAGGGATGACAGATCTTTGATGGAATGAGCCAAAATTTTAGTTGCCAAATATTGAGAGACACTAATAGGTCTACAAAACTTTTCAGTTTACAAAGGATTGCTACAGACAGTGTCTAATTTTTCCTCACAATAACCGTGTAGGGTAGATATTATTTCTCTTTTACTTATGTGGCCCAGGGAAGTTAAGTGATTGTTTACTGTCTTATCTCAAATGGAAGAGAGAGTTTTCCAGAGGAGAGGATTAACCAAAGATTTAGAGCTACACAAATATTGAGGAAGATGTAATTTTGCAATAACATTCATGGCTTTATGAAAGAAAAAAAAGCCATTCAGTGGAGCAGAAAGATTGTAAGACAGGTATAGGTGGGCAGATTACTGAGAGTAGATACTCATATTTTCTTCATGGGGGAAAAATCTTTTCTAAGCAAAATAGTTTTCTTCCATATTTATGACTGGAGAAAGTTAATGATTTGAATAACTCCACACTGTTCTGTAATATTACTTCAACTGTAAATGCATAGTTTCCAAATAATTTATAATTTTTTAATTATTATTTTTTAATGTTTATTTATTTTTAAGAGAGAGTGAGAGAGAGATGGAGTGCGAGTGGGGAGGGGCAGAGAGAGAGAGGGAGACACAGAATCCGAAGCAGGCTGTAGCCTCTGAGCTGTCAGCTCAGAGCCCCATGCGGGGCTTGAACCCACGAGATATAAGATCCTGACCTGAGCTAAAGTTGGACACTTAACTCTCTGAGCCACCCAGGCACACCCCGAAAAATTTAAAGTTGCTAAAGTGGTAAAACTTGTAAGACCTGGGGAATATTAGTCTTTTTTTTTTTCATTTAGAATTAATTATTTTTTGAAATCTTTAAGGGCTACAAATCTGTGCCACATTTCTCTGAGGTAGTAACAAGCATTTACTAAAAGACATATACAGGTAAGATTGTTATTGAGCAAAATGTGCTTTAGTTAGGATGTTTCTGAATTTCTTATGTCGCCACTCATGTTTTTTTATGTAATTTTTTTCCAGTGTTCCACAGTTTATTGCTGAAATATCTGTGGAAATTAATATTTTAGAAAACTTTATTCTATGAATGTCAAGACATTTCTGCTTAAAGTTATACAGTTGTGGGTGCCTGGGTGGCTTAGTTGGTTAAGTGGTCAAGCCCTGCTTGGTCTCTGTGCTGGGTGTGAAGCCTACTTTAAAAAAATAAAAAAAGTTAAAAAAAATAAATAAAAGTTATACAGCTGCTCTTGTTCTGGTAGTCATATACCACTGCCTCCCAATCACCACCCCCCTGTCCAAATATAGCAACGTGTGCACTTACCTGATAGAAATGTAGTGTGCATAGGGATGGAATGAATATCAAGAGCTTATCCCCACCTCAGTGAAATGTCGAAGATTTCATGTGTTGATATACGTTATTTTTACTTTCATTATATCCTTAGTATCTTACTTATTATTTCAATTGTTAGAGTTTGCTCTAAGTTCGTAATCTATGACATAATAGTTTTGTACCTACCCAAGAAAAAGGGCCTGAAAAATGACATAAGAATATTTTAGAAGTTTCCTCTTAAATTTTTCAGTGTACTGTGATAAAGTGGGAGATATAATGATAGAGTATTATGTGGCACTTGGGTCAAAAATCTAATGCATTCATTAATTCAACAAATATTTATGATACACCTATTTATCAGGCACCGTGCTACGTGCTAGGGATGTGGTGTGGAACAAGACAGACACCGTTCTTGGCCTCCTGGGCTTAGAATTTACAGAGTGTAGAATGGAAGCATACTGATTGGAAAGTTACGTGTTAAGGTAAAAGTCAAACAGGAATCCTGTGAGTTTGAGTATGAGGACAGAGGAGATCTCCTTACTGTCATTTTGCTTTGCTTCTTTAAAAGGTTGCCAAAATTTTGGTTACTTCCATTCTGACATGGGCCTCACCCTCATCTGACAACTCAGTGCCCTGGTGCCTGTAATTTGCTAAGGCATAAAACTTTTTTTTTTTTTTTCCCAGCCAGTGTTTGGTTCAGAGCCCAGAGCAGGTCAGTTCTCTGTAGAGATTTCTGCCTGTCCTGCAGTAACAAGACAACACTCAATTCTTTACTCTGTCTCAGCACAGTAACCTGTGATGCATTCCAGTCAGAACTATGCCTAGCTAACCTCACTTTGCCTCTAGCTGTATCATCTTCCCTATCCCTGAAATGTCAGCCCATTCAGGCTTGTCCTTTCCAATATGGCTATTCTAGCCTGGTTCCGTGCTGCAACCTCTTCCTTTCAAACCATCCCCCACACTGCCCTCTGTCAGTTTTTTCCACTGTGCCTTTTGGACCTCCTGTATGTTGGAATTCTCCAGACTAACAGGGCTGCTCATAATTGCAAAGGGTTTCACAATTACAAACGGAGCTCATTGGAGTTTAATTCATTAATTTGCATAATCAGTCATATGTAAGTTTACTGCTGTGGGGCTGAAGCTGAGTCCAAAATGCTGAGAAAAAAATGATTTTATATAGATAGGGAGAACGTTGGGACAGTCTACTCCATGAGACTTGACACTTAGGAAGTTATCTTTTCCTTTTATGGGAAGCACATGGGATGCCTGGACTGTGACCATGAGCTGCTTTGTGTAAGTGAGGCAACCAGTCTTTGTGCTGTTATAAAGAAACAATAGGCCCCAAATGGAGTCACTTTGCCAAGCCCCACCAAGACTTAATACCTAACCTAAAGGCAGTATCAGCCTGTCCCAGGAGCAGATTTTTAAATCAATCAGCCTGGAGTTTCCTGATCAGCATAATCTACTCATTTACCTTCCATGTCCCACCTTCCTTCTGCTTATAAAAGCCTTCCATTTTGTACAACTCCTCAGAGCTCCCTTCTGTTTGGTAGGTGAGATATTTCCTATTCATGAACTGTTGATAAAGCCAATTAGATCTTCAGATTTACTCAGTTGAATTGTTTTGTGTTGTTTTTTTAACAGTGCCTTTCCCAGACATGGGCTATATAATCAATACAAGAAAACGTGGAAGGTCTACTTACCTGCTAGAAACCCTTTCATTTAGCAATCATGGTTGTTTGCCTTACATGTTTCCCTAGGTAGCCCATGTAAGGTAAAGGAAAATTATAACTAGCAATGTAGTTCGAATCATAACTTCCTGCTTGAGTGAGAAACAATGTGATGGGAACAATACTCTCTTCCGACCCTGCATCTACTCTCTGCCCTGCCTTGATAAGACTGTTGTTACACCCATGGAGGCTTAACTCTGTTAAGTTCAAGGACCATCCCTCTGTCACCAAAACACTCATTGCCAAGTGAGTTTCATCTCTCAAACCCAGGAATGGTTTACTTGGTTGTAGACTCTCACCTTCAGGCAGAGGTAGGAGTTGTACAGGTAGTTCTACTGGGCCCTGCATTTAATAAGAAAAAGAGAGTGAAATCTTTTGACAAGTTTTATCTTTTATATAATTTCTTTCTCATGAGGATCCAAAGAACCAACACACAGTCTGGACCAGAGATAGGATATATTGCTAATTTTGGAAAGCCCTTAGGATACCTTGCCATTTTCTTAAATACTCTTCTGGTTTGCCTTTTAATTTTAGTTACGGCATATTTTGATATAGAAACACTTTAATTTTTGTTTGTCACATCACTTTTCTCCTTTGAACTTTTGCTTTTATGTTTAGAAACTCTGAAACTCCTAATACTACAATTTAGGGGTCTTAACAGAGCCGGGGACTCTAGCATATGACACCCTTCGTTTTGCCTATAAAAACCTTTGTCCCTTGTAGCTGTGAAGAATTCTTGGTTGCAAATGACAGAAACCACCCTTGGCTAACTTAAATAGAAAAGGAATTTATTGCAAAGATGCCCAGTACTTGGAAGGCTTGAGAACCAGACTCAGAAAATGGGCAAGAACCAAGGGAAGCTGGGGCAGCTACTGCTGGAATCACAGCCCAAGTGCAGTATTGGGTTAATTTGTTTAGGGGGCTGCCACTGGCTGCAGTCTACATCATGCTACCATGGACTATCAGCCACCCATGTTCTCTAGTTCAATAATAAAATACATGTGGTTTATGTGGAAATTAATATTTTAGAGTTAAAATAATACCAAGAGGTTTTATGTTTGTAATTATTACCAGCTGCTGTTTTTCAAATTGACATACCTGTCTATTTCTCCCTGGCCTACAACCCCCCCTACCTCTGTTATGCTGCCCAAATTGCCAGATTAGAGCAGACCAAAGAATACATTGACATGACAGAAAATGGTGCCTTTAAAGATAAAGTGAGTATTGGGAGTCTTTTCCTACCCTGTTGTTGCTTGGGGGATATCATATGTTGGAGTATTTAATGTTTACAATATGCCTCATATCCTGCTTGTCATTAAAGCTGCTGCCTGTGCCATGAGGAATTTGTCAAGTTGGCTGCACGTTTACATGCCTTACATGACTGCCTTAAGGTGGAACACGGGAGATGGAGTTAGCTGAACCTAGGCTACATGGGAGTGCCCTCTTTGCAGGGGCCAGGGCACTGCCTGTGTCCTAAGATTCGGATACTGGAGGGCCAAAAGGAAAGAGATCTGCACTATAGACCTGGCTTTCCCCTAAAGTCCCCACCCCCTTAGCATCCTGGCCAAGTCATTGTGCTCCTCCTTGGTATTCCAAACCACAGATCCGGATAGAGGTGAGGGGAGATCAGCATCCATTTTGTCCACTTCAAAACTCGTGTTCCTCTTTTTATGTTGTACCTCCTTGGGGCTTATGCCAACTGGTTACACTACCCCTTACACCCTTCTAGTTGGGGTTATTGACTAACTTGCCTTGCCTGTATGTCGATTAGAAATATCACATGGCTCATCATCCTGAGCACTGCTTTTAGTTCTACCTTTGTCTGGAGTACTGACTTTAGTATATTTATTCACTAATCATCCAGCACCAGACTTTAAAAAAATTTTTTTAAATGTTTATTTATTTTTGAGAGAGAGAGAGAGAGAGAGAGAGAGAGCGAGCATGAGTGGGGGAGGGGCAGAGAGAGAGGGAGACAGAATCTGAAGCAGGCTCCAGGCTCTAAGCTGTCACCACAGAACCTGATGCGGGCTCCAACTCACGAACTGTGAGATCATGACCTGAGCCTAAGTCGGACGCTTACCCAACTGAGCCACCCAGGTGCTTAGCACCATGACTTTACAATTAAAGTTGATCTTGCAGCTGAACTTACAGCTTGCAAACAACAGAAACCACCCTTGGTTAACTTAAACAGAAAAGGAATTTATATCCAGTACTTGGAAGGTTTGAGAACCAGGCTCAGAAAATGGGCAGGAATTAACCTCCATTTTTTAGCCTATAGATAACTCTTAATATGTTAAACTGAATTTATAAACTAGTCCTTCCAAATCTGCCTCTTTTCCTGAATTCTCTTAGTTAATACCATCACTACCATCACTATCCTCCAAGTTTCCCAAGCCGGAAATCAGTGAGTTATCCTGAATCCGCTCCCTTTCTAAGTACTTCACACACAATCTAGTTACCACCTTCTTAAAAAAATCTCTTGAGACCATTTCCTGTTTCTTTTTGTCTTATTACTGCCTTAGTATAAGTTTAGATTTCTTGTGGTTAACTGCAATATCCTTTTAACTGGTTCCTATTTTTAAAATGCATTCTCTTCAATCTATACCTACATGGCAAAGTAATCTTCCTAAAACAAATCTGATTATTTCATTTCTCTGCTGAAACCCTTTTGTGGCCTTCTTAGCTCTCAGAATAAAAATGGAATTCAACTCTTTAAGATAAAAGTCTGTCTTTGATATGACCTTTGACTATTTCTGTAATTCAACTTTTATATCTGCTGTAAGGTATATTTTGCTCCAAACATAGAGTTATCTAGACTGGGCTTTTACTCTCTCTGCTTTCCCATCTTCATTCCTATTAATGTTTTAAAACTTAATTTGATTGTTGAGTAGTATGTTTGTAGATAGATAATATTTTGATATTTTTACAATGGGCTTATGATCCAATTTGGGGTAATCAGAGTCATTTTCTGGGACTTTTCTTCTGGAGAGGAGTGGGAAAGACTCTCTTTTGCTTTTCAGGTAAAGATGCTGCTAAGATGTGAACCTGGGGCTTCTATCATTTGGAGGAACTCATTGGCAGAGATTGAGACCAACATCTAGGGAGAAGTAGAGCTAAGAATGGGAGGAAGGGAATATGAGAGAATGAGAAAGCAAGTCTTGGTGACATTTTGAGCCCTGGATCTGGTGTGTGTAATGTTAGGTCTATTACAGTCTTTTCCAGTTATTAGCTGATAAATCCACTCTCCCTTTTTCTTTCCGTTAAATTAGATTGATTAGCTTTCATCACGTCAGACCAAAAGAGTCCATGGAGGTGCAATAGAATTAATAAGTTAACATTACTTATAAACTTAGTCTTTACAATTTTGGCTGTAGCTATACATAGTATAACTTTGGCAGATGGTTTTCAGGGGAAACGTACTGCTTTAAGCCTGCATAAAGCAGGCTGTACTTAAAAGGGTAACTTTGAACTCTTTGTACTTAAAGTTAAGACTTTGTATGAATTAGTATTGGAAGTAGACACATGGAAAATGTAAGAATTTTTAAAGAAAGTTTATTTGTAATCTTGTATCATTTAACCTAATGGTTCTCAAATCTGGGTGTACAGTCATCTGAAGAGCTTCTAAAACTGCAGATCCCTAGGACCTTCCCAGACTAAGTAAATCAGAATCTCTGGGGCTGGGACCCAAGCATTGGTATTTTTTAAAAGCTCAGTTTCAACTTTTAGTAAGAGTTGAGAACCAAAGACCTAACCTGTTTCTGTTCCTTGAGGAATTCAAGTTACCTACACATGGATTTTTATTGATCTCTTTTCCTCATTGTAATTTTCCCCATAATGGGCATAACATTAAAATCTAGTTGCTGGCTTTTGTGGTGTTTTCTAATTTGGGATTTCTATAAAACTGGCCAGGGACATACGATTAGGCACTGCTCATCTTTAATTTTGATTTTAATAAAGTGGCTGTAAATGTGAATCTCTGTGTAAGTTCTCTATGTTGTCTTACTGAGATTTACATTTTTCTCAGACTTATCTTTGTAAGAGCTTGCTTTAAGGAAGCGATACTAGAAGTAAGAAGATAACTTTCAATAGTAAAATTGATGCAAAAAGAAACCATTAGAATGATATATTAAAATAAACACAATTTATATCATTAGGAGTATGATATATAGAACAAAAAGATTCCTTGGATTTTGACGTACATTTTGGTCTGTTTATCCCAAGAGTTTGATAAGATTTCCATGCTAAAAGCAATTGCTGTTTAAGATGAAAAGGATATTTCGTTTTTGATGATGTATCTGATTTAAAGGCAGACATTTTTCTTAATTTGCAATTTATGATATCTGCCAGTTGCCTTCCTGTGTCACACACACACACGCACACACACACAGACACACTTTAACTGTAATAGCATTTACATAAATCCACAGAAAACAATAGACAGTAAGAAAACAATGTTAGAGAAATGGTAGGAATTAATTAAAATTGCTTTATTAGTTAATCATATAAAAATTTAACAGAATGGTTTCTTGGTGCTTAGCATTGATCTAAGGGCTAAGAGGGTTACAATCCTGATCATATGAAATTTGCAATCTAATTGGAGAGATGAGACAAAGCAGAAAAATTAAATAAACTTGCAGGGTGTACATGCGTCAGTTTTACTCTGCATAGTAATGACGATAAGTACTGCATCTCAGATAATGGAGATATACCCAAAATAAGCTTCCTAAAAGATGTGAAATGAAAAGACTTTTTGATCTTTCTCTGTGTATTTCAGTACCCTCTAGTGAGTCTTTAGTTTCATATTTTTGACCACTTCCAAGTCAGAAGCAAGTTCCCTTGGTGGCCAACTTTTGTTTTTCTTGGTCTATCCTTTATAGAACAGTGTTTAGAAAATTCTGTTTGGGAGTATGAGCTGATAGATTTTCAAAGGGTTCCAAAATTTAAGATTTTGCGTTGGATTTTGTTTGTTCTGATTTCTTAACCTCAAAATAGAAGGTAGTGTGAGCGTGGCACAGGTATCTTGGCTCCTAGTATGGTGGACGGATGGTGAGTAACAGGGCTCAAATCTAGAGTCTTTGGGGAATATCAAATTCTTTTAACCTATGGGCTCTCATGAGCTTATTACAAGTAGTCAGATATTTTAGCCTTTCCTGGGGATTTCTAGTTACCCTTCCTAATTTGTCTTAGCTCTGGTTGGGTAACAAACGGCATTGTTGGAGTCATTTGTGAGGTATGTTCCAAGTAATGAATAATTGCCTTTCCCGCACATTAGAGTGCTTATCCCATAAAGATGGTATAGTCACACATTACAATTCCAAAGTTGGAGAGAGAGGGATGAAATGTAAATAGTTGCATGTATCTGTGCTTGTGGGGGATGTGTCCTAAATGAAAACATCATTTGACTTGTGTCGTGCTAGGAAAAGGGATACAAAACAATTGCTTTAGTATAAAGATAGAGCTGTTTCTCTCTGGTCTCATCTTTCCTTATTGGGAAAGAAAGATTTGTTTTTGTTTTGTTTTGTTTTGTTTTAGTCTTCATCTCAAAACCACTTTTTTGATGACTGGTCAAAATTGCTTTCTTTTCAGCCACTTGCACTCCAATTCGATTAGACCCTTTCTCCTCAGGGCACTTCATCCTTATAAAAAAAATCACCTCAGATGCCCTCACTGTTTAATACTCCACCCAATTGTAATAACTTCTTACTTTTGTTTTTCTCCTGAAGATCTCTAGATTTCTTTAGGAGTTTGCCTCTCTATTTTCACTCTCTGTGGCTTTCCATTTTGGCTCCTCATCTCGGAATCAAATTCTGGTTTGTTGTTTCAAATAAGTATTACTATATCTATTAACTAATTACGTTTCAGTTCCTCCAGCTTCAGGTAGTTTGGGATTTCCTGAGTCTCTTGATTTGGAGAAAGGATTTTTTTTTATGTTTCCACTGCAGGTATTTAATGATTGAACATTCATATAAACTTAAACTTCAGAAGAGCAAATAGCCTCAACATAAGTATAATTAAGCTTCATGGTACCTTAGTGAAGAAGGGAGAATAAATAACCAGGGAGGCTACAATCGTTTCCTCCCAAGCCTGATTAAAAACAAAGTTTTAAAATGTTAAACTGGTGCTAATCTGCATGACTGCTTCAGGTTTCATTTGAGGAAGAATTGTGGCTGCTAATTTTCTCACTAAAATATGTGAATCTATTTACATAATCAGAGCCCTATGGGATGGAGCTTAGATTTAATATGGTTTTGGTGCTTATGTGTTTTCCAGTACATTGATTAATACTGTCCTCTGAAGTGGAACCCAATCAGGGGTAACCTGCCAGAGGACTATTTTCTAGAAATTTCAGCTGAACTAATATCTGTGGAAATCTTAAGACTATAGAAGAGTTGATGAATATACCACAATTAAACTTGCTTTGTGAATTGAAGAATGGGGCAAAGGATAATGAATATATTGAAATGATTCCACATGTTTTATGTATGACACATTTGTAATTAAAACAGATCCTCAAGGTAAGTTTGTATATACTAATATAATAATTTCAAAAAAGCAGAATACATTATTAAATATCTACAGGGCATATTTCCCAGTTGGAGAATGTGAAAATTTGGCTTGTTTTGCTACTTCAACAGTTGTTTACCAGAAACTAGAGATTGAGTGTACCAGTAAGCCGTATTTGTTGGGCAATCTGTTTCATTGCTCAAATCTGTATCTATATATGTGGATATCTATATCTACTTATATCTCTATCTATCTCTATGTATCTATGAGTGCATCTTCAGTATATAATTTTCTAGTTATACAGTTATAAATAACTTTAATTTCAGTCACTCAACTAAACATTAACATTTATCCTAATTTCCTCAGTCTTGCGAAGATCCTCTGAGATCTTTAACAATTCAGCAGTTATTGTACCTGGCAGCTCTAGGTCATGACTTTTGCAGCCAGGGTCATTTTAGGGTTTAATGGGGGATTTAACAACCCCATTGCTGTTTATAAATGATTGTTACAACCTTTTCTATCATGGGATCTTCCAAACAATCCTGTGAGGTTGGAATAAGTACTGTTTTACAAACTTTTACAGAGGCAACTGACATGTTCCATAGATTTTCATTTTTAAGTTATGAGTAAGGGTTGATTAACCAATAATCTATTAAGTGAATCATTGCAATTAACTAAAATTTGGTTTTCATGAGAAAAATTAATAGGTAACTAGAGGGCTCTAAGCCAGTATATATGTGACTAAAGAGTCTGGCTACTATGTATTTGGTGAGTTTACAAAACTTCTATTGTACTTGTTCCCATGTAGATAGTTGCAGTTCCCACAATGTCAAGGAAAAGCACTCAGTTATCCCTACATCATCCTTGTTTTCTTGACTGTGGGAATGATTTTAGTTGATGCTCCTTTGTCTCGTAATTATGAGTTACTGTTAGAGTATTGTGAGTTGTTTGATTAACTTTACACTGTAGGATGTTTGCATATTTGCAACAATGATATTTGTGGCTCTTTTTATCAAAATAGATTTTAAGGTAAATTATTACTTTAAGGTTACTTTTATAGGGGCGCCTGGGTGGCTCAGTCGGTTAAGCGTCCGACTTCAGCTCAGGTCACGATCTCACGGTCGGTGAGTTCGAGCCCCGCGTCGGGCTCTGGGCTGATGGTTCAGAGCCTGGAGCCTGCTTCCGATTCTGTGTCTCCCTCTCTCTCTGCCCCTCCCCCGTTCATGCTCTGTCTCTCTCTGTCTCAAAAATAAATGTTAAAAAAAAAATTATAATAAAAAAAAGGTTACTTTTATATATGTGTATTAGTGAAATATATATAATATATTTATATATTATATAAAATAAGCAAATTTACCTTTAGGTAAATATGTATAGTATGTTTTATTGTATACATAAATGTATGCCAGCCACTAAGTTGTATATGCAACACTAAGTTGTGTATACACAGATGTGAACCAGCATACTTGTATATTGAATGAAGCAGATGTACCCTATAGTGAGAATGGGTGAGATGGATGGGCCTTGGGGTCTTTGGCATTCCTTAAGTGAGCTGTGTTAAAAAAGTAAGAACCATCTATTTTCAGGAGTCCTAAGTTGGAGAATGACAGGAACCTGCTTGTTTGGCATGTGGTTATGGGGACTCTTGGGGTATACTTCCGATTTCCATAAAGACCATGTTGATGTCACGTATTTGTAAGAAGAGAGTGGGACTGTTTGCATAGAATCTGGCCTTTTGCTATATGATTATGTGGAAATGAATCACAGTTGTGTTGGCCAGAACCACCATTAAGCTTTGTATGTGAAATGCATTAAAGAATTATTTTGTTTCTCCCCTGCAGCTATGATTTCTTATATATGTGTAAAACTCTACAATTAGAGATTTGCCAGCCTAATTCTTTTCTGAAGGGAAAATTGAGCCCCGGAGACATGAGGTGATTTAAGACCAGAGAGGCTGAGATAGAACCAGTGATCAGAGCTCCTGATACTCTCAGCCTAAGGTGTTTTTTTTTTTTAATCTAAATTTTATTTTTTATATAGGACATATATCCACATGGTTCAAAAATCAAAAATTACAAAAGGGTGAGGCAGTTAAGTGTCCAACTTCAGCTCAGGTCATGATCTCATGGTTTGTGAGTTTGAGCCCTGCAACAGGCTCTTTGCTGTCAGTGCAGAGTCTGCTTAGGATCCTCTGTTACCCTCTCTTTCTCTGCCCCTCCCTTGCTTAATGTGCTCTCTCTCTCTCAAAAATAAATAAACATTGGGGCGCCTGGGTGGCTCAGTCAGTTAGGCATCTGACTTTAGCTCAGGTCATGATCTCACAGTTTGTGAGTTCGATCCCTGTGTCAGGCTCTGTGCTGACAGCTCAGAGCCTGGAGCCTTCTTCAGATTCTGTGTCTCCCTCTCTCTCTGCCCCTCACTTGCTCAGGCTCTGTCTGTCTCTCTCTCTCTTTCTCTCTCTCTCTCAAAAAAAATAATAAATTAAATAAAAAATTAAAAAAATAAACATTTAAAAAAATTAAAAAAGGGCTTATAATGAAAATCTCCCTTCCCTTCCATTCCATTCCTCAGCCATTCAGTTCCCCTCTTTGGACAGAAACAATGCTATCAGTTTTGTAAGTATGCTCCCAGAAGTGTTTAATGCATGTACAAATAAGTATATGTGTAGATACTCTCCTCATCTCTTTTTATCCAAATGGTAGTATACTCTTCATATGATTTTATACCTTGTGTGTGTTTTTTTTTAACTCAGCATTTGAAATCACTTCATATTGTTACAAAAAGAGAATTCTCATTAATTTTTATGGCTATAGAATATTTCTTTGAATAGATATATCATTTATTTAATCAATCATCTATTGATAGACATGTAGGTTGTTTCTAGTCTGTGCAATAGCAAATAATGCTGCAGTGAAATATCTTATACATATATAATTTTATACATGCTTGACTCAATTTATATGATAAATTCCTAGAAAAGGAATTTTCTATGTTTAAGAGTTGGTTACCTGGTATATATTGCAAAATTGCACTTCATAGAAGTTGAATCGGTTTACATACCTGCCAGCAATATGTAATATTGTCCATTTCTCCCTACACTTACCAACATAGTGTATTATTAATTTTTTTGGTTGTTGCCTATCTAATAGTCAAAAAACAGTGGGTGAGTGTTGCTTTAATTTGTACTTTTCTTATTTCGAGTGAAGTTGTACATTACTTTATACATTCCGAGCCTTTTTCCTTTCCTTTTCTGTAAACTGTCTGTTCATATATTTTGTCCATTTTCCTTCTAGTCTGTTGGTCTTTTCCTGATCAATGTTTTTGAAAGTCTTTCTAAATTAGTAACCTTGATACACTGTCTGTATTTTTTCTCAGTTAATCCTATTAGGTGCCCAGCATCAGACTAGGACATGCTGCTTACTTTTGAGAAAGATAGAATAAACTGGGTTTTGAATATATATATATGTGTAGCAAAGTTAAGAATCTTTTCTCCCTGGTCACATTTGAAAGAGTTGAGAAATCATTAGAAGAAAATCTGTGTAACAGTACACTATAATAAGAGCCTGTTTCTGGTTGGTTTATTGATCAAAACTGCTGTGGGTCTTTGGTGGGAGAAACCTTCAACTGTGTCACAATGAATAGAGACAAATGAGCATTGAAAAATCTGCAGCCACCTGGAAAAATAGGCTCCTTTCTTCTGGGAAACCTCTAGTTTCTTAAAGACCCCTATTTGCAACTGAAAAATGTGTCATTCTGTAGTGTATAGATCTGAGTGGTTAAGGTTTTAGCCAAAAATATTTGTTCATTTGAAAATAAACTGGATAATCCTCATGTTCAGCTTTTTAACTAACTCTTCAAACCCTTTGTGGTTATGGATTTCAGTGGTAAATGGATAGAATGAGAGCATCAAGATTTTTGGGCGATACCTCAGAAACTGAAAATGAAAACATATACAGTTGACCCTTTAACAGCATGGGTTTGCAGGTCTACTTATATGCAGATATTTTTTGGTAAATACAGTACTATGCTATAAATGTATTTTCTCCTATGATTTTCTTAACATTTTTTCTCTATATTATTTTAAGAATACAGTATATAATACATATAACATACAAAATATGTATTAATTCACTATGTTATTGGTAAGGCTTCTGGTCAATAGTAGGCTATCATTTGTTAAGTTTTGGGGAGTTAAGCTGTACATAAATTTTCCACTGTGCAGAGGGTTGACGCTCCTAACCCCTGTTTTATCTAAGGGTCAACTATACAATGAGGAAATTAAATTTGGTATTATAGTATTTTCTGATACCTAAGGCATATTAATTATAACTAATAGTTTGTATAAGAAAGCATGGAATTTTTAAAAATAAGATCAGGTAAACAGTTATGATTAGGTTGTCAGAGAGGGAAGTATAGAGTCTCTCTTGGTGACAATTAGCTGGGGGCTGCATCCAGGGCATCAGTGGTATTAATGCATCAACACATCACTGGCATTGGGGCGTCAGTGGTGCGTCCATCCCAACAGTGGAGCAGCCAGAGCAGGAAGGAAAGGTTTAATTTATATTAAGTAAATTTTATTCACATTAAGAAATACAAAGCATTTTAAAACTTTGGATAATATAGCTATGTGAAATCTATTTCAGTCCCTCAAAGAATATACCTTGGTTTTTTGCCTTCATGGCCTTGAACATATATTTTCTCTGACTTAAATCTTTTCTGTCTTTGCACTTCTCCTGTGTTTGTCCAACCTCTACTACTCATTTTACATGTCTCAGCTTAATTGTCCCTTCCTCCTAGAAGCTTCCCTGACCCTTTATGTATGGATTCAGTGCACTCTACAGTAGTTTTGTTCCGTATTCTAACTGCTTGTTACTTGTCTGTTTTCCTGACCAGCATATAAATTCCCAAAGGCTAGAATCCATTTCTATGTATTATTTTATCCCTTGGCACATAGTAGTCTTCAAGAAATATTTATTGAATGAATAAATGTGTGAATACATTTATTCAAAATTACCTAAATAGTGTGTTATGATTTTGGTTAAAAAAAGAAACTATGGTTCAAGTTACAGATACAATAATTTTTTAAGCTTCATGTAATATTTTTAATGAAGATACTATGTACCCTAATCTCCTGCAATAAATTACCAAACGTGCAACATGTTAGTAATTACACCGTGAAAGATCAAACTAATATTTATGTTATTTATAATATTTATAATAATATTGATTTACTAGTGTGTTACAATCTATCATGTCCAGTGGGTTCTAGAATATACTTTTCTATTTACAGTACTGTGCTTTTGTAAGTATTGTATTGTAGATTTAATGATGAAAACTGAGAGGTATTTTGGTATATATGATATTAGGAGTGTAATACTCAGCATTATAGAAAAATCTAATTGTGGTACTGATACAGTGTCAGTTTGGATCCTGTCAGATTATTGGTTTTTTACAGAAATTTGCCTAAGAGTAGGCATCTAGTAGGTGGCAGAAACTAGATTGGAGGTACAACCAATATGTGCTCAGCCAAGGTCATTTTATTGTTTCATACAATTTTCCTGTTCTAATATGGCTCTTAGTGACATTATTGAATAACTGTGCTGATGAATAAAAGATATGAAAGAATGGATACTATTTTTGGGAGAACAAAGTACAATACTGTAACATATGATATAAAACAAGTGAAATATATAAATTTTTTATAGTTATCAGAATGTGTTTCGTAGCTAGCAAAGAATCCAATTGTTCTTTATTCTTTCAAAGTAGTGTCTTGAGAGTACTTTACTTCCTTTAAATTAGTTTATTGTATTATTGGTAAAAAATAATGACTTTTACTCTCTTTTCTCATTCAGAGCCTGAGTCATGATCATGTTTTCTCTTCTAGTGAGATTATTACGGGACCAAGGCCAAATGAATGTCAGGGAAAATAGGACTTCAATAAATAGAATCTTTAGAATTTTGTATCAAGGACTAACCAGATGGGTTTTAAAGAAAACCTGAGTATATGGTATTGAGGCAGAGGAGGGGTGGATGGTTGGGGAGGGGTAAACTGAGAGGATGGAAGGGTAGATGAACATAAAATTCTCTTTTTGTTTTCTTTTCTGGACTATGGTCAGAATTTGATTCTCACTTTACTTTTCTGGTCACTGGATTTTGCAGCTCAAAAGGGGAGAGGAGGAGGGCTTCGATAAGCCAGGTCTTCATAGAGTACTTTACCAAAAGAGTACCCCTGTCTAAGCCTGAGACAGCTTGTGTGTGGGGAAGGGAAGGAGGCAAAGCTGATTCATGGGCTCAGCATCAGGCTCTTTACACTGTGGGTGGCTAAAGCTGGATCCTTTCCTGCCAGCCTCTGAAGAGCCATGTAGAATGCACCTCTGATTGTCCACCTAAGCGACAGAAGAGGGTGGCATTTATTCACCACCTCCCATCATCCATTGCTCCAGGGTTGTTCTGTAGTTGTAATTCACTCAGGCTTCCAGACTGCACAGGTATGAGTGCCATGGTGTCCGAGAAGTCCTGGGGCAGAACAGGGAAGATGGACGTTATAGTGGAGAGGAAGAGCAGTAGGACTGGCTCCATGCGTGCGCAACATGTTCAACCAAGTGCTTAGCTTTAATTCACTCATATCGTTGTCTTGAAATTCTCAATAATCTTTGAATCAGGGGCCTTTTGTTTTCATTTTGCACTGACCCCTCCAAATGATGTAGCTCTCTTTGGCTGTTGAATTATTTTTGCATGAGACTGGTACACTGCATGAGGCTGTACAGTGGCTGGAATAAAGAAGTTGTTCCAAGAAAATATGAAGTAAGGCACAGTAGATGTCTGATACGCTGATTTGATTTTTATAATCTCCTTATCAGTTAGGTGCTATCGTCCCATTTTAAAGAGGAAGAAACAGATTCAGGTAGGGTAGTTAATATCATCATTAATTTACAAGGCTGGTGGTAAACAATGGAGCTAGGATTCAAATCTAAGTCTGTGTGAAAGTCTGCATGCTTGAGAGTGAGGGAAGGGCATGATATCAGAACTCATGATAATCATTGTACTAACTTCTTTTTTTCTGCCTTGTGACTTCTGGACAGGCTGTAAAACTCAGGGGTATGTATGCTGTCAGCCACAGGGAATGTTCTTGCCATATTCTAACACACTTGGAACTCTATCTGGCCACCTGGGTAGGCTTGGGAACTCTGGAAAGACCCCAAAATGTTGTTCTTCCTTTTTTAGATGAGTAAAGGGAGAAACTGTAGAAGTTAGAACTGTATAGCAGAGATGCTATAGGGAAAGAGGCATCTATTACATTTTTTAAAAGTTAAAATGAAAAATTTTTGTTTTCCAGTTGAGAGTTTTTTTAACTCCTAATAATCTAATCTCTGAAAAGGAGAGAAAGAAAGTACAACAGAGGTGGAACATGGTATAACTAATTTGTTGGCCAGTGTTCAAATGATTGGTTGATTCCAAATTCACATGCAGTGTGGGTTACATATCCCCAACCGGCCTGTCTCTTAGTCACCATGACCATGCTCTCAGTCCTCACCCCACTGGGGCAGTGTGGTGAATGGAGTTTAGCAGTCATGCGGAAGTTGTTCCTGTTCAGCATTCACCATCCAAAATCTGAGGCAGAGTTTTTCTTATTTTCCTTCTAAGAACCTCACACAAATCATCTGGGTGTGGCCAACTTCACTGAATAATGAGGATAATAACAAGCTTATGCTTGAGGGGACAGTAAGTCTGGTTTGCATGTGGAAGCCCTGGTTTATATCTATTGACACTGCATGATTATTAATAGCACCCCATTTTACTCTCAAAGGGCACAAGTTTGAGTCATAAATTATATGGGTGTCCTACTTACACTACAACTTCAGGAAGCAGATAACTTACTAAATTAAATATTCGGCTTCCCTGTTCTCAAAAGAGCCTCATAGCACAACGTGGTTCCAGTTTCCGGGTATATGTGTGGAACTCTCTTTCTCCTTTCATCTTTTCCTTTTTTTCTCTTGCTTCTTTGTCCCTAGTTCTTGTTCCTTTTATGTACAGATTAGTTCAGCTTTCTCCAACCCCTGTCTCTAAACTTAGTCCTTGGATGTTTGTTGTATGTCTGAAGACTCTCATAGGGCTATGCTAAGCAATAGAATGTCAACTTTGGGCCCACCTATCCATCCTTCTCTATCTGGCTCTTCAAGAGGAACAGAACAGAGTGGAGATTTGTCCCCATATCTCATCCATTATCCCCCTTTCAGAATACAGAAAGAGATACAGCATTTTGGTTTTCAAATTTCATTTTATTTCTCTCTGTTACAATAGTGGATTGTGATACTATATATTCATTATGAGGGGAAGCTATGACAAGAATAGCATACTGTCAAGTAAGTGTGATAAAAGAAAATACCGAGATCTTCCTTTCAAGTGTGACATTCAGTAAAGCAACTTTAAATTAGCCCATGATCTTACACATGAAACTTGTTTAACTCGTGGTTTTATCTATGCACAAAAAGTAGAAAACATTAGTATGGACTCATTGGTTCTAAGTTTCAGAAACTTAATTGCACACGCTGTAACAAAAATAGGAAATTAATTGGTTCATCTAACCAACTCTGAAAAGGATAAGGGAGAGCTGTCTTTGACCAAGATAATCAAAAGTTTTCAGAGTTCTTTCTCATTTTTTTGGTTTTGATTCCCTCTACCTGTTTACTTCATTTTCTCCTACTTCACAAGAGCTTTTCCCGTTTATTAGGGCACATAGCCTTAGGTTAATTCTGGCTTGGAGCCTTATAGCAATTTGCCTCAAGAGGAAGGAGAATCTTCTATCCTAATGCAGTTACACAATTCCAGGTGAGAAAGGGAACCTGGCATGGGCCATATGCCCTTTCCCTTAGATCATTCACTGAGACCAGGCAGTGCTGGTTGGTCCAGCACAGGTCATGTGCACCCGGGAACTAAGGAGGGCAGAGTGGATAATGCAGTAGTGGTGATGCACAGGTTTGTGGAGCCTGTACTGATGACTGATGACCTACTAGGGGTTTGGTAAGGCCTGGCAGTGTGTGAGGAGCAAACCAGATGGAGAGGGCAAAAGATGTCTCAGCCCATGTTTCTGACATGGGTCTCTGCTTTCATCTGAAGCCTCTGGAAGACTTTCTTAAGGAAGACTCCTCATCCTTTCTATTATGTGAGAACACATAGCAAGAAAAGGTGCTGGCTTTGAATCAGAAGAGGGCCCAAAATGTGACTATGGTGGTGCCTTGATCTTAGACCCGCCTCCAGAACTATGAGAAATAAATTTCTATTGTTCATTAACCACCCAGCGTGTGGTACTTTGTTAGACCAGCCTGAATAGACTAAGATTATGACCTTTGAGATATTGTGCTCAATGTGACTAAACACAGATTCTTCAGCACTCTTTGGAGGAAAGATTCTAGCAGGAGAGACAGTGGCATCAGACATTCCTGCCCACTTTTGGTCATCTCGTTGGTGTTTATGACAGCTATCTAATCCTAATGTCATGGCTGAAGGAAATTCAGTAGAGTGATAGAATAAAAATCTCCTGAAAGAAAGTAGAAAATTTAGCCTTGAGGACAGTACAGAAGAATTGGAAGCAGAGATGTGTCTGGAACCACTCAGATTATGCAAACACATTCAAATAAAAATCCATGTTCTTCAATATATAAACCTTTTTATTTTTCATTTATAAGAGTGTCCTAATGAAGAAGCAGATAGGAGACTATAGTTAAGAAAAGCTTCCTAAAGCTGCACCTTCAACAGAGTTTAGAAAAAAGTTGAGTGGCATGGAATTAAACAGTGATATTTACCTTTATTGTTATTCTGAACAGATGTGAGTTAAGTTTTGATTTCTGGAGTTTTACTGTTACATGGTCAACATACCTGGATCATTAACTACGTCTAGATATTCTGGTGTTCTTTAATAACAAGTTATATATATGAGTGAGTGAATAAGTGAACTCAGAGGAAAGTAAACAAATCTTTTTATGACTGATACAAAGTTAGAAATAAAAACAGTGCTTCATTTATACAAATTATGGAAGACATTTCTTTTTGAAAGGAATCCCAAGGCCTTCTGAAAATGTATTTTTTTATTTAGAGATAAAAAGTTCTTACATTTTCCTCTACTATTACAAAATATTTGCAATAAAAACATTGCTTCCAAATGTGTTTTCTTCTGAGAATGTTCTTTTTATTTTGAAATATAGGTCTTTAAAGCTTTTCTGGTTTAATTATTCTTAAAAATAATGGATTTTAAGTAACACCTATGGTACCCCACTAAGTGAATCACTGTGACATTTGGAATTTCAAGGCTTACATTTTCCTACTTGATGAGTAAACATGCTGATGAAACAGTATGCTAACTTTGCAGAGGCATTTCATGGGATCTTTTTAAAGGAAGCTTATAATCAAATGGCCCCCAAATTAAAAATGAACAAATGGTACACATTATAGGTTGTTTATTGTAATCCTCTAATGTTTTTATTATTCAGAACGTCAAGGAATCAGGCAACTAATTTTCCTGAGTTGTCCTAGAGCCTCATGAATTTAGGGAGGTGAACAGAGCAGTGTATTTCTGAGAGGCAAAACACTAATCCAATCATAGCTTGCCTAACTTTAGAAAAATTATATTTCAATCAAATCACATAAAATGTGCTAAATTTAGTCCCTTACAGGTGTTGGGTACATAAGTGTTTATTAGGTTATCTTTAGTGCTTTCTGAAGGTTAAAAAACTTCAAGCTAAAAAAGGTAAAAGTGCTCCAAGGGAATTCATTGTTTAATAGAATTACTTTGTTAAGCAAATAATTACTTCCCAATTTATAGTTATTATGAATTAGTGTGTTAATCCAGGTCCTCCTGGAAGCAGACACCAAAATGGGATTAAGTGTATGGGGATTTTCATAGGAAAGTGCCTATGTGAAAGAAAGTAGAGAGGGAGCAGGGGAAGGCTGGGGGAGCTGTCAGTCCATGATGCAAGTGTGGCCCAAGGAAAGATGTAGGATAACCTAGTCTAATTATCTTGAGAATGAAGGTCATAAGGAAGACATCCAGCACAAAGGCTCCAGACCTGGGATGAAATCTTGGATCTTCTAGATTTTCCCAGTGACCTCTGACTGAAACTGCAGGAATGCCTTGGGGCAGAAGGGGAAGATCACCAATTAACCCACAAAATTCTGAGAAATAGTAAATCATTGTTGCTTTAAGCCACAAAGTTTTGGGTGTTTGTTATGCAATGGTCAATAACTGATGCACAGAGTGAAGGTGAGATAGACAACAGTTCTTGTTTTCTTTGATGTGAGCAGAAAGTTTCTTAGTTCACTTCTTACTGAGGATGTTGCCGTTTGAGGGTTCTGGCTTCATGATATGGCCCGAGTTTCAACACCTTGCCTTATCTGAGCCTAAGGTCTTTCTGTCTCCATATAGTCTTTAAAACTCATGATCTTATTTTATAGAAATAGATACTGACATCTCCACTCCAGAGTAGCCAAAACTTCTGTACATTTGAACTGCTTTGATATTTTTTTAGCATTGGGGGATTATTTCTCTTACCTTCTAGTTTTCTAAGGAATGTGTTTAAGAGGGTGTGAATATGCAAAGTCAGCATTTGTAGAAGGTTTTCACGTTGTCTAGTCTACCACTGTGTTAGACATGGGAATCTCTATCTGTCACTTTTGAATCTTCCCTAGAGATAATCTTTTTATTTTTACCATCACAATTCACCTGACTATTCCTGTCAGGGATTTGCAGAAGGAACTTTCAACTTTACCTTGTGGAAAGAGTATGTTATAGTAGTGGGCTCTATTGCTTTGTTTTAGCTTTTAATATACTAGAACCTTATAGACAATGTGTATTTGTAAATGACTCTCTGTGGCAGTACATACTTGTAAATGAATGAAATTGTATTTTAGGAAGACCAGCAGGCCAATTTTGCTCAATTAATGTGAATCTAAAATGTGGCATATAAATTAAATAATGTCAAAAGTCAAAGGAGGTAGAATAATGTGTTCTTTAAGTGAATCTTACAGTGAACACATTTGTAAAATGATATTTCCTTAATTTATAGATTTTGTAGTGTATTTTTAAAAATATAGTTGGCACACTGATGTTACATTAATTTTAGGTATACAACACAGTGGTTTGACAATTCTGTATATTATGCTGTGCTTACCACAAGTGTAGCTGCCATCTGTCACCATTTAACACTATTAAAATACCATTAACTATATTCCCTATGCTATACCTTTCATTCCTGTGATGTATTCATTTCATAACGGGAAACCTGTGTCTCCCACTCCCCTTCATCGATTTTACACCATCCTCTTTCCCCCCCACTTCTGGCAACCACTAGTTTGTTCTCTGTAATTATGGGTCTGTTTCTGTTTTTTTGTTTCTTTGTTCATTTGTTGTATTTTTTAGATTCCACATATAAGTGAAATGATAGGGCGTTTTTCTTTCTCTGTCTGAATTATTTCACTTAGCATAATACCTTCTAGGTCCCTCCATGTGATTGCAAATGGCAAGATTTTATTCTTTTTTATGTTTCATAATATTCCATTATATATATACTACACATTGTTTATCATTCATCTGTGTAGTGTTTTTTTTAAGCCCCCCCCCCCCATTAGTGAGCCTGAAATTGTTCAACAACAAATGTTGAAGGATGGGGGTGGGAGTGGTGTTTGGCAGAGGAAGCCCTAGTGATTTTTATTTTGAATAATGAGAAGAGTCCTTGAGGTAGCACTTATCCTAGAAATCGTTTAATTCTTGCCAGGGGTGGAATCACCTCCAATGAGAGCAGAGGGGAAAAAAAATCCATGTTGTTTAGGGCAGTTGAATAAAGGCTGTAACAGTTGAAAAGTTTGTAAATCTGAACTTTGAGCAATTTCAGTCAGAAAATTCATCAGCTTTGGTGAAAGGAAGTGACCAATGAAGATAGAACATAGTTCTATATAGCCATCAAAGAGGTTTGTAAATTATGTACATTGGACAAATAAAGAAAAAAGGATCTGTATAGAACCAGTCTGCATGATTCCTTTAGCTGCTTCTGGTTAACACTTTTACCAGTACCTCAGTAGAGAGGTGCTGGTGTTCCCACCAGTTTGATTGTGTTTGTGGTGTGGGGTCTGTGTATGCTGTGTCTGTCTCTATATATTCTACATTCTTTATAATATGCTCCATTAGGTAAGTTTAATCAATTTAACATTGTTTTTAGTTGTACTTTAAGATGCTGAGCCAACTGACCAATCAATTCACCAACCAATAAATAATCAAACAAACTCCTAAGCCTTCTTAGATTACTCAGGAGAGGTACTTGAATTGGGTCAGCTTCTCTGCCTAATATTTTTGGTTCTCCAGGTGGGCAGAAGAAGTATTCAGCCCCCCGTAGGGATGACCCTGCTGAGACCTATTTCTATCTCATGCGCCGTGTAGTTTTGCTTGGATCAACAATGTGTGTTTTTCTATAATAAGTACAATACAAGTGACTAGAATACAAAACTCCTTAAACTGCTGATAGGACCCTATTTTAGGCAACACACCTTCTGTTTAAAGTCTCCTCTGGACAACTAGCACTTGAACTCCAGGTAGGAAAAGAGTGGCAGGCTTATCTGAAGCAATCATCTCCTTGAAAGGAATCAAAAAAGATGAGCCTGGAGTGGTTACTCCACCTCAAAATGTAAATAAATGGTCTCTTACACTGAAGTAAGCTTATTTCCTCTGTGGTCTCCTGTGTTATCCTCCTGGACAGACATCTAATAAGGCATGAAAAAGAGGACTGTTTTTGATAGGTAGGGTGGGTATAAAAGAAGGTAGCTTCATGTTCTCTCTCCTTCCTGGTAATTTACCAGCCACAAAAACCCCAGCAATGGTTGTGGCCATGGTGCTTCCTATTCTAAGCAATGAGATTTTTTTTTTTTTTGTCACAAACCACCCAGAAGTCTTTCTTCCGTTTCTCTTTCTTTCTTTCTTTCTCTTTCTTTCTTTCTTTCTTTCTTTCTTTCTTTCTTTCTTTCTTTCTTTCTTTCTTTCTTTCTCTTTCTTTCTTTCTTTCTTTCTCTCTCTCTCTCTCTCTCTCTTTCTTTCTTTCTTTCTTTCTTTCTTTCTTTCTTTCTTTCACTTCCTATAAAGTATGGTTTATAGCGGTGAAGTTGCTTCCTGACAGAAGTGAACGCCCTGACGCATGGAGCATATATAGTGAGAAGTTGGAGAGTTATCTTGATAATATGACAGTTATTGTTACATGTAAATATCACCATTTAAAATTAGATATTGATTAGTTTTGCTTTCTTTTCATGTGTAGCTGCCCCCAAAGTATCATTACTTTTTATTTTAAAATCAAAATAAGCAAGAGAAACTTAGAGTCAGTGAGTTAGATAAAGCCTATAGGTTTGTTTTTTTTTCAAGTTTGTTTATTTATTTTGAGAGAGAGAGAGAGAGCACAAGTGGAGGAGGGGCAGAGAGAGGGAGAGAGAGAATCCTAAGCAGGCTCTGTGCTGTCAGCACAGAGCCTGATGCAGGGCTCAATTGCATGAATTGTGAGATCATGACCTCAGCTAAACTCAAGAGTTGGTTGCTTAACTGACAGCCACCTCGGTGCCTCAAGCCTATAGGGTTTGATTTCATACCAAATATGAAAGAGATTTGCTAATAGACCAAACAGCCATATTTTAGTTCACATATACTTTCATTGCCTAAAAGATATAAGGTTCCTACCATTTTGTGTTTCATGTGTCTGTAATTGAATTTTTCTTTAATATTTCCTTTGAATATTTTATGTATTAACAATATCAGAGAAATATATGTATGCATTCATATGTATAGGCCTGATGGAACCAGAAAAAAATTAAAGTGAAAAATTGTGTTTTTCAGTTTACCATTTATTATATATTCATGTGGAACTTTAGTGTCTTACCACCTGTGAAGAACCTCTTGAAAAAATAGCAAGCAGAAATGACATAATATTTACTTGATGACTAAAGACAAAGTGAGTAGTAAATTATTTAAACTGTTACTTATATCGAAAGTAATTCAGTCTTTGGCCTTGTAGCACTGAGTGTTGGTTGACTATTTCTTTTTCCTGAACCTTCTGGCACGTAGACCTAGACGCTTTAGTATTTTCCACGTAAAGGCTGGAGTGGACATTTATTGTTTTGTGTGTCAATTCCACCTCTCCTTTTAGATCAGCATTTTAACAGTCACGCAATGGAAGATGTCATCTTTTTGGCCACAGTGATTGGTCTAAGGATACACATCTGACGTGTGCTGGGCCAACAATAGGATCACCTTTGACCTCAGTAGGGTGGTGAGACTGTGGGATGCGGGGTCTGGAGCTGCCAAGCATCATATTCCCTGCTCCTTGGTGTGGAGAAGGGTGAGGTTGGCATCCAGAGACAAGCTGAAATGAGAGGTGGAGAGAATGACTATATTTCAGTTCCACGTTACAGCCCCATTTCTACTCATCCTTTTTTTCCCTCCTAATCTAGTTAAAAATTTTTTTTCCACATTCTACTTTAAGAGTCTGTAAAGGAAGAAAAATTCAGCTACATGCAGCATTTTATGAATTTTGGTAGACTTTGCTGGGTTTTTGGGGGGAGTTACATTCAACATTTCCCTTAAAATATCTCCCAACAGCCTTTTATTGCCCTAAAGTCACTCCATCCCATGAGCCCAGTGTCTTTCCTTAGTCTCCCTTCGCCTGTCAGCATTGGGCAACCCTGATTTTTCTTTCTTGCTCTCGCTCAAGCAAAACACTTCTCTCTTTTTTTAATGCTGACTACTTCCTCTCTTCCTCAAGAAACCAAAGCCCAGCCAATTTGTTTCTCTTGCAAAGGGGCTTATTAGGGCATCTCTCAAATAAAGGTGATGTTCTCTCTACAAAGGAATTTTTGTACTAAATGCTAAGAGAACACAATTTTCTTCATGTTAGAATAGCTGCAATGTTTTTAGATTGTCCTCCTCATTAACTCCACTTCCTACTGTCACTTTCAAGATCTAGTGTCAGCACTTTTATTCTAAGTAGCTCATTTATATCTATTACTTTTCTTTTTCCACCCAATATTCCATGCAAACCTAGATACACCTCTCATCAGAATCTACCATGTACTTTCCAAGCTGATTAATATAATCTTAAATATTCAGTTTTTTTCCTTTGAAGACCTTTTAAAATTCTACCATTTGTACATATTTTAGGATTTAATTGAATGAAATGTTTGAAATGACTTGTTATTTAACTCAAAATGAATGCATGTAGCATATTTAGTAATCTCTCTCTTACTCCCACCTTTCTCTATGTGCCCCAACTGTTCTTGGCAACTATTTTGCTGTTTGGATTGGGGTTGTGTCTGAGAGGGCAGGAGATTTGAAAGGAAGAAAGAATAATTCTATGAAATTTTTTCCAGTGTTACTAAGAAGGGGAATTCTGATTGAAGATGGTTTATAGCTCCAGCCTGGGGCATAATTCTGTATCTGAAAGTTTAATAAGAACACTTGGAAGATATTGGGATAATGCTTAAGGAGGCTTCTTTTTGCTTTCAGCAAATGAGGCATTGAGATTTCCTTAAATACCTTGATTGTGTTGGATGTATTTGCAGCCCCTACTATCAAGAGATAGGGTCTCTTTTCTCCTCCCTTTTAACCTGGGCTGGCTTTTAAACTTGCTTTGGGCAATATAATGCTGTGGAGGTGATGTGTGACTTCTCAGCAAGGTCTTAAGATACCTTGCAGTTTCTGCTCATTTTCTCTTGGAATGTTCCCCCATCTTACCAGAAATTAGAACTATCCTGCTAGAAAGGCATTGTAGAAGAGAACTGAGATACCCCAGCCAAGAGCCCTAGCTAACCACCAGACAAAGGATTGAGGTCACGCTAGACTTCCAGTTCCAGATGAACTGCCAGGTGACTGCAGCACACATGTGACCTCATAAGTGAACACATCAGAGGAACTGCCCACCTAAATTGCAGAATCATGAATAAATGCACATGTATCTCCAGTAGAAAGGGAAAGTGGATAAATTAAGGCAGGGTGGAACAATTGCAGGAGAAGTGTTCTGTAGTAGGAAAGAGGTGGTAGAATCTAGTCAAGAAAGGAAGGAACTAGATGCATGGAGGAGCTCATCCTCTATAACAGAAGGGAAGGCAGAATATATGGGTACACCTGAAGAAAAGAGGGCAGTTTTGGTGGGGATAACTTTTAAGTTCTCTTCTGATTGCTTCAGTTTTCTTGGTGTGAAGATAATGAGGGTGGTGGGGAGTTGTAGAGTTTGAGGCTAAAAGGAGGTGTGATTTGAAGAATGGGAATGAGATTGACTGTGGAAATTCAGTTGGATCACGGAGAAGAATGAGAAGCCCCTTGAGGTTAGTGTTTTTACATTTAGCTGACATCTGTCAAGTGTGTACTTTTCTCCAGACATATTCAGATGCTTAGATATAGGTGTGGAGTAGGTAGAAAGTTGGATTTAATCATGATTGGGGCTTAGAGTATGACAGAGTGAATGATGGTCAAGAAAATTGAGCATATATGCAAGGCAGTGGTTGCAGTGATGCCCATGGAATATACACCAATAAGTGGGGGAATGAGAGCATGAGATAGGTTAGGATTTTGGAAAAGGGGCAAGATAAATGGATTGAATGCAACCTGTCAGAGTATGTACCAATTGTGTTCTTGTTTAGCACCTGATTCTAGTGTGCATTATAATTTTGGGAAAATTATTTAAATATACCAATTTGTGCAATCTTAACCTTAGAATAAACTCTAAGATTTCTTTGCACCTCTAACAATTTGTTATTCTGTGATTCCATGTGAAAGCACATAATATATATACTAATGAAGAATAGATCCAGTTTTTAAAAAAAGATTATGGCAAACCTTGGTAAAGTTTCTCATGACACCTCAAGGTTAATTAGGCACTTAATTAATTCCCTTGCTTATTTGTTGCATTCTTTTTGGATGGTTGCTACATAGATAAGGATTTTTAGAATAGGTATTGAGAGGTATAATATCTGGAACATATTAAGAAACATACCTGGAATCACTGGAAGTATGGGCTAGTGGATAGAACTACACATTGGGAGGTAGAAAGTCAGGGTTTCTACCTTGGTTTTAACTCTGTTCTCTTCTGTATAAATTATGTTTATTGCTTTTACTATATTTTATTAAAAGTCTTAGAAACTCTGTGATTGGTGCTTCACTTAAGTATTGACCAAATCAGAGCTAGTCACAGAAGTCCTGGAATAGAAGAATTGTGATTGTATTCTTTTCACTTGTCCATTAGAGTCTGGACTAGAAAATAGCAGCCATGATGGCATTTGGGGAGTGAAAGCAGATAACACTTTTTAACATCCCTGTCAAAGCCTTTTCATTTTAATTGAAAAGCCATGCCATAGCCCTTGCTGGCAGTTACAACTACTGTACCTTACTTCGACGATTGCAGTTTCCTCAGATGTGTCTCCTTTATTCCCTTGTCTCCTGCTACAGTTGATTCTTCATATAGAAGCCAGGAGTGATGTTTACAAAAGGTAAATCAGATCATTTTACTTCCCTCTTTGAAATCTTCCATTGACTTCCCATTAGATTTCCAGACTTCATTTTCATCTCTAAGATCTTACAGGAATTGGCCCATACTTTTCTCTGACCTCATCCTAAACTACTTTCCTTTTCATAAACTGTGCTTTAAACACACTGGCCTTTTACTGTTCTAAAAACATGTAGAATTCTTCTGTATCTCAAGGCTTGCAACCAAGGGGTCAGTCCATCTTACTTGAAAAGCTCTTTTAGACCTTCAGGGCTGAGTTTATCTTTTGTAAAAAAAATTGTTCGTTTAACTTTTTTTTTTAAACAGTTGACAGTTTTATTTTCACATTTCACAATACAAATGCTTTTTTTTTTTTTTTTAAGTCCCACTACTTCCTTGGAAAACTATTCTCTTCTTTGATAGGAAGGAGAACAAGTCTTCCTTGTCATGCTGTTAGAAAACACCCAGAGTCACAGCACCATGATCTCTTGGTGAAATAGAACAAGTAAAATAAAATGGATATAAAGAGGTTCTTGTCTCTCCTTATTTATCTGGTCGATTCATTCCTGGCCAAGTGGGCACCATCATGGGATGGGCTGGAGGTCTCATCACTGGGGGCCCAGGCATCTTTGACATGTGGCCTCCTGTACGCAGGTTCATTCTAGGAGTAGGTCCCATTGGCATCATCCCAGGAGGAGGAAGGCCCATCATTTGCATCATGGGAGGGCCCCATATGGGGTGCTGGCATCATACCAGGGTGAGGAGGACCCAGGAGACTGGGGGGAGGTGGGATCATTGCCCTTGAGGAGGAAGAACAGAGAATGGTGTAGGGGGCATCTTCCCTTGCTGAAAGGCAACGGTTATTTTCTCAATCAGGCTCTGAGCATGCTCTTCCATCCATTTCTGAAAGTAGTCTTTCACATTCTTTTTGTGTTTCTGACCACTGCAGTGTATCTTTCTCATTGATGGAGAGTCATGGGTGAGGTATGTTTTGCAGTAGTGACAATAAAACTTAGACATGTTGCTCTGTAGGCCATTGGGTGCTCCATCCTGCACCCCTGGGAAACGCTTGTTTGTTTACTTTTTGATTGGGTGTGTGTGTGTGTGTTTATTTTTGAGAGAGAGAGAGAGAGAGAGAGAAAGCAGGGGAGGGGCAGAGAGAGAGAGGAACAGAGGATCTGAAGCAGGCTCTGCAGTGAGAGCAGTAAGCCTGATGTGTGGCCCAAACCCACAAACTGTGAGATCATGACTTGAACTGAAGTCGGATGCTCAACTGATTGAGCCACGCAGGTGCCCCTACTTTTTGATTTTCTTTTTTTTTTTTTATTTATTTAAAAAAACTTTATTTTTTTATTTTATTTTATTTTATTTAAAAAAACGTTTATTTACTTTTTGAGACAGAGAGAGACAGAGCATGAACGGGGGAGGGTCAGAGAGAGAGAGGGAGACACAGAATCTGAAACAGGCTCCAGGCTCTGAGCTGTCAGCACAGAGCCCTACGCGGGGCTTGAACTCACCAGCCGTGAGATCATGACCTGAGCCGAAGTCGGACGCTTAACCGACTGAGCCACCCAGGCGCCCCTACTTTTTGATTTCTATCTCCCTTTGAACTAAACAGAAATAGATGATATGCACTGTCAGTCTCACTGGCTGGTATAGCTTCTATGCCTTGGAAAGCACTGGGTAGGTGCTCAACAAATACTTTTTTAATGGAGGGGAAAAAAAGACCTCAAAAGTGGGTGGAGTAGAAGATAGCTTATCTGGAGTTAATGAGGCTAGGCTATTCTATGTCAAATTACTTAACTGTATTATCTGCCCCTTGACTTTTAAAGCTTTGAGTCTTGAAAGATTTGTAGCCTTCCGGATTGTCCTCTTAAAATACAATTAGCCTTGTGAGTTCATCTCTCAAATCAATGTCTACTAATATTTTGGTTCTTAGTGACCACCCAGGGAGAAATAGGACATAGAATGTGCAAGTGACAGACTGTCAGGAGCGGGGGTGTAAAAAAAACAGAGGGCAAAGGACCAGCAGGCAGGAATAATAGGGACAAAGAGATAAAAAGCTGGTAGCAGGAGAATTCTATCAGAATTTTGTCTACAGTGGGAATATTTTTGTTTCTCATTCTATAAGATAGTGCCCTGTTATCTGGTACTGTATCAGAAAGTTTTTTTTTTTTTTTAAAGCAGTTTCTTGATAGTTTTTCAGGGTTACAAATAAATTGGAGAAGAAGGGAAAGCTAAGCATTCTCAGTTAAAAAAATAAAAGGTGGAAGCAACTATTGCATAAGATACTGTATGCTGCTCAGCATGAGTATTTCAGGGAAAGATTTGGTGTCTTGTAATGTTGCAGTTACTATGGTAACAATGCATTTTTAATGGTACCATTAAATGGCAGTGTAACTACTTGTAACTAAGGAGTGCTGAAGAGTCACAGCTGTGTTGTTTGGAGTTTATGTGTCTTTTCTACAGTATGGTTTTTAATGACTTAAAAATAAAAATGTTGTATAACAGAATATCACTTTGGTCCGTGATATATGTACTTTTAAGAAATAGAATGGAGAATGTTAATTATCCCGTTAACTATACCTTATACACACACACATACACACATGAGTAAACACACATATGTACATACTTTACAGATGAAGATCTGGAAAGAAGATTAAGTAGCTTTTCTCAGATACTGACAGAATTTAGCTATTGACAGAATTAGCATGAGAGCTCAGGTTTTTGGACTGATATAACAGTTTCTTTCTGACCTTACATACTAGTTCTGCTCAACACAGCACTATGTATACAACACACTCTATATTCTTTTTACACATTGCAATTGGTAAGAAAGTGCAATGAATTTCTATCATCCTGTAGGGTTATAAGGTGGTTGGGACCTAGATCAAAGAGTAGTGAATAATATAATTGAAAGAGTCTGTAGATGGAATTCAAGAGATCCATAAACCCTTTAAAATTGTTTGCAAATAGGTATATGCATATGCTCATTTTTCTAATGAGGGACTTTATCAGATTCTCAAGGAATTGGTATCCTCTCCCAAAATAGGTGATGAATTACGGCTCTTTCCCAATTTAGGATATCAAAATGGAAAAGTAAATGGCATATTGAGAAAAATATTTGTTACGATTTGATAAAAGATTAATATTCTTAATTTATAAAGACAATATACACATCAGGCTAAACATCAAGACCCAGTTGATCCCCTGAAGCAAGGGAAACAGTAGCAAAAATAAAATATTGGGACGACATCAAAATAAACAGCTTCTGCACAGCAAAGGAAACAATCAACAAAACTAAAAGATAATGTTCAGAATGGAAGATATTTGCAAATGACATATCTGATAAAAGGTTATTATCCAAAAAATATAAAGAACTTATAAAACTTAACACCCCAAAAACAAATAATCCAATTAGAAAATGGGCAGAAGACATGACTAGACATTTCTCCAAAGAAGATGTCCAGATGGCTAATATGGAAAGATGCTTATCATCACTTATCATCAGAGAAATGCAAATCAAAACTACAATGCGGTATCACCTCACACCTGTCAGAAAGGCTAAAATCAAAAACACAAGAAACAACAGGCTTTGGTGAGGATGTAGAGATAAAGGAATTCTCTTGCACTGTTGATGGGAATGCAAACTGGTGTGGCCACTGTGAAAAATAGTATGGAAAAGTTGAAATAGAACTACCCTACTATCCAGTAATGTGCTACTGGGTATTTACTCAAAGAATACAAAAACACTAATTCAAAGGGATACATGCACCCATATATTTATAGCAGCACAATTTACAATAGCCAAGATATAGAAGTAGCCCAAGTGTCAGTTGATGCATAGATAAAGAGGAGGTGATATATACATACAATGAAATATTATTCAAGCCATAAAAAGGAATGAAATATGCCATTGACAACAATGTGGATGGAGCTAGAGAGTATAATGCTAAGTGAAATAAGTCAGAGAACAATGAATACTATATGATTTCACTCATGTGGAATTTAAGGAAGAAAAGAAACAAGGAAAGGGGGGAAAAAAAAGAGACAGACCAAGACACAGACTGAGCTATAGAGAACAAGCTGATGGTTACCAGAGGAGAGGTGGGTGGGGGGATGGGTTAAATAGATGATGGGGATTAAGGAGTGGACTTGTGATGAGCACTGGGTGATTTTTGGAATTGTTAAATCACTATATTGTACACCTGAAATTAATATAACATTGTATGTTAACTAACTCAAGTTAGAATAAAAATTTTAAAAAAGACCCAGTTGAAATTATAGTGAAGGAAATGAATGGAAGATATGCAGACGGGGAGTATAAATGGCTAATAGAAATGAAAATTATTCATCCTCTTTAGCTATCAATGGAATGCAAATTGAAACAATAAAAATTTTACCATTTTAACACAACGAATTAGCTCAGATTAAACACAACCACAGTAATGTTCTTTGTGATGAAGAGGTGAAGGGATAAACAGATTGCTCTACTGTTGCTAGGAGTGTAAATTGGGGCAGAGGTTTTGGAAATCAAATTAATATTTCAAGTTAAGAGTTGTTATGCCCAGAATTTGTGATCCCCAAAGACCACCAGGGAGCCAAGTCCGATGCAAAAGCAGAGCCTTTATTCAAGCTAGCTCGAGCTCAATCCCCTAGCTGCACCTACCCGACCCAGCGGTGAGATGCGGGGAGAGAGTGAATTTCAAAAGCACAAAGGTTTTATTGGGGTCTAGGGGCAGTTGGTGAGGTCATGGCTGTGGCCTCAGCGGTTGCCTGGGGAAGGGTGGGAGTCCTGTTAGGCAGGTGCCGGGAGTGTTTTGACTGGGAAGTCTGAATGGGTGAGTGGGAGGTTATTCAAGGGGAGGAGGCGTGGTCAAGGTGAAGGACACAGAACAAGATGGAGTCGGCTGGCATAGGCCCGCCCTTTCAGAGTCTTAAAAATGTTCATAACCAGTAATTCAAATTCTAAGGATAGAGTTCCATTCTAAGGCAATAATAAATGCTTACTAAAATTTGTTATAAAAGTATTTCTCCTTGTGGTATCTAAAATGGTAAGAAATATGAAAGAGTACACATATCCAACATAGGGAAAGGATTAAATAAATTACAGTATTCCTCGGAGTCCAATAAATTGTCTTGAAATTTTTGTTAATGGCATGGAAAACTCTTATGATATAATATTACATTTAAAAACAACACCTAGACTTCTAAAATGCTTATAGAGTATAATTCCAAAATGATATAAAGAATAATATAAATTCCATAGAAATAAATTTAAAAATAATAGGAAGAAATAAACTAAAATATAAAATGGTTCTCTTCTGAGTTATGTGGTTAATAATTATTTTTCTCTTTTTTTGTGTTGTGTATTTTCTTAGATTTCTGAAGTGAATGTATATATTATCAGAAATGAAATAAAAATTATTTAAAAGTTTTGCTGAGTTTTTTTCTTGTATTACCTCGATTGTTCTAATTTGGCAAAAATCTATTGTCCTAAATAAAGAATGGCAGAAACTAGAAGGACATCTTTTGAAAAAAATTAGACTTTTTTTCTTTCATTTAAAAATTATATATGTAATCTCTTTTTTGGGTCAGATGTTGGGGAAATACATATGAATAAGACGTTGTTCCTGCCATGTACATTTTATAGTCTACTAGGAAGGATAGACATGTAATAACTATACTAAAATAGCTCCTGAGTACCTTGTAATATGACAACAGGAAGGAAGGAATAATGAAGTTTTCCTGAGGAAGTAGAGGGAAGGGGTGACATTTGGTTCCAGTCTCAAGTGATGGGTCATGACATGGGCCAAAGTGAAAGGATCTTCCTCATAAAGAAGGGTATGAGAGCACAAAAAGGCAATGCTGTTTAGAGCACAGGTGCCTTTGATTTGATTAGGAAGGTAGAGAAAGGCCATCTGTTGAAAGACCTTAAGATGTCTTACCTTGTAGGTACAAAGGGGTCATGAAAATCACTGAAAGAATCATTTAAATAAGTGATCAGATTTGATCAGATAAGTATGTGATGGAATAACCTCTTATCACAGCAACAGAAATTATGATATAATAGTCAATTGCTTCAGTAATGATTTAAATATTTTCATGGAAATTATACTCAATAAGGTAAAACTTAAAAAAAAATTAAAGTTCTATCAAGGTGCTATTTTCCACTGCATTATCTCATAGAGAGTGTTTGATATTGGGGATGCATTGGTGGGTCATACCATGATGTTAATGAGGCCAAAACCACAGTCACCCCTATTAATTTAGTTGGCAGAAAAAAGATTTTGTTTTGTGGCTGCCAGCTCAGTGAGGAAATTATTTAAAGAGCTGAACTGCATCCATACCAGTCTTAACTTTAAGTTGATTAAAGTGTGGATTCTCTACATGTGTTTCATTTACATATTCCAGTGAAGCCAAGTGGTGGTCCTTATGACAATAAAGTTATCAGATGGTTATCAGTTATCCCAGAATGCTCTGGCCATCTTTGGTTGGCCCAAGTATTATTCCTGAACTAAGTAACCTTCTTCCTCCCTCCCTCTTTCTCTCTCTCTTTTCTTTTTTCTTTTCTTCATTTTTATTTTTGAGAGAGAGAGATAGAGTGCAAGTTGGGGAGAGGCAGAGAGAGAGGGAGACACAGAATCTGAAGCAGGCTTCAGGCTCTGGGCTGCCAGCACAGAGCCCGACATGGGGCTCAAACCCACAAACTATGAGATTATGACTTGAGACCAAGTCAGAAGCTCAACTGAGCCACCCAGGCTCCCCTCCCCTCCCCTTCCTTCCCTTCTCTTCCCTTTTATTTTCTTTCTTTCTTTCTTTTTTTCTTTCTTTCTTTCTTTCTTTCTTTCTTTCTTTCTTTCTTTCTTTCCTTTATCTTCTTTCCCCTTCCTTCCTTCCTTCTTCCTTCCTTCCTTCCTTCCTTCCTTCCTTCCTTCCTTCCTTCTGTTGTTGTTTTGCTATTTTTATTTATTTTTAAAATTGAGACATAATTGGCATATAACATTGTACTAGTTTTAGGTATACAATGAAATGATTACAGGGGTGCCTGGGTGGCTCAACTGGTGGAGTGTCCGACTTTGGCTCAGATCATATCACAGTTCTTGAGTTTCAGCCCAGCATCAGGCTCACTGCTTTCAGTGCAGAGCTTGCTTCAGATCCTCTGCCCCCCTCTCTCTCTGCCCCTCCCCTGCTCACATGCTCACTCTCTCCAAAAGAAATAAAACATTAAAAAAAATGAAATGATTACAATAAATTTAGTTATCCATTACCACACATAGTTACAAAAATAGTTTTGCTTGTAATGAGAACTTCTAAGCTCTATTCTCTTACCACCTTTTAAATGTACAATATAGTTTTAATTATAGTTACTATGCTGTGTATTACATCCCCAGGACTTATTTATCTTATTAAACTGGAAGTTTGTACCTTTTGACCACCTGCACCCATGTTGCCCACTCTTCACTACCTGCCTCTGGCAGCCACATAATCTGTTTTCTGTATCTATGAGTTTAGTTTGTTTTTGTTTTTGTTTTGTTTTTAGATTCCTTTTTTAGAACTTCCATTGTTTTTCTTTAAAAAAATTGTTTTAATGTTTATTTTTCAGAGAGAGAGAGAAAGAGAATGAGGGAGGGGTGGGCAGAGAGGGAGGGAGACCCAGAATCTGAAGCAGGCTCCAGACTCTGAGCTGTCAGCACAGAGCCCCATGCAGGGCTCGAACCCATGAACCGTGAGATCATGACCTGAGCTGAAGTTGGATGCTTAACCAACTGAGCCACCAGGTACGCCCCAATTTTTTAATGTTTATTTATTTTGAGAGTGAGAGAGCATGTATGTGTGTGTGTGCGTGTGTGCATTGGGGGAGGGGCAGAGAGAGAGGAAGAGAGAGAATCCCAAGCAGGCTCTGTGCCACCAGCACAAAGCCTGACATGGGCCTTGATGCCAGGAACCATGAAATCATGACTCAGGCTGAAATCAGGAGTTGAAAGCCCAACCACTGAGCCACCCAGGTGCCCCTTTTAGATTCTGTATGTAAGTGATATCATACAGTCTTTGAAGGCCATCCATGTTGTAGCAAATGGCAGAATTTTCCTTTTTTTTTTTTAAGTTTATTTATTTATTTGAGGAGAGAGAACACAAGCAGGGGGTGGGGGCAGAGAGAGGATCCCAAGCAGGCCTATGCTGTCACTGCAGAACCTGATGTGGGGCTCGATCTTATGAACTGTGGAATCATGACCTGAGCCGAAATCAAGAGTTGGACGCTCAACCAACTGAGCCATACAGGCATCCCAGAATTTCCTTCTTTTTTTATGGCTGAATAATATTCATATGATATATGTGTGATATATACATATCACATTTTCTTTATCCATTCATCCTTTGATGACACATAAGTTGTTTCTGTGTCTTGGGTATAGTAAATAGTGCTGCAATAAGCATTGGGATACAGTTTTCTTTTTCTAAAAAAATTTTGTTTTTAATGTTTATTCATTTTTGAGAGATGGAGAGAGAAAGAGTGTTAGTGGGGGAGGGGCAGAGAGAGAGGGAGACAGAATCTGAAGCAGGCTCCACGCTCTAAGCTGTTAGCACAGAGCCCATTGGGGGACTTAACTCATGAACCATGAGATCATGACCTGAGCTGAAGTCGGATGCCCAACCCACTGAGCTACCCAGGCACCCCAGTTATCTTTTCAAGATAGTGATTTTGTTTCCTTCAGATAAATACCCAGGGTGGAATTTCTGGATCATATGGTATTTCTATTTTTAATTTTTTAAGGAACCTCCATACTGTTTTCCATAGTGGTTGCACCAATTAAGATTCCTCCTGACAGTGCACAAGAGTTTCCTTTTGTCCACCAACTCACCAACACCTGTTATTTCTTGTCTTTTTGATAACAGAAATTCTAACAGGTGTCAGGTGATATCTCATTGTGGTCTAAACTTTATATATTCATGAGTTACAACATGGGTGTACTTGCCTTGAAGTTTCAGATATCAGTGTTTTTCAAGAGGATCACTTTTTTTTCAGGACTCTTATTCATTATTTCTGAATTGTGGTGTTCTCTTGCCTCTTAGTTGTAATAGTAGGAGAGTAAGAGTAATAATAGAGATAAACAACCTCCAAATTAACCTACATCTATACTTACATTCTTGGTTTTATTTTATTTTATTTTATTTTTATTTTTTTTAATTTTTTATTTATTTATTTATTTTTGGGACAGAGAGAGACAGAGCATGAACGGGGGAGGGGCAGAGAGAGAGGGAGACACAGAATCAGAAACAGGCTCCAGGCTCTGAGCCATCAGCCCAGAGCCTGACGCGGGGCTCGAACTCACGGACCGCGAGATCGTGACCTGGCTGAAGTCGGACGCTCAACCGACTGCGCCACCCAGGCGCCCCTCTTGGTTATATTTTAAAACCACCTATCAGTTTAGTTTATATTTAAGATGTGTAACTCCAGACAAGTGGGGTTAGTTTTGGTTCCTGGGTACTTGTGGTGATTATGTATAAATATTACTTAAGCATTTCTTGATACCCATTTTTCTTCTATCTGCTGAGTGGTACATGCTATTCCTTCCCTTATTTAAGATGATAACGTTGCCCAGTGGAAGAGTATTAGTTTGGGACACAGAAGACAGTCCAATTTCAACTTCAAAAGTTTCATCTATGATTTTTAGCCAGGAATCATTTAAACTCACAGTAATTCATTTTCCCTATATATATTTTTTTATTTTTTAGTCATATGTTAGCCCAAGTTGGTTATCTGAGACTTAGGTGATGAACTGACTATTTAGAGAAATATTGAAATAGAGGAAGAATTCAGGAAAGGATTTTAAAAAATAGGAGTAATTTATGGAAGATAAGATAAAACCATAGTAAGGAAGATAATGAAGTGTGAAATGTAGGGAATCTCCATGAGAGGTAGATATGTACAAGAAAATCCAGGGACCAAGAGAACATGAGCTGGTTTTGTTAAAGGAAAGTAGGGGATGATCTGAAATAGTAATAATAATAATGATGATAATGTCAGGACTTTCAATGAAAGGACTTTCAAATATCTGATGTAGAAGGCTCTGGAGAATGAGACATAAAGAAGTAATTTAGTGAGGTAAATTATGGGCGATATTTTTCTGTTTTGTGGTAATAGGGCAGGATGAATCACAAGCCATAGACTAAACTTGGTTTGTTTACTTGGAGTCTAAGAAAACAGCTTAGGGCTATTTACTAAAACACCCTTGGAAATATTATATGTAGATACCTCTTTGATAGATTATACTCTACTTTTGCTCTGAGATTTTCAACATTAGAGAAGAAATGTGTTTTTTCAGAGCTTTAAAAATTTTTTAATAGACTTTATGGAGCAGTTTTAGGTTTACAGAAAAATTGTGCAAAACTACAGAGAGTTCCATATACCTACCTCTTTTCCTCTACACAGTTTCCCCTATTATTAACATCTTAGGTTGGTGTGGTATATTTGTTACAATTAATGAACCAATATTGATGGACTATTATTATTATTATTATTTTTAATATGAAATTTATTGTCAAACTGGTTTCCATACAACACCCAGTGCTCATCCCAACAGGTGCCCTCCTCAATACCCATCACCCACCCTACCCTCCCTCCCACCCCCCATCAACACTCAGATTGTTCATAGTTTTTAAGAGTCTTTTATGGTTTGGCTCCCTCCCCCTCTAACTTTTTTTTTCCCTTTCCCTCCCCCATGGTCTTCTGTTAAGTTTCTCAGGATCCACGTAAGAGTGAAAACATATGGTATCTGTCTTTCTCTGTATGACTTATTTCACTTAACATAACACTCTCCAGTTCCATCCATGTTGCTACAAAAGGCCATATTTCATTCTTTCTCATTGCCACGTAGTATTCCATTGTGTGTATAAACCACAATTTTTTTTATTCATCCATCAGTTGATGGACATGTAGGCTCTTTCCATAATTTGGCTATTGTTGAAAGTGCTGCTATAAACATTGGGGTACAAGTGCCCCTATGCATCAGCACTCCTGTATCCCTTGGGTAAATTCCTAGCAGTGCTATTGTTGGGTCATAGGGTAGATCTATTTTCAATTTTTTGAGGAACCTCCACACTGTTTTCCAGAGCAGCTGCAACAGTTTGCGTTCCCACCAACAGTGCAAGAGGGTTCCCGTTTCTCCACAGATGGATTATTATTAACTAAAATCCATAGTTTACATAAGAGTTCACCCTTTATGCTGTACATTCTACTGTTTTTGACAAATGCAGAATGTCATAGATCTACTATTACAGTATCGCACGGAATAGTTTCAATGCCTAAAAATTTTCTGTGCTCCCTCTAATCATCCTGCTCTCCTTCCTGTTATTTCTTCCTTTCTCTCCCTCCCTTGCCCTGAACCACTGGCAACCATGCATCATTTTATTGTGTCCCACCCCTAGTTTTGTCTTTTCCTCAATGTGATATAGTTGGAATGATCACTATATAGCCTTTTCAAATTGGCTTCTTTAACTTAGCAATATGCATTCAATTTTCCTCCATGTCTTTTTGTGGTTTGATAATTTCTTTATATTGATGAATAAAATTCCAAAATTGTATGGATGTACCATAGTTTGCTTATGCATTTACCTATTTAAGGACATATTGTTGCTTTCAAGTTTTGGTAATTATGAATAAAGCTGCTACAAACATTTGAGTGCAGTATATTAAAAAAAACTCACTTAAGTAAAATAGTAAGTAGTGCAGTTGCTGGATCATATGGTAAAAGTATGTTTAGTTTTGTAAGAAACTGCCAAACTGTCTTACAAAGTTGGCTGTGCCATTTTGTATTCCCACCAGTGATGAATAAGAGTTTCTTTTGCTTCACATCCTCACCAGTATTTTGGTCGTGTCACTGTTTGGATTTTAGTTATTTTATAGATATTAGTGGTATGTCAATATTGTTTGAATTTGCAGCTCTCTAATGACATATGATATTGAGCATCTTTTCAAAGTTGTTTTCTTATTGTTGAATTTTATGAGTTCTTTGTATATTTTGGATACAAGTCCTTTATCAGATATGTGTTTTGCAAAGATTTTTCTCCCAGTATGTGGCTTTTCTCTCCAGTTTCTAAACAGTGGCTTTTGCAGAGCAGAAGTTTTTAATTTCAATGAAGTTATATTTATCAATTTTATTCTTTCATTGATTGTACTTTTGTTGTATCAAAAAATTCATCACCAAAGTCAAGATCACCTTACTTTTCCCCTATTTTAGCTTCTAGAAATTTTAAAGTTTTGCATTTTAATTAAGTGTATGATCCATTTGAGTCAATTTTTGTGAAAGTGTAAGTTCTATGTCTAGATTCTTTTTTATTTTTTCTTTTGCATGTGAATGTCCAGTTGTTCCAGCACCATTTGTTGAAAAGACAGTCTGTTTTTGATGGAATTGTGTTTGCTTCTTTGTCAAAGATCAGTTGACTGTATTTGTGAGGGCCCGTGTCTGGACTTTGTGTTCTGTTGCATTGATTTTTTTTTTGCCAATATCACACTATTTGATCACTGTAACTTTATAGTAAGCCTTGAAATTGGGCAGTACCAGTCCTCTAGCTTTTTTCTTTAGTATTGCATTGGCTATTCTGGGTCTTTTGCCTTTTCATATAAACTTTGAAGTCATTTTGTTGATAATCCAGTTTGTGTGATGCATTGTAAGCAGAGAGATGGAAACACAGAGATGTAAGCAGAGAGATGGAAACTAAGAAAGAATAAAAAAGAAATGTTAGAAAAATAAAGAATACCTTTGGGGCCCTTGGGTAGCTCAGTGGTTAAGTGTCTGACTCTAGATTTTTGCTCAGGTCATGATCTCATGGTTTGTGAGATCAAGGCCCATATCAGGCTCTGAGCTGACAGTGTGGAGCCTGCTTGGGATTCTCTCCCTCTCTCTGCCCCTTCCCTGCTTGTGCTGGCTTTCTCAAAATAATTTAAAAAAAAAAGATTAAAAAAATGAATAATACCTTTGATAGGCTCATCAGCAGAGGAAAGACTCAGAGAGAATGAAATTAAAAAGCAAAAAGAAAAGAATGAAAAAACATGACACAGGATATCTAAGAACTGTGGGGCAGTTGTGGGACATGTGATGTGTGTAATGGGAATGACAGAGGAGAAAAGAGAAAGGAACAGAAGAAATGATTGAAATAATAATGATTGGGAATGTTCCAAAATTAATTACAGACACCAAACTATAAATCCTGGAAGCTCAGAGAACAGCAAGCGGGATATATACCAAAAATTCACACTTGAGCATATCATATTCAAACTCAGAAAATCAAGAACAGAGAAAAAAATCTTGAAAGGAGAGGTGGGGCTCCTTATCTATTGAGTACCTTATCTGTAGAGTAGCAAGGATAGGAATTACATCACACTTCCCTTTACATACCATGCAAACAAGAAGATAGGGAAGTGAAATATATAAAGTGTTGAACGAAAACCCCCATCAAACCAGAATTCTGTATCTAGCAAACTTATCTTTCTAGAGTGAAAGAGATAGAAACTCTTTTATTTTTTTTATTTTTTTTTTTTCTTAATTTTATTTATTTATTTATTTATTTATTTATTTTTTTATTTTTTAATATATGAAATTTACTGTCAAATTGGTTTCCATACAACACCCAGTGCTCATCCCAAAAGGCGCCCTCCTCAATACCCATCACCCACCCTGCCCTCCCTCCCACCCTGCCCTCCCTCCCACCCCCCATCAACCCTCAGTCCGTTCTCAGTTTTTAACAGTCTCTAATGCTTTGGCTCTCTCCCACTCTAACCTCTTTTTTTTTTTTTTTTTTCCTTCCCCTCCCCCATGGGTTTCTGTTATGTTTCTCAGGATCCACATAAGAGTGAAACCATATGGTATCTGTCTTTCGATAGAAACTCTTTTAAAACAAACAAAAATTCAGAAAATGTGTTGCCAGTACACCTACTATACAATAAATGTTTTAAAAATTTCCCAGAAAGAGGAGCAATGATATAAGTCAGAAAGTAAGATCTACATGTAGAAAGAAAATGTTAGAGAAGGAATAAATAAAGGTAAAATAACATTTTTATTTTTCTTATTAATTGATAGAACAAATAATAGCAACATATATTGTGTGGTAATAGCTTATGGATAAATAAAATGAATAATAGTAATCTTATTAAGGTCAGCTGGGAGGAACAGGAATATTTTATCAGATACCTGAACTACCTATGAAGTGGTATAATGTTACTGGCTTTAGATTAGTTGAAAATGTTTATTGCAAGTCAGCTGAACACCGTACTTTGCACGTTGTCATTACAGATGTTGATTAGGATATTCCTCTTTGAATATCTGTTTAGGATATAGTCAGCATTTTCTCCTCGTCTATATAACTGATCAAAGCTGTTCAGTTCCATCCCCAATCAGTAGCATTGACTATAATATTCTGCCTGCTCCCATTTCCCCTCCCTTCTCTCTGCTTTCTCAAGGTTAAAGGTGCTGACAGAAAGAGAGTTGATGAATGTTAGTGAAGAGGGGGCTGCAAAATGAAATTCATCTTTTTCTTACACATATTTATGTCTTTGAAGGGACATGCAATTAAAAAAATACATGAGGTGAATTGTCATTGAGATCTATTTATTTTCTAGGTGGTAATAGCAAACGACAACAGCAATGCGATTTTTGTTGAGTGTATGGTGACATGTTAAGTACTGTGAAGAGCAGATATGAGAGGTCTTGTCCTTATTTTAATAATTTTTATTTCTGTCAAAGCCCTTATTTCCAGACAACAGGATCTAACAGATTTTAGTGGAAAAATGATTTGCTGGCTCACAAAATTGCCAGGAGGACTAGAGAAGCTGACTTGGGGTCTATGCCACAGAACTGGCCAGCAAAGATGCCTCTGCCTCTCTGTCCTCCCCCACTCCCCACCTCCTGTCCATATGCATTTGCACTTTCAGCATCTATGGCTTGGGAAGATGGATGCCACCCTATCACCATTGCCCTTGTGGACCTGCTGCAAACCCCCTTTTTCACCAGAAAATTCTTTTCAATCTCTACTTTGTGTCACTAGGACTCAGTTCAAAGCCTGATGTGGGTTCATCAGATAAGTGACAGCTATCAGTTTCCTTGAAACTGTAGTTTAGATACTAACAGCATCCTCATTAGTTGAGAGCTTGCTAGAGTTGCAAATTATGTGGCTCCAGTGTCTTACTGAGTCAGAATCTCAGGGAGTATTTTAACAAGTTCTCTTGGTTTGGGGAATCCTCAGGCATAGCACACCGTGCCCACTAAAGTCTGAGAAGGGATTATGTAGGTAACGTATCCATACCTGCCATGGAAGCCAGGAAACAAAAAGTGGCAGGAATTTTCAGCTTTTATAGTAGGGGGTGGCCCAGCCTGTCCTGAAGATTGACAAGGTAGGGGGAGTCCTAGGACATAAGAAAAGGGTTCAGTTGTTAAGTAGCCAAAAAGAATGATACCTGTTCAGTATGGCTATTGTTCTTAAGAATGTTGTTGCTGAACTTCCTGCAGTCTATAATGATTAACCAGTGGAATTTAATCTGCTTTGTTAAGCGTACCTCAGAGTTAGCTATATCCCTATTAACCACACTCCACCACGTGATTGTGCTGTCTTCTTTAGTGACTCGTATCATGCTCACTGTCATTTTTCTTTTCCCTCCTCCCTTCTCCTCTCTGCCTCTCTAATGTTCCTTCTTGTTTCCTCTAGGATCATTTCAAAGTTGATTGGAGGTGTCTTCCCTTAAGGTTTCAGTGAGAAGGGAAGTCGTTTTTCTGTATTAAAGGCTGCAGTAATCACTGGTTTATGGAGTTAATAAAGCTTTTAGGGGCAATCTTTTTTATTTTTTATTTTTTAGGCAGGCTAAGAAATTATACACCCAGGGCTTGCTCTAGGCAAAGCGTTGAAGCTGAGAATTTGATTTTAGTGCCTCTGAGCTGTCTTTCCTTCTTTCCCCTCTCACAGCTTCCCTTCTTATTTCACTTTCACCTTCAGTTATAAGCTGCCCTCCATCTCTCACCCCAATCAAAACTGGCTCTTAGGTAAGAATGCTATCCTTAATGACTCTATCAGTCAATAATACACAGAATCACCTCTCTGAGAGTATTTAAAGTACCCCACCCCCTCCAGTAGAGGAATCAAAGGTTTTGTTTTCGCTGAAAACAAATTTCAAAAACAGTAGTCAATTGGAGAAGTTATGACTTGTACCCACTCATTTGATGAATTAAGGGATCCTACTCATAAACTTCCTCCACTATTTTCCCCACTGATTTTAATTTTCTCAGGCTCATTGTTATAGTTAGAGAAGGTATCAGAACTTTCTCCACTCTACCTATGACTCATGACAGGTGAAAAACCCTGGAAGAGATGTATTGCAGGAATGCTCTGGCTTTCAGGAGCCAACATAGGAATGTTCTATCCTCCTCCTCTCCTATTCACCCCCCACTTCCCCAATTCAGAGACTCCTTTTTCATGATTCAGAAATAGCCCTTGTCAGAGTTGCTAGCTGTTATATGCCCTCCTTGCCGGAGCCAATCTTTCCCGTGGTCTTGACTTCTTGACTCTGTATCATTCAAGGATCAAGGTCCCAAATAAACCATTTCTTTATAGCACATCTTAAAATTCTTTTCAGAAGAAAGAAATGTGACCCTTCTATTTTTCATAGCCAATAACTTAAGGGACTGGCATCTGGGTTGATTGGACTACCCCGTCCTTGTGGAAAAAGGCACTTTTTAGGAGATAAATGAGGACAGGGAGTTCTGTTTTATAGAGGTGATCTTGAATTTGACCCTAAGCACATATAGTATAGGGTAAACATCAGGTTAATGTAAACAATCACAGCAGAAATTGGATGAGGAGACTGGAAAATGGAACCAGATCTCACAGTACCCAAAGTGTTATAATGCCAATAATTGGGTTTCTCTGTGGTTGGAATTAACTTTAAAATTTGTTTTTTTATTTTTGAGAGACTGAGGGCAAGCAAGGGGAGGGACCGAGAGAGAGGGAGACACAGAATGTGAATCAGGCTCCAGGCTCTGAGCTGTCAGCACAGAGACCTACGTGGGGCTCGAACTCATGGACCGTGAGATCATGACCTGAGCCGAAGTCAGATGCTTAACCGACTGAACCACCTAGGCACCCCTGGAATTAACTTTTAATACCAACTTAATTGTTAACAGAAACAATGACATTTATGTGATGTAGTTACTAGGAGTGAATGATGATAAAGAAATTTAAAAATTTTGTATAAAAAAAGATAAACTGGAAAAAATATATCACAGACAAGTTGTTAATATATCTAATATATAAGAGGTACTAAAAATAGAGAATATACCAAAATTCTATAGAAAAATTGGCACAGGATTTGAACATGCAGTTAGTATGAAAAGAAGTAAATATGTCCTACAACATATAAATAGACATACAACCTTGTTCACATTGAGAGAGACAAATCAAAATTAGGCTGATACTTTTTCTTACCTATCAATTGTAACTGCCTCTGTAAATATCATTGTTTGATACTCATCATATTCTGTTGGGGAGCCTGGATAGAAATAGGCATTTTAATTTATTGCTTATAGAAGGCAAAGTTGTAGAACTCCTATGGGATGGATATCATTCTATCTAGCAAAATTACATATACATGTGTGTTTTGACCTACAATCCTACTTTTAGGTATCTATTAAGATTTGCTGGCAAAAACCACAAAATGACTGATATGCAAGGTAATTTATTGCAGTACCATCTCTAATGGAAAAGACTGGGAACAATACAATTGATCATCAGTAGGGCAACTGGTAAATAAATACTGGTGCAGTTACATAATGCACTACTATGTAGATGTAGTCAGAAATGGGAATGAGCTCTATACATTGCTATAGAAGGATCTCTAGGATATAGCAAGATACAGAGGAGCATGTACAGTATGCTATCTTTTATTTAAGAAATTAGGGAGGGATAGGAATATAATATATATAATATTCACATATTATATACAAAATATAGTATGAAACATTTAATATATAATGTGCAATGCATAATAATAATTGCTAAAGTATTAGGATTTTCCAGAAATTTAGAACTGATAGGATATGTGTGTGTATACAAAGATATATATATATATATATATATATATATATATATATATATATACATCTTTATTTTATTTTAAGGAATTGGTTTATACATTTATGAAGATTGGCTATTCCAAAATATTAAAGGTGGGCTAGCAGGCTGGAGACCTAGGAAGAATTAATGTTGTAGTGTGAGTCTCACTTTGCTGGCAGATTCCTTCTTGCTTGAGGGAGGTCAATCTTTTGCTCTATTCAGGCCTTCATCTGATTGGATGATGCCCACTGACATTATGGAAGGCAATCTGTTTTGATCAAAGTCTACCAATTAAAATGTAAATTTCATCCAAAACACTGTCATAGAGACATCCAGAATAATGTTTGATTAAATATCTGGACACTGTGGCCCAATCAAGTTGACACATTAAATCACCTATCACAACTATAAATAATATGGGATATATTTGCTTATATTTAAAAAAATGAGGTGCGCCTTAGTGGCTCAGTTAACCGTCTGACTTCAGCTCGGATCTCATGGTTCCTGAGTTCGAGCCCTGCATCCGGCACTGTGCTGAGAGCTCAGAGGGTGGAGCCTGCTTCGGATTCTGTCTCGCTCTCTCTCACTGCCCCTCTCCCACTCGTGCTCTGTCTCTCTCAAAAATAAATAAACATTTAAGAAAAAAAAAAAGAATGAAAGGGAAAAGCTCAAAACTGATTTTCAATTTTTTTATTTTTAAAATTTATTGTTTATTATTTTTTCTTTTCGTTTTGTTTTAATGTTTTTTTCCCCTTATTTTGAGAGAAAGAGAGTGTGAACAGGGGAGGGGTAGAGAGAGAGAGGGAGACAGAGAATTCCAAGCAGGTTCTGTGCTGTCAGTGCCGAGCCTGATGTGGGGCTTGAACCCACAAAACGTGAGATCATGACCTGAGCCAAAATCAAGAGTTGGACTCAGCGAACTGAGCCACCTAGGTGCCCCTATTTTTTGTTTTTTAAAGTTTTATTTATTTAAGTCATTTCTACATCCAACATGGGGCTGAAACTCACAACCCTGAGATCAAGAGTTGTACCTGTTCTAATAAGCTAGCCATGTACTCCCTAAAAACTGATTTTTTAAACAGTGATTCCCATGCAGGGGCTCCTGAGTGGCTCAGCCCTTTAAGCGTCTGACTTTGGCTCAGGTCATGATCTCATGGTTCCTGAGTTTGAGCCCCACTCTGTGCTGATAGCCTGGAGCCTGCTTTGGATTCTGTGTCTCCCTCTCTCTCTGCCCCTCCGTGCCTCCTCTCCCGCCGAGCCCGTGCTTTGTCTCTGTCTCTCTCAAAAATAAATAAACATTAAAAAAAAAACTAAAAGTGGTTCCCATGGATAGAAAAGATATGGACACTTGAATTTTCTGAATGTACCTTAGTTTTGATTTTGGAATTATGTAATTTTTTTTGTAATTATAAAACAAAATTAAATCAACATTAAAAAGCAATTCTATGCTATATGTCTTTCTCTGTATGATGTATTTCACTTAGCATAACACTCTGTTTTCACTCTTATGTGGATCCTGAGAAACTAAACAGAAGACCATGGGGGAGGGGAAGGAAAAAAAAAAAAGTTAGAGAGGGATGGAGCCAAACCATAAGAGACTCTTAAAAACTGAGAAGAAACTAAGGGTTGATGGGGGGTGGGATGGAAGGGAAAGTGCACCTGTTGGGATGAGCACTGGGTGTAGTATGGAAACTAATTTGACAATAAATTTCATATTAAAAAAAAGAAAAATTAAAAAAAGCAATTCTAAAAAGTTGAGAGGAAAATAAAACAAATGAACTTGTGTACAAAGTTGGTGGCTTACCTACATTGCAACAAATATTTTGGGTGAATTTATGGCACATCAGTTTGACAGTGTATATCCTTGATGGGACATATCTTAAAGTCAAATAAGAAATTTTAAACTTTTTAAAACTTTTTAAAAGATTCATGTCTTTGGTTAGAATAATGGTATTCTTATTTTGAAAATATATTATACAAACAGTTGGCTTAAATGATTAATTTTAATAATGTCATAAACAACCTTCTTTTTCAGCATAAAGGACAAGAGATACAAATACAGAAACAAAATTAAATAATTATATAACCTTCCTAAATTTCTAAATTTGAGTTCAGAATTTTATTTATTTTATTTATTTAAAAAAATTTTTAATGTTGATTTATTTTTGAGAGAGAGAGTGGGAGCGGGGAAGGGGCAGAGAGAGGGAGACAGAGAATCTGAAGCAGGCTCCAGGCTCTGAGCTGTCAGCACAGAGCCCCATGTGGGGCTCAAACTCACAAACCATGAGATCATGACCTGAGCCAAAGTCAGATGCTCAACCGACTGAGTCACCCAGGCACCCCTTGAGTTGGAAATTTTAATGTGGGCTCATGATGTATTATATCTGTCCATCAAAAAGGCTAGCAACAGTGATCAACCCAGTAGCTAAGAGTACTCTTGATGCCTAGATTATGGTCTATAATTGTCATGTCTCCTAAAAGGAATTGATATTCCTTGGGTGAAGAGCTAATTTCGGGTCTTTTGGAGAATATGTGAAAAATGACTTTGAAATATCTTTGCTGTGTCAAAAAGCAAGGAGGCTAGCAAAGACAACTGGGGTCATGTCAAAAGGACTCACAAGCTCATGGGAGGGGCTCGCACTAACCAACAGTGATGGTGTGATTTGAATATGAAAAAGAATAATTACTACAATGGATTGAAAAATATAAAATATGTTTAAAACCCATTAGTACATAAGGATAATGATTCATTGGTCATCACATTATTATTAAGGATAATGATTTATTGGTCATCATATTATTATTCTGAAAACAGGTGAAGAAAGGGAAGAATCAAACTCTTGAACAAACTCCATAATCTGAACAGACACTATTTCAGGATAACCAAATAGTTCTTGTGGGAAAACACTTTCTTAAGGAATATCAGCTAACAAATGAAAAAGGAACAATGGAATTATTTGCATTTTATACCTCTAATTTAATTATACAAAGGACATAGGCAATGGTCATTATTGGCTGCTAAAATCATCAGCATAAGAGATAAGTTATCCCTGGAGCTCATGCAGCATCCTCTTGGACCGCCTCTGATTGTGGCCTCATCTATGGCAGACAGATCTGTTGCATTCACATTCCTCCTCTCCCACTGCCAGCACCCCTCAATGCATGTGGAGTCTTTTTGTTCTATGCTCCTCTGCCTTCCTTCTTACCTCTTTGAGTTGTCCTGGCTCCAGCATTCATAGTCAGACCTGAGTGTGGAAGAGGTAATGTCCCCAGGAGCAACCCTCAACAAAGAGGGACTGAAGGACAAATGCTCCTGCCTCCTATTTTCTAGGTGGCCATTCTTGAAGGTCTTCTGCATGCTTCTCAGGAGGACTTAGTGGAGTTGCTAATACACACTTTCATTTCTTTTTCTTCCTTTCCTGTGTCTCTGGCCCTGTACCTTCACTGCTGCTTCCTCAGATCAGCTCCCAAATAAGCCTCTTGCATTCAAGTTCTTGCTCCAGACTTTTACTTGGAAAAAACAAAACTAGAACAGAAATTCTATAATGGATAGATCAGGCTGACAACACATGAGCTCACTGGTTCATGATGTCACAGAAAGAGAGATAGGTAGATACTGTGTTTCTAGCACCATATATATTCTCTCCAAATGTTGAGCTTGAATCTGACCAAGCCTCCAGATTTAATTACTAGTTCATAGTAGTTATCAGTACCAGTAATCCAGAATGTGGGAAATTCTGCAGAACAAATGGCACAGTTTCTGCCACAACTAAATTGTACAAGAAAAAAGAGGGAAGAGAAAACTAGATTAAAATACACTTAAGAGATATCAGTCAAATCTAATGGTTTATTTAATTTCATTTTTTATTAAAAAAATTTTAAATTTTATTTTTGAGAGAGAGAGAGAGAGAGAGAGAGAGAGAGAGAGAGAGAGAGATACAGAGTGTGAGCAGGGGAGAGGCAGAGAGGGAGACACAGAATGCGAAGCAGGCTCCAGGCTCTGAGCTGTTAGCACAGAACCCAGCCTGAGATGGGGCTCAAACCCACAGACTGGGAGATCATGACCTGAGCCAAAGTTGCTTAACCGACTGAGCCACACAGGTGCCCCAAAATCTAATTATTTAGAACAAGCTATAAAAATGATAAACTATAAAAATGATACACTAATTATGGAAGTTTAAAGAGATTAAGGAGCTGTTATTAATTTTGTGTGGTATTTAACTGTCCTATTTTGTAGAGATGTTCACTAAAGTATTTGGGAATGAAATGATAAGTTTAGGATTTGCTTTATAATAATCTAGTGGGTAGGGAAGTGGGTGGGTTATGGACGAAATGAGATAATCTCATGTAAGTGGCATGGGGGTGGGTGATGGATATACAAGGGTGGGGGCGCTGGTGGTGGAAGTGTTACTATACCCTTCTCTTCACTATTGAATAGGTATGAAAATAAGTGTAATGCATTTGTTTCCCCCAAGAAGACATGTTTCTTAGGATGCAGAAATGAGAAACTACTATACTAGAAGTTCCAAAACAGACATATGCTGTGACCTTATGCTGAGCCATTTGGCTCCTTTATCCCTCTGGGATTGTTATTTGTGAAACATGAGTGCATGCAGATTAACACCTTGCTTTCTTGCAGGAAGTGCTAGGCTCCTATTAAGCAGGGAATGCTCTTTGAGTAATCTTTGGTGACTATAAGGAGCTGAGAGAGATGTTTTGGTGAAGTGTGCCCATGTGCTCAATGTCTGTGAGGAGTCAACAGATTCCTTCCCTTAGATGGTATCTATTTTGATGATGTCTCTGAACCTATATTCTTTGAAGCAAGGGGTAAATATTGTTAACTCTGTTTATCTTACAGCACCCATCCCAGTGTCTTCATTACATAATGTTTCATTATAGTTGATAGTGTGAATGTGTTGGGTGGTTTTCACCTGGTAAGAGAGGCTTAATGGATGGCCTGTGCTAGCCTGTGAAGTCAGTCCTGGATTCTTTGTCTGGGTAGATGAGTCTGTGACTCACTTCACAGAGCAATACCAATGGAATTTGTGTCCTTTAAGAACTGGAACTGTGGGAGAGCGCATATATTTTGATGGTATGTCAGGCACTATGTGCTCTCACTTCTTTATCTTCTACTGGGGATGGAATGTTGCCCCTGGAACCCTACGTTCTTATCCTCTATTCCTGATGTAATTTCAGATGTGTCTAACTAAGTTGGTTTGTTAAGGCTGCAATAACAATGTACCATAGGCTATGTGGCTTACACAACAGAAATGTATTGTTTCACAGTCTAGAGGTTGGATGTCCAAAATCGAGGCGTCTGCAGGTTCCTTCTCAGGGCTGAGAGAGCAAAGCTATTCCAGGTTTCTCTCCTTGGCTTGCAGGTGGTTGTCTTCTCCTTATGCTACTTCACATTGTTTTCCCTCTTTGTATATCTCTGTGTCCACATTTCCCATTTTAAAAAGAACACCAGTTATATTGGGTTAGGGCCACCCTCATGACCACATTTTAACTTCATTATGCCTATAAAGTACCCATTTTCAAATGCAGTCACATTTTAAGGTACGGGGGTTAGGACTTCAACGTATGAATTTTGAGAGGACATAATTCAACTCGTAAGTCTCCAAAAGGGAAAATTCCTTATGCTTCTGGAATAACATGACTTTTCCAAAGACTTCCTTGCTCCAGAATGGGCTCTAGTAGGGAGACTTTAGGGATGGAAAAGGGTGAGAATGTTGGGGTTACTATTCTGGGAATTCTTAGACACATACAAGCATGCAGCTGCTGGCAAGTTACAAAGTACTTGATGTTCCACGTGAATTACCATGCTTAAGATTCAACTATTGACTTGAAAGTTCACAGGTAATTTGAGCTCTTGAGTAGCTTTTCATTATATTAATCTGGCTATGATTTTTCAAGTAACAGAAAAAGGGTTGAAAGAGGCTGAGGCTCTACTGATGTCACAACTCTGGTACTTGCTGTGGGGGAGGGACATGATAAATGGTAAAAAGGCAAAACCCTGTTGGCACCTTTATTCTGGCCATAAGAGTGTACCCTCTTCCACTTACCAAAATTTAGGTGTGGAGAAAGAAGGAGAAATAATTTCTTTAGCAATAAATAGAACCAGGAAGGAGATAACAGAGAGGGTGTAAGTATAGATGTTTCTGTTTACAAATCTCAGTGAATTATTAAGAAAACAGTGAGGGGTTTTTATTAAGAAAACAGTGAGTCTGGGTGGCTCAGTCAGTTAAGCATCCCACTTTGGCTTTGATCATGATCTCTGTGAGTTCGAGCCCTGCATCGGGCTCTGTGCTGACAGCTCTGAGCCTTGAGCCTGCTTCCGATTCTGTGTCTCCCTCTCTCTCTGCTACTCCCCTGCTCGCACTCTCTCTTTCTCTCTCTCTCAATAATAAAGAAATGTTGGAAAAAAGAAAACAGTGAGGAAGAAGGTGAAGGAGTACTTATTGTATAGCCATGGGAAGGAAACAGTGAAAGGAACATTTTTTTGGAGGTGAGTGCCCTGTGAGGGTATAGGATAGCCAGCTAGATCCTGCTATCTCCAGTTCCTGTCAGACCTGGCTCAGTCTGGCCCTTGGTGCTTGTCCCATTCAGTTATGGGATAAGGTTCTGTGCTTCCTTGCTCTCTGATTCCCTGGCCCTAAACATGGGCATTTCATGTGTTCTTCTCTAGTTTACCACCATCCAGTCTTCATTCTCAAATTGCCATGTGCATCTTTGCCCTGCACGATCCCTTCCTTTTACAGCTCCTGTCAGCAATGGATGAGAGAAAATCCCTCTGCCAGCTCAGTAGTACCATGGAATACCAACTACAGCATTCGGCTTCCCCTTTTTGTCTGGCTGGAGAAATGAATTTGCAGCTAGACTGTTCAGCCTCTATTCTACACTCTAGTTCCTTGACGAGAATGAAATCAGAGAGCTGCTTATGGAAACCTCCTACAGATATAAAAATATGTATATTCTATAGTTTTAGGGACTACACGGCTTACGTATATTTGCTCTAGGGATGAAAAGCTAATCCAGTGTGAAGTGGGGTGACTGTCAGTTGTTGCTTTTATACCTGGATGCTTCAGCCTGCCATGCCTCCTGGCTGGAATTTCTATTTGACATATGAATTTCATTAGAAAATATTTCTTTGGGTTGTCAGAGGTTGGAAGAGGAATGTTGAACCTAGACAAATTGCAAAGACAAGATCTGAAGTGGGAAGTGTGCTCAGAGGATGCTTAGGGAAAAGAGGAGAAATGAAAAGGGTCTTTGATATTATTTGCTTCAGGTGGAAAGTGTAATGGTTGTGGTTTCTAAAATAAGCCCTCTGGTTTGCAGAGACTGGATTGCAGAGGGCAGGGGCTGGAGGGCATTTTTTTCTTCTTAATCTCTAAACTTTTTGTCCTTCTCTTTTCCTTGCTAGAAACCTTCTTGGTCTTTCTGCTTCTCCCTGCTCTCCACCCCTCCTTCCTGCCCCATATCACTTTTGCAGTCATCCCAATACTTTCACAGCTGTCTTTCCTTTTGTTTTAAGAAGGCCTCAGGGCACAGTGTAAAGCTTCTTGGAATTTTGGGAGGGATGGGTAAAGGCAGGTTCTTAATGAAAAATAGGGACAATAGTCCTTGAAATTGTAGTGAAATTCACTGCAATTCCTAGATATGTTAGAAATGGAACAGTGTGTCTCTTTTTTGATTCTCCAGCTAGTCTTCCCTGTCAGGGCAGGACCTAAACTTTCACTGTAATTCTTAACACCTTCTTATCTCAAAATAAGGAAATAACATTGACTTCTCATGGTGATTGACAACAGTAACTCCTCTGGAGAAGGCCTTTTGTGACACTTTGGTTAGAAAAGGCTTTTTTAGGGGCACTTGGGTGACTCAGTTGGTTGAGCCTCTGACTTTGGCTCAGGTCATGATGAGGTTCACAGGTTTGAGCCCCACAATGGGCTCTGTGCTGGAAGCTCAGAGCGTGGAGCCTGCTTCAGATTCTGTGTATGCCTCTCTCTCTCTCTGCCCCTCTCCCACTCATGCTCTGTCTCTCTGTCTCCCTGTCTCTCAAAAATAAATAAAAGCATTAAAAAAAAAAAAGAAAAGGCTTTTATATGATTATATCATATTGTGATAGAAGCTAACTATTTGAGCTTATTATCTTTATATCTATCTAGTGAAAAAATCAATCATGTGGTCTTATCTACCATGTGAGTTGATTTGGATGTAGGCATATGACCCAGTTCTAGTCACTAGAACCCAAGGTCAATCTTCTGGGGACCTCCTAGGAAAGGTTCCTTTAACTGAAAAAGAAAATAACAAACAAACACATAAATAAAACTGATACTCAGTATGGGCTGCCCCTCTTCTTCCCTGGATGTTGTCTGTCGTCTGTGATGTTTAGAAGTGCAGCCTCTTGGGACAGTGAGAAGAGGCAATACTGATACACCAGAGTAGAAGGGTGAAAGAACTTAGGCCTGGTGACTGTCCTACCACTGTGTTTTTTGGTTATGTTTGTTGTTTGTTTTGTCATTGATCTGAGAAGCTAGTGTATGTTTTACTAATATAATTTCTTTAAATATATCCTGGACATAAATTAGGTAAGGCTATACAGACATAGACTAAAATATGAGCAAATATGAAGAAGAAATACGGTGAGGTAGTTAAGAACAGAGGCTTCTGGCTGAAGCTGGCTGTCAGTTGCCTCATGTACAAATAACAGTACTTGCTGAGTGCTAAGCAATAGAGACAAAGCACTGAGCGCAATGGCTGGAGCACATTACATACCCAATAAATATTAGCTACTATAGTTGTTATGAGTAATATCAACATGAGCTCCAGAGAAGATACAAAAATTGTCAGGTTTTGGTAAAAAGAAAAAAAAAGTTTCTCAAAGAACAAAGATGTTATGTTCATGATTTTCGCTCTAATTTAGATAAGTAAAAATATGATTTGATATTAAAGATACATAGAATATGGAATATTTTCAAGTATGAACATTTAGAATATTTTGTTTTAATAAAGAATTTTTAAGTTAATTAATGTAAAGAGTCGAAGAGACATAATAGCACTATGTTGCATTCAATTGAATAAAAATATCATACAGAAAATAATGGATTATGATTTAACAGCTAATCTGGGAGTGGTAGGAAGTAGAAGAAGGATTTAGGGACAAATTACTCAATTTTTGTATTTACCCCAAACGTAATGCTTCCTTTCAAGTAGCAGTGAACGGTTAGGAATTAACTATTGCCTAATATAAATTTGGGTTTTATCTATGAATCCTAATTACTCATATCCAGTCATCAGGGATAATTGGGAGTTAGCAGCATTGCAGGATAGAATGATGTAACTGGTTTAGGCTGTTCTCAACTGAAACGAAATGTCACATCCATCCCCAAGCTGATTACTTAACTACTTTCTCTTCAAACACACAATGGCATATTTACTCCTGATACATGTTTGTGTTGACTTTGTGATCTGATTGTGCTCAGTTGCAAATTGTTTTGGGGGAAATAAATATTGTGAAAGAGATTAGTTGATTCAAGAATGTGAGGTTACTTGTGGTGGATCATAGTGTATAGAGATGTGGAATCACTAAGTTGTATATCTGAAACCAATGTAGCATTATGTGTCAACTATACTCAAATAAAGAATCAAAATTAAAAAAAGAAAGACTGTGCAATCCCTATCAAAATAACACCAGCATTCTTCACAGATCTAGAACAAACAATTGTAAAATTTGTATGGAACCACAGAAGACCCCAGATAGCCAAAGCAATCTTGACAAAGAAAACCAAAGATGGAGGCATCACAATTCCGGACTTCAAGCTGTATTACAAAGCTGTAATCATTAAGGCAGTATGGTACTGGCACAAAAACAGACACTCAGATCAATGGAACGAATAGAGAACCCAGAAATGGACCTACAAACGTATGGTTAACTAATCTTTGACAAAGCGGGAAAGAATATCCAATGGAAAAAAAGTCTCTTCAGCAAATGGTTTTAGGAAAACTGGACAGCAACATTCAGAAGAACAAAACTGGACTGCTTGCTTACACCACACACAAAAATAAACTCAAAATGGATGAAAGACCTAAATGTAAAACAGGAAGCCATCAAAATCCTAGAGAAGAAAAAAATCAGCAAAAGTAAAAGGCAACTGGTGGAATGGGAGAATATATTTGAAAATGACATATCAGATAAAAGGTTAGTATCCAAAATCTGTAAAGAACTTATCAAACTCAACACCCAAAAAACAAATAATCCAGTGAAGAAATAGTCAAAAGACATGAATAGACACTTTTCAAAACAAGACATCCAGATGACTAACAGACATATGAAAAGATGCTCAACATCACTCATCATCAGGGAAATATAAATCAAAACCACAATGAGGTACCACCTCATGCTGGTCAGAATGGCTAAAATTAACAACTCAGGCAACAATTGATGTTGCTGAGGAGGCAGAGAAAGAGGAACACTTTTGCACTGCTGGTGGGAATGCAAACTGGTGCAACCACTCTGGAAAACAGCATGGAGGTTCCTCAAAAAATTAAAAATAGAACTCCCTATGACCCAGCCATTGCACTACTAGGTATTTATCGAAAGGACACAGGAATGCTGATTCGAAGGGGCACATGCACCCCAATGTTTATAGCAGCACTATAGACAATAGCCACAGTATGGAAAGAGCCCAAATGTCCATCGACTGATGAATGGATAAAGAAGATGTGGTATTAATATATACAATGGAGTATTACTCAGCAATTCAAAAGAATGAAATCTTGCCATTTGCAACAACGTGGATGGAACTAGAGTCTATTATGCTAAGCAAAATAAGTCAAAGACAAATATATGATTTCACTCATATTTGGAATTTAAGAAACAAAACAGATGAGCAAAGGGAGAGGGAAGCAAAAATAAGATAAAAACAGAGGGAGACACCGTAAGAGACTCTTAAATACAGAGAAAAAACTGAGGGTTTCTGGAGGGGTGTTGGTTAGGGGAATGGGCTAAATGGATGATAGGCATTAAAGAGGGCACTTGTCGGGATGAGCACTGGGTGTTATATGTAAGTAATGTATCACCAAATTCTATTCCTGAAATTAGTAGACTATATGTTAACTAACTTGGATTTAAATAAAACAAAAATAAAAGCAAAAATAAAACAAAAATGAACAAACAAAAGAATACATTCCACTGAGCATGTATAGTAAAAACACAGTGTTAATAACTTGAGGTAATTGTGTTCTCTGTGTAGTTCTATCATCAACTTGATACAGGGTTAAAAATAATGAAGCATTCATTTCCATTTTTAAAAACTTTAGTTTTTTAGTTATCTTTTGGATATGTAAAATATTAACAAAATACCAAATCTGAAAAAAAAAAGAAATATAGAATGTAAGGCCAATTTTTAGCTATAGTTGCTTATCAGAAAACTTGTAGTATCTTCGTATTCCCTGTAGAATTCTATAATGGCTTAAGTGTCATGCAAAACATTTTGCCATTTATCTTTACAATGTAATAGAGAGGTACCTTATGGGGATGAAGTTAGAAAAGGCTTTTATATGATTACATCATATAGTGATAGATGCTAACAATTTGTACTTATCATGAGAATAGTTTTCTTAAGAGAATTCTTGATAATTTTGCAACTGCTGTTCGCTAGAATAATATAGCTATAGTTTATATCATAAATATAAATAACAAAGTTAGAAATAGGCAAGAGGGATTTAAAATTTTTCTAGATAGAACAAATTAGAATTTGTGTATATTGGCTCAGATCTTGTTTTGATTAAAGGATGACTGGGAAGATTGGAAAAATAAATGAACAATTCTAAGAAAATATTTCCTAGAGTTATAATCCATGCCTTTGTAATCCATGACCTCTGGAGTAAATTATTGAAGAGCACATAAGCAGAGGTCAGAAAGAATATTCCTTAAATCTCTGAGTTGGAATAACACATAGACTGAGTATTATTAGATATCTAGAGCTCACTATAGCTTTATTCTTGAAGCTCAGATCACAGGATAAGTAACAGGCATCCTACTATCCCTAGTTCATTCTGGAGCTGCTGAACTGAGAATATGTGTATATCAGAGATGAAGGTGTCAATTTCTTTTTGACTCCACTAACTTTAGGGCTAAACCCCAAGAAGAGCTCAAAGTCTCTGCTAGCATCTACTTGTCACTACACAGCTGGAAGGAGTTAAATAAAGTGTAGGTGCACACCTGTGTATTTTACTTGACTGGCTAATAAGTCAATGTCAGACAGGAAAATTTTAGTGAATGTATATTGTATACTTAGCATTGTGAAAGATACCATGAGATGTCAGGAAGGTGTAATATAGGCTTCTACTCACTAAATGCTATAATTGGGATTTTTAGCCAGGTCTATCTGACTACAAATCGTATATGTTTTACTATACTGTACCATCAGCTAGGCATTTTTCTTACATTATTTTATTTAATGTTTACAGTAAGCTTGCAAAGAAATTATTATTTATAATTTGTTCAGAAAACTCCACCATTTCAGTAGAAGGAACCCCGTTAGCAATATAAGAAATGGAAAAGTATTTTTCAAAATCAAAAGAACCAAGCCAATTGCACTCTATATACAGGTTCTTGCTTATATAGTTGTGAAAGTATTATCATTCTCCTTTTATGTGAGGAAACAGAGGTCCACAGGAGTTCACTAACCTTCTTAAGTTTTGACTGCTAGAGCAGTATATGCAGAGCTTGTATATAAACTCAAGCCTGTTGATTTTTCCCTAGTTCATGCTGTCTTCTAGACTGGGAATTTTAGCCTGACCTTGGCAGGCAAGATTTTTATGGGCAGACAGGAAGAGTATGAAATGATAATTGCTCATTTCTTGAGGTGATTAGAAGGATACAGCGTCAGTCACCCAGTTCTTAAAGTGATTAGAGAGATGTGCACGCGAGTCTACACCCTCCTTAGAGGTTCACAATAGGTACTTAATACTCTTTAGTTGAATGAGTCAATGGCTGAGTAGTGTGAGTCAGATTCTTAGATGAGGCCTTAAAAGACTTTTTTATGGATCAAAAACATGGGGGGAACATACTATATTAGCCCAGTGTTCTTGTGACAAATGCCTAACTTAAAAATGAATGGAGGTGAAAAAGACAATTTCAGTTGAAACCCACATTAGAGCACCCAGTGCATGTGGGAATGGGTGCCCTTATGCCATCTGGTTCTGGAGGAGGGAGAAATAAGCATCTTTGCATTACTGCTACTTCATCGCTTATCAGGGCTCACTGGTGCTTACCAGATAGCCTTTTATGAGCCAGTAGAGTTGTTTCTCTTTTTAGAGAGCTTACCTACATCCTTTATTGTAATTTAACTCTGAAGTACCAGGAAAATGAACTGCTTGCCATAATCATTAGTTTAAAAAGTTTAAATATCACCCATTTTGTGCATGTTGTATTTCAAGATTTAAAGAAGTTCATTTAAAAGGTGAAAAAAAGTAGCGACAGCAGTCTTTTCCAAGAAACATCAGGTTTTCTATTGTTAATTGGTTAATATAGTACTTGTAAAGTGCTTGGAAGATGAAAAAGCATGGTGTAATTAAGTGTCACCTTTTTTTATGAGCACAGTAGACTTTAATCACATTATAAGGTCGTAGTGTATCTATTTTGCTACACTGGAGAGGTGTTTTTTCTTTCCTTATATTGTAGATATTTCTCTAGAAGAGAATATGGAAAGAAATTATTTTCTCTGGGTTTCTTTGAGTGTTTCCCACCTTTAAGCCAATTGATATTTTTGCATTTTCAGTGAGTTTGAAAATCTAGTCCTAGGTTCATAGTACCTGGGGGTGGACTGGGGGGCTGTAGGGAGTCTGGCCTGATTTCAATCAAGTTTTCTACTGAGACTATGGCTCCTAATTTAATTTTATTTAAACACTGCCATTCTTTTTACTTTCAGAACTGTAAATTTGCAGTTATAGTTAATCATTCCTCTCTTCAGTCCCAGTGTCTGGGACTGGCTTAACAACTGGCTAGTTATTAAGTCCCAGATTTATTGGATGGGTTCCTGTTTACCAAGACCTGCGCCACAGTTTTGGGTTAGGTCTTCTGGATTTGCGTCACTTTTCTGCTTCCCTTTGTTTATATAAACACATTCTTACATTTTGAAAGGGTCCTTGAACATCACAGATGAAAGTTGTTTTTTTTTTTCTTACAAGAAGGACTTCCATTTAAACGATGAACGACAGCCCCATACACTGTGAATAGCATTTGTTATTATTTTGTGATGTTAATGCCTTAAAATTCTACAAGTGGAAGTCCTGCCCAAAAATTTCCAATGGTTTTTTGGGGGAGATAACTAAGTAGATTTTTTTTTTCCATGACTGAGTTATTTATTTTGCAGTTAATCAAGGTTGACATATTCTTTTAAGCTTTCATATTGAAGACTCATAATTTAAAAAAATCATAAAATACTGAGCAATTATTTATTTATATTAATACCCAACAAACTAAGGGGAAGAGCAATGGATTCATATTCACATAGAATTACTTATTATATAGGGGAGGAAAAATTCTCCTCTACTGTCTTTGCATCTCTGGTTGGGCCTAAGAATTAAACTGACATAAGATAACAGGAGAAAAGCATGCACATTTTATTGAATTTTTACATGTACATAGAAGCCTTCACAAGAGTATGAAGGCTAGAAGAAGTGACCAGAGAAGGAAGCTTTTATACCTTTTAGAGAAAGAAACAATATATTTGCAAAGAATTGACAAGACAAAGACATTTGGGCCATGGGTAGTAAATTATGAAGAAGTAACTAAGAAGATAAGGGTTAGTTTAACAAGGGTTATTTATACAGCCTCTTGGCCCTAATTCCCTGTCTCTGGTGGTAAGGAAGTCATCTATCTTGGTACAGGGAGGGTAACCTGTAGCCGCAATACCATGTTTATTTTACCCTTTGGTCTGTATTTACTTAAATAATTTCAAAGCTTCCCACCAATCATTTTACCATAGCTTCACCTTTGGGGAGTTCTTTGTTTTAATTAACCTTGTCTTTGATTAGAATTATCATTCAGTTGTTTTTTAAGAAGGATTGTATTCATGTACTTTCATTTAGGTAATGTGTTGTTTGTTCTTCCTTTTTTTTCTGGGTTCCTTAAACATACTTTTAAATTTCTTGTTGTCTTATCATCTCTCTTATATCTGTCTTTTGAATGAAAAAAAAAAAAAACCCAACCCAGATGTTTCACAAATTTGTCCTTTCTCAAGGTCCATGCAACCTTAGTTTTTAATATTATAGACTATGTACTGTAGCCTCTTGGCCATATAATACTATCATTTAACTCATAAACAATAGTCATGTTTTGGGTAAAGCTGTTGCAGCAAAGTCTTGACATATTCTCTTTTATAATTTTCACATTTTAAAAGTTTTCATTTTGCTTTATCATAATTATAGATCATAGATTCTTAAATGTTGGAAATTTCTTAGAGATCCTCTAGTCAATCTTGAACCCCATGAATTTTATTTCTTCTTACAATGTCATTGAAAGATTACCCAACCCTTACTTGAACTCTTCCATTGACACGGAACTTGCTATTTTGGCTGAAGTTCTTTTCATTGTTGAAAATTCTGACATTGAATAGAAAGCTCTGTCATTTTCATTCCTGCTCATTAGTTGATATAATCAAAGTAATGCCATATTTCCTCTTTCTTAAGAATCTTCTAAGAAGCTCAGGAGTTTTGTGTATCCTGATTCTTCTCCATTCACATTTTCCTCTTTTGTAATCTCTATTTTGAAGAAATGTTTTGAGGGAAATTTTAACTTGTAACCTCCTATTCTTTTTAATTAGCCCAATACCTTTTAAAATTATTTTACTTCCTCTTTGAGAATGCTGTGCTAATATAGTTTATGAATATGAATTGTTGTGTGAGTAAAATTATAAAGTAGAAAGTCATTTGTATTAAGAACATACATAATATCTGTATAGTACAAACTCATATCTATAAGGAGGATGACGTCAATACCTATCAAATAAAAATATTACACACATAATGAGGACTGACACTGTGTGTCCAAAACAAAAAAACCCTGAGATGCCAAATAAAAACCGTCCATTTAGGCAGGAGGCCCAGACTACCCAGACAAATGAAGAATGTAGATTCCTTCTACACTGAGTGAGGGGAAAACAGGACAGGTTGTTCACTCCATCCAATGTAGGAGGTGAAATCCTCTAAAAAGCCATTCCAGGATGGAACTGTTTCAAAGATGGTTTTTATCTCCAATTTCTGTGGACATCTCTAACCTATAAAATTGTTAAGTAAGAACAAGAAAAAGCACCAATGCCCTTTCTCTCCCTATTTCTTTCTTTCTGTTTTTCAGAATAAATAGGAGCTGGAGGAGAAAGACTGCTGCTGTTGGTTTCTAAGCAGCACTGGGGAAAAACTGGCAAAGTAAATGATAAAGAACCTTAGCCAAATTTTTGAAATGTAAATCCAAATACTCTTGGTGGTCAGTATTCCTCTTAATGACCAAGTGATAGTTATCTAAAATGGAACCCAAACTATAACTTCATGAGCACACAATATCTAAAATTCTTGATCTGGACCACTTCGTTCAGTAATGAAACTCAAATTTTCACTGTCCTCTCTGGTTTATACTTTTGGCTCATACTGATTTTATCCTTAAACAGATGAACAGGTAATTTTCTTAAGACCATGTAGTTAAATGGATCTCCTTATGCTGTATTTGTGCAATTAAAAAAAAATCCCCAAATTTACACGCAGGATTTTATGTTTATTCTTATCTTTTTTTCCTTTGATATTGTTGTTTCAAACCCTCAAGATAATTTTGAATATTGGGCCCATCAATCATCATGCCAACACTTTATTTGGCATGATGTGAAAATCTGATGAAGATATCTTAAGGTGCATTCATTTAGATAAAAAATTACAAAATGTTGAATGAGATAGAAGCAGGGTCAGAGTCCTGTAGCATGACACAAAAGTCCTTCTTGTAGGTGGATATTAGTCAACCCTCTGGGTACTTCATGCATATCAGCTAGCTAGGAATTCTACTCTACTCTCATGCAGCCAAAATTTCAGAGTTAGAGCTACATGAATCAATAAGTTCACCTTTAATGACGATGTCTAAAATGAAGATATATGACATAGACAGCATTCTCTAGCATAATATTCCATTCTTAAATGTCAGATTTTTTTCTGATTTCTTTTCTATTATTTTATTTATGTTAAAGTTATTTTGTCATTCCCTCCCCCCCAACTACTTCCTCATCCATTCTCATTACTCTCTGCTCTGTTATCACTTTGAGGCATTTGGAATGGAACACATAACTGCAGATGTGCTGATACACAGATATATACCCATCCATATGTATGAGAATTAAGATCTGTGCCCTTTTAGCATTAAGCTTAAATGGTTCTTAACATTTGAATGTTAGGTTTCTAAAGAAACCAAAGCATTATTTTTTATCTTTAAAATATTGATCCATAGAAATAGAGAAATTTTTTGATTTAATTTTCTCCCATCTAGATGTAACTTGTGGGATTCTACCCTATGGGTGAAATAATAAGAAAAGATCAGAGGCAAAGAGATGGCAGGATGTTAGGTATTCTAAATGGTTTTAATAAAATCCTATGATCTGTCATATCAAGTGCTGTGAGCTAGTTTCCTACAGGAAGAAAAAAGATGAGTGAAAGACAAACACAGAGTGGTATTGCTTAATAACGGAGGATGAGTTTGGCAGATGGTAGACTCCATTCTTTGCTTGAAAGCTGGGGGAGGATAAAGTGGACTTTCCTTTGCAGAAAATAGAAAATAGCTCTTTCCACCTTGCTAGATGCCTGCAGGTCTGTGTATGTTCTCAAAGTTTGTCAAATATCTGAGCTCTATGGTTCTGAAATAGAGCCTCTCGGGGATGTACTGGCAGAGATTCCTTCTTCATACTTTGAATAACAGTTCAGAAAAAACCAGTTTTGAATCACTCCATTAGAATGCTTGAAGATCACTTGCAATGAGGTGTCAGTATCAGAGCAATTAAGGGAATGTATAAGGATGTCATACCAGTTAAGCTACATAGTTAGAGTTAAAAAAAATTTTTTTAAGTTTATTTATTTATTTTGAGAGAGAGAGAGAGAGAGAGAGCGAGAGAGAGAGTGCACAAGTTGTGGAGGGGCAGAGAGAAGGAGAGACAGAATCCCAAGCAGGCTCCGTGCAATCAGTGCAGAGCCCAATGCGGGGCTTGAACGCACATACTGTGAGATCATGACCTGAGCTGAGATCAAGAGTCAGATGCTCAACCGACTGTGCCACCCAGGTGCCCCTAGAGTTATTTTAGATGGCAAGAGGCCAGTTATATAATTATCATATTTCTGAGTTGGAATGCAATGAAAGTGAACATTTATTGAGTGCCAGGTACTGAACGCTGCATTTATTAGCACATTTAATCTTTACAATCAACATAGGAGATGGGTGTAATTTTTATATCCCATTTTTTTGATGGAGAAGCAGGTAAAGTAATTGTCTAAAAACTGAGATGTAGTGAAACCCTGAATTTGAATCCAAGAAATCTAGTTCTAGAGCTTACAGTACTTAACCAAGATGCTGTCCTGCCTGTCAGGACTGTAGAGAGATAAACCAACTCCAAATTTGAAGTGTAAACTATTTGTTGGAAGTCAACTAATCAGTGGAATAATCAAGGATACTCTGTTGGTAGAAGTTCTAGATTGATAACATAAAAACTCTGGATCTGTCAAATTTAAGTACTGTCTCCAATAGGTTTGGAGTTTGCTATATAATAATTTGTCTGGTCTTTGTCCCAGGTTCCTGGCATGGAGTTCTAAAACTCTTGGAACTTACCAAATGATAGAAGTATTTTTGTTATTCATGAGCCCCTTAGATCACATCTGAGTTTATGCTAATGAGAGGACTCAAGCTTAGGCCCCTAGATAGCTTCAGAAAGGGCTCTGTCCCAGGGTTGGGACTTAGAGCCAGACTGACCTCCACAAAGGGACAGAGGGCTGGAGATTGAGTTAAACCATATGGCCAATGATTTAATCAATCATGCTTATGTACTGAAACCCTAATAAAAACTTTGGACATCAAAGTTTAGTTATGCTTCCTTGCTGGTGTACACATTGATGTGCTAGGAGGGTGAGGTGTCCTGATTCCATGAAGAGTTGTATCTTTTATAACAAAACTGTAATCATAAGTGTAATGCTCTCCTGAGTTCTGTGAGTCATTCTAATGAATTATCAAACATTAGGGGGCTTAAAGTAATGTCATAGGTTTATAGACAGTTGCTCTGAAGTGAGGGCATTTTTGTTGTAGCCTGGGTCCTTTAACTTCTGGGCTCTGTGTTAACTCTATGCATTTCATACCAGAATTTAATTGAAGTACCAGTTGTGGTTGAAATAGAATAGGGGTGATTAAGATAAACATTAATCATTACTTCCTCACATTTGGTTGACTTTATTAAATATTGCAGTCAAGGATGTAGACAAGTGTAAAAGATGACTGGTTTTGAGCTCCTCCTGAAGGATGTACATGTTTGTATAAGTTCTTGGCTTGAGTGTGTATAAAAATTCGGATATTTTGAACCATGTATGTGATCATATGCTTTGATTATAGAGAAAAAAAACTTACCAAAAGAATAGAAGCTGGAATAGTTCATTGATGTTGCATTTTCCTTTTCATTATAAATTTATAAACATAGGCAGGAAGGAGTTTATTGGTATCACTGAATTCAATCTGCTTAGTGCACTGATGACGAGATTGAAGTGAATCAATTCAGATTTGACAACTTGTCTAAGGTCACACATTCAGCCAGGGTCAAGCTGGGACTGGATTCTAAGCAGCTCTAAGACTGGAGTGGAATCTAGCCTTGATGTTTTCTAGTCTACAGAGGTATCCATTAAAGAAGAGGTTGTGCATATGTCTTAAACACTTACATATTTGTATTCATTATGTAAATTGGTAAGTAATATATAAATGCGTTCTTACTGCAAATTTCAACAACACAGAAATAACTATGAATAAATAGAATAAACATCAAAATTCCTTTTTCCCATACCTATCACAGTTCTCTCTTGCAGGAAGCCATTTTCACTGTTCTAAACATTTCCCCATGCATTTACATACACATAGTGATATATCGGCTTGGTTAAAAGTGCTTTTCCATAAAAGAGCTCATGAGTACATATTTCTCTTCAGCTTTATTTTCATACTTAATCATAAGTATTAGGCATATATCTATGTCATCATTATAACTCTAACTCATTTTTCTAACTTTTTCATGGAATGTATATATTCAATTGTGTATAAAAAATAAAAAAGAAGACAATATTCTCATCATCTGACTGAGAGAAACTAAAAGAGTTTCACTTTTACTTTATGGATTTCCATGACTTTCCTTTTATTATTGTTTGCTTCTTATGTTATACTTGTTCCCTGAAATTAAACTGTTTTTTTCTAAATGTCTTTCATCTCTTTCTCTTTCCTAAAAGAAATGTATTTGTAATAGATGCCTATTGCAGCATTTCTAACTTTAGTTTATTTAAATACTTCATCATGTGATTAACTGTAAATCTAAGTCTAGTTCTTTATATACTCTGATGAGAAGGGGATTTGTGATCATTAGGACCAGAAATTATTCATGGGTTGCAAAGAAAAGAAACAGAGAAGAACATGGTGTATGCTTCAGTTATGTGTAATCACTTAAAGTGTTTTTCTATGTACTTGAGCTGGCATAGCATTAGACCTTCAATGCATTATTTACTGAATGTTCTTAGTACAGATTTACAATACTGGGTGGTTGTTCTCCCTACAAAAGATTAGAAATTAAGGATGGGCTCAGTGACTGAAATATTCACACTTAAATTTTAATCCTACCTAAATTTTTTTGATGGAAATCACCCCTAATTCTCATTTCTCATGCTTATTCAGTCTGATGAAGACTGCTTAGAGCTCAATTACATTAAAAATGGAAACTTGTTGGGGCGCCTGGGTGGCTCAGTCGGTTATGCGGCCAACTTCGGCTCAGGTCATGATCTCGCGGTCCGTGGGTTCGAGCCCCGCGTCGGGCTCTGTGCTGACAGCTCAGAGCCTGGAGCCTGTTTCAGATTCTGTGTCTCCCTCTCTCTGACCCTCCCCTGTTCATGCTCTGTCTCTCCCTGTCTCAAAAATAAATAAAACGTTAAAAAAAATTTAAAAATGGAAACTTGTTTCTTATTGATTGTGGTAGGTACCTTATTGCATAAATTATGGTTTCTGAAGTTCATGTAGTAGATTGTATTAATTCTTTTGTTTACAGTTGAAAGACAAGCAAGTTTCAGATGGTTCTCCAATAGGCCCAAATTAGAAGCAGCATTTGAGTGTATCAGTTGGATAAGAAATATGAATAAGCATAATAGTAAACATATACACATATATATGCTTTTTAATTGGGATAATTTTAATATAAATGTTTCTGTTATATAGGCCTTTGCTATTAGTCAGTTGGCCAGTGACTAAATAAATGATATTCATGTTGCCGATGAAAAGTTTTTGATGTATATAAATCATCACTGTGTTTCTTCCATTCTTCATCATAGCCTATTTGAATATAAAACACAATGCTAAGTTCACCACAGCCTAAGTTTTAAATGGCCTGTCATGCCTGACAAGAACATAAAACAAAGGATAACAGCAAAATAAGGTAATATAAATTTCTCCCTCTAAAAATCTCAAGTTGATATTTATGGAATCAATAATCTATGGCAACAAGTAATGAAAAAGGATCTATTTTATTTGGGGTATCACTAAATTTGGGACACAGATGAGCAACATATGAAAAAAAGGTGTTTTTTTTGAGGAATGCTAACATTGAAGAGTCTTGTAGTTTTTTTGTTCATTGATTACCTTATACATGCCTAATACAGTGTGACATATATAGTCATGGAGTGTGACATATAGTTAATCTACATCCAAATCAGAAATTGATTTTGATGTATTAAAACACATTGAATGATTTTTTTTTTAATTTTTTTTCAACGTTTTTTATTTATTTTTGGGACAGAGAGAGAGCATGAACGGGGGAGGGGCAGAGAGAGAGGGAGACACAGAATCGGAAACAGGCTCCAGGCTCCGAGCCATCAGCCCAGAGCCTGACGCGGGGCTCGAACTCACAGACCGCGAGATCGTGACCTGGCTGAAGTCGGACGCTTAACCGACTGCGCCACCCAGGCGCCCCATTGAATGATTTTTTTTTTAAAGGAGGCAGCTTGTTATTGTTAAGAACTTGGACTTTGTAGTCTTACATATCTGAGTTTGAAATCCAGCTCTATCCATACTAGCTCTGGGACTTTAGGCTATCTAGTTAAGCTCTCCAAGCTTTAGTTTTCTCATTTATAAAATTGGATAATGATACCTACCCACAGAATTGTTGTGAGAATTAAGTTGGCATGGAAGAAGTGCTTACCACCAGAATATTATCTCTATACACTCATACATGGTAGACATTAAGTGGGGCATTTATTACTTAGGAAATATCATGGCTCTGTGCATTTATCTTCAGGTCTGATTTCAAGCTTGGAAAGTCATTTTTCTATGCGTGCATTCAACGAACATTCTTTGAACATGTACTTTGAGCCAGGAACTGTTTCAATTAGGATACTGAACAAAGCATTCAAAAATTGGGAAATCTTCACTAGGAAAGTAGCATTTGAGCAAAGATCTAAAAGAGATGATGGGGAAAAAAATAAAAGATGATGGCGAGAGCCATAAGGATATTTGGGGAATAATTCCTGCAAGGCTCTGTGATGGGAGTAAAGTTAATGTGTTCAGGGAATAGCAGGTAGGCCACTGTAGCTGGAATAAGGTCAGAGAGATAGATGGGGCCAGGTTGTACACAACCTTGCAGGCCATTGTAAGGACACTGGCTTTTATTTGAAATGAGATAGGAAGCTGGGAAAGGAATTTTGAGCTGAGGAGTGACATGATCAGACTTAAATTTTAAAAACTGTTGTGTTGAGTATAGTACAGGGCAGGAAGAAGGAAGAACAATTAGGAAGCTTTTGTAATAATCTAGGGAAGAGAGGATGGTGGGTTAAACCAAAATGATAGAGGCTGAGAGGAGAAGAAAAGATTGGTTGGATTCTGGGTAGAGTTCAGAGATAAAGTACACTGGATTTGCTGATGCATCAGATGTAAGGGGTATGAGATAAAGACAAGAGCCAAAACAACTCAGGAATTTAACCTACCTAACTAGGATGGAGTTGATGTTTAGTGAAATGGGGGAGCCTATTGGGACAGTAAGTTTGGAGGGAAAAGTCAGAAACTCATTATCGAACATGTCAAACTTGAAATATATATTGGATATCCAAATGGAGACAGAGGAAGAGGTCAGGCTGGAATGTACATTTGGAATCATTAGGGCATAGATGCTATTTAAAGTCATGAGACTGGTGAGATTACCTAGAGAATGCATGTTGAGAAAAAAAGGAAGTCCAAAGACTGAGAACTGAGATACTGAAAAATTTGGAGGATTAGGACACGAGGAGCTAGCAAAGTGAATAAGGAGGAGGGACCAGAAAGAAGGAGGCAATCAGTTAGTAAAGACTCAGTTATTAAAGATCAGACTTTGGAAGGAAACTGGGGCTAAAAGAGGCTCACCTGCTAGTAAAGACAGGTTTATTTCAAACCAGAAGGAGAACTCATCAATGCAGTTCCCCTGTCAGGTCTGGCCCACTCCAGGACAGCAGGCCATTCTGCAGCCTCCTGCACCATCACCTGGATGACACCAAGATGCAGAGGTCGCTGTCCCTGCTGAACACTGAGAACCAGGGTGGGTGTCCCTACATGGAGCACCCCGGCCACAATCTGACACCAGGTCCCAGCATCCTCCTCCAGGTAACCACCGAGAGAACATCCAAGAGACGGCAGTGAGCCAAGAGTTCCCATGCTGGGTCCACAGTGCCAAGCCCATTTACTTCGTGTTCCACAGCCACTCCCCAGGCAGTGAGGGCACCATGGAAGTACATGTAACCCTGCTCACCTGGACACTCAACCTGCAGATGGACAATTAGGCCCTCTTCAGCTGTGAGACCAAGAACCCACTGCTGTCAATGACCATATAGGTAGAGATTACACTGGGTGACTTGAATGTCTTCCCCAGCTCAGATACCACTCCCCACAAGAAGACAGGCGTCTGGTTGGCCCAGAACCTATCCCAGTGGGTAGCAACTACATTCTTCCCATTGATGGAGCCAGAACCCTTGCAATTACCCTCTTTTTCCGCTTGCTTCTCATGCTCCACATCCAATCCAGCATCAAGCCCTGGCAGCTCAACCTCAGGACTTATTCCACACCTGCCACTTCTTGTGGTTTCCTCTCCAACCACCCAATTGCAGGCATTCTTGTTTCCTGTCTAGATTCTTACAGTCACCTCCAGACTGGTCTTTCTGTTCCCACTCTTGTCCTTTTCTGTTCTTTGTCCTGATCAATATATTTAAAATATAAATCAGATTATGACACACATACACACTCACCCCAAGCCCTCCAGTGGTAGGCAAATATATTGATAGAACAGAATAGAGTCCAGAAATAGATCCACGTAGAGAGAGTCAAGTAGTTTTTGACAAAGGCCCCCAGGCTGTTTAATGAGAAAAGAGAAGTCTTTTTAACAGATAGTGCTGAAAACTGGAGAGAAGCTTTAGAAAAAAATGATCCCACTTCCCTACCTTTCATACAAACAAGAAGTAATCTGAGATGAATCATAGGCCTAAATGTGAAGCCCAACACCTTTGTGAGGTTAAGGTAGACAGAATTTCTTTAAAAGGTCACAAAGAGCAACAAATGAAAAGTTGAAAATTGGTAACTTGGACTTAATAAAAATTCAAAACTTCTGCTCATAAGGAGGCACCTTTAAGAAAATGAAAAGGCGGGGCGCCTGGGTGGCGCAGTCGGTTAAGCGTCTGACTTCAGCCAGGTCACGATCTCGCGGTCCGTGAGTTCGAGCCCCGCGTCAGGCTCTGGGCTGATGGCTCGGAGCCTGGAGCCTGTTTCCGATTCTGTGTCTCCCTCTCTCTCTGCCCCTCCCCCGTTCATGCTCTGTCTCTCTCTGTCCCAAAAATAAATAAAAAACGTTGAAAAAAAAAATTAAAAAAAAAAAAAAAAAAAAAAGAAAATGAAAAGGCAAACTACACAGAGAAAATACTCTTAATGTAGATACGTGACAAAGAATTTGTATCCAGAATATATAAAGAACTACTACAGGCCAATAATGACAAGACAGCTCAATTAAGAAAAAAGAATACATACAAATGGCCAATAAGCATATTAAAAGGTGTATAATATCATTAGTCGTCAGGGAGATGAAGACTAAAACCTCAGTGAGATACAATTTCACAACAACTAGAATGGCTAAAAAAAACTGGTAATAACTAGATGCTGACAGGGACATAGAATAATCAGAACCTTCATGCATTGCTGGTAGGAATAAAAAATGGTACTACTACTTTCGAATCTTAGCAGTTGCTTTCCAAGACAAAAGTACTCATACTTTATGACCCAGTAATTTCACTCCTAAGTATTTATCCAAGAGAAATGGACATGTATGTCCACAAATATTTGGACGTGAATGTTCATAGCAGCTTTATTCATCACAACAATAAAAACCATAAGTAACATAAGTGTCCATAATTAGGAAAATAGGTGAAAAAATTTGTGGTATATTTATACAAATGAACTACTCATCAATACAAACGAATTCCTGCTATACATAATGTGGATAGAGCTCAAAAACATGGCAAGTGAAACAGCAAAGAGTACATACTGCATGATTCCATTTATATAATAAACTTCTAGAAAATATAAATAAACAATAAAAAAGATCAGACATTGAATAAAGTGCATTGGTAGGGGTCATTGTTTAGTAATGAGCAATTGGTCAACCCTCAAGTGCAGACCAGGTGAACAAGGTACACCTAGCGTGGTGCACCTCATCTGGTCCTGAACTATTCATGCAGCCATCCTGATCAAGGGAATCTTGGTCTGCAAGGGCATGGGAACTTAAAGACCTGTGCTGGCATCCTAGCTTCCCTGCATTTTCAGCTGTGTGGCCTTGGGAAAGCAGATTGCTTTCCATGACCTCCAATGTACTTGTCTGTAAAATACTAGTGTTGTCATGAAGTTAAATAAGAAAATGCCTGTCAAAGTAGGTGCTCAATTATTATCATTTTTACCAAATATTATCATTTAGGGGTATTTAAAATATAAAGGAGGGGTGCCTGGGTGGCTCAGTTGGTTAATTGTCCAACTCTTGATTTCGGCTCATGATCTCATGGTTCATGGGATCGAGCCCTGTGTCAGGCTCTGTGCTGACAGTGTGAATCCTGCTTGGGATTCTCTCTCTCTCTCTCTCTCTCTCTCTCTCTCTCTCTCTCAAAATAAATAAATAAACATTAAGCTTTAAAGGAAAGTTCATTACTTATATTGCTACAATTTATTGTTTTGAACTATCCAACATCTGGCTAATTTGATTACTGAGCAAAATGTTTCACTTTTCTCTTTATACATAAAACCAATGTATCATGGTTTTATCCAGCTCATGGATACAGTAGCTAGCCAGACAATGAGAAGACACTTAACTAAATGCAGTAAATTATGCTCTATGGCTAATGGAGGAGCAAAAACAATAGAAGACATAATCCTTTCTTTGAAGTGCTCATGGTTAGAGTGGAACAATGTTCTGAAAATACTTATTAAAATGTAAAACGATAGGACCAGACTAGTTCTATATCTCCCAAAATACATAGGATTATAATTAGATATCATTTCAAAAAGGATTTGATAGCCAGGTAAATTGAAATTTTCATTCATCATTATCCATGTATACATAGTGTAATTACTGATATGGTTGGTTTTGTATCTGCTATCTTGCTATTTTTTTTTGTTGTTGTTCTTTGTTACTGCCTTCTTTTAATCAACTATTTAAAAATGTTAATTGCTTTATTGATTTTTTTTACATTTATTTATTTATTTTTGAGAGAGAGAGAGAGAGAGAGAGAGAGAGAGAGCGCACAAGTTGGGGAGGGGCAGAGAGAGAGAGAAAGACACAGAATCTGAAGAGGCTCCAGGCTTTGAGCTGTTAGCACAGAGCCGGACGCAGGGTTCAAACACACAAACCCTGAGATCATTACCTGAGCAGAAGTCGGACGCTCAACTGACGGAACCACCCAGGCGCCCCTTGCTTTATTGATTTTTTATATATGTCTTAGTTTTTTTTTTGGTTACTCCAAGAATTATAAAATGAATCTTTTTTTAAAATTTATTTAAAAATTTTTAAGTTTATTTTTGAGACACAGAGAGATCACAAGTGGGGGAAGAATGGGGGAGAGAGAGAGAGAGAGAGAAAATCCCAAGATTCCTAAGCAGGCTCTGCACCACCAGCCCAGAGCCTGACCTGATTTGTGAGATCATGACCTGAGCCAAAGTTGGACACTTAACTGACTGAGCCACCCAGGTGCCCCTAAAAATGAATCTTTAATCTACCTTAAATTAATACTAAATCATTTTACAAACAATGGAAGAAATTGTACAAAGGTATATTCCATTTAGCTCACTCTCATTTTTTGTGTTATTACTATCAAACAGTTTTCTTCTATGTATGTTATAAATCACATAATACATTGTTGACATTTTTTGCTTTGAACAATCAGTTTTCTATAAAGATATTAAATATAGTCTTTGGTAATTATGTATACTTCTGCAGGTCTGATTTTTCATATGGGGTCATTTTTTTCAGCTCAAATGACTTCCCTTAGTAATTTTTGAGGCATAGGTCTGTTGGCAATGAATTCTCTCAGTTTTGGTTTGTCTTAAAAATACCTTCATTTCATCTTAATTTCTGTAGGATTCTAGATTGATTCTCCCCCCACCCCCGCCTTCAGCATTCAAAAAATGTCATCTGGATTCCACTGTTTATGAGTTCTTGCTATTCTCAAATTTCTGCTGATTCTATCAATATATGTATGTGTATATATGTATGTATATATCTTTTTAAATTATCTACATTTTATTGTCAGCAGTTTAATTATGATTTCCCTGGTATAGTATTCTTTATGTTTATTCTGACTGACACTTGCTAAGTATCATGAATCTTTGAATTGGTGATTTTTATGAATTTTGAAAGTTTTATAGTCATTATTTTTTCATATTTCTTCTTTTACCATCTATTTTATTTTTCTTGGATTAATTTCCATGTATGTTATTGTCTCACAAGTCTCTGGTGCTTTGTTATTATTTGGTTAATTTTTTTTTAGTGTTTGTTTATTTTTGAGAAAGAGAGAGACAGAGGGTGAGCAGGGGCAGGGGAGGGGCAGAGAAAGAGGGAGAACAGAACTTGAAGTGGGCTTCAGGCTCTGTGCTATCAGCACAGAGACTGATGTGGGGCTGGAACTCAAAAACTGTGAGATCATGACCTGAGCTGAATTTGGATGCTTAACCAACTGAGCCACCCAAGCTGTTATTATTTGGTTTTAATATTTTATCTCCCATTCTTCAGATTGAGTAATTCTTTTCATGTATCTACAAGTTCATTGATCCTTTATTTTACTATGCTCAGTATATATATATTTTTAATGTTTATTTATTTTTGAGACAGAGAGAGACAGAGCATGAACGGGGGGAGGGTCAGAGAGAGGGAGACACAGAATCTGAAACAGACTCCAGGCTCCGAGCTGTCAGCACAGAGCCCTACGCGGGGCTCGAACTCACGGACCGTGAGATCATGACCTGAGCCGAAGTCGGATGCTTAACCGACTGAGCCACCCAGGCGCCCCTATGCTTGGTATATTTTAAAGCCCATCCAATATATTCTTTATTTCAACTTAAAAAATTTTAATTTCTAGGATATTCAAATTTTTTTTGAAGACTATTTCTTTGCTGAAATTCCTATCTGATCACCTATTTTGTCCAGCCTTTTCTCTAAATATTTACAGTAATTATTTAAAAATCCAAGTCTTTTAATAGCAACGTATTAATCAATTGTGGAGCTGCTTCTATTGATTATAGGTCACATTTTCAAGCGTTAGCCCATGTCTCATAATTAAAAAAAATTTTTTAACGTTTATTTATTATTGAGAGACAGAGAGAGACAGAACATGAGCATGGGAGGGGGAGACACAGAATCTGAAGCAGGCTCCAGGCTCTGAGCTGTCAGCACAGAGCCTGACTCAGGGCTTGAACTCACAAACCATGAGATCATGACCTGAGCTGAAGTCGGATTCCTAACCAACTGAGCCACCCAGGCATCTCCCTCTTAATTTTTATTGTATGCTAGATGTTATATGAAAAAACAAGACACAGTAAAGCTTGAACTAGATTTTTTTTTTCCTTTGGAGGGCATGCTGTTTCCTTTGTAAGGAAGCTAGGGTGAAAGTTTGATATTTTTTATTTTAATAGAGTTGAGTTACATCAGTGCTAGGTTGAAGCTTTAACTAATTTCAGATCATCTCTGTTTTAAAATAGGTTTTGGATGAGTTCAGTTCTACTCCTCAGGCGAGACTTTATGACTCAAGAACTAGAAGTCAGTGAAAACTTTCTCTTCTTTTGAGCTCTGCCCTCAGCTGGTACTTAATAAGATTGGAGAAGAATTGTTGGATCAGGAAGATTAGCATTACATTTGAGACTCTTCTAGATTTTATACCATCTTTCCAGTTTTTACAGTCATACAATTTTATTTGTCCATTTCTTTGTCCAAACAAAGAAATGCTTATAGGAGAGAGAGGAGCTCCTCTACTTGTTTATATCCCCAGATAAGACATATTCCCAGCTATGAAAGCAGTCTCAGTCTTTACTCGCCTGGAAAGGGCTCACATTTTTCTCTGGAATTTTGATTTCATTATGTGAATTATTATTTGATGGCTTTAAATTAAAGCATACTTGGGGAGTCTGTGGAAGATGCTGCCCGGAGGGTGGAAGTGTGGAGGCTTCCGGTCAGTGTGGACTGTGTGCAGTCTCTAAGTTTCTGAGTTTCCTGCGTTCCAGGTAAAATATGGCAAAAAGCTTGTGGAGTAAGTGGAAAAGGAAGATGGGTGCTGAAAAGAAAAAAGAATGCCCCAAAGGAACATAGCAGACTTAAAAGTATTCTTAAAGTATATAGTGATGTTTTAATGAAAGATGTTCAAGAGATAGCAACTGTGGTGGTACCGAAACACTGTCAAGAGAAAACTCAGTGCATAGTGCAAGATGAAAAAGATGACATGAATTTGGAGACTTGTATTAAGAGAAACAAAGAGTCTTCTACCCCGTATGGATGAACCAGAGACAAAGGAAAAGGCTGAAGGCAAAGTGAGAAAAGGTAAGGGGAAAAGCAAAGCAAAAGCAAAAGGCAGTGAAGGGTTTGGTCTGGTAGACTCTTAAAAACTTGAAAAATCCTACATGGGACAAGTCTTTGATTAGAATGTATATACATCGATTTCAACTTCCACCAAATTAAAACTTTGTTTCCAGACCTAACTTGGCCTTTTTCTTCAATTCAGACCCAACTTAACTCCTCAAATTTGTTTTGGGAACTTGCATAAAATATTTTCTTTGATGAGTAAAAAAAAAAAAAAAGAAAAGAAAAGAAAAGAAAAGGAGAGCATACTTTTTAGTTTAGCTGGTGTATTCTTGTTATGGCAAGAGCAATATTCTTTTATGATTTTCTGTGCTCTAACTAGAAGTGGGACTTGTATAATTTAGTTTGATACCTTTAATAGTAAAAGAAGTTGATAGAAGTCGTTCTTTAAAGGTCCTTGGACAGCACTTACATTCAGGGTGATAATGTAATCAGTGTAGTAGAGTACTGGTTAAGACAGAGTGGCTAGTATAGCCTCTGGTCAGAGGATTGTCATATTTTAAAATAGCACTGTTAACGATGAAAACCATGAGTATAAAGATAGGTTGACTATGAAATTCTTATGAAATACCGACTTGGGATAAACATTTTAAACTTGCATTTCAAGTGAGAGTTTAACCAATATGCCTGTCTTTCTAAGTGGCATTAGCAATATCAAGTTCAAAGTAACAGACATTTTTTGAGAGAAGTCATGCCTGAACTTTTTTTTTTTAATATATAATTTATTATCAAGTTGGCTAACATACAATGTATACAGTGTGCTCTTGGTTGGTTTTGGGGGTAGATTCCTGTGATTCATCGCTTACATACAACACGCAGTGCTCATCCCAGCAAGCGCCCTCCTAGATGCCCATTCCCCATCCCCCTCCCCCCCCAATCAACCTTCAGTTTGTTCTCTGTATTTAAGAGTCTCTTATGGTTTGCCTCCCTCCCTCTCTGTTTGTAACTATTTTTTCCTTTGTTTCTTATATTTACTATCTTTTGACTAGTTATCTCTAAGCCAGTTAGAGAGACTCTCATGTTTTACTCGCTGAAGGTTTGCTCCTGAAAATTCTGTCACTTGGCACTGTGTAGAATGAGTGCTCTGGTAGAAAAATAGAGGCTCAGCTTCCTTTATAGATCTTGTTCACAATGGGAGGCAGGGGCTGTGATCCCTATCCCGCTGGCAGCCCAGTGATATAAATCAGGCTCTTGCACTTCAGTCAACTTTACCTAGGGTGAATAAAATCCAGGTCTTTAAACAACATATGGCTGTGCTGTGGTTTCATTGCTTTGACAGAGCGTGATCTAAACTGTCAGTTTCTAATCTAAGGAAAGATTGGGAAAATAAGGAGGAAATGACAGTGAAGCATTTTATTTCTTTTGGGAAGAAACAGGATGTAATGCTCCAATAAATAAATGAATAAATAACTATATTGGGGGTTGGTTTTATTTATTTTCTTACTTTTTTTTTTTAATTTTAATTTTAATTTTTTTTATTTTTATTTTTTTAGTATATGAAATATACTGTCAAATTGGTTTCCATACAACACCCAGTGCTCATCCCAAAAGGTGCCCTCCTCAATACCCATCACCCACCCTGCCCTCCCTCCCACCCCCCATCAACCCTCAGTTTGTTCTCAGTTTTTAACAGTCTCTTATGCTTTGGCTCTCTCCCACTCTAACCTCTTTTTTTTTTTTTTTTTTTCCTTCCCCTCCCCCATGGGTTTCTGTTAAGTTTCTCAGGATCCACCTAAGAGTGAAACCATATGGTATCTGTCTTTCTCTGTATGGCTTATTTCACTTAGCATCACACTCTCCACTTCCATCCACGTTGCTACAAAGGGCCATATTTCATTTTTCTCATTGCCACGTAGTATTCCATTGTGTATATAAACCACAATTTCTTTATCCATTCATCAGTTGATGGACATTTAGGCTCTTTCCATAATTTGGCTATTGTTGAGAGTGCTGCTATAAACATTGGGGTACAAGTGCCCCTATGCATCAGTACTCCTGTATCCCTTGGATAAATTCCTAGCAGTGCTATTGCTGGGTCATAGGGTAGGTCTATTTTTAATTTTCTGAGGAACCTCCACACTGCTTTCCAGAGCGGCTGCACCAATTTGCATTCCCACCAACAGTGCAAGAGGGTTCCCGTTTCTCCACATCCTCTCCAGCATCTGTAGTCTCCTGATTTCTTCATTTTGGCCACTCTGACTGGCGTGAGGTGGTATCTGAGTGTGGTTTTGATTTGTATTTCCCTGATAAGGAGCGACGTTGAACATCTTTTCATGTGCCTGTTGGCCATCCGGATGTCTTCTTTAGAGAAGTGTCTATTCATGTTTTCTGCCCATTTCTTCACTGGGTTATTTGTTTTTCGGGTGTGGAGCTTGATGAGCTCTTTATAGATTTTGGATACTAGCCCTTTGTCCGATGTGTCATTTGCAAATATCTTTTCCCATTCCGTTGGTTGCCTTTTAGTTTTGTTGGTTGTTTCCTTTGCTGTGCAGAAGCTTTTTATCTTCATAAGGTCCCAGTAATTCACTTTTGCTTTTAATTCCCTTGCCTTTGGGGATGTGTCGAGTAAGAGATTGCTACGGCTGAGGTCAGAGAGGTCTTTTCCTGTTTTCTCCTCTAAGGTTTTGATGGTTTCCTGTCTCACATTCAGGTCCTTTATCCATTTTGAGTTTATTTTTGTGAATGGTGTGAGAAAGTGGTCTAGTTTCAACCTTCTGCATGTTGCTGTCCAGTTCTCCCAGCACCATTTGTTAAAGAGACTGTCTTTTTTCCATTGGATGTTCTTTCCTGCTTTGTCAAAGATGAGTTAGCCATACGTTTGTGGGTCTAGTTCTGGGGTTTCTATTCTATTCCATTGGTCTATGTGTCTGTTTTTATGCCAATACCATGCTGTCTTGATGATTACAGCTTTGTAGTAGAGGCTAAAGTCTGGGATTGTGATGCCTCCTGCTTTGGTCTTCTTCTTCAAAATTACTTTGGCTATTCGGGGCCTTTTGTGGTTCCATATGAATTTTAGGATTGCTTGTTCTAGTTTCGAGAAGAATGCTGGTGCAATTTTGATTGGGATTGCATTGAATGTGTAGATAGCTTTGGGTAGTATTGACATTTTGACAATATTTATTCTTCCAATCCATGAGCAAGGAATGTCTTTCCATTTCTTTATATCTTCTTCAATTACCTGCATAAGCTTCCTATAGTTTTCAGCATACAGATCTTTTACATTTTTGGTTAGATTTATTCCTAGGTATTTTATGCTTCTTGGTGCAATTGTGAATGGGATCAGTTTCTTTATTTGTCTTTCTGTTGCTTCATTGTTAGTGTATAAGAATGCAACTGATTTCTGTACATTGATTTTGTATCCTGCAACTTTGCTGAATTCATGTATCAGTTCTAGCAGACTTTTGGTGGAGTCTATCGGATTTTCCATGTATAATATCATGTCATCTGCAAAAAGCGAAAGCTTGACTTCATCTTTGCCAATTTTGATGCCTTTGATTTCCTTTTGTTGTCTGATTGCTGATGCTAGAACTTCAAGCACTATATTAAACAACAGCGGTGAGAGTGGGCATCCCTGTCGTGTTCCTGATCTCAGGGAAAAAGCTCTCAGTTTTTCCCCATTGAGGATGATGTTAGCTGTGGGCTTTTCATAAATGGCTTTTATGATGTTTAAGTATGTTCCTTCTATCCCGACTTTCTCAAGGGTTTTGATTAAGAAAGGGTGCTGGATTTTGTCAAAGGCCTTTTCTGCATCGATTGACAGGATCATATGGTTCTTCTCTTTTTTTTTGTTAATGTGATGTATCACGTTGATTGATTTGCGAATGTTGAACCAGCCCTGCATCCCAGGAATGAATCCCACTTGATCATGGTGAATAATTCTTTTTATATGCTGTTGAATTCGATTTGCTAGTATCTTATTGAGAATTTTTGCATCCATATTCATCAGAGATATTGGCCTGTAGTTCTCTTTTTTTACTGGGTCTCTGTCTGGTTTAGGAATCAAAGTAATACTGGCTTCATAGAATGTGTCTGGAAGTTTTCCTTCCCTTTCTATTTCTTGGAATAGCTTGAGAAGGATAGGTATTATCTCTGCTTTAAACGTCTGGTAGAACTCCCCTGGGAAGCCATCTGGTCCTGGACTCTTATTTGTTGGGAGATTTTTGATGACTGATTCAATTTCTTCACTGGTTATGGGTCTGTTCAAGCTTTCTATTTCCTCCTGATTGATTTTTGGAAGCGTGTGGGTGTTTAGGAATTTGTCCATTTCTTCCAGGTTGTCCAATTTGTTGGCATATAATTTTTCATAGTATTCCCTGATAATTGTTTGTATCTCTGAGGGATTGGTTGTAATAATTCCATTTTCATTCATGATTTTATCTATTTGGGTCATCTCCCTTTTCTTTTTGAGAAGCCTGGCTAGAGGTTGGTCAATTTTGTTTATTTTTTCAAAAAACCAACTCTTGGTTTCGTTGATCTGCTCTACAGTTTTTTTAGATTCTATATTGTTTATTTCTGCTCTGATCTTTATTATTTCTCTTCTTCTGCTGGGTTTAGGCTGTCTTTGCTGTTCTGCTTCTATTTCCTTTAGGTGTGCTGTTAGATTTTGTATTTGGGATTTTTCTTGTTTCTTGAGATAGGCCTGGATTGCAATGTATTTTCCTCTCAGAACTGCCTTCGCTGCGTCCCAAAGCGTTTGGATTGTTGTATTTTCATTTTCGTTTGTTTCCATATATTTTTAAATTTCTTCTCTAATTGCCTGGTTGACCCACTCATTCGTTAGTAGGGTGTTCTTTAACCTCCATGCTTTTGGTGGTTTTCCAGACTTTTTCCTGTGGTTGATTTCAAGCTTCATAGCATTGTGGTCTGAAAGGATGCATGGTATAATTTCAATTCTTGTAAACTTATGAAGGGCTGTTTTGTGACCCAGTATATGATCTATCTTGGAGAATGTCCCATGTGCACTCGAGGAGAAAGTATATTCTGTTGCTTTGGGATGCAGAGTTCTAAATATATCTGTCAAGTCCATCTGATCCAATGTATCATTCAGGGCCCTTGTTTCTTTATTGACCATGTGTCTAGATGATCTATCCATTTCTGTAAGTGGGGTGTTAAAGTCCCCTGCAATGACCACATTCTTATCAATAAGGTTGCTTATGTTTATGAGTAATTGTTTTATATATCTGGGGGCTCCGGTATTTGGCGCATAGACATTTATAATTGTTAGCTCTTCCTGATGGATAGACCCTGTAATTATTATATAATGCCCTTCTTCATCTCTTGTTACAGCCTTTAATTTAAAGTCTAGTTTGTCTGATATAAGTATGGCTACTCCAGCTTTCTTTTGGCTTCCAGTAGCATGATAAATAGTTCTCCATCCCCTCACTCTCAATCTAAAGGTGTCCTCAGATCTAAAATGAGTCTCTTGTAGACAGCAAATCGATGGGTCTTGTTTTTTTATCCATTCTGATACCCTATGTCTTTTGGTTGGCGCATTTAATCCATTTACATTCAGTGTTATTATAGAAAGATACGGGTTTAGAGTCATTGTGATGTCTGTATGTTTTATGCTTGTAGTGATGTCTCTGGTACTTTGTCTCACAGGGTCCCCCTTAGGATCTCTTGTAGGGCTGGTTTAGTGGTGACGAATTCCTTCAGTTTTTGTTTGTTTGGGAAGACCTTTATCTCTCCTTCTATTCTAAATGACAGACTTGCTGGATAAAGGATTCTCAGCTGCATATTTTTTCTGTTTAGCACACTGAAGGTATCGTTCCAAGCCTTTCTGGCCTGCCAAGTTTCAAAAGAGAGATCAGTCACGAGTCTTATAGGTCTCCCTTTATATGTGAGGGCACGTTTATCCCTTGCTGCTTTCAGAATTTTCTCTTTATCCTTGTATTTTGCCAGTTTCACTATGATATGTCGTGCAGAAGATCGATTCAAGTTACGTCTGAAGGGAGTTCTCTGTGCCTCTTGGATTTCAATGCCTTTTTCCTTCCCCAGTTCAGGGAAGTTCTCAGCTATAATTTCTTCAAGTACCCCTTCAGCACCTTTCCCTCTCTCTTCCTCCTCTGGGATACCAATTATGCGTATATTATTTCTTTTTAGTGTATCACTTAGTTCTCTAATTTTTCCCTCAGACTCCTGGATTTTTTTATCTCTCTTTCTCTCAGCTTCCTCTTTTTCCATCACTTTATCTTCTAGTTCACCTATTCTCTCCTCTGCCTCTTCAATCCGAGCCGTCGTCGTTTCCATTTTGTTTTGCATTTCGTTTAAAGCGCTTTTCAGCTCCTCGTGACTGTTCCTTAGTCCCTTGATCTCTGTGGCAAGAGATTCTCTGCTGTCCTCTATACTGTTTTCAAGCCCAGCGATTAATTTTATGACTATTATTCTAAATTCACTTTCTGTTATATTATTTAAATCCTTTTTGATCAGTTCATTAGCTGTTGTTATTTCCTGGAGATTCTTCTGAGGGGAATTCTTCCGTTTGGTCATTTTGGATAGTCCCTGGAGTGGTGAGGACCTGCAGGGCACTTCCCCTGTGCTGTGGTGTATAATTGGAGTTGGTGGGCGGGGCCGCAGTCCGACCCGATGTCTGCCCCCAGCCCACTGCTGGGGCCACAGTCAGACTGGTGTGTGCCTTCTCTTCCCCTCTCCTAGGGGAGGGATTCACTGTGGGGTGGTGTGGCCCGTCTGGGCTACTTGCACACTGCCAGGCTTGTGTTGCTGGGGATCTGGCGTATTAGCTGGGGTGGGTAGGCAAGGTGCACGGGGGCAGGAGGGGCAGGCTTAGCTCGCTTCTCCTTAGGTGATCCACTTCAGGAGGGGCCCTGTGGCAGTGGGAGGGAGTCAGATCTGCTGCCGGAGGTTTGGCTCCGCAGAAGCACAGAGTTGGGTGTTTGCGCAGAGCGAGCAAGTTCCCTGGCGGGAACTGGTTCTCTTTGGGATTTTGGCTGGGGGATGGGCGGGGGAGATGGCGCTGGTGAGCGCCTTTGTTCCCCACCAAACTGAGCTCTGCCGTCCGGGGGCTCAGCAGCTCTCCCTCCCTTTGTCCTCCAGCCTTCCTGCTTTCTGAGCAGAGCTGTTAACTTATGACCTCCCAGACGCTAAGTCGCGCTTGCTGTGGGAACACAGTCCGTCCAGCCCCTCCGCTTTTGCCTTCCAGACTCGGGGACTCTGCTTGACCGGCGAGCCGCCCCTCCGCCCTGGCTCCCTCCCGCCAGTCTGTGGAGCAGGCACTGCCTCGCCGCCCTTCCTACCCTCTTCCGTGGGCCTCTCGTCTGCGCTTGGCTCTGGAGACTCCGTTCTGCTAATCCTCTGGCGGTTTTCTGGGTTCTTTAGGCAGGTGTAGGTGGAATCTAAGTGATCAGCAGGACGCGCGGTGAGCCCAGCGTCCTCCTACGCCGCCATCTTCCAGAACCTCTTACTTTTTCTTTTTTCCCCACATTTTAATTTAAATTCTAGTTAGTTAACATATAGTGTAATATTGGTTTAAGGGGTAGAGTTTAGTGATTCGTCACTCACATAAAACACTGAATGCTCAACACAACTGCCCTCCTTAATGCCCATCACCCATTTAGCCTATCCCCCTGCCCACCTGCCTTCCAGCAACCCTCAGTTTGTTCTCTATAGTCTCTTAGGGTTTGCTTCCTTCTTTCTCTCTTTTTTGTTTCCTCCTTGAGGGGTTGATTTTAGAGTCTTTGCCAGTATGGCTTTACCTAGAATCTCTTTGGTTCATTGAATTTTAATGTCTTTATCCTAAACTTTAAGATATTCACCAGGGGAATGTAGAAATTTTTTTTGTTGTTATTGTTGTTAACATTTACATTCATGGCAGTACCTATTGTGAGAAAGAAATTTGATTCTAACCGCACGCTAAAGAGTATATTTCTGAATCCATGCTTTGAAAAAATATACTATATCTTCAAAAGAGAAACAAATAAGAGCAACAGCTACCTGTTACTATTATACTAATTTTATGCACTTACTAAGTGCTGTGCTCTCTCGTACACATATCAAATAGTCAAGAAAGTGCTGAATGGGAGTCTAACACCTTTGGACATATTGTCATAAATGAACATAAAAGACAAAAAATTGTACTATTGTTAAGCAGTAGAAATCAATAATGATGTTTTTCAGGTTGAAATAGTACTATTTGAGGACATATCTAAGCATTTAGATAAAAGGGACTGTTGAAGTACAGTTCCACAGATAGGCAGATTTTAGATCTCCAAAAAGAGAGAAAAGGAGGATGCTTTTAGTGTCAAAGGTCCTGATGTTTGTGTTTGTATGCATGAGATACAAATCATGAAGCCATGCCTAAATTCTAAAAAATTTCAAAAAGATTCTATAGAACTTTTTGTATGTAATTCCTGGAATGTTTATTTACAGTTTTACTGGGTGTTTTACTTTGTACTTTCTCTGTACTTGTTTCCCCAATGTTCTAGAACTGCATTCATCTTTTAGATTTTCTGTTGCTATGCTAGAGGAACACAGGGTTTGTTGACAGCTGTATACTTAGAGATTTAAATGTAAACTTAGGAAAAGTTCTCCTCTGCAAGAGAGAGGTCATGGAAAACAGTTTGGGCCCTGGAAAATGGACAAAGGTAGTCTTTTCTAGGTAGAAAAGTTCAAAAAGGTAACTCTGATCTGATACCTTCTATTTGTCCCTCAAATCCACTTTCTACTTTTCTGCACTCTGTTCTATGCCTCAGGAGGCTAACTTGTATGGCTCCCATTCCCTTTGTCTTCAGATGCGTTTGACCAGTAGAGAGATCTGGTAAAAGAGAAAAAGGAAGGGGAGAGCTGATCGGGTGTTTTCCCCCTGGATTTCCTACTGTGAGGCTGACTTAGTCTCTCTCAACAGAAGTCTCTGGTCCTCTCGAGGGATTATTCCCTACTTGGCTTTCTCCCTTCAGGTTCCATTAACCACTGCTTCCCACATTCATTCTGGTGTAGGGATAATCATAGTCAGGCTATAATAGCCCTGGGTGATTTTCCTGTATATTGTAGTTCCCTGATAGCATTGCCTTTATAATTAATTCCTTTGTAAATAAACTTGTCAAATTAGCCTATTTCAAGTGTGCCACCCGTTTCCTGTTGGAATTCTGGTTAAAATTCTATTAATCCACAAGAAAGCAAATATTAAGGATCTGTATATTAGGCACATAATGTTATTAGATTTACACTGGCCCAGTGATTAATGCTTAACTTCACAAAAAAGCAAAGAACAATATTATTTTCTATTACCTAGGAGAATATTAAGGCCAGACTGTTAGGATTTCAAAGACCATGTGACTATCATGGTTTTATATATTTATTTATCTTAAAATTTTTTTAATGTCTTTATTTCTTAGAGAGAGAGAGAGAGAGAGAGAGAGAGAGAGAGAGAGAGAGAGAGAGAAAGAGCGCAAGCAGGGGAGGGGCAGAAAGAGAGGGAGATACAGAATCCAAAGCAGGCTCCAGTCTCTGAGGTGTCAGCACGGAGCCCCATGTGGGGCTTGAACTTACCAGCTGTGAGACCATGACCTGAGCGTAAGTCGGATGCTTAACTGACTGAGCCATTCAGACATCCCTATAAATTTATTTTTAAGGAAAATAAAATTTTGTGTATTCAGCCAACAGCTTGATACCAGCTTTCACTTTTTCTTCATGGAGGTATGTCTTCTCTCAAACCTTTTTTGACTCATATGAAGGAACAGCTTAAAAAAAACTAACATGTTTATTTCATGAAATACAATTATGACTTAAATGGAAACCATGATTTTGCACCATATTTAGGAAGACTTTTTTTGACAGCAAGGTCTGCTGAACCATGGAAATGTTAAATTAGACTATGGAATTTTGTTTCTGATAAATAGTGATACAGAAGACAGTTTTTACTCCTAAAGTTGACTTGGTAGGCTCAGAGGTAGAAAAGTATGAAGAGGCTTTTTTTTTTTTTTTCAAATGATCTTCCTAGATATATAGGACTCACCTCAAATTAGTATGCCAATTTTAATTCAAAGAGTATATCTTAAGCATCTAACATGTACTGGTGTCTGTACCAGGTAATAGACAATGGTAAATACCACAGCATGGCCCACAACCTCTTGCAGATTATAGGCACACAGGAAAGACACATATAGCATTTTTAGGGTGATGAGTATTATGAAAGAAGCATGAGAAAAATCTAGGGTTCTTGTCTGAAGGGAAGCCAATCATGTATTTCTAAACCATTACCACCTAGTTATCCAAGTTAGAAACCTGACTGTCATTCTTCAATTTTGATCCTCAACAGTCGGTCACCAAATTGTATCTATTTTGTATCTTACATCTGTTCCCATTTCTACATCATTAAGACTATCGCCCTAGTTGAAGTCCTCATTATTTCTCTCCTGGTGTCCTGCATCTATCTCTGCTTCCAGTCTTGCCCTTCAAATACACATTTCACATTGTCAGTAGAGAGTTCTATCTATAAAGCAAAACCGACCATTTTAACCATGCAAAAATTCCCCAGTGACTTTCCAACCTATTAAAGACAAGATCCTCCTGTTCTTTAGTTTGATATATGACAGTCTCCATGACCTGGACTCTGTCTCTACCTTCTATTGCATTCCTCCCCTTGAAGAGCAGGCACTAAATATTGAATGAATGAGTTCAAGACATTTAAAATAATTTGATTTAACAGAGACTAATATATAAAGATGTTTTATTAAACCACAGAAATGTAGGGAATGAGTCTGTGCTAGTTAAGCTCCTCCTTCCTCCCAAATAACTTCATTCATTCATTCATTCATTCATTCATTCATTCATTCATTATTGGTTTAGTACATGCATATGTTGGTCTTCAAAGGGATATATAAGAAACATCCCTGACATGAGAGGCATTTACAATTTCTCTGACAAGATATTGCCCTTTAGGCATTAATGCAAGGCCACATTTGCAATTTGAAAGCACTTGCTGAAGAAATTCATAGAAGGAGAAAAATCCACTATAGGGCAGAGTCTGAGCTAGACTGGAGGTGTGAGTTCTTCCCTGAGAGTAGTTCTCTGTTGGGGGGAATTGGCCACAGTTTTCTTGGAAACCAGAGAGTTTTCAAGCAGAACTTTACCAGGCCTGTGTAGAGCTCAGACCTCTCACTGCTGAGGTTTGAAACATAGAAAAGTGGCTGATGAAGTGATCATGCCTCTGCTGGCATCCTTTAGAGATGTCCTACCTCTCCTTGGGTTCTTCAGAGTGGCTGTTATCTCTGAGAAGTGTCCAGGACCTCAGTGGAAGCTGGGAAAGTGATGAGGCATCACTGGTTAGTAGACTCCCAGACACCAGAGAGAAGTTAGGGCAAATGATTGAACATGTAGGGAACAGAAGTAAGTCTGCTTTGTTTTTTGTGGTTGGTAGTTGAAGATGTCAATTCACATGTTCCCTCTGCTTTGACTCGGGAATTATGCTACAAAATGTACTTCTTGCACAAGGTTACATGATGGCTTTTCATTGTCTGCCACTTCAGTAAAAGGAATTTGGGACATATCTGATAATGCCTTTTCCCTTTATCTTTTCTTTCTAATTGTGATGTGTTGTTAAAGAGCCAAGGAAAGCATCAGTCCACATAAAGTTTTGTTTTGTTATATACAAACACAAATACTAATGCATTTATTATATAGAGAGCCTATCTCTGGAATCTTCTTTGTAGTTAACATTGTAGGGTTTTGGTCAAAATGGTTTTTTTTTTCCTTTTTATAACTGCATGTTCTATTGATATCCATTTACTGAAATATGTTTTAATGGTGGGATAAAAAAAGGTATTCTTTTAATTCTGGAGAGAGTAACCTACTTGGAAAATAGTGAGAAATCAATTTCTCTCAGTCTTCATTTCTGACCGGAAAGGGAAGGAACCTTAGCACTGCAATTTCTTGGTGATATCAACGAAAATTAAAGTTCCTAGGGTGGCCATCAATAAAATAAAATTAGGATTTCATAAGAAGCATACCATTGAGAACTCAGCTTTTCTAAAAGATTTCAGTAGGCCTATTTCATAGCCATTGAAAAGTGTCACAACTATCACATGAGAAGTAATAAATGGAACCTGATTATTTTTACACCTTCCCTTTATTTTTAGAGTCTGTGACTTATTTCTAATTAGTAATTTTTTTTTGGTAGTGTTAAATGTTATATATAACTGCTAAGCCTCATATCTTTATTGAGAAAAGGCTATTAATTTCATAAAATAATGGTATCTGTTTATGGATATATTTATAAACATTTTAGGGGTAAACTTTGCTGTATTAATAATAGCTAATACTTGAGAAATGTTTACTATGTGCCCAATACCACTTCAAATGTTTTATATGCAACAAATCATTCACTCATCAGAATAATCTTGTGAAGTTGATACTATTCATTAAACAGTTGAGGAAATTAAGGCACAGAGAGTTTAACTTGCCTAAATTCTTACAGGTAGTAAATGATGTTTCTGAGATTTGAGCACAAATAATTTGACTTTGGAATCAGTGCTTCAGAGTTGCACTGCATTATTGCTTCATGGAATATTTAAACTGATGTTCCACTGTAGAATGATCAGGTGATTTGCAAAGTCATGAAAAATCTTAAATCCACAAAAAATAACTAAGGTTTTCATTTTATACTCCTGTATGTCATCTTTTTGGAGCCTTATTTTAACATTTGAAGTGAATTTATCATTTACTGAGAACCTCTGTGTGTGTGTGTGTGTGTGTGTGTGTGTGTGTGTGTATCATTTAAGAGGAGAGAACCAAGTTGTTTTTGTTTTCTCAGAATGCTGGGGATGGTGGTTAAGTCTCTCAATTTCTTTGTAAGGAATTGCAAAATATGAGTAGGCAATGGAGAGGAGGAATGGGAAAGATGTTGCATTAGAATGATAACTTACATGGTTAGGATACCTTGACAATGAGTTTGGTCCATCATGTGGTCCGTGGCCATCCCAGGCCAGGTGAAGGCTCCAGTCAGTCTTTCAATGCCAGAATAAGACAGTGTTTCTAAGGAGTGGATGATGTTTAGATGTTGGCATTTGAGAGAGATTGTTCCAGAAGCTTCTTATAGAGTGAATTCCAACTGGAGATACAAGGTATAGGCTAACTAAGAGGCTGTCATTTTTTCCAGATGGAAAAACAACAGTGGGATTGGGTATAAAAAAAACACAAAAATTCGAGAGGTGCTGCAGAAGAGATATGTACAATTGATATGGTGACAAAATTGGATATGCTAGTGTGTTGTAAGAGAATGAGGGGGATTCTAAAATTTAATTTGACGATTAAAATATTTCACATATTACCAGCTTATTAATATAGAGACATCTAGACACAGGGAATGGACTCACTGGAGATTTGGTTGTCAGTAGCATGAATGTAACATCTTTTGCTCAGGTCATTGTATTGCCTCTGTGCTGGTCGTGCTGTTTCCTCTCTTGTCCCTTCCTGGTTCATTCTCCACACAACAGCCAGAGTGATCTTTTAAGGAAGTAATTGGAACACATTGCTTTCTATTTAAATTTCTTTAATATACTGTTTTTAAATGGGGAGGAAATGGATGCATAGAAGGCATTCTCAAAAGGAGAGGACATGTTTTGAGCTGTCACAGTGAAGGTGGGCTACTATTCTTTAGTTGGTAGGAGTCAGGATTCTCTATATCCTGAAGTGCTGCAATCCTTTGGCATTTATATGTTGACATTCATATGAATTCATTATAAAGTATTATCTCTCGTTTATGCTACCATTTAGATATTAGGTTGTTTTTATTTTCAAAGATTATGTATATACAGGTAAGATTATCTATGGAATTCATTTCAGGGTAAGAAGGGAGTTTTATAAAATATTTCTTATACAATATTACTTTCTAATTTTTAATTTTTTTGTTTATCAGTGAAAGAAAATAAGGAAAAATAATAAGTATTAGTTCAAAAGAATATAATGAGATTTGGAGAGACATTCTAAATGTAGATAAATCTAAATATAAAGACAATTATTTTTTTAATTTTATTTTTTAATTTAAGTACAAATTAGCATATAGTGCAACAGTGATTTCAGGAGTAGATTCCTTAATGCCCCTTACCCATTTAGCCCATTCCCCCCTCCCACAACCCCTCCAGTAACCCTCTGTTCTCCATATTTAAGAGTCTCTTCTGTTTTGTCCCCCTCCCTGTTTTTGTATTATTTTTGATTCCCTTACCTTATGTTCATGTGTTCTGTGTCTTAAAGTCCTCATATGAGTGAAGTCATATGATATTTGTCTTTCTCTGACTGACTAATTTCGCTTAGCATAATACCCTCTAGTTCCATCCACGTAGTTGCAAATGGCAAGATTTCATTCTTTTGGGTTGCCGAGTAATACTCCATTGTATGTATATACCATCTCTTCTTTATCCATTCATCAATCAATGGACATTTGGGCTTTTTCCCATACATTGGCTATAAACACTGGGGTGCATGTGTCCCTTCGAAACAGCATACCTGTATCCCTTGGATAAATACCTAGTAGTGCAATTGCTGGGTCAAAGGGTAGTTCTATTTTTAATTTTTTTGAGGAAACTCCATACCGTTTTCCAGAGTGGCTGCACCAACTTGCATTCCCACCAGCAGTGCAGAAGAGATCCTTTTTCTCCGCATTCTCACCAACATCTGTTTTTGCCTGAGTTGTTAATGTTACCCATTTTGACAGGTGTAAAGTGATATCTCATTGTGGTTTTGATTTGTATTTCCCTGATGATGAGTGATGTGGAGCAGTTTTTCATGTGTTGGTTGGCCATTTGGATGTCTTCTTTGGAGAAGTGTCTATTCATGTCTTTTGCCCATTTCTTCACTGGATTATTTGTTTTTTGGGTGTTGAGTTTGATAAGTTCTTTATAGATTTTTGGATACTAACCCTTCGTCTGATATGCCATTTGCAAATATCTTCTCCCATTGTGGCAGTTGATTTTTAGTTTTGCTGATTGTTTCCTTCGTTGTGCAGAAGCTATTTATTTTGATGAGGTCCAAGTAGTTCATTTTCGCTTTTGTTTCCCTTGCCTCCGGAGATGTGTTGAGTAAGAAGTTGCTGCAGCCAAGATCGAAGAGGTTTTGCCTGCTTTCTCCTCTAGGATTTTCATGGCTTCCTGTCTTACATTTAGGTCTTTCATACATTTTGAGTTTATTTTTGTGTGTGGTGTAAGAAAGTGGTCCAGGTTCATTTTTCTGTGTGTCACTTCCATTTTCCCAGCACCACTTGCTGAAGAGACTGTCTTTTTTTCCATTGGATATTCTTTCCTGCTTTGTCAAAGATTAGTTGGCCATATGTTTGTGGGTCCACTTCTGGGTTCTCTGTTCCATTGACCTGAGTGTCGGTTCTTGTGCCAGTACCATACTGTCTTAATGATTACAGATTTTTAGTACAGCTTGAAGTCTGGAATTGTGATACCTCCTGCTTTGGTTTTCTTTTCCAAGATTGCTTTGGCTATTCAGGGTCTTTTGTGGTTCCATACAAATGTTAGGATTGTTTGTTCTAGCTCTGTGAAGAATACTGGTGTTATTTTGGTAGAGATTGCATTGAATATGTAGATTGCTTTGGGTAGTATTGACATTTTAACAATATTTGTTCTTCCTATTGAAGAGCATAGAATCTTTTCCCATTTTTTTGTGTCTTCTTCAGTTTCTTCCATAGGCTTCCTATACTTTTCAGTGTATAGATTTTTCTTTTTTTTTAATATCAAGTTTATTGTCAAATTGTTTTCCATACAACACCCAGTGCTCATCCCAAAAGGTGCCATCCTCAATACCCATTACCCACCCTCCCCTCCCTGCCACTCCCCATCTACCCTCAGTTTGTTCTCAGTTTTTAAGTCTCTTATGCTTTGGCTCTCTCCCTCTCTAACCTCTTTTTTTTTTCTTTCTTCCCCTCTCCCATGGACTTCTGTTAAGTTTCTCAGGATCCACGTAAGAGTGAAAACATATGGTATCTGTCTTTCTCTGTATGACTTATTTCACTTAGCATCACACTCTCCAGTTCCATCCATGTTGCTACAAAAGGCCATATTTCATTCTTTCTCATTGCCATGTAGTATTCCATTGTGTATATAAACCACAATTTCTTTATTCATTCGTCAGTTGATGGACATTTGGGCTCTTTCCATAATTTGGCTATTGTTGAGAGTGCTGCTATAAACATTGGGGTACAAGTGCCCCTATGCATCAGCACTCCTGTATCCCTTGGGTAAATTCCTAGCAGTGCTATTGCTGGGTCGTAAGAATGTGGTAATTGCAGGGGACTTTAATACTCCACTTACAATGGATAGATCATCTAGACACAGGATCAATAAAGAAACAAGGGCCCTGAATGGTATATTGGATCATATGGACTTGACAGATATATTTAGAACTCTGCATCCCAAAGCAACAGAATATACTTTCTTCTCGCATGCACATGGAACGTTCTCCAAGATAGATCACATACTGGGTCACAAAACAGCCCTTCATAAGTATACAAGAATTGATATCATATCATGCAGACTTTCGGACCACAATGCTATGAAGCTTGAAATCAGCCACAGGAAAAAGTCTGGAAAACCTCCAAAAGCATAGAAGTTAAAGAACACCCTACTAAGGAGTGAATGGGTCAACCAGGCAATTAGAGAAGAAATTAAGAAACATATGGAAACAAACGAAAATGAAAATACAACAATCCAAAAGCTTTGGGATGCAGCGAAGGCAGTCCTGAGAGGAAAATACATTGCAATCCAGGCCTATCTCAAGAAACAAGAAAAATCCCAAATACAAAATCTAACAGCACACCTAAAGGAAATAGAAGCAGAACAGCAAAGACAGCCTAAACCCAGCAGAAGAAGAGAAATAATAAAGATCAGAGCAGAAATAAACAATATAGAATCTAAAAAAACTGTAGAGCAGATCAACGACACCAAGAGTTGGTTTTTTGAAAAAATAAACAAAATTGATAAACCTCTAGCCAGGCTTCTCACAAAGAAAAGGGAGATGATCCAAATAGATAAAATCATGAATGAAAATGGAATTATTACAAACAGTCCCTCAGAGATACAAGGAATTATCAGGGAATACTATGAAAAATTATATGCCAACAAACTGGACAACCTGGAAGAAATGGACAAATTCCTAAATACCCACACCCTTCCAAAACTCAATCAGGTGGAAATAGAAAGCTTGAACAGACCCATAACCAGCGAAGAAATGAATCAATCATCAAAAATCTCCCAACAAATAAGAGTCCAGGACCAGATTACTTCCCAGGGTAGTTCTACCAGACATTTAAAGCAGAGATAATACCTATCCTTCTCAAGCTATTCCAAGAAACAGAAAGGGAAGGAAAACTTCCAGACTCATTGTATGAAGCTGGTATTACTTTGATTCCTAAACCAGACAGAGACCCAGCAAAAAAAGAGAACTACAGGCCAATATCCCTGATGAATATGGATGCAAAAATTCTCAGTAAGATACTAGCATATCGAATTCAGTGTATAGATTTTTCACCTCTTTGGTTAGATTAATTCCTAGGTATTTTATGTTTTTTTTTTTTTTGCAATTGTAAATGGTATTGATTCCTTGATTTCTCTTTCTGTTGTTTCATTGTTGGTGTATAGGAATGCAACCGATTTCTGTGCAATGATTTTATATCCTGCAACTTTGCTGAATTCATGGATCAGTTCTAGTAGTCTTTTGGTGGAATCTTTTGGGTTTTCCATGTGAAGTATCATGTCATCTGTAAAGAGTGAACGTTTGACCTCCTCCTGGCCAATATGGATGCCTTTTACTTCTTTGTGTTGTCTGATTGCTGAGGCTAAGACTTCCAATACTATGTTGAATAACTGTGGCAAGAGTGGACATCTCTGTCTTGTTCCTGACCTCAGTGAGAAAGCTCTCAGTTTTTCCCCATTGAGGATGATATTAGCGTTGGGTTGCTCATATATAGCTTTTATGATCTCGAGGTATGCTCCTTCTATCCCTACTTTCTTGAGGGTTTTTATCAAGAAAGGATGCTTTATTTTGTCAAATGCTTTCTCTGCATCTATTGAGAGGACCATATGGTTCTTGCCCTTTCTTTTATTGATGTGATGAATCACATTGATTCTTTTGTGGATATTGAACCAGCCCTGCATTCCACGTATAAATCCCACTTGGTCGTGGTGAATAATTTTTTTAATGTGTTGTTGAATCCAGTTGGCTACTATCTTGTTGAGGGTTTTTGCATCCATGTTCATGAAGGAAATTAGTCTACAGTTCTCGTTTTTAGTGGGGTCTCTGTCTGGTTTTGGAATCAAGGTAATGCTGGCTTCATAGAAAGAGTTTGGAAGTTTTCCTTCCATTTCTATTTTTTGGGACAGCTTCAAGAGAATAGATGTTAACTCCTCCATAAATGTTTGGTAGAATTCCCCTGGAAAACCATCTGGCCTTGGACTCTTGTTTTTTGGGGAGGTTTTTGATTACTAATTTGATTTCTTTACTGGTTATGGGTCTGTTCAAATTTTCTATTTCTTCCTGTTTCAGTTTTGGTAGCATATATGTTTCTAGGAATTTGTCTATTTCTTCCAGATTGCCCATTTTATTGGCGCATTAGTGCTCATAATATTCTCTTATTATTGTTTTTATTTCTGCTGTGTTGGTTGTGATCTCTCCTCTTTCATTTTTGATTTTATTTATTTGGGTCCTTTCTTTTTTCTTTGTGATCAAACTGGCTAGGGGTTTATCAATTTCGTTAATCCTTTCAAAGAACCAGCTTCTGGTGTCATTGATATGTTCTACTGTTTTTTGGTTTTGATAGCATTGATTTCTGCTCTAATCTATATTATTTCCTGTCTTCTGCTGTTTTTGGGTTTTATTTGCTGTTCTTTTTTCAGCTCTTTAAGGTGTAAGGTTAGGTTGTGTATCTGAGATCTTTCTTCCCTCTTTAGGAAGGCCTGGATTGCTATATACTTCCTCTTATGACCACCTTTCCTGCATCCCAGAGGTTTTGGGTTGTGGTGTTATCGTTTTCATTGGCTTCCATGTACTTTTTATTTTCCTCTTTAACTTCTTGGTCAGCCCATTCATTCTTTAGTAGGATGTTCTTGAGTCTCCAAGTATTGTTATCTTTCCAAGTTTTTTCTTGTGGTTGATTTCAAGGTTCAGAGCATTGTGGTCTGAAAATATGCACGGTATGATCTCGATCTTTTTGTACTTGTTGAGGGCTGATTTATGTCCCAGTATGTGGTCTATTGTGGAGAACATTCCATGTGCACTGGCGAAGAATGTATATTCCGCTGGTTCATGATGAAATGTTCTGAATATATCTGTTAAGTCTACCTGGTCCAGGGTGTCATTCAAAGCGTTGTTTCCTTGCTGATTTTCTTGATTAGATCTGTCCATTGCTGTGAGTGGGGTGTTGAAGTCTCCTACTGTTATGGTATTACTATCAATGAGTTTCTTTATGTTTGTGATTCATTGATTTTTATATTTGGGTGCTTTCACATTTGGCGCATAAATGTTTACAATTGCTAGGTCTTCTTGGTGGATAGACCCCTTAGTTATGATATAATGCCCTTCTGCATCTCTTATTATAGCCTTTATTTTAAAGTCTAGATTGTCTGATATAAGTATGGCTACTCTGGCTTTCTTCTGTTGACCATTAGCATGACAGATGTTTCTCCATCCCCTTACTTTCAATCTGAAGGTGTCTTTAGGTCTAAAGTGGGTCTCTTGTATACAGCATATAGATGGATCTTGTTTTCTTATCCATTCTGTTACCCTCTTTCTTTTGATTGGAGCATTTGGTCCATTGATGTTTAGAGTGAGTACTGAAAGTGATGAGTTTATTGCCATTATGTTTCTTGTAGAGTTGGAGTTTCTGGTGGTGTTCTCTGGTCCTTTCTAGTCTTGTTGCTTTTGGTGTTTTTTGTTTGTTTGTTTGTTTGTTTGTTTTTTGTTTTGTCTTTTTTCCCTTCAGAATGACCGCCTTAAAATTTCTTGCAGGGCTGGTTTAGTTGTCATGAACTCCTCTAATTTTTGTATGTCTGGAAATATTTTAATTTTTCCTTCTGTTTTGAATGACATCCTTGCTGGATAAAGAATTCTTGGCTGCATATTTTTCTTATTCAGCACATTGAATATATCCTGCCACTCCTTTCTGGTCTGACAAGTTTCTGTGGATAGGTCTGCTAGAAACCCGATCTGTCTTTCCTTGTAGGTAAAGGACTTTTTTTCCCTTGCTGCTTTCAAGATTTCCTCCTTGCCTGAGTATTTTGTCAATTTGACTATGGTATGCCTTGTTGATGGTTGGTTTCTGTTGAATCTAATGGGAGTCCTCTGTGGTTCCTGGATTTTGATATCTGTGCCTTTCCCCAGTTAGGAAAATTTTCCTCTATGATTTGCTCACATAACCCTTCTACTCCTTTTTCTCTCTCTTCTTCTTATGGGACCCCTATCATTCTGATGTTGTTCTTTTTAATGAGGCACTGATTTCTCTAATTGTTAAATCGTGCTCTTTTGCCTTAGTCTCTCTCTTTTTTCCTGTTTCATTATTCTCCATAATTTTGTCCTCTATATTGGTGACTCTCTTTTCTGCCTCAACCATCCTTGCCCCCGTGGCCTCCATTTGAGATTGCAGCTCAGTTATACATTTTTAATTTTATCCTGACTAGCTTTTTCTTCTTTTATCTCCACAGAAAGGGATTCTAATATATTTTCGAATCCAGTTAGTGTTCTTATTATCATGAATCTAAATTCTGGTTCAGACATCTTGCTTGTGTCTGTGTTGTTAAGTCCCTGGCTGTCGTTTCTTCCTGCTCTTTCTTTTGGGGTGAATTCCTTCATTTCATCATTGTAAAGGGAGAAAAGGGATTAATGAGGTAAAAAAATTAAAATAAAAAAACATTAAAATTAAAAAATGAAAAACAAACACACAAAAAAATCAAATAAATGATGCTAGATCCTAGGTGTGTTTTGGTCTGGGTGTTGAAAGGGGCTTGATAGAGTAGAGAAAAAAGGGGAAAGAAAAAAAAGGAAATAGTTTGAAAATTTGAATGAATACACTGAAGTAGACTAAAATGAAATGATGCAAGTAAAGTAGAATTTGAAAAAATTTACACAAAAGTAAAAAATATAGTTGAAAAAAAATTAAAGAAAAATATTTTTAATAAAAATTGATAATAAAAATGAACTTTTCCTCTTTCTGTATTCAAGAAAAAGAAAAATGAAAAAGAGAAAAAAGAAAAAAAGAAAATTGAATGGATGGATTGACAGACTGAAATATGACTAAATTTACTTCGTTTCCCCTAGAAGTCAAACTATGAAGCACTTCATAGTCCATAAACTAAGTTGGCAGAGTTTTGTGTTCCTGAAGAGTGAGGTTGGCCCAGTTGTGCGGGCTCAGTGTAACGACTTCGTTCTCCACTAGATGGCGCTGCTTAGCTTACTGGAATGGATTTGTGGTGCTTGTTGGTGCATATGCGCATGCGTGGGAGCGGTGAAAATGGTGGCACCCAGCTACCCAGTCTCTAGTATCGGAACTCTGTTGTCCCTGATCAGCAATCACACACCCATCCTTTGTCTTCAGCTTCCAACCACTCCCCGCTTTTACACAGTCCATGACCAAGCCCCAGGCAGCACCTCCCTCCTGATATCTGTCTCAGATGTGGCTGTTTTCCCTGACACCTTACTTCTGAGGGACTGCAGCTTTGACCTGTTCTGCCCCAGGAAGGTCTCACAGAGCAATGTCTGGGTGCTGGCTGCACCCAGGATCATCTGTGGGACTGTGCTGCTGCCAATGCCCAGAGACTGCAGCCAGATGCCAGTCCGCCCCAGAAAAAGTTCATGAGATAGTGTAGCAGCGTTTCAGGGATTATGGAAAATCACAACACACATCTGGCACCAGACTTCACCCTTAACAACCTTGTTCCAGCACCAGCAAATGTGGGTCTCCTGGGTCCACTGGGGCCTTGCCTTAGGGGATCCACACAGCCTCTACCAGGTGTCCTCCGAGCAGGGGAACTGCCTTTCCCCATGTGGCCTGAAGAACCCTGGACTCCACTCTTCTCCTGGGGATTCGTCCTTCTCACCAGAGCACCACAAGGTACTGAGCTGCGGAGTTTCAGACTCTGTGCTCCCCATGTTTATAGTCTTAATGGAATTTAAACCTTCTCCTTTATCCCTTTTTAGCTCAGTCCCTGCAGCTGTTTCCACTTTTCTATTTTCTCTCCAGCTGCTTTTTGCTTTTCTCGTATTCTCCCCTCCCCCCTCTCTCTGCATGCAAAAGAGGGTCTCTGCCCTCCTCAGCTTCTCTTTCCCCAAGTTCACTTCTCTGCCCCATGTACCTGCTGAATTCTGTGGTTCAGGCTGTGCAGATTGTTGTGTTAATCCTCAGATCAATTTTCTAGATGTGCAGGATGGTTTAGTGTTGGTCTGGCTGTATTTCATGGATGCAAGACACACAAAAACTTCCATGCTGTTCTGTCATCTTGGCTCCTCCTCTAAACACAATTATTTTTGAGCCTTGAGTTCATCTCTTTATCGCTAACAAGAATTAATACAGTGCTGGGTGCCGCCCCGAAGTAAATTTGAGTTAAGAACACAAGGGCTGTCATCCTGGGTCAGGCTTGGACCATACAACCTGGGACACTCTCTCAGAGAGTGGCACATAGGGGCAGGTTGGAAACAGATTAAGTGATAACTCTGATATCTGCACAGATGTTAAGTTGTACCATTCTGTTGGTAAGTTTCCCTTAGTAAATTATGGTAAATATGTCATTAATAAATTTGTTCTGAGCTGTTTTTGAATCTGTTTATATTTTTGTTCTATACCAAATTTTGGGAGAGTAATCTCTGTAAATTTATTACCAACTGTCCTAAACATTGTATTCTCAAGCTAAGAGAGATGCTTCCTAGGATAAATTCTCCAGAATTTAGTGAGTTGCAGAGATTTACAAGAACAATGGATCTAAGATCATCCATTGTTCACTATATCCAGTTAGTCTATAAAATGAGTTCTGTGATGGAATATACTTGGAAAACCATTCGTATTATACCCTTTTCTGGGAGAATCATGGGACACATTAGCATACTGAAAATTCTAGAAGGAAAGGAAATGTATTCACAAAACCTCTCTATGTGTAACACCCTGCAGAGCTAGTGTTCCATGGGAAAACTGTCCTAGCAGTTTAGGAATTGTTGGAGCTTTTCATATCCATAGACTGACTAAGGAAAGGTTGTCAGATGACAAGTACAGCATTTTCCATTCTCCTAACCCATTTCTAGTGCAGATTGTTGACTGTGAGTGTTGATACAGTGGGCCAGCTGTTTAGTGATTTCCATCACCAATATCAGGGCAACCTACAAACAAGGAGAGCCATGGAAAGAATATGGGATTTGAAATGATAAGGTGTAAGTTGGAATCTCTTTTCCATTATCACTTGCAGCTGTGTGATCTTGGGAAGGTGACTTAGTTCTCTGAGTTTCCTCATGTGTGAAGTGGGAATAATAGTAATAGCTCTATATTACTAGAATTACTCTGAATTATATTTGTTACCATGTGTAGAAAGTTGGCAGAGTGTATTGATTTTTTTTAATTTGTTTAAAGTGTTTAATAAATTTTAAATGAGAATGAGTCCTGGTGTTCTAATTAGTGAATTGAATCATTAAACATGTAATAGGTGACTCTTTGGTTTAAGGCTAAAATCATCTTTTGTGTATAAATGTATAAAGGGAAGAGAAATTCAACCCTTCTGTCAGAAAGAAAAAAAACCCATAGGGGTTAATAGCTGTGCACGCTTTCACTGCCCCAGGTGCAAACATCAGCCCATTAGATGGGTAACGCAGCTGGCCCAATTTAGTGCTCAGCACCCGTCTTTATTTCTGCTCTGTTGGAACTGGCAATACAGAGTAGCTTCTGAAAAAGTGGTTTTAATACCTTGCTACGATAATATTCCCAAGATATTTGATCCACAAATAACTGACATTTTTCATCATTTCTTTTTACAGCAAACAGGATTTCAATATGGCTTTTGTTCAAGTGTCTTTTTACTTTCTTTAAGGAAACAACAACAAAAAAAGATGCATACAGAACTCAGATTTTCCCCTCCAAATCCAAAAAAGGAGACAAAACCATAATTCCCTTTCTAGTACTCAAGAGCCGGAAATAATCAAAGAAATATATTATCTCCTGATACAAGTAATTTAGGAAACTATTCTTATGTGCTGAATGTATAATGGATGTGCAATTAAGAATGAGTTCATAAGGCAACACATATCAGCAGAGCCTTTTCCATTTAAAAACAAAAATGATTTTAATCCACTAGCACTTAGAACATAAAAATGTGTCCTAGGCTACTGCTCAGAGATAAGAGGTATGACAATATCAAACAAATGATGAGATGATGCATCTCTTGGAGGATGGATTCCCACTGTTATGGAACACGCGCAGGGCATAGTCCTATGCTTTTATGCAAGAAACAAGTTGCCCCTCCATTGCAGAAGTTGGATTTGAATTAACTTTTCAGAGATAAATCTTAGGCACTATGAATGACCACCAAAGGGGAAAATACTAGTGAAGGAAAGGAAAACTTATATGTACTTTTCCTCATAGTGTTGTTGTTGGTGGTGGTGATGGTGGTGGTGGTGGTGGTGGTGGTAGTGTGTGTGTGAATGTGAAAGAAAGAAAATATGTGCTCTGGACCCTATAGTCATGTCACACCTGTTAAGGATGAAAGGAAGCAGTTTAGTAGAGCAAGTATCAATAGCTCAAATGTATTTGGTGCAGCAGGTAAACTACATGATGAAGGGGGAGGATGAAGGCTATGAGGGCTGGTGTGGGCTGTGAGGTAATGAACATGCATACCTCCAAAAGGCATCAAAGCACATTTCTTTTTTAAAATTTCTTTAAAAATGTTTTCATTTATTTGAGAGAGAGAGAGAGAGAGAGAGTGAGCGGTAGAGGGGTGGGGCAGAGAGGGGGACAGAGGATCTGAAGCAGGCTCTGTGTTGACAGCAGTGAGCCTGATGCGGGGCTCAAACTATGAATGGTGAAATCATGACCTGAGCTGAAGTTGGATGCTTAACTGACTGAGCCGCCCAGGCGCCCCTTAAAGTACATTTCTTTTTTCAAACCACCATGTAGCCCAAACAAAAGAGCTGTATGGGCTCAAGTCCATCTCCTGGATTTGCAGTCAGTTTGCAAACTCTGGGCAAAAGTTTAAAGAGCAGAAGTTCTAGAGTGAAACTAGGTTCAGTTCCTGTTAACCAGGCTAGCGGATAAGATTGGCAAGTTAATTTAACATCTGAAAGCCTCATTTTCCTTATGTCTGAAATGGGGATAATAATAGTACTTAGTTTATGAGATTATTGTGAAAGTATTATGATAATGTATAAATGTAATGTGTTTAATAGGATGACTGGCACCTAGGAAACACTTAATAAATATCAGCTGTGTACACAGACACACACACACACACACACACACACACACACACACACACACACAAGAAACTACATATAGGAATGATCATTTCCTCCTTTTAAATAGCCACTGGAGAAAGATATGAACTTTTATAATAATGTCTTGTGGCATATCCATTTGAGAATAATTGATGGCAGCAAATGTTTTCTTTCAGAGAGTGGGAGGCAGTTTGGATTTTGGAAAATATTCTAAGAAAGACTGATGAATAAGATAAATGGTAAAATTGTGCGATATGATTTTTGGGCACAAATAAGTTAATAAGAGGGAATATAAGTTTGGGCATAAAAGGATGTGTAGACAGGAATTCAGAGAGAATGGTCATAATTATTTTGTTGGGTTTCTAGCTCCCTGATATTTTCTAGTAAATCATCTCAATGTTAAAATGTTGGGGAACCCTGGGGCTCAGTAATTGACCATCTTCTTTGTCCATCCTCACTCTCCCTTGGTGATGTGATCCAGATTCATGGCTTTAAATATCTATTTGCTTAACTCCTACTAATTTATTTCTTCAGCTAGGCTCTGCCTCTATACTCTCAACTTATATACTCAGTCATCCAGTTGATACCTTCACACAGATGTTGAATAAGCTCTTGAAAGAACAGATTCCTGAGATTCACTACCTCCTTTTCAAACCAGTATCTCCAGTATTCTTGTCTCAACTGATGGCAATCCCGTTCTTCCAATTGTTCAGTCAAAACCTTTGGTGTGATACTTGACATCTCTTTTTCTCATACTTTTTATCGGGTTCATTAGCAAATTCTGCCCACTCTACCACCTCCAGTTCTGTCATCCTGGCCCAAACCACCATCATCTGTCCTCTGCATAATTACAATAATTTTGGCTGCTCTTACAGGAATAACTTTTCCCTTGAAAATCTGGTCATGTTACTTCTCTATGGCTTATTCTCTGACTCAGTTCCTGTCTTTGCCATGACCTACAAAGCTCTCCATAAACCTGTTTCTTGTTGAACTTCTTGGACTTTATTAACCCCTTTATCATTTTTTCACACCTGCCACACTGACCCCCTTGCTGTTTCTTGCACACACTAAGAGCTACTACCTCTGGACCTTTGCTTTTGCTCTTCCTTTGTCTGGAACATTTTTCTGCTATATATTTGCATGACTGGTTTTCTCACTTCCTTCAGGTCTTGAGTTAAAAGTCACCTTCCCTGGCTATCTCATTTAGAAATTTTTTCCCCTCCCCCCATACTTTCCTTCTCTGATTTGCTTATTTTTTTTAATGTTTACTTAATTATTTTTGAAAGAGAGAGAGCGAGTGAGAAGGGGAGGGGCAGAGAGAGAGAGACAGACAGACAGACAGAGACAGAGACAGAGAGACAGAGAATCCCAAGCAGGGCTCAAACTCATGAACCACAAGATCATGACCTGAGCCAAAATCAAAAGCTGGATGCTTAACTGACTGAGCCACCCAGAAGCTTTACTTACTTATTTATTTTTTCTTAACAATCATTTTTGTGTCTCTCACTATAGAAGGTAAGCTCCCCGAAGGCAGTGAATTTTGGCTGTTTTATTTACTGTTGTGTTGTCAGTGCATTGAAAATGCCTGGCCCCAAATAAGCATGTATTAGATATTTGTTGAATGAATGAATAAATGAATTTGCTGTCCTTTTTGTTACTTACTTTTATTTTATTTTATTTTATTTTATTTTATTTTATTTTATTTTATTTTCCATCCCCTGCCTCTTCTTTGTTACTTATTTTTAAATGATGCAGGAACCATGAAAGAGATGGGCAGTGAGTTACAGTGGATCCAGGCACTTGGATTCTATTTGTAGCAGTGCCACTAGGTAGCTATGTTGTTTGGGACCTGCTTTACTTTTTTAAGCCTTGATATCCTCTGAAAAATGAGACAGGTAGACAAGATAGATGGATGGTTTCTAGAATCACTTCCATTTCTGGGTTATGTGACTCTGATATAACAAAGAAGATGCTTATAGGAATAAGGACCTGTGCTCTATTTAAGACCAACTTACAGCTTTCTGTGATAGCCAGAAAGTGTGCATTTCTTGGTCTCTCTGTTTGAAGTTTACCACCAATTATCTTTGTCTTTGAGGGAGGACCAAAGCCCGACAGTTGAGTAGAAGAAGAAGTACTTCCCCAGTTTTAGTTCTCACCTCTCATCTGTCATACTGGCTTAGCATATTTCCTCACCAAGCTGGAACTTATTTTGTACTACTTGCAGTAATGCTGATGCTGTTAATATCAAGTTATATTTTTCCTAAGTATTTCTACATGTATTGATTGCCATCATCACATCACCATTCAGAAGATGGGTCAAGTTTTGTCAACATTTCCACTTACAGAAGCTGGAAGCAGAGAACCAGAGGGTGATGAATTGGCCCTGTCACAGAGAAAGTCAAGGCCAGAATTCTATAATAAGCAGTGTTCATTTTTTACTAATAAAGTGCTGCTGTTAGAAGCTGAAGTCAGAACTGGTAGCATTCTTGCCATCTCCAAGTCTGGAATGGTAGGTCATTTAGAAACACTTACATAAATGTTCCTGCAACTCATGGAGTGCCAGGAATGCCATGAAATTTTGTTGGTGGCTTACAGATTTCCAGTACTATGTGGAGTGCAGAAGACAGAATCTCTTGACTCTGGGATTTATAGGATAAGTACCCTTTCCCTTCTCTCTACTCAAATTACTTGAAGATAATGATCCTTTCTAGGCATTTTGCCAGAGCAAGAATAGAATTCTGTCTGCTAAATTTCTGGTCAAAAAAAGTGAATAGGTGGAAGAAAATGTGCCTAATATGTTTCTCAGTTGAGAGCAGAAGTGAGCAATGATAGATATAACTATATAAATAATTATTAACCAGTGCAGAATTTTTAAAGACAAGAATTCAAAGGCAACTTTGGAAACTAGGAAGTTTATCACAACATAGAAAGCATAAATAAAATACAAAGACTTAGGTATCCAGGCTCAGTATTTAGAACATAAATGAGTTCAAAATCAGATATGTCTCTGAGACCAATTGGAATTTATCCCATCCTGGGTAGATTTGTCTTTTGGTAAGAAGGGGCTCAGAGACTGAGGTATACTGTACAGGGTTCCAAGATTGAGTATATGCAAGCTACAAGGTTGAACTGTGTCTCTTTTGCTGGAGAGCCTGGATTCCTTACTTATTACTTTAAAATACAACAATTTTTGATAACAAAGTCAAATATGTCCCATTGAAGAGAAAGTTGAGAAAACTGAGTGTAGTGAGTATAATGTAAGTAATATTATCTCTGAGTTTTTACTGTTGGAGATGAATGCTTAAGGTAGGAAGTGCCAAGTGTGTATGCATTGTAGGTCTGTATAGCTCGAGCCCTAATGCCATGGACACTCTTTCTGTCAAGGGGACAGATTAAACCTTCCTCTTGGCCCCTCCACCCCAGGGAGAATGCAGCTGTCATAGTGGACATTTAAACACATGAAGTTTATATTAGAGCTGCCTAGACTAGCAGGCAGATAAAAACTATTCCAAGAGTTAGATAAAGCAGGCTACAAGCATCTTGTAAAGCATATTAGTATGAAACAAGGCTTCAGTATAAATCAACAGGTAAAGAAGAACTTTGAATAACTTCGTATGCCAAGACTGATACTACTGAATGGAAGTAGCATCAGTCCTAGGGCAGCATACCTTAGAGATATTCAGTATATGTGGGGCTACTCAGGAAGATGGCTCCAGATGAAGCAGTTAAGGCTCTGCTCTTAGTTATACCAGCTATGTGTGCCTGCTAGAGTATTCAAAGGACCTGAAAGTCAATTTCACAATATTAGTGCTTATTGTTTGTATTTGTGTTTTTTGTTTTTTGTCTTTGAGTTTGGATTGAGTCCTTCCCAATGAGTACTTTTAGCCTACTCATGGTCCTTAGCCAAAAGAACCCCTCTAGGAATCATTACATTTATTTTTTGTTATATAAATGAACCCATTTATTATAGGCTAGCTTCAAATGGTGGAGCTTCAACTGGTCTTTCAACTCCTTCAGTCTTCTGATGGCCAACTTTACTATGACGGCAGAAGTGGTGTTGTAGGACCAGGCACCACTGGCTATGGTTTTCATGCAGGAACCACAATGGCAGATTCCCACAGCTCGTCTTTTCATCTTGGTTTTGCCACAGAAGGAGCAAGTGTACTTGCAACGTGCCCTTGCAAAGTGTACTTGGCATGCTGGCTTATTTCAATCTTCTGCACCATTTTCCTGAGGGAGACACCATAATGGGTCCTGTATTTACCAATGATTCTGACCTTCTTGGCATGTTTAGCCATGTTGCCACAAACTAGGTCTGAGCCCAGAGAGCATGGGATTATTACATTTAGATACCTGGATTGGGTGAACTCTGAATGTTACTGGTAATCGTGGAGATCCTGACCTTCAATGACTGCTGTATTAGCAGGGCTGATCGCTGTTTCAGTAGCAATTTACAGTGCACATCCTCTGAGAGATACTGGTTAGAGTCCCTTCCTTACATACATTACTTCTGAAATTATGTGCTCTTATAGCCTTAGGTTTTATTGTAATCTCTGCTACATAATGCACAAAAATATTTATGAATGTTCTTATAAACATTTTAATATTCTCATAAAGGTGGTTTTCCAGAAGCTATAAAGATACAGATAAATCTGTCTTTCTAGCACACACACACATATACACAGGAAAGAAAACGAACTGCTTTGGACACACAAGCTCATGTGCTAGAGAGCATAAAAAATCTTCTTTTCTCTTTATCAAGACCTAACTTAAACTGCCACTGAGTTAGTTCTTCTACCCAGGGGACTCACTGTCCAGTGGGCAACACAAATTTGACTATATTACTCTTCTGTATAAAACCTTTAGTGACTCTTCATCACCCATGGAATACAGCTCAAAGTCCGTCATGGAAATATGTCATGGACTTCATCTTTTGTCATTTCTGCCTCACATTATTTGCTTTAGATGCAGCATACTACTTCTGGTTCCTTGCACATATCACACAGTTCATTGCCTGCTTTTTCAGGCTTATCCTCTTCCCTTTAGAATATCTTCATCTCATTTTCTCCTGACTATTCAAATTAGTCCTTAGTTCAAGTGTTACCTCTGCCCTTTAAGATAATGTCTCTATCTATATTAAAAAAATAAATAACTAATTAAAAAAAGATAATGTCTCTATCTTATTCTTCCTCACCTCCAATACGACCTTATGTTCTTAACTGGGTGGGTGAGGTAGCCCTCTGAATTCTCACTGCACTCAATGCAGATCACCGTGGGACACATTTTATTTGTTTATTTGTCTGTCTCCTTCAATGGACTCCAAGTTCTTTGAAGGCAGAGGTTTTTGGTTTTTTTAAATTTCTTATTAACCTTTGGGTTTCCCATTGTCTAGCTAAATGCATGATATATAGCAGCTGAAATAAGTTTTAACTATTTATTTAATTGAAATAGTATCATTCAAAAAATAGCAGTCTTAAGAAGTCCAGCAGAGCTAGTTCTGACAGAACACATTTTAGTCTAATGTTGAAGTCTAGTGAAAATGATAACTTCAATACGGTTTAATTTCCACTCATGTGGGTTTACTACCAGTTGGCAAACAAGCCACATAAAGAAAGCAAGAAATAAAGAAGTAGAATGGATGGTTCTCACATACCTCCTCAGGTTCTCAATACATATTTTTTAATACTTCAGTATCTCCTCAGTTCTTCAAGGAACTGTGCTTAAGGGCACTGAGGTGGCTCAGTGGGTTTTAATGTCCAACTCTTGATCTTGGATGTCATAGTTTGTGAGTTTGAGCCACATTACAGGCTTTGCACACAGTGTGGAGCCTGCTTGCGATTCTCTCTCTCTCTCTCTCTCTCTCTCTCTCTCTCTGCCTCTCCCCCACTCATCACTATAAACTTCCCTCTTAGAACTGCATTTACTGCATCCCAAAGAATTTGGAACGTTGTGTTTCCATTTTCACTTGTCTCCAGGTAATTTTTGTTTTTCTCTTTGATTTCTTTGATGACCCCTTGGGTGTTTTAGTAGTATGTTTTTTAGCCTCCATGTGTTCATGTTTTTGTAGGTTTTTTTTTTTTTTTTTTTTTTTTTTTGTGATTCATCTCTAGTTTCACACCTTTGTGGCTGGAAAAGATGTTTGATATGATTACAGTCTTTTAAAAATTTTTGAGACTTGTTTGTGGCTTATCATATGATCTATTTTGGAGGATGTTTCATGTCCATCTGAGGGGAATTTGTATACTGCTGTTTTTGGTTGCAATGTCTGATATATATCTATTAAGTCTGTCTGGCTTAATGTGTCATTTAAGGCTGATGCTTCCTTATTAGTTTTCTGTTTGGATGATCTATCCAATGTAAATGAGCTGTTCAAGTCCCCTATGATTATTGTATTATTGTATTGTATTTCTCTCTTTGTGTCGGTCAATATTTGCTTATAATTAGGTGCTCTGTGTTGGGTGCATATATATTTATAATTACTATACTCTCTTGTTGGATTGGGTCATTTATCTTTATGTAATTCCCTTCTTTGTGTCTTGTCACAGGCTGTTTTAAAGTCTATTTTATCTGATATAATAATTGCTACTCTAGTTTTCTTTCCATTTCCATTTGCATGAATATCTTTTTCCATCCTTTTACTTTCAGTCTGTGTGTCTTTAGGTCTGAAGTGAATTTCCTGAAGGCAGCATATAGATTAATCTTTCTCATCTTTCTTTCTTTCTTTCTTTCTTTCTTTCTTTCTTTCTTTCTTTCTTTTGTTTTTTCCATTTAGCCACCCTATGTCTTTTGATTGGAGAATTTAGTATATTTACATTTGAAGTAATTATTGATAGGTATGTACTTTTTGCCATTTTCTTAATTGTTTAATGGTTGTTTTTGTAGTTCTTCTCTGTTTCATTTTCTCTTGTTTTCTTCCCTTGTGATTTTATGACTTTCTTTAGTGTTCTGCTTGGATTTTCTCTCTCTCCCTCTCTCTCTTTTTCTTTTCTTTTTTTTTTTTTTTTAGTAATGTATCTATTATAGGTTTTTGGTTTGTGGTTACCATGAGGTTCACAGATAACAATCTATGTATATAGTAGTCATTTTAAGTTCATGGTCACCTAACTTTGAATGAATTCTAAATGTACTACGTTTTTACTTCCCTTTCACAATTTCTTATGCTTTTGGTGTTATATTTTATATATATTTTTAATGTATATATATAATATATGAATAATTTTTTTAATGTGTTGTTGGATCCAGTTGGCTACTATCTTGTTGAAGATTTTTGCATCCATGTTCATGAAGGAAATTAGTCTATAGTTCTCGTTTTTAGTGGGGTCTCTGTCTGGTTTTGGAATCAAGGTAATGCTGGCTTTATAGAAAGAGTTTGGAAGTTTTCCTTCCATTTCTGTTTTTTGGGACAGCTTCAAGAGAATAGGTGTTAACTCTTCCATAAATGTTTGGTAGAATTCCCATGGAAAACCATCTGGCCTTGGACTCTTGGTTTTTGGGGAGGTTTTTGATTACTAATTTGATTTCTTTACTGGTTATGGGCCTGTTCAAATTTTCTATTTCTTCCTGTTTCAGTTTTGGTAGCATATATGTTTCTAGGAATTTGTCTATTTCTTCCAGATTGCCCATTTTATTGGCGCATTAGTGCTCATAATATTCTCATTATTGTTTTTATTTCTGCTGTGTTGGTTGTGATCTCTCCTCTTTCACTTTTGATTTTATTTATTTGGGTCCTTTCTTTTTTCTTTGTGATCAAACTGGCTAGGGGTTTATCAATTTCGTTAATCCTTTCAAAGAACCAGCTTCTGGTGTCATTGATATGTTCTACTGTTTTTTGGTTTTGATAGCATTGATTTCTGCTCTAATCTATATTATTTCCTGTCTTCTGCTGTTTTTGGGTTTTATTTGCTGTTCTTTTTTCAGCTCTTTAAGGTGTAAGGTTAGGTTGTGTATCTGAGATCTTTCTTCCCTCTTTAGGAAGGCCTGGATTGCTATATACTTCCTCTTATGACCACCTTTCCTGCATCCCAGAGGTTTTGGGTTGTGGTGTTATCGTTTTCATTGGCTTCCATGTACTTTTTATTTTCCTCTTTAACTTCTTGGTCAGCCCATTCATTCTTTAGTAGGATGTTCTTGAGTCTCCAAGTATTGTTATCTTTCCAAGTTTTTTCTTGTGGTTGATTTCAAGGTTCAGAGCATTGTGGTCTGAAAATATGCACGGTATGATCTCGATCTTTTTGTACTTGTTGAGGGCTGATTTATGTCCCAGTATGTGGTCTATTGTGGAGAACATTCCATGTGCACTGGCGAAGAATGTATATTCCGCTGGTTCATGATGAAATGTTCTGAATATATCTGTTAAGTCTACCTGGTCCAGGGTGTCATTCAAAGCATTGTTTCCTTGCTGATTTTCTTGATTAGATGATCTGTCCATTGCTGTGAGTGGGGTGTTGAAGTCTCCTACTGTTATGGTATTACTATCAATGAGTTTCTTTATGTTTGTGATTCACTGATTTATACATTTGGGTGCTTTCACATTTGGCGCATAAATGTTTACAATTGCTAGGTCTTCTTGGTGGATAGACCCCTTAGTTATGATATAATGCCCTCTTCATCTCTTATTATAGCCTTTATTTTAAAGTCTAGATTGTCTGATATAAGTATGGCTACTCTGGCTTTCTTCTGTTGACCATTAGCATGACAGATGTTTCTCCATCCCCTTACTTTCAATCTGAAGGTGTCTTTAGGTCTAAAGTGGGTCTCTTGTATACAGCATATAGATGGATCTTGTTTTCTTATCCATTCTGTTACCCTCTTTCTTTTGATTGGAGCATTTGGTCCATTGATGTTTAGAGTGAGTACTGAAAGTGATGAGTTTATTGCCATTATGTTTCTTGTAGAGTTGGAGTTTCTGGTGGTGTTCTCTGGTCCTTTCTAGTCTTGTTGCTTTTGGTGTTTTTTGTTTGTTTGTTTGTTTGTTTGTTTGTTTTTTGTTTTGTCTTTTTTCCCTTCAGAATGACCGCCTTAAAATTTCTTGCAGGGCTGGTTTAGTTGTCATGAACTCCTCTAATTTTTGTATGTCTGGAAATATTTTAATTTTTCCTTCTGTTTTGAATGACATCCTTGCTGGATAAAGAATTCTTGGCTGCATATTTTTCTTATTCAGCACATTGAATATATCCTGCCACTCCTTTCTGGCCTGCCAGCTTTCTGTGGATCGGTGTGCCACAAACCTGATGTGTTACGGACTTTTCCCCTTGCTGCTTCATGAATCTTTCCTTGCCTAATATTTTGTGAATTTGACTATGATATGCCTTGTTGATGGTTGGTTTTTGTTGAATTGTATGGGTGTTCTCTGTGGTTCCTGGATTTTGCTATCTGTGTCTTTCCCCGGTTAGGAAAGTTTTCCTCTATGATTTCCTCACATAACCCTTCTACTCCTTTCTTCTCTCTCTTCATCTTCTGGGACCCCTATGATTCTGATGTGGTTCCTTTTTAGTGAGTCACTGATTTCTCTAATTCTTAAATCATGCTCTTTTGCCTTTGTCTCCCTTTTTTTCCTGCTTCATTATTCTCCATAAGTTTGTCCTCTATCCCTGATTCTGTTCTGCCTCATCCATCCTTGCTGCTGTGGCCTCCATTCGAGTTTGCAGCTCAGTTATAGCATTTTTTATTTCATCCTGACTAGGCTTTACTTCTTTTATATCTGCAGAGAAGGATTCTAATTCATTTTCGACCCCTGCTAGTATTCTTAGTATTGTGATTCTAAATTCTCGTTCAGACATGTTGCTTGTAGCTTGTGTTGATTAAGTCCCTGGATGTCATTTCTTCCTGCTCTTTCTTTTGGGGTAAATTCCTTGTTTTGTCATTTTGAAGGAAGAAAATGAATTAATAAGGTAAAATTAAAATTAAAATATTATAAACAGCACACACACACACACACACACACACAGACACACACACACAAATCAAATAAATGATGTTTGATCCTAGGTATGTTTTGGTCTGGTTGTTGAAAGGAGTTTGATAGATTAGAGAAAAATGGAAGAAAAGAAGGAAAATTTTAAAAAAGGGAAATGTTTGAATATTTGAAACAATGAGGACAATGAAATAGAATATGATGAAGTGATGGAAGTAAAATGGAATTTGAAAAATTTACACAAAATAAAAAGTATAGTAGAGAAAAATTAAAAATATATTTTTAATAAAAATTGAAAATAAAAATAAAAATTTTCTTTTTCTGTATTCAAGACAAAGAAAAGATTTGAAAAAGAAAAAAAGAAAAAAGAAAGAAAATTGACTAGATGCACCGGCGAGCAGACTGAAATATGATTGAAATTATATTGTTTTCCCCTAGAGGTCAAACTATGAAGCACTTTATAGTCCAGAAACTAAGCAGGTGGAGAGATTTGTGGTGTTCCTGAAGAGCAAGATTGGCCCAATTGGGTGGAGCTTAGTGTAATGGCTCCGTTCTCCACTAGATGGCACTGCTTAACTTACTGGGGTGGAATGCTGTGCTTGTAGGTGTGTATGCACATGCGTGGAAGGGGTGAAAATGGCGCCACCCAGCTACCCAGTCTCTAGTATCCGAACTCTGTTCTCCCCAATCTCATTCTTTTTCTCTCGCTTCTGTTCACTTCCTGCTTTTACACTGTCTGCGACCAAGCCATCAGGTTGTCAGGGTGCACCTCCCTCCTGAGTTTTATCTCAGATGCTGCTGTGTCCTGACCCCTCACTTCTGAGGGACTGCAGCTTTGACCCACTCAGACCCTCTGAGGGAGGGTCTCACTGAGCAATGGCCAGGTGCCAGCTGCACCCAGGAACATTCAGGGACCCTGCTGATGCTGATGCCCAGAGACTGTGGCTGGGTGCCAGCCCACCCCAGAAAAAGTTCACACAATTGTGTAGCAGCAGCATTTCAGGGATTATGGGAAATCACAACACATATCTGGCACCAAGCTTCACCCCTAATGACTTTGTTCCAGCACCAGTGAATTTGGTTGTTCTCTGGGGTCTGCTGGGACCAGGTGGCCATACAGCCTCTACCAAATATCCTTCCAGCAGGGGGACCGCCTTTCCCCCTGTGGCCCAAGGATCCCCAGACCTCATTCTGTTCCTGGGGATTCTTCCTTGCCACCAGAGTACTGCCAGGTATCGAGCTGCAGAGTTTCAAACTCTGCACTCCTCCTGTTTATAGAGTCTTAATGGAATTTAAACCCTCTCCTTTCTCCTTTCTCTCTTTTAAATTCAGTCCCTATGGCTGTTTCCACTTTTCCTCTTTCCAGCTGGTTTTGGAGGGGGGTGCTTTTCCCATACTCTCCCCCCATCTCCGTCCTCTCCCTGCACACAAAAGTGACTCCCTGCCCTCCGCAGCTTCTCTCTCCCCCAATTCACCTCTCCGTGCCACCTACCTGCTGAGTCCTGTGGTTCAGGTTGTGTGGATTGTTGTGTTAATCCTCAAATCAGTTTTCTAGGTGTGCAGGATGGTGTAGTGTTGATTTGACTGTATTTCATGGATGCAAGATGCAAAAAAACTTCCATGCTGTTCCATCATCTTGGCCTCTCCTGATTTCCTCTGAAAATGTCTCTAAATGTTACTATTCTTGATGCTTCGATTGGAGAATGTGGACCATTTTGAGAACTAGCAGGCCAGAGTATTATCTTTTATTGTGTCCTCTCTTTACTTCCCATGGATTTCTTTTTCTAAGCAGAGTGTCTCTATGCAGACATCTGAGTAGCTGAGCAATTGAACTACCAGTGACCGGCTGTGTCTTTTTAGGGTTTATTGTGAAGTAGTTGCCAGCCCAGTAGTGTATCACTTTGCATTGCTCCCCATCTTTCCATCTTATAGTTTTCCTTACTTTTGCTCTATGGAGATTTTATGCCCCAGATGAATTTTAAGTGCTTCCTCCTAGGTCTGGGAACTTTTTTTTCAGGGCGCTTTGGCTAACATAATATAATAATGACTTATTTACATGCTTGTCTCTTCTGGGAGACTGAAAACCCCTTGAAAGTAGTAACCATGTCATCTCATTTGTTATGAGATGGGACCTGACAAAATAGGCCAGAGGTCCATGTTCATATAACAGACCTATTCATGAAAACATAGGGAATTATAGAATAAAAGTGTTCTTTGTGAAATACATATACTCAAATATTATTGTTCAATAAGTCTTTAATCTTATTGGCTAATATTTACAAATCATCTCTTGAATATGAAATATAATGTGCTATTTGAGTAATAGATAAATTAAGGAAAAGAAAGTTTTACTAAACATATAATTTAAAGCCCCAATGGTATTTTTGCCAGTTGGTTATTGCCACCGTTAAGATAATTCTTATTAAAAATTAACCCTAAAAAATTCAAAATCTATGTAATATATTTAAACATGTTAGGATTTGGCTGTCTCTGAAAGGTAAAGGACAAATAAATATCAAGTAATAAGCATCTAAGAGCTTTGACAGGAAATAAAGGCAGAGAGCCTAATACAGTCATAAAAAGAGAAGCCTAAATAAAGCCATATTTGGAATAAAACAAATCTCAGTACCTTCTGTATAATTTGCAATAAACCACAGATGCCAAACATTCATCTTATTTAAGTCAATCCGGCACTAATCTCAAACTAAGTTGATTTCTCAAATTGGATTAATTACGGTGAAAGAAATTTTGCAATTACCCATAGGAAGATGCTGGGAAGATTGTAAACTCAGGGTAATTTATGATTGAGTATATATGTTGATCATGAATGCTGCATATTTGGGGCTGTGAGACTAGGTGTGAGCCCTATGTGACTGCATTCAAGTTTGGGCATGGATTAAACACACAATCTGAACATTAAATTTACCCTTTTTACTTTTATTTCTAGCTTTGTGTCAGAGAATTTTTTTTATGTGTTTTGAAGGAAGGTTCCAGACCATGGGAGCCAGTAGTAATAGTGCACTTAAAAAAATAGCTCTTAAAGGATGTATATGGAAAATGTTCTAAATTTTAGAATCTCAAGTTTAAGCATTTCAGGAAATCTTATTTTTTAAAATGAAAAGTGGAAGTTTTCCATGTGAGAAATAGGAAGGAAGAAAGATACCCATTTTTATTGAACTAGAGAAGCTTTGTATGTATCATCTTACTGAATTTTGATAACAGTCAGTCTTCTGGAATAAGTGTGAGTATTCCTATTGCATTGCTTAGTAACCAGGGATTGGGGATTTTACTTTCAGAACAACCCAGTCAGTAAGTGGTAGAGCTAGAATATAAATCCAGGCCAACTGACTTCAGAAACTCTGTCCTATTGGCTGTGTCATGCTGCCTAGTTATCACTAACTGTTGGAAGAATTTAAGGTTTATTGTTTCTTGTTAGATGCCTCTTTCTCATCCATGGGACACCTGTAAATTTATCTGTCTTTTACTCTATAATTGGGATAGTTTTAGTGTAAACTGGACTTGCTTGAAGAATTGGCATGAAAGAGTAGGAAGTAGGGCTTGGATAGCATATTAGGGTTTTCCAGAAAAACAGAAAAATGTGAACCATCAGAGATAATGTAGTCTCTGTCATCACTAGATGTTGGTTAGTGCACCATTGACATCTTCAGTGTGATCCTGAGTTTAGTAATAAATCTAATTCCATCCTAAGATAGTAGTGATGCTTGAAGTTATGCCTTTAAATCTGTATTTTGGTTTTGCCTTTGGTTCTAGGTTTGGTATCAATATTTACGTGATTCTTATTTTGATACAATATAACGTAAAGAACCATACACAGAGGTATTTTGCCTGTAAAATATACTCAGTCTGCTTTCTGAATGCTTGTCTTACAAATCTATTGTTATCAAAATATTCTCTACTGATGGAATATCTAGTCATCATTGAAAAGCAAAGTGCTTTGTTTTCCAGGAGAGATATCTCATATTGGAAATGGTCTGTATTTTGTAAAATTTTGCAAGCAAGCACACACTATTGTTGTTATTAAGTGTGTGTGTGTGTGTGTGTGTGTGTGTGTGTAAAATCTAACATTGGGTCAAAAATCAAGGTATTCTATTTTAACATACATTTTTACTGTTTTCATTTCATTCTGTAGAAATTGCAAATATCATCATGCAGAAATTTCACTTCTTCAGTTTCCTGAGCTCACAGGTCACATTGCTTTTTTACTGGAATCTCTACCTGGCTCAGTAACCAAGGCAACAAATCCCTGGTTAATGATTCACTAGAAATTCACTGTGGAGGTGGCTTATTAGTTTTTTTCCCCAAGAGCTGGGATAAAAAGCTTGCCTGTGATATTTTCATCTATTTCTCTTTTCTCTCCTACTTGAGATCCAGACAACCTAAAGTAAACTTAATTAAAATCAATAGACAAAAATATCCAGTGCTTTAGATTACTATTTTGGGACTTACAGTGTTTGTATATATAAATATGGAATATTAATAAGTTTAAGAATATTTTGTTTTATGTTTCTACTTCTTTCAGTTTGCATTTTTGATGTGTGCATAAAAAACAAAAATAATTTTAAAATGGTAGTTTTAGGCTTAAGCAGTATCCTAGTTCTGGAAGAGTTGTTTGTAGAAAGCATCTTTAAGAAGTTACTAACATGCATCAGGGGAAGAAGAGAAGACAAGTAAAAATCCAACAGAAGTTTGAATAGGAAAAAAAAGTCAACTTTATGAAAAGGAGTAAGTATGGGAAGAAATTGACAAGAGGGCAAAAAACCAAAAACCACTAAACTAAAAAAACCCCTTGGTGTTGTTTAAAAATATTCCATAGTATATGAAGATACAGTTCTAATGGATGAATGAATCCAAATATATTTCTGGAAAATTTTGTTTTCTGCCATAATATTTAAAGGGAAGCAAGGGGAAGAGGAAATGATAGAATGACATTTGACGTGTTTCCCAAGTGTTTATAAAAGAGAAAAAGGCAGTGACACTGGAGAACACAATTACCTGGCTTGAAAGTGCTAAAAGGAATGGACCTCTTGAGAGGAATGGAGGATACATTAACAACGGACTTTTTACACGTCCCCCCCGCCTTGCCAAGGCAGCTTTTAGTGCCATGTTTAAAAGGTTCAAAATAACTAAAATCATGAGTTGAGAACTGTTAACTCTAGGAAGTATTTTAGAACTTCTATTAAGAATTGGAGACAACTAATATAAGAAAATCCTCCTAGACCTTATAAGTTAATAGAAGGTATTTATCTATGGTGTGACAGTTATTTATATTGTCAAAAAAACATATAATGAAAAAAACTCATGATTTCATTATATTGAAAGCTTGAGAAGAGCACTTTAAAGAACAGTAGACACACTACTAATAAATAGTGTTTAGGCACACTATTAATAAATCTGTCATTTTTACATTACACAAATTGGAAATTGTTTCTGGAAGAACAAAAAATAATTTTGTTTAGTAGTTCTGTAGAATGTACTTGCCATTAAGGAGCATGTTGGCAGTATGATACAGATCCCATAGAGGACCAATGTTCCGACCAAACTCACCACTAGGAAAAACAATAACAAATTACCCAAAAGTCAAAAGTGGATACAGTACTACCAGTGGCTAAGAATTGGTTTTGTCCCTCCTTGTCCATATTCCTCCCTCCACTACAGTTTTGTCTGGAGGCAACTCTGACTTCCTTTTGGCCCAGAAACATTGGGTCAGAGCTGGCTCTACTTCTGGGCACTATAGCTGGAGTTCTTACCCACGCCAAGCCAGTTAGAACTACCAACCTTGCCAATTTCAGCCAAGAAGACTCAATCCAAACTTTTGTTTGCGCTTTTATTGAACTCTCCCTCTGGTGGTGGCCTTCATGTGATGATTATGGAAATCTGAAGTTTCAGGAACCACTGCAGGGAGGTTGAGAATGGAGTCAACTCAGAGGAAGCAAAGAAAATTAGTGATATCATTTGAGTCCTGAATAAAGCCACACCTGAAGTTACTACTTGGTCTGGACTTTTCATTTAAATGAACAGTAAGTATATTTTTGTTTAAGCCAACTTGAGATTTTTTTTTTCCCTCACTTCCAACTGACAAGCAGAGCGCTTTAACTTATCCATAGGTGCAGAACTTCCAGAAAAGAGCCAGTAGGAGCTGAGTAATTCTGTAATGAAGGGAACTGTAGCTTGTGCAGGAGATCTCTTCTTGGTCAACAACTGGAATGTTAGAAAAGAATTTAAAGGCAAATACCAGTCCTTCAGGAAGCCTATATCAGAGTTAAGGGGAAAAAACCAATGACAACAAAGCCAAAGAACTGTTCGGTGCTGTTTTACTGTTCTGATGTAGTAAATATACAAAGAATACATAGAAGCAACAAGAAAATTATTAGTCACGAGAAGCCTTTGAGGAGGAGAGGGCAACATAGTAAATAAGGAGAGTAACTGGTTAAATACCTATATTATGCATGGGCCCAAAAGTGAGTGCTTATTCGGGCAGATAGTTTTGAAAATTTCTTATAGTTTATTTCACTAAGGTTGTCTATACTGGTCAACATTGTAGAGAGTAAATCACCAGGTCATTTTATGGCATGTAAACAGATATTGAGAATTGTTTTAGGTTTTGGAACATAATTTGGAAACTAAGGTACCAATTATACTAAATGACTTTGTAGCAGACATGAACGTTTTTTACTAAGAGTGTGATTTTCCTTAAAATAATGAGTGTTCTAGTTTTAGCAACTTGTAAATGGTTCTATGCTTTATAGATATTTTTCTTTGCCTTGTGAAAACATAGAGCAGGTCTACTGTTCAGTTATGAGAAATATTTATTTTCCAATGTTTAGTTCCTATTGCTGAAAGGTAATGGAATAAAAGTGAAGGTCAGTTGAAATGATAAGTTCTGATATTTTCTACTCTGAGGTAGTATATATATATTTTTTTAATTGGATAGGTAAGGCATAGGACAAAAGGCAGCATGTTAATTAGGAAGGAATAGGGAGTCTTCTTCCTGAGACCCTGGGAGTATAAAAGATCCTAACATCATCACTGACCTCCCGGAAAGGAAGAGTAGATGGATATTTTAGGTATGATAATGAAAATAAGTGAAACATACATCGACAGACTATCAGAGACTAAGCAGAAGTGTAACTGCAGAGCTTAAGTTTGAAGCTGAATCTGGTGTGAGAAAGGATGCCATGAATTTGTACATTAAAACAATGGAGAGGAAGTAATGGAAAATTTAGTGAGAAGAATAGCATTTTTGTCAGAAATGTTAATCTATTGTGTGTTTTATTCATTTCTCTTATAAAAAAGAATTCAGAACATTTTGGACACTTAGGGTGCTTCAGAGTAGAGCAGATAACTATAAATCACATCTCTTTTTGAACTTGCAGCTGAAGTTAAATGGAAATGTGACATTGTAGGGAAATTCACTAGGCAGGATATTGAAATCTGTTTTTAACAGCTGTCCGAAAAAGTGCCAAAATGGTGAATTATCTTCTCTTTTCCCATAAACTAATTGATTCTCAGAAAATAAACAAAAAAGATACTGATATTATCCTGCTGTTTTTTTGTTACAAACATAAAGTAGTGGCTCTTATGATGTATCACAGTTGAACAAAATTAACACACTGTCAAAGTAGCTCAATCACGTGGCATCATACCTCTCTAAGACATTTACCAGAAAGTTCTTCCTTGAGCCAGAGATGGAAAAAAACAAGCAAAAGTAGCACACAACTCCCAATATAAGAAAAGAGAAGGCTGGAATAGACCACATGTCCGTCTGGCCTTAGTCAGATCAGCTTAGATGTTTCTTTTGATCATAATAATTGTTATTACTCATTTCTGATGATTGAACCCATATGGTTTAACACCCACTGGATAATAAATATTGGTATAAAAATAGAAGAGAATTTCTTTCTTTCTTTTTTTTAATATGAAATTTATTGTCAAATTGGTTTCCATACAGCACCCAGTGCTCATCCCAACAAGTGCCCTCCTCAATGCCCATCACCCACTTTCCCCTCCCTCCCACCTCCCATCAACCCTCAGTTTATTCTCAGTTTTTAAGAGTCAACAAGATAATTTCTTAATGGGTTTATGAGTTAAATGCCTTTCAAAGATATTATATTTTAAGGTAACTTGAAAATACTGATTGCGAAAGGGTTATTAATCAGGGATAAGAAAAAATACCCTGCAGGATATTAATTACTTACTTAAAGTACTCATTTCTTTGCATACACTCAATATGTTTTTATCTTTGAATAAGCTATCTATCACATGGTGTCCTTGCATCTATTGTTGTCCCCCATCAGTTCATTTTCCATGTTGTAGCCTGGTGGTCTTTACAAAATGAAGATTTGCTTTGTCCCTTTCTTTATCCCCGTACCTCCTCCAAGACTGTGGCAGTCATACTACTGCATCTCACAGATCTCCAGCTACAGGGCTTATAATTGACCTAGGGCCTCACCTGCTAAGTTTGAACCCTATTACTACTTTTTCATTGAGGCCTTTGTTCAGAGTTGCTCCCCACTGACAACTGAGAGCTGCAGGATGATACTAAGGCAGGCACTTCCCCAGGAGATGTGGGACTCCTCTGAAGGGTCATTTAATACCCACTCATTCTTGAGATTTTTGCTCATATGTTATTTCTGGGGAAAACTTTCCCATTATTTTTGCCGAATCAGGTTTACCTGCTCTACACATTCTTAGCACCAAGAACTTTAGTTCATAACAGGTATTACTGTTAATATTTTATATTCATTGAATGAATATTTGCTTCCACGGTGTCACCTGGACTGGACATTAAGCTCTTTGTAAGGGCAAAAACATGTCTTTTAAAAATTTTGTTTCACTTGGGACCACATCAAGATAAAAAGCTTCTGCATAGTGAAGGAAATGGTCAACAAAACAAAAGGCAACCAACGGAATGGGAGAAGATATTTGCAAATGACATATTGGATAAAGGGTTAGTATCCAAAATCTATAAAGAACTTATCAAAATCAACACCCAAAAAACAAATAATCCAGTGAAGAAATGGGAAGAAGACATGAATAGATAGTTTTCCAAAGAAGACAACCACAATACAAATCAAAACTATAATGAGATACCAACTTCACACCTGTCAGAATGGCTAAAGTTAACTATTCAGGAAACAACAGATATTGGCAAGGATGTGAAGAAAGGGGAACATTTTTACACTGCTGGTTGGAATGAAAACTGGTGCAGCCACTCTGGAGAACAACATGGAGGTTCCTCAAAAAATTAAAAAAAATAGAGCTACCCTATGACACAGCAGTTGTACTATTTGGTATTTATACAAAGGATACAAAAATGCTGACTCAAAGGGCACATACACCCCAATGTTTATAGCCATACTATCAACAATAACCAAACTATGGAAAGAGTTCAGATTTCCATCAACTGATGAATAGATAAAGAAGATGTGGTATTTATATGCAATGGAATATTACTCAGCAATGAAAAAGAATGAAAATGTGCCATTTGCAACAACGTGGATAGAACTAGAATGTAATATGCTAAGTGAAATAAGTCAGGGAAAGAAAAATATATGATTTCATTCATATGTGAAATTTAAGAAACGAAACAGATGAACATAGGGGAAGGGAAGCAAAAATAAGATAAAAACAGAGAAGGAGGCAAACCATAAAAGACTTAAATATAGAGAACAAAGTGAGGGTTTCTGGAGGGATGTTGGGTGAGGGGATGGGCTAAATGGGTGATGGGCATTAAGGAGGACACTTGTTGGGATGAGCATTGGGTGTTATATGTAAGTGATGAATCACGAAATTCTACTCCTGAAACTGTTATACACTATATGTTAACTAACTTAGTTAAATAAAATTTAAAAAAAACCCACACACAATTGTGTAGACATCACTACATGAAAATAGAGTGCCTTCACTTAAAAACAAACAAACAAACAAACAAACAAACAAACAAACAAACATTTTATTTTACTTCTGTATCCCCAGCTTCTAGCACAATGCCTGTCACATAGATGATCAATAAATACCTACTGAATGAATTAATTTAAATATGTAGTGCCCTCAGAAACCTAAAAGAATGTTAGTTAATCTGAAACTTTCCTATTACCAGTCTTCATTTCACATGTTAAATGTTAATAATCTTCCCTAATCTTCTGCCTCTTACATTTGTCATTCTGAAAAGACCAGGTTAATGAAGAGTTTTGCAGAACTCATGTTAAGTTGAAAAATACACTTGAAAAATTTCTCTTTGTGGTATATTCTTTTTTTTAGTATCAAAGTTAATATGTGCACAGTTGTCACATAGTTCCACAATGCTTTTAATGAAGAATAATACTCCCTACAACTCTATTCTCCCTCATTTTCTGTTTCCTAGAGCTTAGTGCTTTTTAGCGGTTTCTCTTTTCATTTTCCTTCATATCTCAAAATAACATAATTGTATGGCAACTTTTAAGTTTTTCACTTTTAGGCATCATTTATTGACTTCCTACCATAAAAGATTAGGCTTTACCTTTCTTTAATCATTTCCCACTTGTTACCAAGCACTGTACTGCATGTTTCCCATCCCCCTCATCCTCCTGAAAATTTAACATGTTAAGATTTTTATATTATTTTTGTGTTAGCATGATTATATAAATGCTATTTTCAGGTGAGCCCAGTACTATTCCTAGACATCTGCATAGGAGCCCATGTCTTGTAAGCCAAACTTGAGAAATTTTTGCTCTGGCCCTGCTCCCTGGGGGAGGAATTCAGAAGGCCAAGTAAGCTGCCTTTTCAGATCTCACTCTGGGTCCCTGAATTACCTGCACAAACAACCCTGAGGCTGCTTCTAAACCCCATGCAGGCCCCATTATCATCTGTCCTGCTGAAGGGTGGATGGTGCTGTCTGTGTACACATCTAATGGGAAAGTGTTTGTGAGGGTATGATCTGAGCTAGGATAATATATGGGTTGGTGTCTACACATGCCCCAAAATTTCTTCAGTGTGTGGGTTGGAACTTGAGGCTGGAATAGAAGGGGATGGGCTCTTGGTCTGAGGCCAGTAGCTAGCTCTCCATCCACTGTTAAGTTCTGGCGTGGAACTCTGAGAAGTATATGGATTTTAAATTTAATCCTGGCTTTCTAGGTCATTTACTTAATGTAGGAGAATAGGATGTATTTTATTTAATACTTTTTTTAGTTTGATTTACATTTTAAAAACGTATAGTCATATGATACATGGTCCTTCATTTATCTTCCCCTGCCCCCTCCCCAAATGTTAGAGGGGGGCCTAACTTAGCCATGTGGCATGCTGTGATTATTTTCTTTACCTGCATAGATTTTAAAATTTCTTTTGGTTGGAATTAATAATATCTTGCTTTGCATTTGCTTTATTTTCTCTGTAGTTAGGTCTTATCCTTAATTTACTCCTCAGAAGTTTAAATCTCTTAATTTATAAAAAAATTCAGGTGATATATTTTTTTCATCTTTTGGAGACATTCCTACTGGAGCTTGTTTTCTTCACTTGTTAAAATTTTGGTAAAATAGACATAGCACAAAATTATCATCTTAACCATTTTTAAGTGTACAGGTCAGAAGTATTAAGTATATTCATATTGTGAAATGATCAATATCATCCAACTCCAGAACTCTTTTATCTTGCAAAAGCCCAAACTCTATACCCATTCCTCCCTCCCTCTCATCCCTGGAAACCACCATTCTACTTTATCATTTTGGCTAATGTCAGTGCTTTACATAAGTGGGTCATGTAGTATTTGTTTTTTTGTGATTGGCTTATTTCACTTAGCATAATGTCATCAAGATTCGTTCATGTTGTACCATATGTCAGAATTTCCTTTTAAAAGTATGAATGATATCCAATTATATGTATGTATCAAATTTTGCTTATCCATTCATCCAATGATGGACACAGGGGTTGCTACCACATTTTTTTTTAATTTTTTTTTTAACGTTTATTTGTTTTTGAGACAGAGAGAGAACATAAACGGGGGAGGGTCACAGAGAAGGGAGACACAGAATCTGAAACAGGCCCCAGGCTCTGAGCTGTCAGCACAGAGCCCGACGTGGGGCTCGAACCCACGGACCGTGAGATCATGACCTGAGCCGAAGTCGGATGCTTAACCGACCGAGCCACCCAGGCGCCCCACATTTTAATTATTGTGAATAATGGTGCTATGAATATGAGTGTGCAAATATCTCATTGAAAATCTCCTTTAAGTTCTTTTGGGTATATACCCATAAATGCAATTGCTGGATCATATGATAATTCTACTTAAAAAATGTTGAGCAACTCCTATACTGTTTTCCACAGTGGCTGTATCATTTTGTATTCCCACTAATAGTGTACAGGTGTTCCAATTTCTCCACATCCTCTTCAGTACTTGTTATTTTCTGATTGATTGATTGATTGCTTGATGATGGTGGCCATCTTAATGGGTGTGAGGTGGAATTTCATTGTGGTTTTGATTTGTATTTCTCTAATCATTAGTGATGTTGAGCATCTTTTCATGTACTTGTTTCCATAACATTTATGTATCTTCTTTGAAGAAATGTCCATTCAAGTTTTTTTTGCCAATTTTGGAGTTGCGTTTTTTGTTTTATTGTTGAGTTTTAAGTTTTTCTATATATTCTAGATATTATTCCTTATCAAATATATCATTTGTGAATATTTTCTCCCATTCTTTGAGTTTCCTTTTTACTCTGTTGATAGATTTACTCTGTTGTCTTTTGATGCCTTTTTATTGTGCATAGTCTATGGAGTGGTTCTCAAACTTTGTTAGATAGAATCACCTGGGGAAACTACTTAAAAATGGAAAGGCCCAAGTCCTGTACTTGCTTGAGTGAATTTGGGCTTCTGTGTTGTATAATATCTCCTCACTTGATTCTGATGCATATCTAATTGGAGAACAATAGGTCTGTGGGCACAGATTCTCAAACTTGGCTGCACATTAGAATCACTGGAGTCTCACACAGAGAGATTCTTTTTCTTTTAATTCAAGTATAATTAACATACAGTGTTATATTAGTTTCAGGTATACAATATAATGATTCAACAATTCTATATATTTCTCAGTGCTCACTGAGAGGAATGTACTCTTAATCTATTTGATTTGATTTGATTTGATTTGATTTGATTTTAGAGACAGAGTATGAGCAGGGAAGAGGGACAAAGGGAGAGAGAGAGAGAATGCTATGCAGGTTCCACGCTAAGCATGGAGCCTGATGCAGGGCTCAATCCCATGACCTTGGGATCATAACCTGAGCTGAAATCAAGAGTTGGATGCTCAATGGACTAAGCCACCCAGAAGTCTCTCTTAATGCTTTTTAATCTATTGATACTTAAAATTTAAAAATTTTCATGAAGCCTAATTTGCCTATTTTTTTTCTCTTGTTGCCCATGTCTTTGGTGTCATATCTAAGAATTTATTTCTAAATCCAGTATTGTGAAGCTTTTGCCCTGTGTTTTCTTCTAAGAGTTTTATAGTTGTAGGTGTAAATTTAGGTCTTTGATCCCTTTTGAGGTAATTTTTGTATTTGGTGTTTGGTAGGGTCCAACTTCATTCTTTTGCATGTGGATATCCACTTTTCCTAGCACCTTTTGTTGAAAAGATTGTCCCTTCCCCATTGGATGGCCTCGAAACCCTTGTCAAAAATCATTTGACTAAATATGGCAGGGTTTATTTCCAAATTCTAGTATATTACATTGGTCTAAACCTCTGTCTTTATGCTGGCACCATACTGTATTAATTACTGTAGCTTTGTGGTAAGTTTTAAAATCAGGAAGTATGAGTTCTTCATATTTGTTCTTTTTCAAGAGTATGTTAGCTATTTGGGGTACCCTGAGATTCCATATGATTTTTATGATGGAGTTTTCTATTTTTGCAAAAAAAATCATTGGGATTTTGATAGGGATCATATTAAATCTGTAGGTTGCTTTGGGTAGTATTGACATCATAACAATAGTAAGTCTTCTAATCCATGAACATAGGATATGTTTCCATTTATTTATGTCTTCCTTAATATCTTTCAGTAATGTTTTATAGTTTTTGTTGTGAAAGTCCTTTACCTCCTTGGTTAATTCCTGAGTATTTAATCCTTTTTTTTTTTGTTTGTTTTACAAGTTTGACTTTAAAATAGATTTGAATTCACAATGATTTCAATACATCAATCACTCCAGAACACAATGTGGAGGTATAACAATTATGTGATGACTTCTTAATAGTCCAAGGGGATAAAGACTTTTTTTCAAATATGGAAAGAAATTAATCTTTCTACAGTATTAACTCTTAAAAGCTATTCTTCTTTATAGACTACAGTATTATTGTCAGTCTCATATACTTTTACTTAATAAAGAACCCCCTCCCCCCTACCAGGGGAAGAGATTTCTGGAGGTTTTCCCAGATATCTACAGCTATATTTTCTGTCATGTTTACAACATCTGCAAAGTATGGCACATCCAAATCCAGATTATTATGATCAAGGGGCTTCATAACTGTCTCCTCCATATACCCTTTGAGGTTGGTCAAATTCATAACCACTCCTGTAACAGGATCAGTCTCTCTATGTACAGTCACCACACCTTTATACTTGTGTCCATGGCATTGGGATTGTGGCATTTACCAGTTTAAAGTTTTCTTGGTTACTCAGAGTTTTGCTGTCATGCTAGTGGGTTGTGCTGGAAGAGACCAGGCAGGACACTTGTGCCTAGCAGATACCAAATGTGGCTGCTGCCCTCATCGCCTCTCCTCCAGTATTTTATCCTTTTTTTTTTTAACCTCAAGAAGTTTCTTTTTTTCAAGATTTTTAAATTATTTTAATCTCTACACCCAACATGAGGCCAGAACTCACAACTCTGAGATCAAGAGTAGCATGCTCTACTGACTGAGTCAGACAGACACCCCCTAAAAGGGCAATCTTCCAGTGTATGTATGTATGTATGTATGTATGTATGTATGTATGTATGTATTAAGTGATTTCTATGCCCAATGTGGGGCTCAAACTCATGACCCTGAGATCGAGTTGTATGCTCTACCAATTGAGCCAGCCAGGAGCCACAGTATTTTATTCTTTTTGATGCTATTGTGAATAGATTGCTTCCTTAAAAAAAAAAAGAATTGTTTTTAATGTTTATTTATTTTTGAGAGAGAGAGAGAGAGACAGAGTGAAAGCGGCAGAGGGCCAAAGAGAGAGGGAGACACAGAATCTGAAACAGCTGTGCTGACAGCTCAGAGCCTGACATGGGGCTCAAACACACAAACTGAGATTATGACCTGAGCTGAAGTCGGATGCTTAACCAACTAAGCCACCCAGGTGCCCCTAGATTTCTTTCTTAATTTCTTTTCCATTTTGTTCATTGCTTATTGTATACAACTGCAACTAATTTTTGCATGTTGACTTTGTATCCTGCTACTTTGCTGAATTTGATTATTCTAGCAATTTTTTGGTGTGTGGAATCTTTAGGGTTTTCTATATGTAAGATCATATCATCTGTAAATAAAGATAATTTTACTTCTTCATTTCCAATTTGGATGCCTTTTATTTCTTTCTTGCCTAATTTCTATGGCTAGAAGTGGTAAAAGTGGGCATTCTTGCATTGTTCCTGATCTTAGAGGAAAAGCTTTCAGTCTTTTATCATCGAGTATGATGTTTGCTATGGGTTTCTCATATATGACCTTTATTATGTTTTGTTATCTTGAGGTCGTTTACTTCTATTTTTAGATGTTGAGTGTTTTTTATCTTGAAAGTGTGCTGAATTTTGTCAAATGATTTTTCTGCATCAGTTGAGATGATCATTGAGTTTTTCCTTCATTCTGTTAATATAGTGTATTATAATGATCAATTTTTACATTGAACTCTCCTTGCATTCCAGGAATAAATCCCACTTGGTCATGGTGTATAATCTTTCTAATGTGCTAGTGAATTAATTCAGTTTGCTAGTATTTTGCTGAGGAATTTTGCATCAGTGTCCATAAAAGATATTGGTCTGTAGTTTTCTTTTCTCATAGTGTCTTTGACTTTGTTATTAGAATAGCAGTGGCCCCATAAAATGAGTGAGGTAGTTTTCTCACCTCTTCAGTCTTTCTCAGCTATTTATTTGATTGGTGTTAATTCATGAATGGTGTTAGCTTACTCAATGTGTGGTAGAATTCACCAGTGAATCCATCCTATCCAAGGTTGTTCTTTGTCAGGAAATTTTTGATTATTGAGTCAATCTTTTACTGGCTATAGAACTATTTTGTTTTTCTATCTTTGTGATTTGGTCTTGGGCGATTTTCTGTTTCTAGGAATTTCTTTATTTCATCCAGGTTATCCAACTTGTTGATGTACAACTGTTCATAATACTGCTATAATTCTTTTATTTCTGTAGAATCAATAATAATGAATATAGATTCCTGATATTTGGAGGACAGAGTCTTTATTGCCCATTCTGTCTCCCACAAGCTATGTGCAAGCTGCTTCAGGAGCATGTGCATGGGCCTACCATGGAACTGAAACATGAGGACTGGGTGGCTGCTGCAGTGCTAAGAGCTGAAATTGGCTGAAATTAACTGCACTTTACAGTACAAGCCTTCCCCTGGAAGTGGCAAGCCTTCAATAGACTCCAGAGTTCCAAAATAGTTATATCACACAGATTCTGACAGTATATTTTTTATCAGGGTGGGGAGATGGATTCCTGGTGCTTCCAATGCTATCCTCTATCCTAAAATCATTCCCAGCTGGAGCTTTCACTTTACTGTTGTCTAGACTGGTTGTTCTTTAGGCCTTCTACAAAGCTGGTATCTTTTTTTTTTTTTTTTTTTTAATTTTTTTAACGTTTTATTTATTTTTGAGACAGAGAGAGACAGAGCATGAGCGGGGGAGGGGCAGAGAGAGAGGAAGACACAGAATCGGAAGCAGGCTCCAGGCTCTGAGCCATCAGCCCAGAGCCCGACGCGGGGATCGAACTCACGGACTTCACGGACTGCGAGATCGTGACCTGAGCTGAAGTCGGAGGCTTAACTGACTGAGCCACCCAGGCACCCCTACAAAGCTGTTATCTTAACGCACTCATCTCTCTCATTATGGGGATTCTTTCCACATCTTTGTTAATTGGCTCACTTTCCCCAAAGTCCCATGCCTTCATCTTTCTTGGTTTACTCATCCAACAGCCTTTTGAATAGAAGTAAGTGGGAGACAAATTTTTAATATATGTTTGAAAATCCTTTATTCTCAATTCATCTTTAATTGATATTTGGGTTGGATATATAATTCTAGATTATAAATATATAAATATATAAATAATTTATATCATAATTTTGAAGGCATTTCTTCCAGTGTTTCTATTGAGAAAGTGTGACCCAATTTGATTCTTGATCCTTTGTGTATAAATTGATTTTATTTCTGGAAGTTTTAAGATTAGTTTCTGACTTACTTCTGATATTTCCTGATGATGTGCCTTAGAGTAGGTCTATTTTTATACACTGTTCTGTGCTCTCATGGATTCTTTCAATGTGAAAATGTATCCTTCAGTTTTGGAAAATTTTGTTTTCTCTTTTTTTTTGTTTTGTTTTGTTTTTGGAACTCTTTTATTGTGATGCTGAACCTCTTGGACTTAGCCTCTAAATTTCCTATCTTTTCTTTCTTATTTTCATACCTTTGTCTTTTTGATTCTACTTTATTGGAAATATTTTCATTGTTTCATCTAGTCATTTGATTGAGTTTTTCATTTCTATGACTATTTAAAAAGTAAAACACTTTTTTGTTTTCTGTAAGTTTCTTCTCTACAGTATTATATTCATGCTTTATTGGTGCAAAATCTTATTTCTTAGTGAGAATGCTAATGTTATAGTTTAAAAAAATGTTCTTTTTTGTGGCACCTGAATGGCTCAGTCAGTTAAGCCTCCGACTTTGGCTCAGGTCATGATCTCACAGTTTGTGGGTTCGAGTCCCACATCAGGCTCTGTGCTAACAGCTCAGAGCCTAGAGCCTGCTTTGGATTCTTGTCTCCCTCTCTCTCTGCCCCTCTCCTGCTCCCTTGCTGTCTCTCTCTCTCAAAAATTAATAAACATTAAAAAAATTTTAAAAATAAAAAAATGTTCTTTCTCTTGAATGATCTCTATTTTCCTTGAAGTTCCTTTATCTGTCTTTGTTTTATTTTTCTCCAAAAATGTAGAGACGTTTTGCCTATGTCTATTGGTCCTTGTCTGTGGATTAATATTAAATGTGGTCCACTAAAAAGCTGACTGCATGTACAGAGTTTGTTGCCTGTGAACTTTATAATAGGCTGAGCTGATTTAGTTATTTCATGGAGGATATGCTCAAATATCAATATCTTTATTTTGTCTGTTGTCTTTTGGTCAGATTTTGCAAATAAAGATCTCTCCTGCCAGTGTTCTGTGATCCAAGTCAGGGAAGAGGTTTGGGATTTCAACATTCAGCCTCCTTCAGTATGATATTCCTTTAGTCCTTCAATATGGTATTCCTGACTTTGACTCTGCTTGGTGTCCCACTGCAGAGGATCTCTATTGTCCCTTTCCCTGGGGTGAGGTGATCTCATTGTGGTTTTGCTTTTCATTTCCCTGATGGCTAGTGATGTTGAGCATCTTTTCATATACCTGTTGGCCAACTGTATGTCTTCTTTGAAGACGTGTGTCAACTACTTTGTCCGTTTTATCAGTAGAAAAAGAAAAAATCCAAATATAGATTTACCTATTTCAAAGTTTATTTATTTATTTTTGGGAAAGACAAAGATAGCACAAGTGGGGGAGGGACAGAAAGAGGGAGAGAGAGAGAGAGAGAGAGAGAGAGAGAAAGAGAATATCCCAAGCAGGCTTCGCACTGTCAGCACAGTGCTGGATGCGGGGCTTGAACTCACCAACTGTAAGATCATGACCTGAGCTGAAACCAAGAGTCAGCGCTTAACTGACTGAGCCACCCAGGTGTCCCCAAATATAGATTTAAAAACTGATGCATAAATGCTTTTGGAACTCTAGTTTATAGTGCTGAAAAACTGAAAACTACACGAAAACCCCATATAGAAAAATGATAATAAAATTATGGTATATCTATATAATAAATATTATATAACAAAAATATTTGTGTAGCATTTATAGTAATATGTTAAGGGATAAAAGTGGAATACAAATTTAAGTGTGATAGTTTCACAACTATATAAAATGCATTTAAAACATAGAAGGAAATGCACTAGAGTATTCATAACATTTGGCTTTGGATTGTGAGATTGTGAATATCAATTATTCTTCTGTTTGCTTTGATGCATTTTCTAGATTTTTCCCAAGGGATGTTTGATATTGTAATTAGGAAAAATTAACTATAAGGATAATCACAACTCTCTTTCCATGTAAAATTTAACTTATTTTATTTCTCTGACTTTTTTGGTACCATTCTACCTTTCTTTTTCTCCTTTTTAATAAAAGTTATTTAAAAATGTTTTTACTCTCTCATTTCTTCAACAACTTCAGTTTTCTTTCCCATTTTTTTCTTAGTGATTTACCCAACTTTATGCTGTGCTTTGTAATTCTGCATCTTGCCATTTTCTCTGTTATGTTCTGTCCGGTCCTTTATTTCCTTTCTTATATCAAGAATATCTCTTTTGGAAGATTCTCATTTTATTGCCTCAAAAGTGACTTTGTCTCAACCGAAGCCTTTTCCTATATACCTCATATCTTTTAAAGCTCTGCATTATAGTTTTTTTTTTTTTTTAAAAAGTCCAATACAGTGATCTCTATTCTAACAGCTTAACAATTTCATAGTAAGATTTTCTATTTTCAGTAATACTTTGTTAACAATATAATCTGTATATTATGAACACTGTCAGGTGTAATTCCTTCCTCAAATTTCACATTATAGCATCAAGCTTATGGAGCATGTAAATATTAAATGTTAAAAAAAATAAGGGGTCATGGTGTATATTTCTTTTCTGTGTTTCGAATCTTTAATAGATGTATTTGAAGAGATGATTATATATATTTTTTCTTTTAGACTTAAGTTCTGTCTCTCTTCCCCTGTTCTCCCACATATTCAATAAAATTTTCTTTGTTATTATTTTCCCAACTCAAATTTATTCTTGGTGGTCATACTTAGAAGGTTGAGGAAACAAAATGAGTTTTCAAATTATATAACTTTCCGCCTTTGTGTTCCCTCTTTATATTTTGTTTCCATGGAAAATATCAAGTAGACTTAAGTAATCTTTGGTAAGGCAGTCAGAGCTTTGGGAAAGAAGATTAAGGACCATAGGTTCAGTTTTGAGGAGTGGCGCCCTGCAGCCCCATTGTCATATGAATGCTGTACAAGCAGTCTATGGAGTGCAGGAGTGTGCTCCTTAAGGATAGAACATTCCAAACACCCTTGACCTACTTCACTTTACTTCAGCCCAAAGATGGAAACACTGTCACATACCTCTTTGAAGGTCCTCCAGGACAGGTCCCTGGGACAGTGTAGGGGTAAGTGTTCATGAAATTAGGTTTTTTTTTTTGCTCTATTTGGATTTATTCATTGGAGACTGATGAAACAATAGGACATTTTCCAGCTTAGATTTATTGACACACAGGATATTTTCCTTAGAGGGATATGGACGTTAGGGGAAAAAAATATGAATTGAATTTATTTCGCTCCGCATCTGCCAGTTTGTAGCTATTGCTGTAAGAAAAAGCTTTGATAGATAATAGCCAGGGAAAATTCCTGTACCTTCTGGCTTTGCTTCCAGCTGGTCTCTTGGGGAGAGCCATTAATAAATCCTCAGATGGGGGTGGGGAGGAGAGGACACTTCCCTGTCACATAAAATATTATTTTAAAAGTTGATCAAGGCAGTTTAGTAGCAAACCTCCTTCTCGTCTCCTGAAATTTATGCCCTTGCTGCTGATTTTTTTTTTAGTCACAGAGAACTACAACATACAGACAGAATTCCTTTTTGTTTATACTCAGCAGGGTTTCTGCCTTTTAATGACTCCAATCCTTCTGTCATCTATACTTTCTCATAACACATCACTACAAAATTAAATTAAAAAAATCAAAACACTAAAAATAACCTATGACTATGCAGTCTTAAGTGGGGATATGAGGGCTGCCCCAGATTGGGGTTCTGGAGCTTTATTCATTATCACAACCCTTTCATGAGTTATATGGACTGATTGTGAAATGTCTATTTTCCTATGTCTTGATCCCATGGGACAGATCAGCTCTGAAAGAAAGAAAATGGTTTTTGGCTTACTACTATCCATCTTCTTTTCATTTCCCTCTCATTTCTGTTTCTTTGTTCCTCTAGATGTGTCTCCTAGTATACACCACACCCACACAGACCCACCCACCCACCACACACACACACACACACACACACACACACACCCCATACAGACATCACACATACATACAGACACACAGACACCATACAAACACATATCATGTACCCATACACACTTTTAGACATCACATATGCATATACACACAGACACCATGCGCATATATACACACACACCACCCAGACATCACGTACAGACCCACACAGATACACATGAGTAAACCTTAGTTTAGATTTTTGATATATATTGATGGCTTTTACTGATAGTTTGTATGTTGTTGTGGCATTAATTCAGTAATATTACTTGGCAATATTTGATATCATCAGAGAACCCTTACAGATGTGGAATACACTCTATTTTCTCTAGAGCTCCCTGGTTCTATATGACTCACTGAAGATTCCATTCTTTATTAGGCTGTTGTAATTAATCATGAGTCAGGACTAAAAATGAAAAAATGGAAAACTTGAATAAGGAAGCTTAACTATATGGAGACTATTTTGTTACGGCTAATGTCCAATAATCAGGGTTTTAGTGAATTTTCTAATTCTTTCTGGTTTACTCAGTATGGAAAAAATATATGCTGAGCTTGAATCTACTGCAAAATGTAAGATATGTGGAATATAAAATCATTTATGACATTCAAACTGAGTGTTAACTGATTATCACAAATAACATTAATAAAGGAGGATCACTTCATTTCAAATGTTATTATTATTTTTGGTTAAGGAGTGCTAAAAAGAACTTGAAAAATAACTGTGTTGATTTCAGGGTATAATAGGAAGTGGTTTAAAAAACCCAACCTCTTCTAATAATGATAATTACAGATTTCTAAACTGTACTATAGGATATAATGTACTATAAAAATGAGATAAGTGTAAATAGCAATATCAGAGAAGAAAAACAATATATGAAATGAAATACAAACTTTAAAAGAGCAAGAAGTTACTTAGAAGCATTGTTTATTTATATAAACAAAAGCAAATACCATTTTAAGTCATCATTTCTTTTTAAGTTAATGACAGTAGAATGAAGAATAGTTTCCAATTGGAATTAAGGTTTTCCTAGATTTTATGAAAAGACTGAAAGTAATGCTTTGATATAAAATCCTCAAAGAAATGTGGTGAATTCTCTTTAAGAAAGAAATGGATATTTCAAATTCATTGAGTTTTTACAGTTTCTATATGTACATTTTTCTAAACTTAAAAGCATATTACATGAAGTTTTAAAAATTATCTTTCTCTCTAAAGTGCTGAAATGTTGGGCTTAATTTTTATTCTCTAATTGTGCAAAGAAGCTGTTGACCTTGGTTGCCAATCCACAGAAATTTACATAATTTGCCAGGTAGAATAATGATTGTCATTCAAATGACAATGTTCACATTCTTCTACTGATCACAGTATTTTTAGAGTGAAAGAAACATTCAACAATTGCAGGTTCAAAGTTCTAAATGTGACCTTCAATGCAATGGTTTCATTCGGCTTCAGTACACAAAGTTTTCCATTTGCTGGGTTTAGTAGGTTTGAAAAAAAATTAAATAGAGAATTTTAATTATGAAGTAAATTGAAAACAGGATTTTTTGTATTATCAATCCACAAAGCTCTTAAAATCATACAATGGCAAAAACCATGAAGAAATACTATTCCACGTTGAACAGATTTATCTATATGAGCACAAATGAAGACATAATTCTTTGTTGTATTCCTTTATTTTTTTCAGTCTCTGATTCCATGTTTAAGAGTTTGGATTATAATTGATTGTGTACTAAATTGGGAAGCGTGTGTAATAATGCTGAACACTTTTTGTTACATGATGTCCAAAGCAGCTCTCACAAAACCCAGAAAATATATTTCTACATTTTTGGGAGTTTTCTTTCAAATAAAATTGAAATAATAAAAGATAAAAACTTTTGCAAGGGCTTCCACTGATTGAAGAGAAGCTTGAGGATGGAGGAGGAGGAGAGTAGAAGAGTGTGGATCATATTTTGAGGCATACAAAACAGCAGGCAGAGGTGTAGTCTACTCTTTGGGAAATTAGGAGAGCTGTATTCAAATCTTAAGTCCTTTGTTGAACTTTTGGGAATATTTAAGAAGTAATCCAAGCCTTCACTGTCTGAGTTGGGGATAATAATGCTAGTGCTGGAATGAGGGTGATTTAACTGTGACATTTACTGCTCCATTGATTGGCAGAGTTTATTTGGAAGACGTGACAGACTTGGCAGCTGTTCACAGTTCACTGGTGTAGGTCCTTCAGAATAGTTTCACATGCAAAAGGAATACATTACATGGTCTTTTCTCTGAGAGAGTGTATCAGTTTGGAATGGCTAGGTTATACTCTGGTAGCAAACAACCTTAGGATCATAACATCCTAAAATGGCTCTAACAGTGCTAGTTGGGTTGAGAAGGATAAAGTTAAGTTCATACAGAAGGGGTAATAGCATAAATTAATGGCAACAGAATTTAAAGCAGCAAAGTGGTAGTGGGTAGTGAGTGCACTTTTGGTGCCCATGGGATGACATTTTGCTTCTCTGTGGTACTCACTAGTAGGGTAAAAGAAACAATCCCAAGTTTCATTGTCATTAGTGCAAAGTATTTTTTTTTAATTTTTTAAAATATTTATTCTTAAGAGAGACAGAGCACAAACAAGGGAGGGGAAGAGAGAGAGAGGAAGACACAGAATCTGAAGCAGGCTCCAGGTTCTGAGCTGTTAGTGTGGAGCCCAACGTGGGGCTGGAACTCATGAACCTTGAGATCATGACCTGAGCCAAAGTCAGACGCTTAACCAACTGAGCCACCCAGGCGCCCCAGGCCGAAGTATTTTAGGAAGACAAGGAAAATATAATGGTGATGACCAGGGAAACTTGTTTATGACCATCATATAATTTCATTTTTGATCCTTAAATTGAATTCCCAAACAAGATGTATTACATCAGCTATCTTCTAGGAGCTGGGTATTCTCTACCAAGAAGTCAAAGAGCCTTCTCAATCATTTTGAATTTCAAGTCAGTGATAAACGATTTCCTCAAAAGAACCCAGTGGAAGCGAGATTTTAGTCCTACATTCCTTTTCCATTTATATTTCTGTTCTACAAAGTAACTCCCTTTGCGGTAATGTGAACTAAGCACAGACTACAGCTATCTCAGACTTTTGAGGGTGTGAAATGGCAAAAACTAAACTGCACACTGAATAAAACAAAACAGATGAATTTATTGCAGGGCTTTTGATCTGCAAGCGAAGAAATTCAAGCCTACAGGAGCAATGAGTTTTGAGTTGCTTACAATACTAAGGGATTTTTATGGAGTAAATGCAGAAGTTCTTTGGCTTTTTCAGATAAGCCTAGCCATCTTCCTCTCTATTTGGTTCAGGGTAGCTGGGTCAGAGAAACAGGAAATCTAGAAATTGTGTGAATGGACTTGGTGTTTGGGTATTGGTTGATGCCCTCTGCTGATTTCCGAGAAGAGCTGAAAAATCCTGTAAGTTTGGTTAAGTTTTTGTTTTTTTTTAATGTGCCTGGGTTGACCATGTCCATTTTGTCCCTGACATAAGTGACTTCATTTTGGTTTGGTTCTACAAAAGTAACTAAGATCTTTGCCAGAACATATTATGCGTAGAGCCCCAAATTAGTTTATAACACACATAATAAGAATATATTGACCTATCTCAATTTTCTTGCATTTAAAAACACATTGCTAATGTCCTAGGAAATACCTCTTTCCCTCTGCATTTAAAATGGATGGTATGCTACGTGGCAATGAGAAAGAATGAAATATGGCCTTTTGTAGCAATGTGGATGGAACTGGAGAGTGTGATGCTAAGTGAAATAAGCCATACAGAGAAAGACAGATACCATATGGTTTCACTCTTATGTGGATCCTGAGAAACTTAACAGAAACCCATGGGGGAGGGGAAGGAAAAAAAAAAGAGGTTAGAGTGGGAGAGAGCCAAAGCATAAGAGACTCTTAAAAACTGCGAACAAACTGAGGGTTGATGGGGGGTGGGAGGGAGGGGAGGGTGGGTGATGGGTATTGAGGAGGGCACCTTTTGGGATGAGCACTGGGTGTTGTATGGAAACCAATTTGACAATAAATTTCATATATTAAAAATAAAATAAAATAAAATAAAATAAAATGGATGGTATTCACCTAGGGGGTCCTGGATGGCTCAGTTCATTAAGTGTCTGACTCTTGATTTTGGACTCTTTATTTCAATTCAGGTCATTATCTCATGGCTCGTGGGATAGAGCCCCACATTGGGCTCTGCACTTGGTATGGAGTATACTTGGGATTCTCTCTCTTTCTCTCTCTCTCCTTCTCTGTCCCTCCCCCCACTTATGTGCTTGCTCTCTCGCTCTTTAAAAAAAAAATGGATGGTATTCATCTGGCTCTAAGGTTTGTGATGGAGAATTTGAACATGTTGGAAAACTGTTTACATCCCACGTTTTCTACTTCAGTGACATCTCTGTGCAGGTGTGTACTGAACTGTAGCAATTTCTCCTTTGCGGTCTAGAAGAGAAATAAATTTGAAGCATAAAAAACGTACCTGGATGTCTAGCACATACTAGGCAATTTAGTTGGAGTCAGGAATATGCATTCTCTAGTTGCTAGGATATGGCATTTCCTGTACTTTTGCAAGGAGAAAGAGGTACAAAGATATATTTGAGTCAGATTAATTTTAATTCTGACTGCCTTTAATTATTTTTTTATTTTTTTATTAAAATTTTTTTAAAACATTTATTTATTATTAAGAGACAGAGAGACACAGAGCATGAGCAGGGAAGGGGTAGAGAGAGGGGGAGACACAGAATCCAAAGCAGACTCCAGGCTCTGAGCTGTCAGCACAGAGCCTGACACGGGGCTTGAACTCACAAACTGTGAGATCATGACCTGAGCTGAAGTCAGATGCTTAACTGACTGAGCCATCCAGGCGCCCCTAATTATTATTTTTAGAGAGAGAGAAAGTATGCAAGAGGAGGTGGGGGTGAAATATGTGCCATACACAGGCAACTTTACATCAATAATTTTAATAGCTATTCCTCAGTTTTCAGTTGTTTAAAATCATTTATTAAACTCCCCAACTTGTTAGTATTTTACTGCAGTTCATTTAATTGTATAAAAAAATTCAAAAATGAGCAGTCTATTATAGTAAAGAAAATGCATCATTTTAATAATTGAACATACCAATCAATCAACTTAGTTCTTATTGCAAAGGGAAAAAAATGAGTAAAACTATGTATATGTAATAGTCAACATCTTGCCTAGAATAACTACTTAAGTAGGTAGCTGGTTAATGGTATTCAACAAATATTTTTTAAAAATTACACAGTGTTATTTTAGTTTCAAGTGTACAATATAATGAGTCAACAATTCTATACATTACTCAGTGCTAGTCATAAGTGTACTCTTAATCCCCTTCACCTGTTATGTCCCCTCTGGTAAGTATCAATTTGTTTTCTATAGTTAAGAGTCCGTTTTTTGGTTTGCCCCCTTTTTTCTTTGTTTAGTTTCTTAAATTCCAAGTATGAGTGAAATCATATAGTATTTGTCTTTCTCTGCCTGACTTATTTCACTTAGCATTATACTCTCTAAATGCATCCAGGTTGTTGCAAATGGCAAGATTTCATTCTCTTTTATGGCTGAATAATACTCCATTGTGTGTGTGTACTTCTTTCATTAGTGTTTTATAGTTTTCAGAGTATGGGAGTCTTTCACCTCCTTAGTTAAGTTTATTCCTCTGTATTTTATTATTTTTGGTACAATGTTAAATAAGATCATTTTCTTAATTTCTCTTCTACTACTTCATTATTAGTGTATAGAAATTTAATGGATTTCTATATATGCCTTTAATAAATATTGAATGTTATTTTGTGATAATACTAATCAAATTTTTATAGAAGAAGTTTTTCCTTTGTCCACTAATGATAGATTTTTTTTTGAGTAGGCAAAGATTTGTTTTATACAGCTATTGAGATACACTTTCTAAATATATAATTCAAATTCAAATCATTTTAGAACAATTGTTATGCCCAAAGTTCCCTTGTGCCCATTTTCAATCAATTTCCAAAGCAGAAAACCACTGCTCCCATTCCCCAACTCAGGAAACAACTCCTATGCTTTTGGTCTCTCTGAGTTTTTTTTATTTGTATGAAATCATTAAATTTATGATATAAATAGGGGGATGGGCTAAATGAGTGAAGGGTATTAAGGAGGGCACTTGTGATGAGCATGGGGTGTTAAATGTAAGTGATGAATCACTAAATTATACTCCTGAAATCAATATTACACACTGTATGTTAACTAACTTGAGTTTATTTTATTTAATTAATTTATTTATTTTGAGAGAGAGAGAGAGAAAGAGAGTGCAAGTGGGGGAGGAACAGAGAGAGAGGGAAAGAGAATCCCAAACAGGCTCTGCACTGTCAGTGCAGAGCTCGATGTGGGGCTCGATCCCACAAACTGAGATCATGACCTGAGCTGAAACCAAGCATCAAACACTCAACCAACTGAGCCATCCAGGAGCCTCTAGAATTTAAATAAAAACTTGAAACCAAAAAAAATTTATGATATAAATGGAATAAAATGACATGTCATCTTTAGGGTCTGGTTTCTTTCACAAAGCATGATTTCAAGATTCATCTGTATTGCAGCATATATCAGTAGTTTGTTACTTTTTATTGCTGGATACTATTCCATTTTATTTATTTATGCAGTGGTTGAGAGACATTTGGTTTGTTTCCAGTTTTTGGCTGTTATGAATAATGATGTTATGAATATTAATATAAAAGTCTTTGGACAAATGTTTTTATGTCTCTTGGGTGGATATCTAGGAGTGGAATTTCTGGGTTATTTGGTAAATTTATGCTTAACACATTTTTAAGAAACTGCCAACCTGTTTTGTAAAAGAAACCGTGCCATTTTGCATTCTTACCAAGAATATATGAGAGTTCTAGTTTCTCCACATCATTGCAAACACTTGATGTTGCCAATCTTTCAGCTTTTGTAGTGTGTATGGAGTGGTATTGCTTCGTCATTTTATTTTGCATTTTTCTATGCAATGACCGATGGTGTTGATGGACATGTGGGCTGCTTCCATGTTTTTGTTCTTATATATAATGCTGCAGTGAACATAAAGGTGCATGTGTCTTTTCAAATGAGTGTTTTCATTTTCTTCAGATAAATACCCAGAGGTGGAATTGCTGGATCATGTGGCAATTCTATTTTTAATTTTGTGAGGAACCGCCATACTCTTTTCCACAGTGGCTGCACCAGTTTACATTCCCAGTAATAGTGCACAAGTGTTCTCTTTTCTTCACATCCTTGCCAGCACTTGTTATTTTTTTTTCTTTTTTGTTAACAGTCATTCTAGCAGGCGTGAGGTGATATCTCATTGCACTTCTGGTCTGCATTTCTCTGATGATTAGTGAGTGATTAGGGATGTTGAGCATCTTTTTTGTGTACCAGTGGCCATTTGTATGTCCTTTTAGGAAAAATGTGCATTCAGATCCTCTATACATTTTTTTAATTGGAATTTTTTTCTATTGAGTTGTATGAGGTCTTTATATATTTTGGTTATTAACCCCTGATTAGATATATAATTTGCAAAGATCTTTTCCCATTCAGTAAGCGGCCTTTTCATTTTGTTAATGGTTTCATTTGCTATAAAGAAGCTCTTTACTTTGAAGTAGTTCTAGTTTTTTATTTTTGCTTTTGTAGCCTTTGTTTTTATTTCAAATACAAAAAAAAATCATTGGCAAGATCAGTGTCAAGGAGTTTACTTCCTATGTTTTTTTTTCCCTAGGAGTTTTATGATTTCCAGTCTTATATCAAATCGTTAATCATTTTAAGGTGATTTTTGTGTGTGTGGTATAAGATACTAGTTCAGTTTCATTCTTCTGTGTGCAGATATCCAGTTTTTCCAACACTATTTTTTTAAAGAGACTGTTTTTTCCACATTTATATTCTTGCCTCCTTTTTTGTAAATTAATTAATAATTAATTAACCCACACATTTATGCGTGGGTTATTCTGGGCTGTCTATACTTTTCCATTGATCTATATGTCTGTTTTTATGCCAGTACCATACTGTTTTGATTACTATAGCTTTGTAATATTGTTTTCAATAAGGAAGCATTATGCTTCTAATGTTCTTCTTTCTTAAGATTGCTTTGGCTTTGCAATGTCCTTTGTGCTTCCATACAAATTTAAGATTGTTCTATTTCTGTGAAAATACCGTTGGAATTTTGATAAAGATTGGATTGAATTTCTAGACTGTTTGGATAATATAGACTTTTTATCAATATTAATTCTTCTAATCCATGATCATGGACTGTCATTCCATTTGTTTATTTCATTTTCAATTTTATTCATTAGTGTCTTATAGTTTTCAGTTCAGGTCTTTCACGTTTTTGGTTAAATATATTCCTAAATAGTTTTCTTCTTTTTGATACCATTATAAATGGGACTTCACTCAATTTGTTTATTAGTTCTGACAGTTTTTTGGTGGAGTCTTTAGGGTTTTCCATATATATAATCATGTCATCTGCAATAGGGACAGTTTTACTTCATTCTGATTTGGATGTCTTATTTCTTTTTCTTAATTGCTCTTGCCTTTATTATGTTGAAGTATGTTCCTATATCTACTTTGCTGAGCGTTTTATCATGTTGAAATTTGTGAAATGTTTTTTCTGCATCTACTGAAATGATCTTATGATTTTTATCTTTCATTTTATATCATATCGATTGGTTTGTGGATATTGAACCATCCTTGCATCCCTGGAATAAATCCCACTTTATCAATGTGTATTTTTAAAAATGTATTACTAATTGTTTTGCTAATATTTTGTTGTAGATTTTTGTATCTATATTCATCAGAAATATTAGCCCATATTTTTCTTTTGTTGTAATGTTTTGTCTAGGTTTGGTAATACTAGGTTTGGCTTCATAAAATGGGTTTGGAAGTGTTCCATCCTCTTCTATTTGTGTTAAACGCCTTCCTTGTGTTAAACGGTTTTTAGGACTTCATCATACTTTATCAGTTGATTTTTAGCTATATATATTCATAATTTTAAAATATTGGCTCCAGAATTTGTAATATGCATTTTTATTTATTACAGTTTCCTTTGGTGGCACTGACTTATTTTATTAAAATATTGCATCCAAACATTTCTAACTAATAAAGCTTTCCACTCTGTCACCAGTCTGATTGTGGCTTGGGAGAATATGTCAAGGTTAGCTAAGTTCTCCAGTCTCCTTTGGCTTCTATACCTGGCTCCCCAGCTGCCTTTTTATGGTTTTCTCATTTGAGGTTCCCTCAGTTAAATCTCTGATTCACTGCTTGTCCAAGCCAGGGCTGCAACTTCAGGCTAGCAAAGTTGCAATTTTCCCTTGTTTGTTTTCCTCCAACTTTGCCATGATAGTTGATAAAATCACAGATTTTCTTCCTATCTCCCAAGTTGATGCTACATGCCTTGGGCAGTAAAGCTGCCCTTTTTGAGGCCAGTCAGACACTGGTAACTCTATTGCTTTTGTCAAATGACCTGGGTGGGGGCTGAGAGGAAGAATGAAAGCAACCCCTGGAAGAAAGACAGTGACTTTGGCTGTTTTTTTTTAATCTTTATTTACTCTTGAGAGAGACAGAGTGTGAGCAGGGGAGGAGCAGAGAGAAAGGGAGACACAGAATCCAAAGCAGTCTTCAGGCCCCGAGCTGTCAACACAGAGCCTGACGTGGGGCTCGAATCCATGAACCGTGAGATCATGACCTGAACCGAAGTCGGAGGCTCAGCTGACTGAGCCACCCAGGTGCCCCTGACTTTGGCTGTTCTTAACTAAAGTTTGAATCATTTTTCTAGAATAAGATCTCAATTTATTGTCTGGTTTTGATTCATTTTCAGAGCCCAGACATAATTGTATTTGTTCAGTTTTATATTGTAATTTTTTGTGTGGAAAGGATTCACTGATCTTTTCACACTACTAAAGCTGTAAGTTCGTTACATATTTTCTTTTTAAAGGATAGTAATATGCTTTAAAAATTAATTTTAGGACCTTAAAAAGATGTTAATGGTTTTATTTTTCTGCTAGTAACATTGTCTTTGGGGAATAATTCTATAACTGTCACTTGGCTAGAATAAGCTTAACATGAAATTTATTTCATGCCAAGGCCATACTGGTTCTCTTAGGTTGAAAATTAATAATGCTAAAATTAAAAAGTTCTTAAAATATGTTTGAAGAAACAGACATTAGAACCCTCTAGCATATATGATACAGAGAGAGGTGCCAAATGTTTTCTTTTGATTATTCTCATTCGTCATTTAGGAGAAGTTTATCTAAATCCAGTTTAGACATCATAGAGTTGAGTGAACAGATAATATAAAGTAGCGTGAGACACTGCAAAGGAAGATTTGGCAATAATATCCAAGTACCCTAACTAAATAGTAAAATATTAATGATATACATATACATTAAATTTAAGCCTAATTCCTAGTGGGTCAAAATCAAAATTTTCCCAAACTGGGCTATATGATTTATGGGTCAGTGTTAAAAAGGAAAATGGGTGAAGGGGAGAGGGAGATACAAGCCCCCAGTCATGGAATAGCTAGAATAAAAGGAAGAGTGTAAGGAATACAGTCAGGGGTATAATAGGGATGCAATGGGACAGATGGTAGCTACATTTGTGATGAGCATAGCATAATGTATAAACTTGTCAAATCACTAAGTTGTACATATGAAACTAATGTAATATTGTGTGTCAACCCTCTCATTTTCTTAAAAAGGTAAAACACTTGTGAAAATGACCTACTCAATAAAAAAGATTTATTCATTCATTTAGAAATGGGCAAATAAAATATATATCTCATTTTCTCTGCTATGGAAACACGATATAGTGAATGTAATTTGTAAAAGTACTCACACTGTCCTGAAGTGTTTGTGTGTGTGTGTGTGTGTGTGTGTGTGTGTGTGTGTGTGCTCGCACATGTATGTGTGTTTGTAGGACCAGATAGCACAGAATTGGATAATGAGGCAATCATTCACATTCCTTGTGGAAAAAGAGTTTTAAAAATAAAAACCATAATTTTATTTCTCATCCTCATTAGATTAATAAAAAAGTAGTGTTTTGAGTGACCCCTAGTGAGGTTTGAGAACCTGATGTTATCCAAAGGATAGCCTAAAAATTGCTATTTTTTCAATCTAAACATTACTTACTACCTCATATTATTATATGCTTTATTTTTATGTAAGAATGTATCAACTCTTATAATCAGGGAAGTGATTTTTTTTAATGTTTATTTTTGAGAGAGAGAGAGAGAAAGAGTGAGCGAGCATGGGTAGGGGAGGGGCAGAGAGAGAGGGAGACACAGAATCCGAAGCACAGAGCTGTCAGCACAGAGCCTGTCATGGGCCTCGGACCCACAAACTGTGAGATCATGACCTGAGCCCAAGTGAAGAGTTGGATGCTCAAGGGACTGAGCAGCCAGGTGCCCCATAATATTAACATTTTAAAAGGAATTTCCTAGTGTTGTTGTAATGCATCTTCTGAATTTCTTTTATCATTTTTTAAAAATCAGTGCTGTCTTAGATTTCTTGAGAAGAATTCCTCTTAATTCATTTGTAAATGTGACTACTATAATTAGCCAAGATCCTTAAGTGCCTACGGAATAACCAGGAGTCTCTCAGGAGAGTGTGTACAGAGTTGGGTGAGGCAGCTTAGTGGGAATAGAGAAGGGGAGGCCTGGTCCTGTTTCAGTTCTTGGAGTTTAATACTTGTATGATCTAGTTGAGATAAAAGCATGCAACATGTAATGATATGATAAGACACCCATAACAAGTCTTTTGGGATGAAAAACATTTTCGGAAATTTCTTAAGGGCTGAATGTACTAAGAATATGAGTTTTTAGTGAGGAACAGAAGAGGTAGTGTTTCTTTTATGAAAAACTCAGATTTCACAGAGAAGGAGGCTCCTGTTGTCTGGTAAATTCGCTGGCCACCATCTGGCTCTGTTCATTAAAAGAGTAATCCAAGCAGAGGAACCTGCTGCTTGCAGCAAAAGTTGGAGCCTGGTGGGTTTTAGGTGCTTAGCAGGAGGTAAGCAGTCACATAACGTGTTCCCAGACACTCGAGGTCAAAGAGGGACATGTTTTGTCGATATTCTCTGGAAGATGCTCGCAGCCCTAGGGTCAGACTAATGCCCTTAGATGTTTTTGGTTTTCTTATAGAGGATCAAAATTTAAAAGAAGTTTGTGAAAGCACAACTTTGATTGCAAGAGACAGAAGATCAATATGAAGCTTGATCTGATTTGAGAAATTTACAGTGTTCTCATTATAATTATTTTAAAATTTGTATGAGGGAACTTCATTTGGTTTCTTGGTAGAAGAAATTATATATATCTATATATCTCATATGTATATATAATAGGCTATATATACAAAATATATAATAGTGTATATAGATATATAAATGTATATGTGGTATACTGGAAACATGAAATTTTGAGTTAAATGATAATTCTGGTTTAATTTTTTAGTAACTCTGCACTTTAGATGTCGATAAATATCTCTGAACTTTAGCTTTCTACACCTCTGAAAGGTCTTATTTGATTCATAGAGTTGAGTGAAATCAAATGAGATATTTATGTAAAATATCCTATAAACAATGAAAGATATAAATGTTAGTCATCCCTAATACAACATAGAGAATTTTACTAGAGGCTTATAGAAAGTGGAATAAATGATCTATTACTGTTATTTTGACTCCAATATCACACTGTCTTGATGAGTATAGCTTTATAGTAAGTCTTCAAATTGGGAATTGTAAGTCCTCCAACTTTGTTGTTCTTTTTCAAAGCTATTTCACAAATCTGGTTTCTTTGCATTTCTATATAAACTTTATACCATTTGCCTATTTTTAAAAATGTTCAAATGAAGAAAATTGTTAGGACATAAAATCTAAATAGCAGGAGACAAAACCAAATTTTTAAGGTGATTAATAAAACAATTTCAAAGTAAATACTTGAAAAAATCAAATTTGGTGCTGTCTTTTGTTGATAAGGGTATTCCATTAACTAAATCAATTTCTTAAACATTTATCATTAAGGAAAACTATTAAAGACCTCTAAAATTTCAACAGTAAAATTCTGATACAGGAATTGCTTTTATTTCTGACTCATTATTATTTTTTTTACCAACTTTGATTTTTTTTTTTTGAGAGAGAGAGAGAGACAGAGACAGAGAGTGAGTGAGCATGTGAGAGGGGCAGAGGGAGAGAGAGAGAGAGAGAGAGAGAGAGAGAGAGAGAGAGAGAGAATCCCAAGCAGGCTCCATGCTCAGCCAGGGCCAGAAGCAGGGCTCACTGCAAGCAGGACTCTATCTTAAGACCCTAAGATCATGACCTGAGCCAAAATCAAGAATCAAGTGCTTAACTGACTGAGGCACCCAGGCGCCCTTTTACCTACTTTGATTATGTAAAGTGTTTAGATTACAAATTATATTGCCTTGTTAACAGTTTATATACTGTAAAACCTTGGATTGCAAATAACTTGTTTTGCAAGTGTTCCACAAGACCAGCAAACATTTCTAATAAATTTTAACTTGGTAAACACATGATGTCTTGCAATATGAGTAGTACGTGATGCCAAACAACTGAGCCAGTGGTTCTTCTCTCTTTCTTTCGCTGAGGGATTGTGGGTGATTGTCAATGCAGTGTCACTTTTCCACAAAATCCTCAAAAGGAAGCAAAAGCAAGTGTTATTGAATAGTTTCCCTGTTAAAGTTGCATGAAAAGAAAGATTCCATTGAGCCAATAGATAGCAGTGATTCTGTTAGTGATAGTGAAAGTCGTCCAACACAATAACCCTCCTCTCTCTTGTCTCCCTCATACCAGCCACCAAAGTTTTTAAAGGTAAATTCAGGTTGATTTATTTTTCTTTATATGCTGTATTATCTTTATTATTTTGTATTATATTACAGTATTGTAATCATTTTTATATGGATATTTTTGGGTTGTGGAATGAATCATCTGAGTTTTCATTAGTTTTTATGGGGAAATTTGCTTTGATATACAAGTGCTTTGAATTACAAGCATGTTTCCGGAACAAATTATGCTCACAAACCAACGTTTTACTGTATTTCACAATGAGCATGTTCATTTGATAACCTGATCTATTTAAAACCCCATAAATTCTTGGTACGAATGATTAGATTTTATATTTTTCATCATTGTATTTTAATCTATAAATACATTAATTTATATTTCTAAACAAAATTGGTATAGAAACTCTTGTGATAAAAAAAGGTAATTAAATTTGCAAAAGACTGTCCCATAGTCAGGTTTTTCCTGTTAGTAGTGAGTTTGATTCTTTTACATTTTGGTGAAAACCTCAACAAAAGCAAAAAGCAAAACAAACAAAAGAATATATCTTTTCCTACTTTTGCTTAATAAGTTTCCAATTGTTCATCCTTTAACAAAATTACATTATTTTGTAATTCAGGGTTCTTTTGGCATTCTTTGGCTTATAGATATGTAATTCCAATATTTGCTTCCATCATCATACCCCCTTCTTTGTGTTTCTCTGTGTGTCTGTGTCTCAAATCTCCCTCACCTTTCTCTTATAAGGACATCGATCATTAGATTTAGAACCCACCCTAAATCCAAGGTAATCTCATCTTGAGACCCTTAATTTAATTATCTGCAGAGACCCTTATTCCACATAAGTTCACATTCTGAGGCTGTGGATCGATCTTGAATTTTTGGGGGGCACTATTCAGTTCGCCACAATAGATTCATATGGGACAGAAAACCTTAAGTCTGTTTTCACTAGTTGTTTTTCTCCCCCATATGTCATCCTATTTATTCCCCAAAAGAAAACAAGGCCAATTTGATTGCTTTGAGTTTAGTAGGATTCATCTGGCTATGTTTGTAGGTGGTGGGGTAACTGGATATTAACAAAGCATGTATCATACATGCTTTTTTTGTGTTTTACTCTAGAAGGCAGAATTGCTGGGCTGAGTCAGGGTCCCACTTGAGGGCTCTTTTGCCTTTTTTCCCTTTTAATTTCCAGACATAGCAGAGTTTTGGTCATTGCTTTGATTTCCTGCAGGTTAGAAGGTAAAAGATCCACAAATTCTTTTTTTTTAAGTTTATTTATCTATTTTGAAAGAGAGAGAGAGAGAGAGAGAGAGAGAGAGAGAGAGAGCACACGAGCATCACCAGGGGAGGGGCAGAGAGAGAGGGAGACAGAAAGAATCCCAAACAGGTTCTGCACTGTTAGTGTAGAGCCCCATGAGGGGCTCGAACTCATGAACCTCGAGATCATGACCTGAGCTGAAACCAAGAGTTGGATGCTTAATTGACTGAGCCACCAGGCATCCCTAAGATCCACAAATATTGATTTGAACTGAGGGGAAATAGATGGTCCTACTTAGATAGCAAGGTATATACTGAAACCACATTCCAGAGGTTCTTACCTTGTCTCCATTAATAATCAAGGGATACTTTTTTTTTTTTTTTAATTAACTGTTGTTCCTCATGTATGTCTCCCTGAAAAAATCCACAGGGAGGAGTGGTGAATGACAGAAGAGGTCTGGGCATTCTTAGCAGGCCTCTAGGCATAGTACCAACAAATAGCCCATCCAATTTCCACCTGTTAAACTTCATACCCATTCCTCCTTCAATGGCAACATGGAATAAATACTGCCCTTCATGGGATCTTTTTTTTTTTTTTTTTTCTGAGGAGGTATAGATAGGATAGGCGTGTGTGGTTACAGAGCAGGTGAAGCTGTGGACACACATCCTAAGGAGGCTATTTTGTTGGCATTATCAAGATAGCCAACCTACAAACTTGCCTAAAATATATCATCCAGAATACATTTGGCTTAAAGCAACAAATGGGTGTAGTTAGATATCTGTTGTCAAATCCCAGTTATCCTCTGAGAAATAGTAGCTATGGCCATTAGGAAAGGGATTATGACACTCTTTAGAAAGTAAAAAGAACTAATAAATCTTATGTTACTATTATTATAACAGGATTTAAAAATTAATAGAAGAGCAAGACCTGAAAATATGATGTTTTGAAGACAAGGCATACAGGAAACAAAAGGAATATAGATTAGGGGGGCAAGAATTAAAGTGTGAGATTGTAAGTGAAAGAATAGGCCACAGGGGGATATTTTAGAGAATTTCAGTAAATATTTTGTTAGAAAAGTGAAAATGTAATAAGGAGGACTAAACATATTTAAATAAATGTCTCTCTCTCCCTGTTAATAATAAAAGCTATAGTTTCTTAGTGAATCTTGTTTAGAAGTGAATATTGAACCAATGGGTTTTTGATGGAAGATACTAACTTTTCTGAGTATATAGATCCACAAAATATATTGAGTTGTTTTCTGGCTCTGATTTCTATGTTTTGAGGGTAGCAAAGAGTATTGAAAGTTTGTACAAAAAAAAAGGGGGGGGGAAGCAGAGGTGGGTGCTTAAGAGCAGGTTGTAGGAAAGAAAAAAAATGGGAAACTCCAGCTTCATAGAACTGTCTACATGTTCCAGTTTGTATTTCAGGATTTATTTTGTAATATCACAGAGTTCTCCAGTGGAGCTTGATGTAAATTCAGCCCAAGATGAAAAAAGTATTAATGATGACAATTAACAAGGTCTAAAAAATGAGTCAGTGATATTTAGGAGAGGAATGAAGGAAATAAAATAGAAATGAGGGAAAATATTCTCCAAATATAAAGCACCTTATTTTGTTGTATCCAAAACACTCAGTGTTCAAAATAGGAGAGATGATCTGTGAGTCCGAATTATTCTCTGATTTTTATCCTTCATGCAGGTCTGATCTGGGAAGATAATATTAGAGAATACCCTCCAGTGAAACAAATAGCAAATCTTTCTGTTATAATATTTCCCACAAAAGCTATTACTCTCTTTTATTCTGTTGTTCTATGTGTTGTTCTTCCTTTATCATTAGGGTGGAAAACCAGAAGCTCTCTTTGCAATTAACAATAATGATAATAATTTATAATTAATATCAGCTGCATACTAATTGAGATGCAGTGTCAGGGCACGTTTCTGACTCTTGATCGTTCATGAAACAGAGAAAGCACTGATCTCAGTCTAGAATTCAAGTGAATCTCAAGAAATCTGTTTCTATGAAGAGGTAGGTGGAGCGAGTAATAGTACTACCTAGGTACTACCTAGTACTACCTAGTAACCTAGGTACTACCACCCAAGGTTACCACCTAGAACCTTCAACAGCCTTTTTGGACCTTGAGGGGGGCTTTAGGAGGGCAATAGCCACCTTACTCCAGCCATCTTCCTTCATCTTTATCATGTCAATGAAAACGAAGATAATGTTACTTTAGCTATTACTTACTCTTTCATTGATTATTTTAAAATTCTTTTAAAAAAACTACATTATTCTCTTTGTAATATTTCTTTATAGGAAGCAAATGTTTAGGTCCACATATTTCATAAGTGTCTTTATTATGTTATGTTATTATTACACTAAGTATGTTATTTTGACTTTTGAACTATAAACTGTATGTTTATAATTGCTCACTTTTTAAGTTTAGGTTGTTCACTTATGTTGTCACCCTTGATGTAAATTGCATCTGTTCTTTAAGACGCTTCTAGCATGTTGACGTTATATAGTTTCTAACTAAGGTAGAGACTACATCTCTTTTAAATGAGATCTGTCTTTCAGTTATAAAGAAGGCTATACCAGAAATGCCCATCCTTGGACATATGCTATGTATAGAAGGAAGTAGATAGTAACAGTAAGGAAATGAACTGAAAGGCTCAGTGATTGAAGAAGATACATAATTGGTGAGGCTGGGAGGTTCCTTCTGAAGAGAGTCATTCTGTGACATAGCAGCACTGTGCTAGCTTTTCCTCTGGTCACAGTTTTGTGCTAAAAGTCATGGATCTATACGGAAAATGTAGATCACAGCCACTCAATGTCCATGAACAGTTTGTTACTGGCCTGTGGCAAGATAAATAGAGATATAGACAATAAATACTTAGAAAATTTTGTAGCAACATGACATTGTCATGACAATCAAGGTTGGCATTCAAGCTTGGATCAGTGGCTGTGTCTCATTGAATGGGTATAGACCAGTTTGCATGTTAGCAAACTCACATATGTGAACTGTGTACCAGTTGTGTGTAGTGACAGATTAGAAATAATAATAAAAAAATATTAGCCCTTCCTCACAAATAGTTGGAAAACACTGATGTTGATGACACTGTCCCTGCCTTGCATGTCTTCTCTATTTCTATTAACCAAAACCTCACAAACATACCTGAATCCATCCACATGCAATTAAGTGGCTTGAAGAGCACCTCCCAAGGAACAAAGCCACAAGTTTTGTTGACAAATCAGTATGCAAATAGAGTCCTTAAGTGGTCATTGAATTACCAGAGGAGAAATGAGGACATCTGACTCACTGCTAAAAAATAGAATGACAGTAATCTGGAAGAGAAGGATGAAGTTTATGCCTAAATATGAAATTTTATAAATGGCATTTAGATAATATTTAATAGCACAAAATACTTTGAAATTGGCACAGAAAGTGCCATACATGATTAATTCCAAAGTCTTGAAGCTAAAAGAGGCTGTGACATAGGTTTAACCTGGCTCTGCAGGGCTACTTAGTAAACAGGGCAATGTGGGGTAATTGATGCCAATTCTCAGGGCAGAGGTAATTTTTTTCCTTGTTTTCCAAGCTGCTTGACATTTTCCTTTCTAGCAAAAGGCACACTGTTGGAGATCCCATGAATTCACTGCAGACATTATTTACAGTAGCCACTTGGTTTGGTGACCTGAAATCAAGAATTTTTCTCTGACAAAAATGACACGAGAGAAACATATCACACCGAAAAATGGTTGAAACAAAGTTTTGATCCTCTTAGTAACTAAATTGGAAAAAATTGCTTCTCAAGTAAACCAAGAAAAACTTTGTGCTTCTCCAGGGCCTGCTTCATGGGTAAAGGTTGTGAATTATACTTCTTGTACTTTATATTCATCTTTAAAAAAAAATTATACTGCTAATGATTTATTAGGCATTTAATAAGTGCATCTTGAATAGATGGTGTGATCAATGTGTCATTAATATAGCAGAAAGAGCCCTGGGCCATAGTTTAAGGCCCAGGCTCAACATTGCCAGTTGCTGGTATTGTGACCTCAGGTAGTACTTAATCTCGTCTTCTTTGGTTTTGTCATTTATAAGAAGATGTAACAGTCTTTTTTTTTTTTAATGTTTATTTATTTTTGAGAAAAAGAAAGACAGACTGTGAGTGGGGGAGGGTCAGAGAGAGGGAGACACAGAATTAGAAGCAGGCTCCAGGCTCCTAGCTGTCAGCACAGAGCTGGATGCAGGGCTCAAACTCACACACTGGGAGGTTGTGACCTGAGCCAAAGTCAGATGTTCAACCCACTGAGCCACCCAGCACCCCCACACCCCCCTCCCCATATAACAGTCTTTTGCTTAACAGTGGATTGCTTGAAGTGTTAAGTTGCTTGATATTAATATGGTTTTTGAATTATAAAATATTATAAAATATCAAGGAATAAAAACATGGACATATGTTTTCACAATTTCCTAATGCCCCCTGAAACAATTAAGTTAAATCATTCCATTCCAAATGAACTAGAACTAAAATTGAATATAACTGATAAAAATAGATACAAACCAAAGTAACAATGATTTTACATAACATTCACTAAACTTATTTATTTCAGGACTCAATTATTTTAGGAGTTTTTATTTATTTTTTTTTTGAGATAATTAGAGATCTTATAGCAGGATGCATCATCTTCTGATTTAATGAAGTATGTCACAAAACATTCAGCATGAAAGAAATGAGAATAACTCATCTTTTCATCATAGTAGGATTAAATACAATGGACCCTCTTCAGTAGAGAAGCACCAATAAACAAACAAACAAACAAACAAACAAACAAAGAAATTTTGATAGCCCAGAATAAAATTCTTCTTAGTGTAAATATAGCCTCTATCACAAAAAGGAGTTGGGGATTAAAAGATAAACTTTAATGTTTATGAACTAGTGAGCTTCTCTAGGAAGAGACACTATTTAGCAAGTTTATAATGACAGTGCATAACTTTTTATAGAGTAATTTTCGCTAACAATTTGAACTTTGATATAGCTTACATAAGAAACCAGGAGAACTCGTGAAGTTGACAGTTTTAAAATGGCCATTTCCATTTCTAATCTTGTAGAACTCTAGCACTCCAAGGTAAGAGAGACATTTACATATGCTTAAGGTTAGCATGATGCTATTAGTCAAATTTAAAAGTAGAACTTTACACGTCACTAAGGAAGAACATCCAGAAATGCTATCTTCTAAATGTAATCATATTTTCATGTTCAAAGTCAAGATTTGCCTTCTGTGATTTCTGTGGAAATAAGATGGTTTGGGTAAAAAAAGAAACCCCCTACCTAGAAGTATAAAAGCTGTATGGTAGACAATGAAATGATTATAGGAAGTGGGAATGCTTTTATTTCTCTCACTATCTGTAACACTAAAATGAGCTCATTTTGAGCATATTCTTAAATTAGCATCTGCAATAACAGAAAAGGATAGTCTTTCCTAAAACAAAAGCTCTTGCTATGAAGAAACTTATGTAATAGGACAGCTCCTTCTTCAAGTGTTGAAAACAAGAGCTGTATTATTCCTTGGATTTGGGAATGGGGTATTCTTATTAGGTGAAGTTTTTGGTTAGCGAAATTTGAAACGTTGGGCAAGGAAGATTGCTTGTACATTTTTAATAGAAGAAAAGGAAGAGGGAAGGAAGAGAGAGAGATTGAGAAAGACCCATTTAGTTGAATATGATGAGGTTAAATTTCCAGAGGCTTCTGTTTGATAGTTGGTCTTATTCTCCAACAGACCCAGGTTCCTTGTCATATTACAAAGTCACTGCTTTTTGGTTTGTTCTTATTTTGTTGCTTCGGTAGTTCTCAAATACCTTTATTCTCAGAGTTTAAAAAAAAAAATAAGATGTATGGGAAAAAATGTGGATCAGGTCAGAAATGTGGAATAAGTCTATGAAAAAAATCTTGGTGCCATACAGAACCTAGAGGAATATTTATAAATGAATTTATTTGATTGTGTCATAAAGTTTTAATTTTCAGTTCTATTTTGAAGGATAGCAGGACCCAGACATTAAACAAAATAGAATCAAAGACATACTAAATTTCTCCTACAAAGATGTAGCAAGTCAATAAAAGTCTGAACTCAAATGAGATTGATCAGCCATTGTTCAGTGAAAAATGAAAACATCTCAAAGATCTAAAATAAATCCCGGAGACAAATGAACAAACAAAATAAATTAAACTTTTGTTTTATGCCATAGTACAAAGCATTCAGAATCCATAGACAACTAAGATAATTGTTAAGAAAAACTTTGAAGCTTAATGAGGGTGAAAGAACTATGTATGAAGCAGAGATGACACAGTGGGGGGGGAGGATTAGAGGTATTTTGGAATAATCTCTTGAGGTCTCATTAGTGTTTAAAGAGACAAAAATTCCTCTTAGTCTCCAAAATCATGTAACAGAGTTCGAAACAGCTTAACTGAATCTAAAATATGTTTTATCAAAGCTCTGATAGGGTTGTTTTCACTTTTATAGAAATATATTAAAAATGTTATGTGTATTTACCCAGACCCAAAGGAGCACATGCTATCTAATTGATTTTATCTGCTGAAAGGATGACATAAAGGACCTTACATTTCATGATTTTCTGACATGTCACAAATATTTTCCATATGGAATATATTATTACTGGTTTGTGCCCAAAGCGATCATCATAGCATATGCAGGTGCTTTAAGAAAGATTGCTAGGAATTCATCTTCAGGATAGGGTGGGGATCACTCAGTGCCTGGAGTTAGAAGCCTCAAGTTGCAAGGAAAGGGCATCTTCATCTGGTACCTGTACATAGACAGAAGCCATTCCTGAATTGGGAGAGGTTGATATTTTGAAGTTCCAACAGATACTGTCTGTAAACAGCACATGCGCACACACTTTGTTTTGGCTAATCCTTCCCCAGTATTTCTCCTTCTTTTAAATTGTAGTACTTTCTTTGTCGCTTTCTTTTTTTTTTTTTTTCTTCTTCTTTGTTGCTTTCTGAAGGGAGAGAATTCTTTTCTCAAATATATTATTTTTGGTGTAAGCCAGGAATATTTTCAGGAGTAGTCAGGAGGCAAAGATTAAAACTGGGCTCTCTGACAATTCTGGAATGGCTAGTCAAGCTATTAAATAGCAGCTCTTGGATCTTTGAAAATAATGTCTGTCTAAAGGGTTGTGTAAGAGAAATGCATGTTTTTTTCCCCTTCCTCAATGTTTCATATCATGTAAAGTTGCTATTAGAATCATACAACATTAATTTATGATGCTGTATTGAAATAGTGTGCTGGTTTTGTAAAAAAAAAAACCAAAAACCCACAGAGGACTGTTTGATTAACTGTATAAAATGAGAGTCAGAAGGAACAACAGTGAAATTTTATTTTTTGAGCACGTCTATTTTTTGTTTTTAGGTTTTGATATATACATCCACTAAAACTTTTTCAGTTTTATTAGTCTCTGCCTCAAGACTTCTGCATCTATTTTATTTTGGCTTAGATCTGTATTTAGAAAACAAGGAAAGTCTATTTCACTTTTTCTTTTTGGAGACAGAAAAATATTCAATATGTAATGTAAATATAATGAAAGATGAAAATCAGTTACTCATTTGTTTAGTATGGTCGTAAACTTGGTATAAAATGTTTGATGATTCAAATATCTTAATACACTATGTGGTCAAAAAAAGAATTATACAGGAGTTGGGGCACCTGGAGGGCTCAGTCAGTTAAGTGTCTGACTTCAGCTCAGGTCATGATCTCGCAGTTCATGGGTTCCAGCCCTGCATCAGGCTCTGTGCTGACAGCTCAGATCCTGGAGCCTGCTTGGGATCCTGTGTCTCCCTCTCTCTCTGTCCCTCCCCTGTTCATGCTCTGTCTGTCTGTCTCTTTCTCAAAAATAAACATTAAAAAAATTAAAAAAAAGAATTGTACAGGAGCAACTCCCCCCGCCCTTTTTCTTTGCTTTTCCATTTTTTAAAATGTTTATTCTTGAGAGAGACAGAGAGAGAGAGAGAGAGACAGAGAGAGAGCAGGGGAGGGGCAGAGAGAGACAGAGACATAGAATCAGAAGCAGGCTCCACATTCTGAGCTGTCAGCACAGAGCCTGATTGATGCTGGGAATTGTTTTGACCAATAAAATGCAGCAGATATGATAATGTGTAACTTTCAGAGCTAGGCTTTGGGAGATCTTAGCTTCCACTTTTGCTGCTTGGAGCATTTCTTCTTGGATTCCAGTGTCCGTTCTCTGAGGAAGTCTAAGAAACCTTATGGATTGGTTCACATGGAGGAGAATGAAGGGTTTGGGATATGAGGAAAGTCACTTTGGCTTTTCTAGCTGCCCCAGGATGTTAGCCATGTTTAACCTACAGAACTGTGAAAAATATATACTGTTGTTTTAAGGCATTGGATTTTAGGGTGGTTTGTTATGTAGCAACCTGAAACAATTAGAAATATTTTTATGTCATTAAAAATTTTGTAAACATAATTGTGATGGCTTCAGAATATTGCATTAATATATACACTACAGTTTACCATTTCCCTACTGCTAGACATTTAAGGGGTACTCATTCTTCTCTCTTATAGATAAAACTATGAAATAATATTTTTATACATAAATATTAAGATTATTTTCTTGAGTTGGATGGCTGGAAAGCAAATTATTTCTTCAAATAATGTCAACTTGTAAGACCATCATTGAAGATTTCCAAGTTGTTCTCCCATAAACATTGAACACGTTGACATTGCCTTAAACTTAATGTTTAGAGTATCTCTTTCACTGTACCTTATCAATGCTGAAAACAGGCATTTAAGAAACAAAGTCATAAAAAAATAGAAATATTTTGCTAATTTTATAGGCAAAAATGATATTTTGTTTTAAATTGCAGTTGTTTCTTAATGAGGTTAAAACTATTTATATATTTAATAGCTCCTTTCAATTTAATCAGTAAATTAATATCATTTGCTATTAAAATTGTAATACTAGTATTTCTCTCACTGATTTGTAAGGCTCTTTGTTTTTAAGGATGTTATTTTTTTTTTATTTTTCTGGCAAATATTTTTAAAGAGCTTATTGTTTGCCTTATAATTTTGTTTGTTGTGGTTTTATATTTATATAAGTTTAAAATTTTACCCTTATTTATCCACTCGCTTTTATGTGGATAAATTTCATTTTCCATTGTCTTTAAATTTAAGTGTTCTTTCTAGCACTGCATTTTAATCATTCAGGAAACTATGATTTATATTCCAAGTGGTTGGATATTTTAAAATTTCTGCTCTTTCTCTTTTCCTTTTATTCCTTTTTTATTTTTGTATTTCCTTCAGGAACTTGTTCTATATCATTTGTGCTTTGTGGAATAAATTGAAGTTTTCCTTTTGGCCTAGTGATGATTTATTTTTGTAAACATTTGATTTATAGAAACATTTTCTATTTCTGAGGTTACAGAGTTCAGCATACTTAATGTAACCTTGTTATATGGTTCAATTCTTCTATGCCTTTATTTATTTTTTTATTGAATTGATTTGTCATAGATTGATAGTGGTGTGTTAAAATACCTCATGATTGCATAACTGTCATTTCTACTTTCATTTATAAGTTTTTACTTTATATACTTTGATGTCATGTTATTTAGTGCAAAACATTTGTGACTTTGTATCATTAATTCAACATTTATCAAGAGCTGGATATAAAAAGATAAGACATGGGGCACCTGGGTGGCTCAGTTGGTTAAGCATCGGACTCTGGATTTTGGCTTGGGTCATAATCTCATGGTTTGTGACTTCGAGCCCCACATCAGGCTCTGTGCTGACAGCACGGAGGCTGCTTGGGATTTTCTCTCTCTCTTTCTCTCTCTGCCTTTCCCTGCTCACTCTCTCTCTCTCAGAATCAATAAATAAAACATAAAAAAATAAAAGATAAGATGTGGTCACACCTTTTGAATAACTCACAAAGTAGTGGGTAAACACACCAGGAGACATGATGGCACTACAGTTAGGATTGCCAAGAGAGGTGAGGGGATGGGAAGAAACCTGTAGGGGGAGGATAGCAGGGTAACATTTAGTCACACAAGGTGACCCTCTGCCTTGTCGAATGATTTCATCTTGAATTCTACTTCATTTCATAACTGTGCCACTCTTTTATTTCCATTCTTTTGTAAGCTGCATGTAACTGGGTTTTCTTTTAAAATTCAATCTGAAAGCCCAACTTTCAGTAAAAGAAATACTGAGTTCATTTAACAAACATGTACTGAGTTCCCACAATGTTCCAAGTACTGGGCTAAACCTGGGGATAAAATGGCAAAGACATCAATGCTCAAGGAGCTTGCACTTCAGTGTAGGAGTGGCATGTAAGTAAATTGGCAAAGCAGTAATGAAACCACACTAGGGGTTCCTACCCTAGATATAATCTTGAGTGCTGAAAGATAAGTAGGACTTATCTGTTAGGAGATGGAGACAGAGCTGGGTGTTTCAGACAGAAAATAACATGTCCAATTGCCAAGAGTTGAGAGAGAACACGACCCATTCTAGGACATGTAAGTAGTTGAGTATGGGTGAAACACAAAGGCTGATGGGAGTATGGGAATTGAGAGAGAAGGAGCTAGAGACAGAAATGGTCACAACAGGGTATATCCTATAAGGCGGCTCGCTTTGTTCAGAAGATTCTCAAGAGCCATTTGAAGTTGTTGAGTGGTATGACTGGATCTGCTTTTGAGTGATCCCTTTGGTGAATTTAGAGGTTGGCACATTTCAGTAGGAGAGAATGATGGAGTGACAATCATGATGAACAAATTGGAATGATTCTAAAGATACCAAAAAGTAGAATCCTCAGGACTTAATGACTGATTGGATATGGGAGGGTAGAGAAAACTGTGTCAAGGCTAATACCAAACTTTTCACCACCTCTTCTGTCCCCCCAGTTTGAGAAACTGTAAGGGTGGTGGTGCCATTCATTGCCATGAGAAATACTAGAGGAGAAACTTATTTTGGGATTTTTGGGGAGGTTGAGTTTGAGGCACTTGGAGAATATCTAAGTGGAATTGTCAAACAGGAAATTAGCTATAGGATCTGGAATATATGGTAGAGCTCTGGGATGGCACCACTGGGCTGACCAGTCAGCAACACAGAGGTTGGGCTGAATCCTTGTCGGGGGGGGGGGGGGTGGGTAATAACCCAGGTACAGAAAGGAGAAAAAGAGCCAGGAATTCTAACCCACTAGTGATTTTGTCTTCCATCTTCTTACTTTATTTTATATTTCCTTTCTGGTTTATTTGTTTTTTCATTTTTTATATGGATATTTAACTTAATATACTTAGGGTGCATGGAATAGAAAATCATTCAAGTTATCTCAAGTATAAGAAGGGTTTTATTGGAATGGGGAAAAAAAAAGGGGGATTCTTACCATAGAGGCAGTCCTCTGGAAAAGAAGATACCAAGGTACAGCTGGACCAGATAGAGACTGGACCTGGATTCTGGAGGTGTTTATAGACTCAAACAGTAGGAAATCTAGGATGGTCACTTGGATATTGCCATTAATGCGCCCAGTTACAATCAAGGTCTCTGCAATTCTTTGGATGTCTTATTGCTTCTCTTCCTTCTCTTAATTGACTTCCTCACTCTATTTTGTATCTTCTCTTCTCCCTAGTGGCTCTGATTACTCCTAGTTTCTGCTACTCTGTAACTCAACTTAGTTTTAATGCAAAGCCCCTTTCAATGCATCTTCTCTGTTTTACTCACTGCTTCTAAATGCCTGAGTATTTCGGTAATTTCAAATTGCAATTCCAGAATTCAAGAGTCAGATCAATTAAGATTGTCCTCATTAGGGGCACCTGGGTGGCTCAGTCAGTTGGGTGTCCAACTGCGGCTCAGGTCATGATCTTGAAGTCCGTGGGTTTGAGCCCCACGTTGGGCTCTGTGTTGACAACTCAGAGCCTGGAGCCTGCTTCAGATTCTGTGTCTCCCTCTCTCTGCCCCTTCCCTGCTTGTGCTCTCTCTCTCTCTCAAAATGATAAATAAACATTAAAAAAAAAGATAGTCCTCATTAAAACAGAGCTTTTTTCGCTAGGATATCCACAGGGAACCAGATATTCTCATGCATTCATGGCCTATGCTATACTGGCTCAGTTTCCAATAACTTTTAAAATCTGTCACCGAATGCTCACTCCTGTGTTCATGACTTATTAGGGGATAGAGGAGAGAGAACATTAGGGCATGTGGAATGTCAGGGCATTTTACTGAAAACTTTTGGAAGGGTAGTGATATTGTGGATATAGGCTATATCCAAATTTGAACCTAAGGAAATTCTCAGAATATTTTATGTTACTATATTTATGGCTGTTCTATCTTATCTCATGTCTTCCCACTTATCCCCTCTGTCATCTCCATAACAACTCATATTCCATAATGAGCAGTTAGAGTCATTGGCCAAAGGGATAGGTTAGGAGGACTTGATGTTTGCTCTTTTAGGGGTCTTAGGTTTATTTTTTCTTCCATCTTCACATAAGCATTATTTTACCAATTTAGGCAGTTAAATTCATGATGTCTTCAACTACTCCAGACTACCTAGGATCTACCATAATATATTACTCTTTATATGCTAAAGACCTCAAATTGCTGAAATTTTGTATATCAAACAGTATCAAACTAAGTAATAGTCAAGAGGGCCTGAAAAGAACACCAAGGGAAAATGCAAGATCTAGTAAAGGGCATTATAAGGAAAAATAAAAGGAAGTCATTACAGAAATTAAGGAAGAAATAAAAAAATAGACATCCTGTGTTCATGGATTGAAAGACTTAATATTTAAGATGTCAATACTACCCACAATGATCTACAGATTCAGTGTAGTCCCTATTAAAATCCTAACAATGTTTTTTTGCAGAAATAGAAAAATCTTATCATAAAGTCCATATGGAATCTCAAGGGACACTGACTAACCAAAACAATTTTGAAAAAGAAAAAAGTTGGAGATCTCACATTTCTAGATTTCAAAACTTACAAATCTACAGTAATCAAAACACTAAGGTCCTAGCATACCGATAGGCATATGGACCAATGAAATAAAATAGCGAGCCCAGAAACAAAACCTTGTATATATGGTCAAATGATTTTTGACAGGGCTGACAAAACTCTTCAATGGGGAAAGGACAGTCTTTTCGACAAATGATGCATGATCTAGAAATTCCGCCAATTGGTACACACTCAAAGGAATTAAAAGCAGGGACACAAACTGATTATTTGTACATCCATGTTCATAGCAGCATTATTTGTAATAAGAAAAATGTGGAAGCAAATTAAGTGCACCTCTTTGGATGAATGAATAACCAAATTGTGATAATACATACAATGGAATAGTATTTACCTTAAAAAGGAAGGAAATTCTGACACATGTTACAACCTGCATAAACCTTGAAGGCCTTATATTAAGTGAATTAAGCCAGTCACAAAAGGACACATACAGTAATAATTTCACTTATATGAAGTACTTAGATGTCGTAGACTCTAGGTCTAAAGTTCTCTTTTGGCCAGCAAAAGAGCAGACACAGGATTAAAGCAAGAGAGGCTAATGTCTGGGAAAAGACAAGAAATCCAGATAAGGGTCCTTGCCCCATATTTATTCAGATCAGAAAGCTTACAAACATGATGGGTGTGCACAAAAAGACATTAATTTGGGACATAATTGTGAACATTAATTTGGGACATGAAGGAAGGGGGGTTTGAAGATATACAGTGTTTGGGGTTTGGGTCAATATAAAACAAAATCCTGGTGCTCGGCAGATAGTTAGAGAGTTGTTAACTGCAGACAGGAGGTGCTGTGTCTGTTTATCTTTGCTAACCTAGGAGATGAGACATATAGGGGGAATAACCTTAGGGTTAATAAGTCACCTTTTCTTTTGTTAACCATCTCTGCTCTGGGCTGCTTTGCCTGCAGTGCAGTGGTCCATAACCCAGTTCACCAATTTACCTAACCTGGCCCTATTCTCCGTGAAAGCAGCTTTTCTGCTATAGTACTAAATTGGGGGTGCTTCCACCCTGAACATCGAATCTTGTTTATTTCATATACCTATGTATTGGGCACCTTTGCACCATTTCTATTTTAGACCTTTGTCTCTTCCTCTTTATTCTGGGGGCTCTGCATCCCCTCTCTATTTTGGGATGCGTTTGCACCTTCTTAGTCCTGGCACCTTTACGCCTCCCTATTCTCAGGGTGCCTTTGCACCCCTTATTATTCGGGTGCCAATCTGGTTTACCCAAACACAGGTGTGAGCATTTTATGGCTTTGTATTTCTTTATGCCTTGTTAACCCATTGGTGTAAGCCCCGGGGGTTCCTAAGCTTATCCCCCACACTTAGAGTAGTCAAATTCATATAGATAGAAAGTAGAATGGTGATTGCTAGGAGCCAGAAGGAAGAGGGGATTTAGAGGTTATTGTTTAAAGTGGATAGAGTTTCAGTTTTCCAAGATGAAGATTGTTCTGGAGATGGATGGTAGTGATGGTTGCACAACAGTGTGAAAATACTTAATGCTACTGACTTGTATGCTTAAGAATGGCTAAGATGATAAATTTTATATGTATTTTATCACAATTTTTAAAAAGTTATAAGACAAAGCTCAATGTCTTTTAGGTGTGGAGGAGGAACATTAGACCCATGGTTATGACACAGAGGACAAGGAAGAGCAGGAAATTAATTTTTTTTTGTGGCCATTCTGTATAGTTCACACCAAAAACCCATGGAGTATTAAACTTTTCCATTATTAAAATTAGCCCTTTTCAACAAATAACAGATAGTAACATGATTAGCTGAAAGGCAGGTCATGTCTTCTGCCAAGGGCTGCTCCTCACAGGATTTTTGGCAAGATATGTTACCTTAGGAAGGGAAGATGTGTGTATGTGTGTGTCAGGAACCATGATGGCTGTACTGTGGAGAGCAAGGCTTTTTGGAGGTGGAAGGGGTAGAAGATTAAGACATGTATTTTATTTTATTATTTTTATTTATATTAATTTATTTTTTAAATCTTTGTTTAATTTAAATTTTAGTTAATTAACATACAGTGCAATATTGGCTTCGGGAATAGAATTCAGTGATTCATCACTTACATACAACACCCAGTGCTCAACACACCAAGTGTCCTCCTTTGTACCAATCACCCATTCTAGCCCATCTGCCACCCACTTCCTTCCATCAACCCATATTTTGTTCTCTATCATTAAGAGTCTCTTGTGATTTGTTTGCCTCTCTTCTCTTCCCTCCACACCTAGAACAAAATGCGTTCAATATGGATACATTAAAAATATACATAGGTGAACATAGTAATAAGAAAAGGTTAATAATACACTCTTCACTGTCCAGAGAGCCTTCATTTTACATCCTTCCCCCCACTGACCTCAAAAGATCTTAGCATAAACTTCTAACTATAAAAAATGTAATACTATATTTTGACTATCTATATGAGAAAAAAAATCTGTAACATCAGTGTAATTGGTTTGTAGAATTCTACATGATTACATGATTACATTTTATGTAATAAGTCTCCATCTTTGGACCTCTTACTTACCTAATCATTCACTGGTAGCATGGTCTGCTTTGCATCTTAGAAAGATCATGCCAGTGGCTTTTGGTCAAATTTAACTCTGCCACTTCCTAACTCAGTTACTTTGGGTAAACCACTTAACTTCACTCAGCCTCATTTTCCTTGTTTAAAATCATCATCATGATCATCATCAAGCTATAATACTTACTAAAAGCTTACATGCTAAAATATAGGGCCAGGCACTTCAACATGCATTGTGTCATTTGAACTTCAAAGCACATGAAGTAAGTTCTACTATGATTACCATATGTCAGGTGAGGAAGCTGAGCTTAAGTTCTTACCCAAGCTCATATATCTAGTAAGAGGTAGAGTGGGGATAATACCTGCTACAGAGTTTCTGTGTGGACTGAATGGGAGAGTGTATGCAAATGTACTTTCAAAACTGATTCTCTGTGTAAACACTAAAATAACTCCTGGAGTTCTCACTAGGGAAACAAAATAGTGGCCTGAAGGTCTGGAATGTTTGTTTTTGTCTTCAGAATAAAAACTAAATTTCTGAAACACATTTTATCTCACTGCCTAGCTTAGATATAGGCAATAGCTTCCTGTGGTTTATGAGATTAAACATAGACAACTCACTGGGAATTCATAGTTCACCACTAAATAAATCTGACAATAACCTTTCTAACCCAACTCACCCTTACTTATTCTTTATGCCCCAGCCAAAATGGATTCCCTGTACTTTTCTGAACACACCAATCTTTTCTTCATTTTCTTTGTGTGTGCTTTTCTCTGTGTTTGGAATACTCTCTTCCAGTCTCTGTTGATATCATTTAAAATTTTCTCAAGTGCCATAGCTACTATGAAAACATTTCTAATGCCTACAAATGAATACAAACTTCCACTTTTGTTATCATAAATTGACATTTACCTCACTGTGCCTTTAATTGGGAATATTTGTGTCTTGATGTATAGGCTTCTAAGGTGTGGTGTCTGTGCGACCCTTTTTTGTACCTCTTTTAGAGCCTGAGATTTAAAAATTGGAGGAATGTCACTGTGAAGGTGTGTTTGTATTGTGTGTGAGTTGGGGAGTGCTGGGGAAGTGGATGGTCCATTTAGTTAATTTCTTTCAACCAGTACTTTAATTATTAAATGATCCATCTTATGAATTTTGACTTAAGAATATTATTTCTCTCTCCTAGAAAAATCAAAAGCAGAAAATACTGTCATTTTGATGTTATTAAAATTTAGTCCAGTTCAGCCCATCCAGTCCAACCCAGTCCAGCCAGGCCATCTGACTTGACTTTTCACTAATTATCTTACAATTTGTAACAATAAGGGCTCTGTGAGCGAGAAAACTTTTCAAAGTTTGCCTGTATCCTACAGTAATGAGTGGACAGAGGATGGGGTCATTACATTAGTACCACTTACAGCAGCAAGCTTCCTAATTAGTCACAGAGAATGCATATGCTCCATTCCTCTTTGGCCTATAATTTTGCTCAGGGACACACACACACACACACACACACACAGACCTTTTTATCTTTTATCTGCATGTCTCAAAAAACCCTTCTTTAGGAGAATATGTTTCTGAATTTAATAATGTGGCATTTTTTTAAGGCCAGAGGAGATCATTGTAAAACAGTTTTATAGCTCTTAGTGGGAAAAGATAAAGATAAAGGAAGAAAAAAATTTCCCAAAGTGCACAGAATCAATGTAGGAAATAACATCATTAAGTAAAATTGTTAGTCTTGGCTCTCTTTACACCATGTAGATTTTTAAAAATATATTTGGTATACACATATACTAAAAATTATTTGTTGTTTATCTGAAATTAAAAATTAACTGGAAATTCTGTATTTTGTCTGACCACCCTAAGCCTGAGTGTTCTTGCAACATGGCAGTGTGATCTGAGAGAAGGAGAGAGCACACCCAAGACAGAAGCCACAGTTTTTTTTATAACTTGAAATGCCATCACTTCTGCTATGTTCTGTTGATTAGAAGTGAGTTAATAAGGGGGTGCTTGGGTGGCTCAGTCAGTTAAGCATCCGACTTCAGCTCAGGTCATGATCTCATGGTCTGTGAGTTTGAGCCCCACGTCAGGCTCTGTGCTGTCAGTTCAGAGCCTGGAGCCTTTTTTGGATTCTGTCTCCCTCTCTCTCTGCCCCTCCCCCACTCATACTCTATCTCTCAAAATATGAATAAACGTTAAAAAAATTTAAAAAATGAGTAAATAAGTCCAACTCACATACAAGAGGAGGGGAATAAATTCTTTCTCATGAGGGGAAGTATAAGCAAAATGGTGGATGTGCATTTAAGAACACAGCCATGGGAGAGCACACAAGGGAATGTAAGCACTGTGCTCTATTGCACTGGACATAGTGACTGGCCCAGTGGTGAGCACATGTCCTAAAATCTGCCACATCAGACTGTTTTCCTGGGACAGACATTGAAAAAGAGTAGTTGTGTTTCCACGGGGTTGGTTAACTTGGATTGTAGAAATCTGAACTGCTGTTGGCCATTTTCTTTTCCAACTGTAAGGAGGAAGCCCATCTATAGTTGAAAACGGACATGGCTAATACACAAAGGCAAACATAGTGTCAAAGTGGAACAAAAAAGAGCAAGACCTCAGTCAGTATCATTTGATTTCCTGGAGGTAGTTGTCCCTGGGCTTTGGAGTTTTGTATGTTAATACCAAGTCTTTTTTGGCCAAAGTCCATTTGAGTTAGGTTTCCGTCAAGAAGGTTGACTAGTATAGATACAATCTCTGCCAAAGAAGTTTATGGATCCACTGAGAACAGACATACTATTGTGGTTTGATAGGCTCTCTACAGTAAGTACTATAAGATATATATAAATAAAGTATTACAGCAGTGCAGAAGGTAGACACACCAATATGAACTATAGGAGACAAGGAAGACTTCATAGAGTAGTAGTGCTTGATTTGGCCCTTATAAGATCAGTAGTAGATTTGCAAGAGAAAAACATGACTTAGGGAGCTTCAAGTAGAAGAAATAGAAAAACCATGAAGAAGTGAATATATTCCTTCATGTTTGAGTAATGCAAATTGTTTCATGGTGACTATTGCATAGGGTGAGTAGAGTCACAAGAGGAAAGAAGTAGCAAGAGCTGAAAAGTATGGATTAATACTTCATATGCTAAGCTTTCAGATATTACATCATAAGTGGTGGAGATCTTTCAAAGGTTTTAAGGAGGAGTGTAAAATGATTAGAAATGTATTTGAGAAGGCTAACTCTGGTGGCTATGAGGATGGTTTGAGGGGTAAGGAATGGAATCTGTGAGATCTGACAGGTAGCTGCTGGATTAGTGTGAATAGGGGATGAGCATGACATAGGCAAATGCAGTAATGGTGGGTATAGAGAAAAGTGGGCAGTGGGAGGTAGGAGAAGCAAGACTTGGTGACTGAGAATATGTGGGCAAGAAGAAGAAGACATATTTTGGGTAGGGCTGATATATTTATTTTGGTTGTGGTGAATTTGAGGTGTGGTGAATATCCTGACACCAAAGAATTATCACGTATGGAGAGAGTCTGTGGAACACATTTGGGGAGTACCTAATGGTAAATGGAGCTACTTCTAGTTCATTGAGTGGTCCATATTTTTGTTCTCTGCTCTGTAGAATTCTATAATCCAAATTAGAATTGGTGTTTCAGGGACTTTACATTGAAAACAAATGGTGATATTTGAAATATCTATTTTTAAAAATATTATGTTACCACTTTATACCTTTATAGTATTTTATGGATTTACAGAGTATTTTCACATGTGCTTTTTATTAAGTCATACCACAATCTGGTGAAATTGTTATAATTTTTATTTTTATAACTGAAGAAATTAGGTCTCCACGACTAAAAATACCTTTATCTCAGGTACCTGTGTCTCATTTGGCAAGAGTTTTGACGGAAAACCAAAGTTTTTAAACTATATATAATAACAACATTCACAAATATGTGAATTTTTATTGAAAATCACTATTTTCTATGCACTATTCTAGGCTCTGGGTTCACAGAGATATATCAAGCAGATTATTCTTCTTTGCTTTCAGACAACTACATATCTGTCTCTAGCTGGATAGTCTCTTCTGAATCTTATCTTAAACTGCCTACTTAATATCTCACTTTGGATATCTCAAATTCAATGTATAAAAAAATTGAATATCATCTGCTAAACCCGATTTTATTTTCCCCATATATTCCCTACCCTGATAACTGGAACAATTATCGTCTACTCAGCCATCAAGTCCAGAAACTGGTAATTACTCTATAGTAATTATGCTTCCTCTCACTTCCCTTCACTTCTTATGGATTCTGCCTCCTTGATACCTCTTGAATATGACCATATTTGTTCCACTGCCAGTTTAGAACTTGTTTAATTCTCATATAGATCATTACAGTAGTTCTCTAATGTCTCTTTTTCTTTTCTCTATGTCTCCCCTTTTCTGTCACTTAAACCAACCTGAACACTGTTAAAATACAAGCTTGAACATGACACTCCCCTTTTGAAATGATCCAAAAACACTGCATAATTTCCTTTTTAAGTTTATTTATTTATTTTGAGAGAGAAAGAGAAAGAGAGAGAGAGTAGGGGAGGCACAGAGAAAGAATCCCAAACAGCACAGATCCCAAGTCAGGGCTCCATTTCACGATCTGTGAGATCATGACCTGAGCTGAGATCACAAGTTGGAACCTCAGTCGACTGAGCCGCCCAGGTGCCCCTCACTACCTGTTTTTTTTAAATTAGTGTGTACTGTACCGTCAAATCCTAGCTCAATATCATTTCCCTTGGAACGAGTACTGGGGCTTCTAGTCTGATTTACATACCCTTTGCCATCCTAGCAAGGACCAGAATAATTACCTTACCCATTGCCTACCTGAATAGATTGTGAGATTCTTAAAGTCAGGGACTCGATCTTGTTCCAGCTTTGTACTGAATTAATTGTTAAGGTGTAGTCACCAATAGCTTTGTACCTGATACTTATCAACTAAAATATCAAATAGAATTTTAAAATTTCATGGTTCAAAAATAATTTTAATAAATGCATTAATGTATACATGTCTTTTTGTTTTTTAAATGTAGTGCTTTGTCATAAATAATTTACAGTTACTTCTAAAGTGTTAATCTGTGCCTGGTTTTGTGATTCCCTGCTTGCTCAATCCATTTTGTAGACATTTCCCCTTTGTAACTGATGTCTTCTAGCTGTCTGTTGGCACAAATGCTGAATATCATGGCAAAAGGAACCAAACTATAAAAATACAGGATAAAGGACCACATTAATAAATCACCTTATTTACCTCCTATGCTGTTGCAAAATTAGTACCAACCTGGGAACTAAAGGGTTACAAAATGAATCTTAAGCTCTTTGAGCTTAAATATAATATAGTAAAGGACATTTTACTTTATACTTTGACAGCAAAAATTTTTGTTGTCATTGAGAATTATAGTCATAACAAATAGTTTTAATATTCTTTATTATAATTTTTAAATAGTTTTTAATCTGTACCAAATTAGAAATAAATCTGCATAGCCTTATTAGATTCTTAGGATTATTAGTAGGGTTGCAAGAAGTTTATTTCTGAGTTACGACTTTTTTTGGTGAGGTGAGCAAAATAAAATCTCTACTCATAGTCATCTTTACCAGAGTTGCAGTGAATGGCATGTAAATTATATATTTATAAACCACGTGTGGGAGAGCCAAGGAAATGAAAATGGGAGGACAACTGGGGAAATATAAACTAAAAATGGAGAACTTTTGATATGCCAGAATCCAGAATTTTGCCAGATAAATGTACTTACTGAATCTTTATGTAAAATAAACAAGAATAATTTTAAGTGAAAACTTTTTATGTATATGTCAGTAAATAACTCAGCCATCATTGGAAAAATGCATATAGATATATTTTCTCATTAAAAAATGGAAAATGATGGGCACCTGGGTAGCTCAGTTGGTTGAGCATCTGACTCTTGATTTTGGTCCAGGTCAAGATCCAAGGGTCGTGGGATCGAGCCCTGTGTTGGGCTTTGTGCTGAGCAAGAAGCCTGTTTAAGATTTTCTTTCTTTCCCTCTGCCCCTACCCTCTGCTTGTGCACATACGTGCTCTCTCTCTCTCTCTCAAATAAAAAAAAAAATTAAAAAAAGGAAAATGACAATGACGTGAATGGATCAAGAAAGTATAATACTAAGTGAAACAAGACAATCATAGAAAGACAAATACCATGATTTTACTTATATGTGGAATTTAAGAAAGAAAACAGATGAGCAAAGGAAAAGAGAGGGAGAGAGAGACCGAGAGAGAGAGAGAGAAAACTAAGAAATGGAATCTTAGCTATAGCAAACAAACTGATGGTTACCAGAGGGGAGGTCGGTGGGAACATGGGTAAAATTGGTGATGGGGATTTAAGGAGTGCACTTGTGATGAGCACTGAGTAACGTACAGAATTGTTGAATCACTATATTGTACACCTTAAACTAATCTAACACTGTATGTTAACTACGCTGAAATTAAAATGTGTAAAAAAAATTTTTAAAGGAAAATGTACTGATCCCATTTTTATATTTTATTTTATTTTGTTTTGTTTTATTTTATTTTATTTTTGAGTTTATTTATTTATTTTTGAGAGAGAGAGAGAGAGAGAGAGAACAAGCAAGGGAAGAGCAGAAAGAGAGAGAGAGGGAGACACAGAATCCAAAGTAAGCTCCAGGCTCTGAGCTGTTAGTGCAGAGCCCAATGTGGGGCTCAAACCCACCTGCAAACTGGGAGATCATGACCTGAGCCAAAGTCCGATGCTTAACCAACTGATCCACCCAGGGCCCCTAATGATACCATTTTTAAAAGACCCCCTTGAGAGGAAAAAGAGCAATAATGTAACATTAATAGTGTTTGGATTTCTAGAAAAAATAAGTGAATAAATTAAAAAAATAAATATGATTTTACTTGGGAAAATGAGAAATTATTGATGTCTTTGTCAATAAGTGGAACCCAAACAGTATTGCTATTGCTTCATCTAAGAGAGCAATGTATTAGAAATCAGCTGGCTCACAATTCTAGGTGGATCACATTTGTCAAGGATTGGTATAAAAAAGCTAGGCATAAAATAGTTACTGTTGATATTAATAGCAAATTGTGGTCTATTAAGAGCGAATCACAAATAAAATTTTATCCTAGGAAACTCAGAAGAAATAGGGAAATTTAATGTTTTAAGATAAGACATAAAGTGATAATTTGAATTCAGACAATGAGTGTTCATATCTACTGGGATCGTCATTTGACACTTCTTAACAACCTGTGCCCTAATTTTCTATTTACCTGGGCAATTAAATTCATGTGATACTTTAAATACTGACTGTGTCTTAAAAACAATATGCAGGATGTTATTAGTCATTTATAAGAAGTATTGTATCCTATAAAAAAATTCATGACAAGTTAAAATTTCGGAAAGTAAATACTCATTGTTTTATCATTGATAATATAGTCACACATGAGAGTGCAGAAGATGAAAAATCAGATCATGTTTTATTAAAAATTTTGGGGGTCTTTACATTTAAATATTTGGAGATGACAAACTGTTAATATACTCTTCTTCAACTTCTCTCACTTATGACTATGACAGGCATCATGAGTCGATCATAATGCTCTTTTCACTGGGTCGGTACTGAGCTTCACAATTCCCCCCCAGGATTCAAGGCATCATTGCCAAACAACTGGATTTGGTACTTGAGATGAAGCTTCTTTGCCATCCTGAGATAGGCATCCCTTTTTGGCAAAGGAAATTGAAGATGAGTTGGCCCAAATCATATCACAACTCTGTAACTGCAACCCAGATTAGCTCCCTGTTAGTCTACCGAGTCCATTATTTTATATTACATTATATATAATATAATATAATATAATATAATATAATATAATATATTACTGGTTTATATTATATTATTTTACTGTATTTACTTCTTAAAGGGGTTGAATTCTACATAGAATTCTACATATAGCATTCATTCAATAAATATTTTTGAATGACAGGCTCAATTCTAAGCATAAAGTCACTTTTATTAGAGACTGATGAAGCATAATTGTGAATGTGGAAATCATTAAATGTATATACTTCTGGTTGAATGCAAATTCTGAGATGCTACTTTTTACAGAAGAAAGAAATACTTTAGTGATGGAGAGAGTGCTTACTTTTCATTTGTAGAGAAAATGAAGCTGTGCCAATCTAGGAAGATTCTTGTGAAGGCAAGAATGTACAAAATGGGGGAGCCAAGGTAATAAAACTTTAATTCATTTATTCAACTGTGTGCCTATGAAAAAAGTAGGTAATAGTTTTTGTCAAGTAGAAATGTAACGAATGGAAGAAAACAACTTGGGAAAAAAGCTATTAAGTTACAATATAGATCAATATTTGTTGAATGGATGAAGTATTGATGACTGGAATGCAAAGTAGGTGAGTGATCATGATGGGATTGGGTTAATTAGGGACATTTATGCTATGAAGTGGAATTTTAGCCCAAAAGTGATTGTTTCCTCAGGGAGCCAGCCACTTATTATGAATGTTCATTGACGCTAACATTGATTCACTCATGTCTTGAGAAGCCAGCCATTCTCTCATTTTGCCTCTCTAATTGTCTTGGCTAGAACTTTTAGTACAATAATGAATTGAAGTGTCCCTGTCTTGTTCCTGGTATTAGGGGGAAAGCATCCAGCCTTTCACAATGTTAACTGCACATTTTTAATAGATGCCTTTTATCTGGCTGAGGAAGTTCTTTCTCTTCTAGTCCTTCTTTTTGTTGAATGTTTATATCATGAAAAGGTGTTGAATTTTTTTCAAATGATTTTACTGTAGCTCATTTTTTATTCTACTGATATACATTAGTTTATTTTCAGAGGTTAAACTAACCTTTTATCCTTGGGATATATCTTTGTAAAGATACAATTCTTTTTATAGGTTGTTGGATTTTGCTAGTATTTTACTAAGAATTTTTGCATCTATATTCATAGTTTTCTTGAGATGCCTTTAGTTTTGATATCAGGGCAATACTGGCCTCATAAAATGAGTTGAGATGTGTTTCCTTCTCTTCTGTTCTGGAATTGTTTGTTAATTCTTCTTTAAATATTTCATAGAATCTACTCCCAGTTGCCTTTTATCACAGTCCCCATTGTTCCCAAGAGCTTCCTAAGGCTTGAACTTCTCCATGTTCTATTGAAAATAAAGTCAGCTCCTATGGGAAAAGATTAGAAGGCATATGTTTTATAGCTTGTTTCTTCTCCCAGGCAAAATTTCTGAACTAGGCATCTAGAGCTGGGAGTATGGACTATGGCAAGCTTCTCTCTGAGTGATACACCACTTTGTGAGCTGAATACTTGGTGGAGGGGTGGGGCAGCAGCCTGAGTTCCTCTGAGTTTGCTCTCCTGGCATGGAACCATTGCCTTCTGAGCCAGGAAACAGTGGTTAGAATTCTGAGAATGTTGTGGTCAAGATACAGCCTCCATTCCACAAGTTGGGGATGGACAAAATGACCTTTCAGCCACATTTACCTGTGATTTAGTTTCAGCAACAGGTGGCTGGTGGCAGGATGAGATATACTGAATTTCTGTTCTTCCTGGGAGAAAAACACTCTAACATTCCAAACATGCAGAAAAATAGAGGGGGATTTCACATATATTAACATTTTTCCATATTGGCTTCAGAATTATTTTTCATAAAGAAATAAAATGTCACACATAAATTTGAAGTTTTATTTGCATTTATAGTGGGTATATATAAAATATATGTGAAACCAAGAGGGAGAGAAACATAATATCAAAGTTTTTCTAGCATCTGAGCTTTCTTTAGCATCACCATAAGTGAGTCCAATTTTTTAATCTAACAACAACAAACCAATTAGAACCACTCCCAGGTGCTCTAGTTAACATGTTGGGTCTAGGATCTACATTATATTCACCTATATCAATAAGTTCAGCCGTATCTAAAATCATGTTTCTCCTCCCTTGGCTCATCCATACCCTAACTCTGTTTGCTGAGAGAGACAAACAACCACTCACCAAGGCTTTCAGGACTTCCTTGGTGAGAGGTGCTTCTTCGTCTTTGAAAAACACCCAAATGGTGGTTTTCTGTAGGCCAGGTATACTTAGAGGAAATGCTGCAGTTGAAATGGCTTCCCCTATTTCAAAGGTATATGAAATCTTATTTTGCAGAGGTCAAGCATGTAATAGAATTTAAATTGCTGGTGTGGTTGTCAAAACAACATCAGAGGGGAGTGGTAGCTGAATTTTCTGAACTACAGCTATCTGTGTGGCTAACAGATCCTAAGGATAAAAGAAGTAGACCCCCTACTTAGTTCTATTAAATATTTATAATTGGATAATCTCTCAGTCTTACTTAGGAAACAATGATAGAAATTCTTGGCTTCTCAGCCAATTTTCAGAGGTAAGTTAAATCACACACATAGGGCCTCTGAATAAAGTGTTGGTGCTATACCTTGAAGAAGGATCTTATAGTAATAACAAAAGTTTCTTCCCAGCCTTCCCCAAAGAGATCTATGTCTATTTACTAGAAAAAGTCTTCTAAGTAGGAAAAACATCTAGACCTTTCAGGGGTTATTATACTGAACAGATCCTCTAGGAAAGCAAAATTTTATGGATCAGTGGTCGGTCAGAGTGTCTTGTTGATCAGGTATCATGTAGAATCTCCTCAAGATGGGCCTGGATTATTTATAAAATAGCTGGGTATAATTAAGGATATTGTAACCTTAATCAAATGAGCTTCAAATGGCAGTTGCTGTCCTAGAGGTAATCTTTTTTTCCTTTAAGGAAACCAGCATTTGGTTCTTGACACTTGGTACAAAGTTATTGATCTCCCAAATGGCACTCTACATCCCAAACAGAACACTAAATTGTGTTTGTTTTTGTTTTTGTTTTCTCTCTTGGAAGAAAAGCAGGATACCTCTATTTACTTGTCTGAGGGATTACATTAATGCTATTGCTCTGTGCTAAAACTTAGTTCTTGGGAATCCTGATGGTCTCACTCTTCTAATAGGGCTTCGCAGAGGCTCACTTCATTTATAACTATCACATTTATAGTATCTTAAGAGCAGGAAGTAGCAAGTCCTCTAATTGTTTTGTTAAGTCATACTCCAGCCAGAACCAAGACATAATTCCTAATAAACTGGTGGTGCTGCTCATTCAATGAAATGTCTGGAGATTTTTGGTCTGGGCATGTTGCAATTTGCCTTCCAGTGTGAAGTTTTGTACCACACACCCCTGTCACTATATAAATAGTCTGTCACTATATATATACTCTGACACAATTACATGATGACCTAAAAAGCTTCCAGCTCTGAATAGGGGCCAGAGCTGGAAGAGGTACTCCACCTTATCCAGGCTGTATTCCAAACATCTTTGCTCTTATGAGTTAGAAAATTCAATGGTGCTAAAAACGTCCATGGAAGACTAGGATACTGATTATAGTCAGTTGCCATCCCTAATACACAGTATTAGGATACTTTTGGATGCAGAGGTATGTCTTTTTTTCTAAGTAACTATTTTCTATTTGGAAAAGCTGCTCTTGGCTTGCTATTAGCCTATTCAGATAATAAAATCCCAAATTTGAGATATCAACTGATCATCTAGCTGATCCAGCTCATTACAGATTAAGTGTTACTCAATCCACAATGCCATAAAAACAAACTTAACTGAACTTAATAGTGAGGTGAATGTATTTACGTACAAAACCAGAGTAGAGAAAGTCTAGAATGGATGAATTGCAGGAGCAGATGGCTTAATTTCCAGCACCACTGCACTGCCAGTTCTTCTACAACCCAAAGTATATTCTTGTGGGGAGAGTAATTGAGTGTGGTATAGAAAATGAAGCCTGGTTTGCTGATGGTTCTGTATGATATGCTGGTATTAGCTAGAAGTAAATATCTATGTCTCACCTATGGTTAATTAAAAAAAAATGAAGCATAGAAAGGAAATATCCCCAGCGGGCAAGACTTTGGTACATTTCACTGTTTAATTGGCTTGGATAGAGAGATGGCCAGAGGTAAGGATCTGTATTGATTTACAGGCAATGATTAATGGTTTGTTAAGATGGTATTAGAAGATGCAATATTGGAGAACTGTTGATGAAGAAGTTTGGAGAAGAGATGTATAGTTGGAATTTATAGAATGGATTCAGAGTGTGAAAATATCTGTGACCCTGTGATTACTCACCATATCACCCACGAAGGGGGATATGGTGAACTGCCCTTTGATTGTGGGTTATCTATTTTCCATTTTAATGCTTGGTTAATATGCTAATGAACAAAGGGCTATGGTAGTGAGGATGGAGATTATACATGAATACAACAATATGGCTATTCCCAACCAAGGCTTATCAGGTTGTTGATTGTCCAAAACATTCAATTCTGAGCTTCCAATGTGCTATTACATGCTAGGATATGTTGAGCATATCCCACATATATACACTCTTTACATAATTGATGAGAAAGTTTGTCCTTGTTGTTATAGACAATATATTTTGAACCTGAATTTATTTCCACTGTCTACTATCTTCTGTTTGCATTAATATGGGTAGACATACTAAATCAGAATATCCCACAAAATACTGTTTTTTTTAATCAAGGAAATCATTTTACAATATATAAATAAAGCAACAGGCAAATGCTCATGACATTCACTAATTTTACCATATGTTCATTCCATCAGACATTTAGCCAGTTATGGAAACAGTTGAGAAGGTGGGTACTCTGAACTAGTAACCAATATACATGGCTATTTATTTTATAAATAGAGTATGTGGATTTAGGAATCAAGGGTTAGAAATGGGAGTGATCCATTCCATTGTTATATATAATGATATATTCACACAGTTTTTAATGTAACATTCCTGAAACTCTGGGCCCTGCAGGTTTAAGGTTTTAGAACCAAGAAAATAATGCTTCCAATGTCTTGTCAATGATATCATTGAATTACAAGCTGACTGCTCCATGACCATTTTGGGTTTGAATTTCATTGAAGAAATAGGCAAAAGAGAATTTTTTACTGTTGGCTGGGATAACAATTTTAGGTATTATGGGGAAATAATTTATGATACACAATGGGGAAAATGATGAGAAATGACCCAGTCCAGGAGATCCCTGGGTGCTTGTTAGTAGTATTATGACCAGTGGTAAATATTGCTATAATCAATGAAGGGCTCAGAAGCCTTCATTATGAAGGTGAGATTCATCGTGTCATATGTAGCCAAGATGCTACTATGGGCAAAAGAAAAATAGAATAGATGATGAAGGGGATAAGTTATAAATACCAACCACAGCCTCACAACTAATTGTAGAAACAAAAAAAAAGGACATTATATACTTTTTCTTGAGTGATAACACACATACACACACACACACACACACACCCACATTTAGTTTTTCCTTCCTTTCCCACATCATAACTAGTTATTACTGTTACAATTGAATCATATGTTTAAGAATATAAAAATGCATAATCATAGACCTAGTGGAAGAAAGTATTACCAGAGATACAAGTTCAGTGAGACTCTGTGAAGATGTGATTGGTCTTTTTGTTTGTATGAAGAATTATTTCAGTGTTAGATGAGAATATTGTTATTGTTTGAAGTTCAGTATTAAAGAATTGTGTATTCTCGGCATCACAGAAGCATGCAATATAGTGAATATTTGTCATTTTATCTTTTGGCTTCTAGTATTTTTGAACACTATAAAAGTATGTTTTTGTTATGTAACAAATCATGTCAAGACTTAATGGCTTAAAACAAAACTGTTTATTTGCTTACAACTCTGGAGGTGAGATGTCTTAGCTGAGATGTCTCATCTCTGCTCCACACTGTGTCAGTAGGAGTCATTTATGCATTTGTGGTAGGTTGGATGGTTTTTTCGCTGCCTGGAACTTGGCTGGCTGTCGGCAGCAGCAATGTAACCAACTCACCGCTATTTTACTTACCGTCCAGTAGGCTGCCCTGAGGTTATTCCCATGGTGGTTGCTGCTGGGTTTCCAAAAGCAGCAAGAGAGGGCAGCTGTTATACATGAGCACATTTTAAGCCTCTACTTGCATTCTATTTGCTAATATTTCATTGGCAAAAGCAATCATATGGCTAATCCTAGATTTAAGGGACAGAGAAATAGATTCCACTCCTTAATTGTAGGAGATATAAAGTCATGTTACAAAATTTTGGGAAGAAACTGCAGCTATTTTTTGCTGTCTATCACAAACACCCTTCTATGCCTACTCTCAATCCAGAAGTCAAAGGCTTTCTAGCCTTCCCTATGTTGTGAGCTAGGCCCTAGGCTCTGCCAATCAGGTGCACCCTGAGCTGACTTCATTAGGCTTTGAAGATAGTGGCTTAAAGAATCAAGCACCATGTTAAATCCACTTTGAAAGGTGGAGGCATCCTCATCCAGTTTTTAGGGGCAGAAGTTCTGAGGTTCTAGTGGTATCATCCAGGGTCCAACTCTCATGGTGATGATGATTTGACGTTCGCTGTCTGCTCAGTGACTGTAGGAATGTTGCCCTCACTAGGGCTTTATTATTATTTTACTTTATTTTATTTTATTTTATTTATTTTTATTTTTATTTTTTATTTTTATTTTTTTGCCTGCAAAATATTCAAACCTGGCTCTAGGGTCCTCCTAGAGATTTTGTAAACTTCCTATGAAACTGTTAATGAATTTCTTTTATAAATATATAAATTTAGATAGAACTGATTTCTACCATTTCCCATTAAAAATCTTAATCCATACCATATCCCTCCACATACCATTTCTTATCTTCCTTCTCAGGGATAATAACTATCTTGAAGGGAGTATGTTTCTATGGTTTTATTTACAAAAATATGCATACATAAAAATATATAAATACTTTAGTATATTGTAAAACCTTATTAGTAAAATACTGTGTATAACATTCATCAGCTTGCTTTCTCATCCAACATCATGATTTAAAGAGTTATTCTTTCTGATACACATGCTGGTTATGGTATCTCATTAAAGTTTTTATTTGTATTTCTCTGATGAGTAGGGAGGTTGACTACTTTTGCTTATGTTTATCAACCATTTGTTTTTATTTTTGTCAAGTGGATAAGTAAAAGTAATTTTTGCAGATTATTTTTATTGACTTGAGTTTGGCCTAACCCATCTAGATTTTTATCAGGTCCCATATTTTGGTCCCATGATTCCTCATTATTTTGCTATTTCTCTTAAGAAGAGCTTTTAGATGATATTTTTTATATTTCAATCAGCTTTTTAGTTTTCCTCAGAGAAGGATTCATTTGGAATGGTGGATTGGTCTGTTTTTATTGGAAGTGAAGTCCCTTTATATATTTATTAAAATTTTAATTTCTCTGATTTTAGAAATGCTAATTACCAATCTGTTCTTTATGCTTATGAGTTTGTTTGTTTATTTATTTATTTATTTATTTAACTTATTTTTAGATTCCACATATAAGTGAGGTCATATGGTATCTGTCTTTCTCTGTCTGACTTATTTCACTTAGCATAATGCCCTCTAGGTCTCTCCATGTTGTTGCAAATGGCAAGATTTCATTTTTTATGGCTGAGTAATATTCCCTTCTACCACACTTTCTTTATCCATTCTTCCACCAATGGACTCCTTGGTCTCCCATGTCTTGGCTCCTGGTTGCAGTGAACATGGGGAAGAATGTATCTTTTCAAGTTAATGTTTTCCTTTTCTTTGGATAAATACCCAGAAGTGGAATTGTTGGATGATATGGTAGTTTAATTTTTAATTTTAACTTTTTGAGGAGCATCCATAGTGTTTTCACAGTGGCTGCACAAATTTACATTCCCACCAACAGTGTACAAGGGTTCCCTTTTCTCTACATCCTCACCAACACTTGTAATTTCTTGTCTCTTTGATAATAGACATTCTAACAGGTATGAGGTGATTATCATTGTGTTTTTGGCTTTCACTACCCTGATAATCCGTGACGTTGAGCATCTTTTCATCTACCATCTATATGTCTTCCTTGAAAAAATGTGTATTCAATGATCCCATGCCCACTTTCAATTTTATATATGTAAATATATATACTCTTCTGCCCATTTTAATTATATATTATATATTATATATTTAATTTAATTTATTTTAAATAATAATTATTTGATTATTAATTATACAATTAATTAATTACTGAGTAACTATTGAATATTAATAAATATTAAATATTTTATGTAATTATATGTTATATATATTATGTATTATACATTATATATTATATATAGTATATATATTTGGTATTAGATTGTATGAATTCTTTATATACTTTGGATTATTATCCCCTTATCAGATATATGATCTGCAAATATTTTTTCCCATTCAGTAGGTTGCCTTTTCATTTTGTGAATGGTTTGCTTCACTCTGCAGAAACTGTTTAGTTGTATGTAGTCTCACCTGTTTATTTTTGCTTTTGTTGCTTTGCTTTAAGTGCCAATTAAAAAAAAATCATTACCAAGACAGATGTCAAAGAGTTTATCTCCGATATTTACTTTTCAGAGTTCCATGGTTTTAGGTCTTACATTCAAATCTTTAATCCATTTTGAGTTTATTTATGGTGTATGGTGTGAAATATTGATTCAATTTCATTGTTTTGCATGCGATTGTCCAGTTTTCCTAGCACCATTTATTGAAGAGATTGTCCTTTCCCATTTTATATTTTTGGTTTATTTGTTGTAAATTAATTGACCATATACGCATGCGTTTTTTTCTAGAATCTCTATTCTGGTTCATTGATCTAAGGGCCTACTTTATGCCAATGCTATGATGTTTTGCTTACTATAACATTGTAATATAGTTCAAAATCAGGAAGGATGATGCCCCATCTTTCTTCTTTGTCAAGATTGCTTTGGCTATTTGGAATCTTTTGTGGTTCCATGCAAATTGTAGGGTTGTTTGTTCTATTGCCATTGGAATTTTGAAAAAGATTGCATTGAATCTGTGGATTGCTTTGGGTAGAGTAGACATTTTAACAATGTTAATTCTTCCAATCCATGAGCATGGAATATCTTTTCATTTGTTTGTGTCTTCACTTTCTTTTTTTGGTGTCTTACAGTTTTCAGTGTACAGGTCTTTCACCTCCTTGGTTAAAATTATTCCTGAGTATTTTACTCTTTAAAAAAATTTTTTTAATGTTTATTTATTTTTGAGACAAAGAGAGACAGAGCATGAGTGGGGGAGGGGCAGAGAGAGAGAGACAGAATCTGAAGCAGGCTTCAGGCTCTGAGCTGTCAGCACACAGTCTGATGTGAGGCTTGAACTCAGAAACTGTGAGATCATGACCTGAGCTGAAGTCGGTTGCTCAACCAACTGAGCCACCCAGGCACTCCATTTTTGATGCAATTATAAATGGGATTGTTTTCTTAATTTATCTTTCTAATAGTTTTTTATTAGTGTATAGAAAAGCAACAGATTTTTGTATCCTACAACTTTTACTGTATTTGTTTATTAGTTCTAACTGTTTTTTAGTGGGAGTCTATAGGGTTTTTATATATGGTATCCTGTCATCTGCAGATAGTGACAGTTTTATTTCTTTCTTTCTGATTTGAGTGCCTTTTATTTTATTTTATTTTTTTACCTAATTGCTCTGTCTAGGATGTCCAATACTATGTTGAATAAAAAGGACAAGAGTGGGCACCTTGTTGTTTTTTTAATCTTGGAGGAAAATCTTTTAGCTTTGCACCACTGACTATGTTAGCTGTGGTCTTGTCATATATAGACTTTATTATTTGAGGTACATACACTTAACTTTGTTGAGAGTTTTTACCATGAAAGAGTATTGAATTTTTTCAAATGCTTTTTCTGCATTTGTTTAAGGGATAACATGTCCTTTATTCTGTTAAGTAGTGTATCATATTTATTGATTTGTGGATGTTGAACCATACTTGCCTCCCAGGATATATCCCACTTGATCATGGTATATGATCCTTTTAATATGCTTTTGAATTTGGTTTCTTAGTATAGTGTTGAGAATTTTCACAACTATGTCCATCAGGGATATTGGTCTTTAATTTTTTTTTTTTATTTTGTGGTGTTCTTATCTGTCTTCAATACCAGGATAATGCTGGCCTTGTAAAATGATTTTGGACATGTTACTTCCTCTTAATTTTTGTAAGAGTTTGTAAAGGATTGGTATTAATTCTTCTTTGAATGTTTGATAGATTTACCTGTGAAGCCATCTTGTCTTGGGCTCTTTGTTGGGAGGTTTTTGATTACTGATTCAATTTCTTTGCTTATTACTGGTCTGTTCAGATTTTCTATTCAGTTTTTAGTTATGGTAAGTTATATGTTCTGAGAATTAATACATTTTTTTTAGGTTGACTAATTTATTGTTGTATAATTGTTCATAGTAGTCTCTTACTATCTTTTCTAAAATTCTTATTTATTTATTTTGAGATAGAAAGAGAGAGAGAGGGAGGGAGGGAGGGAGGGAGAGAGAGAGAGAGAGAGAGAGAGAGAGAGATTGAGAGAACAGGGGAGGTGCAGAGAGAAAGAATCTATGCTGACAGCATGGATCCTGATGTGGGGATCCACGCAAGGCTCAACAAGGGGCTCTATCCCAGGAACTGTGAGATCATGACCTGAGCTGAAATCAAGAGTAGATGCTTAACTGACTGAGCCACCCAGGCACCCCATTCTCTTAGTGTCTTTTGTATTTATATGGTGTTAGTTATAAATTATCTACTTTCATTTCTAAATATGTTTGAATCTTCTTTTATTTTTATTTTTGGTATATCTAATGGTCTGTCAATTTTGTTTATCTTTTCAAAAAAACAATATAGTTTCATTGATAATTTCTATTATCTTTCTAGTCTCCACTTTATTTATTTCTGCCCTAATCTTTATTATTTCCTTCCTTCTACTAACTTTGATCTTTGTTCCTTTTCTAGTTCCTTGAGGTGTAGAGTTGGGTTGTTTATTTGAGGTTTTCCTTTTTTCTTAATGTAGCATTTGTTGCTATAAACTTCTTTCTTAAAACTGCTTTTTCTGGACACCCTTAAAGGATCCCTTCTACATCACTTTTGATGTACTATGTTTCCATTTCATTTGTTCCAGGATGTTTTTTGGATTTCCCTTTTGATTTCTTCTTTGACTTATTGGATTTTTAGAATGTCATATTTAAATTCCACAAATTGTGAATTTTTCAGCTTTCCTACTTTTTTGTTTTCTAGTGTGATACCATTGTAATAAAGATAAAGATACTTGATATATTTTCAATTTTCTTAAATTTGTTAAGACTTGTTTTGTTATATATGATATATCTTGCAAAATGTTTCTTGTGCATTTGAGAAGAATGTATATTATGTTGCTTTTGGATGGAATATTCTATATAAATTTGTTAGGTCCATTTGGTGTAAAGTGTATTTCATGTTCATGTTCATTATTTCCTTATTTATTTTCTTTATGGGTGATCTATCCATTATTGAAAGTAATGTCCCCTACTATTTTTGCATTGATGTCTTTTTCTGATTTCATATCTGTTAGTATTTATTTACTGCAGTTAGATGCTCTGATATTGGTTATGTTTTTATTTACAGTTGGTATATCTTCTTGATGAACTGACTCCTTTATCATTATGTAATGACCTTCTTTGCTTCTTGTTATTGGTTTTTATTATAGATATTTATGCTCTTTTTGGTGTTCATTTGCAGGGAATATGGTTTCTGCTAAGAAATCTGATGATAGCTTTATTGGGGTGTACTTGTGTATGATGAATCTTTTTTTTCTTGCTGTTTTCAAAGGTCTCTTTTTGTCTCTGATTTTTGAAAGTTTGTAATATATCTTAGTGAAGATCACTTTGGATTGAATCTGTTTGGGGTTTTTGAGCCCCATGTACTTGAATGACCATATCTCTTTAGATCTGGGATATTTTCAGTCATTATTTAACAGTAGAGAACAAACTGAGGGTTGATGGAAGGATGTGGTTGGGGGATGGGCTAGATGGATGATAGGCATTAAGGAGGGCACTTGTTGTGATGAACACTGGGTGTGGTATGTCAGTGATGAATCACTGAATTCTACTCCTGAAACCAATATTGCACTGTACATTAACTAAAATTTAAATAAATGCATCAAAAATATGTAAAAATTAAAAAAAAGTTTTTTGTTCCTTTTTTTTTTCCTTCTGGGACAGCCAGAATGTGAAAATTGTTTCACTTGATGGTGTTTCATAGTTCATATAGGCTTTCTTTTTATTATTTCTTGTTTCTCCTCTGACTGTATAATATCAAGGGACGTGTCTGCAAGTCTGCAGTTCTTTCTTCTGCTTGATTCAGCCTCTGTTGAAGCACTCAATTGCATTTTTCATTTCATACATTGTATTCTTCAGCTCCAGAATTTCTGTTTGGTTCTTCTTATGATATCTATCTCTTTATTGGACTTCTCATTTTGTTCATGCATTGTTTTCCTGAGTTCGTTGTCTGTCTTTGTTCTCTTGAATCTTGCTGAGCTTCTTAAAATAATTATTTTGAATTCTTTTTTCTGGTGACTTGGAAGTCTCCATTTCTTTGGGGTCAGTTACTAGAAAATTATTTTGTTCTTTAGTGGTGTCATGTTTCCTTCCCTTTTTCTGTTTCTAATGGCTTTTATTTATGTTTGTGTATTTAAGAGAACAGTTAATCACTTTCATCCTTTTTAGACAGGTTTTGGTGGGGAAAGACTTTCACCTGAAGTTGTCTGTGAGGGCACCATCTGGGTGAGGTGCAGCATTTCTGTTTCCTGGGTGGCACTAAGGCATAGTCTCTGTGCAACTCTACCAGCCAAAGCCAATGTTGGCAAAGACTGAGGAGGTCTTCAGTAGCCAAGACTGTGGGGATTGTATGAGTGGCTGTGGTTGCTAGGGCTATTTGGGTCCTCAGAGGCAAAGGTTCTGGGATCCTTCTGTTTCCTTTTTTGCCTGTGGGAAAAAATTCTTGCCAAGGGTATCCCTTTTGGTTCCAGGTCTGGCATGCTACTGAGTGACCACAAAGCCAGGGTCCTGGGACCAAGTGCACAAGGAACTACCATACCACAGTGCCTAGGATCTTGGGCACAGGTGTACTTGTTGTGGCACAGTGCCAGTGTCTGAGGTGTGGGTGTATGCAGATCTTCTGTGGACCCGGGGTCTGGGGCTGTGGGGACCTCTGCAGTGATTTGAGCCGAGAGGGAGGCATGAGCTCTGGGATGGCAGGGTGCAGTGGTGGCTTGGGCCTAGGGGGAGTAGCAGGGGGAGTAGCAGCATACTCTGGGAACGGTGGGTCCAAGTCTTGACTTTGTCCCCGCCATGCGGTGTGCAGAGCAGCAGCAGCTTTGCCTTTGTTATGTTGAGCCATGTCCCTGACTTGGGACCCAATGGGTAGAGGATAGAAAAGCAGTAGCAGCAGCATGGCCCCTGTGGTGGAGGTCAAAGCCCTGGCTTTGAGTGAGGCCCTCCCTGGTGATGATGGTTCAAAGCCATGACTGAGATCCAAGGACAGGGTACAGAGCAGCATCATTGCAGCCCGGTTATAGTAGGTCAAAACCCCAACTTGGAACACAGAAGTGGCAGCTGGGCATCATTATTGGTGGGTCAAAGCTGACTTGGGACCTAAGAGCAGGGCACAGAGCAGCAGGAGAGTGCTGGCCCTGCACTCTGCCCCGAGGTCTTAAGTCAAGGCTTTGAGCAATGGTAGCTCCAATGCCATAGATGGTGAGGTGCTGTGGGATCTTGATCCAATAAAGCCTGCCACAGTAGCAACTTGGGGCCCCTGGAGCAGGTCACTCTCTCACAGCAGTGACAGCTCCAGCTTTGAGAAGGAGATATGGCAACAGAGACTCTGGCCTGCTCTGTCAGCTGGGATCAGTTTTAATGGAGATTGTGGGGGTCCTCAGTAGTGAAGGTTGAAAACATCCATGACAGTGAGGCTTACTGGGATTCCCCGGCTCTCCTTTTCCCTGTGGGGCAAAATCTCTCAGAGGGAATCCTTCTTGGCACCGAGCTGCTCTGGGCTGGGGTGTGGGGTGATTCAAGTAAAATGCTTCTCATGCCTTTTCTAGATGCCACCCCTGGTTTATGTTTATTGTTTTTGTTGTTTTTGTGGTGGGTAATGAGTGTTGGGATTTTCTATTCTGCTGTCTTGCTGACATCATCTCCAGCAACCACTTCTGTTTCCTATCTTTATAGTTTTGCCTTTGCAAGAATGTCATATAGTTGGAGTCATACAGTAGATAGCCTTTTCATATTGACTTCTTTCACCTAATATGCATTTGAGGTTCCTCTGTGTTTTCTCATGGCTTGACATCTCATTTCTTTTTATCGTTTAAAAATATTCTAGTGTCCGGACGTACCACTGTTTATTTATTCATTCACCTACTGAAAGACATCTTGGTTGCTTCCATGTTTTTGCAATTATGAATAAAGCTACTATAAACAACCTATTTTTGTGTGGACTTAAGATTTCAGCTCTTATGGGTAAATACCAAGGAGCACAATTGCTGGAACATGTGGTGAGAGTATGTTTAGTTTTGTCAAAAAAATGCCAAAATGTCTTCTAAAATGGCTGTACCATTTTGCATCCCCACCAGCAACAAATGAGGGCTGGCTATTCTAATAGGTGTGTAGTAGTATCTCATTGTTATTTTATTTTGAAATTCCTTAATGACACGATGAAGAACATCTTTTAATATGCTTATTTGCCATATGTATTTCTTCTTTGGTGAGGTGTCTTCAGATCGTTTGCTTATTTTAAAATTGAGGGGTTTTTTTTGTTGACTTTAAGAAAATTTATTTTTTAATGTTTGTTTATTTTTGAGAGAGAGAGAAAGAGACAGAGAGGAAGGGGCAGAGACAGAGGGAGACACAGAATCCTAAGCAGTCTTAGTCGAACTCACAAACTGTGAGCTCATGACCTGAGCCGAAGTCAGACGCTTAACTGACTGAGCCACTGAGATGCCCCTTTATTGTTGACTTTTAAGAGTTGTTTGTACATTTGGTAATGGTCCTTTATCAAATGTATCTTTTGCAAATATTTTCTTCCAGTCTGTGTCTTGTCTTCTCATTCTCTTGATAGTGTCTTTTGCAGAGTATCAACAGGCTATTGATAATTGGAGTTCTACTATAAAGGCAGCCAAAACATAGAATAAGTCTTCTGCACATTTAGCCTCCAAAGATGGGTATAAGTAAAGATTGTTATTTGTGTAAAGGATTAAGAGATCTCTGGCAGGTATCTGAGGAAGACCTAGAGGAAAAGAGAATAAGTGATGTGGACTTTTACCTTTATTTCATATGAGTGACTTATATATCCAGCATATAGCTAACCTTCAAGTATTTAGGGTTGAGAAAGGAGAAGAAAAAGATCAACAGAACAAGGTGCTAGCCACTGGGTGTAGTGGTTCAACCCAGTGTGACCTTATTGTGTGACCTTGTCACAACTTCTTCAACTCTACAATATGTGATCTTACCTATTTTTCAGGGTTTCTGTTAGGAATAAATGACATAGCATATGTAATGGCATCTAGTACAGTGCCTAGTGTGTGACATGTGTCCCCCATGTTAGCCACTGCTCACCTTTCCTTCTTCCCTTAACACTCCTCACTGTAGAGAGATTCAAGGCGATAAAATGTATAGCCATTAAAGAAGTTTTTGAGGGATCCAATACCAATTGTAAACATATGTAGTGACTCTCAGCGACAATGTATATTATACACTTGTGTGTCTTTATAAAGGAAAAATTCTACCATATGTCACTTCTATTAAATATCATGTAGACCAAAAGGCCCATTTGAAAAGAATCACTGAGGATGCAGAAACTAGTTTTAATAAAACACGATTCTGGATGACTGGAAGGCGAAAACAAAACGAATAGTTCCAAAGGTCATGATGAATGAATTAGGAAAGTAATCAAAATGGCTTAGCAAAGCAATGCTGTCATTCTTCATCTTAATGAATCTCTTAAAGAGTAAATAAAAGGAGAAAGATGAAAGTAATTATTGACTGTGTACTTACTTATTGAAGCTGGTGGTATCTCCAAGGAATACAGTTCACAAAGCTGAGGCTGTAGGTGAATATGCATATATATCACGACGTGCCTCAGCACTGGGAACTGTATATCATGTTTACATACTGAATGTACAGATACTTATTGTAATGAATATGTTATGTAGAAATCTATTCCTTTGTCACACCCTACTCAGTTTAAATACCCATTGTCTTGGGAGTTAGAAGGGCTAGCAAGAACCTGGCAGTAGGTGTCAGAGGCTTGAGTCAGTTCCCATCTCTACCATTCCCTGCTGAATAAGAAGGCATTGAATGTGCTGGCCTGCCACTGAACAGCAAAAGGCATGGAAGAGAAAAATGAAGGAAAAAGTTTTTAGAAAGAGTTTCAAAAAAGGTGGATGAGTGATCCACAATGTTATTTTTGCTATGAGAAATGTAATAAACACTCTTTCCATGTAGATTGTGTTAGAGGATGGCTTACTGGTGCAAATTTTATTTGCATCAATAGGACACTGTTAGAGCTGGGGAGTCCTTGATCGTTTTAATGGTTGATAAAAAATACGCAGATTAGCCTTGTCATTTTGACTGGCACAGATATCAAATCATATTTTCTAATAAGTTGTAATTCATTATACAATACTCATACTACTTTACATTTTTAAGTTAAAAGCACTTATAAATTCTGTCATGAAAACATTGTGAAGCCAGTATGGAAGTGTTATTACATATTTTATACAAGAAGTGACTGATACAGTAAAACCTTGGTTTGTGAGCATAATTCATTCCAGAAGCATGCTTATAATCCAAAGCACTTGTGTATCAAAGCAAATTTCCCCATAAAAAATAATGCAAACTCAGATGATACATTTCACAACCCAAAAATATTCATATAAAAATGATTACAATACTGTAATATAATACAATATAATAAAGAAAATACAACATATAAATAAAAATAAACAAATTAACCTGTGCTTACCATTGAAAACCTTCATGGCTGGTGTGAGGGAGACAAGAGAGAGGAGGGTTATTGTGTAGGACGACTTTTACTATCATTAATGGAATCACTGGTATGTATTGGCTCAATGGAATCTTTTTCTTTTTGTGCAACTTTAACAGGGGACCTATCCAATGACACTTGCTTTTGCCTCCTTTTGAGGATTTTGTGGAAATGTGACACTGCATTGTCGTTAAACAGATTCATTGCTCGCACTGCTATAGCTGTATTCGGGAGGTGCTTTCTACAAAATTTTAAACTATTTACCACATTTTACACATCTCCCTAATCTCATTTGAAGTGAGGAATTTCTCTGTCTTTTGGTCCTCCTCCTCTGCAGATGAGATGCAGGCATAGACTTCTTATAATCTCTTGCAATTTTGGCCACTCGCATACCTCATTCGTATTTCTCATTGATTTTCTTCTTAAATTCCACTGTAATCATCTCCTTCTTCTTACTGCCTTTCTTTTCAGCCTTTTTCTGCATGAGGACTATTGTATGTGCTCACATGGATGTTGACTACAGTATCAGTCAACAGTACTCAACTCGTGTCATATACCATATTTAATGTAACTGGCAATAAGGCAACAAAGGAAAGGGTCTGTATCTGCAGGCAGCCTGACCTAGAATGAAGCAAAGCATTCCTAAAATTACTCTTGTATGGAAAAGCAAAGGACTGTCCATAGGTGCTTTGAAGTGACGAAAAAATACATTAGTGCCAGTTGTGGGCACCTTCCAATGTTCTGAAAAATCACTGATTTCTGCCAAACACTGCAGCCTGAGACCGAACATCTGAGCATGGGAGACAATTAACCACAATCCCACAGGGAGAGAGAGACAGAGACAGAGAGAGAAGAAGCATTGACTCAGTTGTGGTCATGTGATGTTCGGCAACATGTACTACTCGTATTGCAAGACATTGTTGATTTATCAAGTTAAAATTTATTATAAATGTTGGCTCATCTTGTGGAACACTTGCAGAACAAGTTGTTTATAATCCAAGGTTTTACTATGTATGTATGTATATGTAATATACATACATATGTATATAAAATAGGTTGTACAAAAAGTGATTATATATATATATATGATTTTTAAAAACAAAATAAAGATATACATACTGTTTTGTTACTAGATTTATTTTTCTTAGCAGTATACTCTGAATAAGATTCATGTTATTGCATATTCTCCCACATTATTCTTATAGGTTTTATAGATTCTGGAATATGGATATACCATAGTTTATTTAGCCAAACTCTATACCTGGACATGTAGATAATTTTCATTCTTAAAATAAGCCTGTGCCAAATATATTTGTAGCTAAGTTTCTGTGCTTCTCTATGATTGCTTTCTTAGAATTGATTCCTACTAGTGATATTGATGTGTGGAGTTGGGGCAATTTGAAGGCAGAAAAGTTTTGAATAAACTTGAAACTTTTAAAGAAATGGATTTTAGAAACAATGAAGAATTAACAGGAACAATGGAAACTTTTTTGAAGCAGAGACAGTTGTAAAGATCAGAATAGGATATCATGTGCCCAGAGAAGGACATTGTTAATACAGCACATGGGAATTAATCAGGGTTATGGTTGTAAGGGGAGGATTTTAAAATATCTACTTGAAATTAAGGGAGTGGATTTAAGACTAAAGAAAGGATGTGTTTTCCTAGTAATAAAGCAACTACATAGATGTAGCTTTTGTGATGGACTGGAGAGCTAAAAGGGACAGTTTGGTAAGTTTTCCAGAAATTACAGGACAACCTGTTACAGGCTACATGTTACCATAGTATAATGGTTTTGACTCATGTGGAAGAAACAGGAGAGGCATGTTTTCCTAGTGACTATTACTAGAAATTATTCTTGGGAGTAGAGATTTTAAGAAACAAATATTTCAGACTTTGACCACCCAATGCAATAGAATTGACCTTTTTCAGAATGATTATTTTATTTTATTTTATTTTATTTTATTTTATTTTATTTTGGTAGGGGAAGATCATTTTAGGATTGGTTTAGACGTCGTATATCCATCTTATTGCAGTTGATTCAATTATATTCTCAAAATGTTGTTTTGGATTGACTGTTCTTCAGGCATATTTTTCTGTCTAGACATAACCTAAATGGCAGACAGCAAGAGGCTCTGTAAATATCAGTTGTATCTGCAAACCCAAAGGCAAGCTGACGCCATATATCTGTCATTTCTGTCACACTTACACAGAGAGTATGTCAATCTCAGCTTCCCTCAGCTCATCACAGCCTCAAGCCCTAAAGAATTTCAGCTGGAAAAAATGACTACATTCAGTCTTTGTCAATACTAACCAAATCTGTAAGGGTGTTTAGCACCTTACCTTCTCTAGCAGGTGAGATGAGTGATTAGTCAAATGTCTGCAGGTTGAACTCCTTGAGAAGATACAGCCTTAGCTCCTCCAATATCCTCAAAACCCCTAAGTTTTTATCTATGCTGTATAATTGGAATGGAACTTAAATTCTGTTTGTGGCCCTAGCAACCTCCCCCTGACAGATACTTCTTGGTCCAGAGCTTAGCCATTGGCTGACATCTTGCTTTATTCTGGGAACATTACCTTTTATCCAGAATTTGTCCTTTATAACCTGCCTGTAGGCATTATATGGTCTCCTCCCATTCCGATCTATGTTCTCCCCATATTAGACCCTTTCAATATTGATATTCACCTACATTGGGCCCAGGGCACCATGTTGGTTTGTATCTGCTGGGAGGCCATGAAGACTTTTACTTTATTTCCTGTTAGCCTTAGTCCTACCTATTGTGATATATTCTCATGTCCCCTTTTGTTTGCTTTTAAGATTTCAATACACCTAGTAGCAGAGGCTGAGAAAGTTATACTAATGATGATAAGGGCATACAGTAGGAAAGGCATACTGTATTAGTTGTGTCATCTTTTAAATATGAAAAGAAAAGATTAGTTTATTAATTGCAAATAATGGAATATTAATTTTAAATATCTGCTTTTTCTTCATTGTTTTCTATCATCAATTTCCCTTTCTGTTGATGTTGAGGGGCTTTTTCCCCCCTTCTGTATAATTACCTTTTGGTAGATTATAGTTCCTTACAACAGCAGTCTGGAAATGCTAAAGATATGGCAATGGAAAAAGTGTGAACTATGTTTAATTTTTTTGGGCTGATATTTATACTTTTTCCCTAAAATGATAGTCATGAGGATATATTAAAGGGAAGTATGCTATTCACTGGGAGGTACTTGAATCTAGGAAGTACCATTTGGGCTAAGTTGGCTTTGTATTTGTACAGATTTTGGTATTCTATTTTATTTTAGTAGTAAAGTCTTTAAGATGAGGGGCAGAAGAGAGAATATGATTATAGTCTGTATCTTATAAGAATACATTTATTGTTAAGTAGATTAAATCCAAATACTTAAAATAATTAGAATTGAGTTATGAAAAGCATTCAGATGTAGCACTTTACATTTTTACATCTCTATTACTGTTAAATTTGTTCATACATCTATATTTTGTACTTGAAATTGTTTACATTTAAGAGAAACATAATGAAATTCTGACTATTTTCACTGAACCCTGTACTTAGTCATGTAATCCGATTAGGTAATGAATGCTCTCTCTATGGTAAGATCATAGTTTGGTTTAATGGAAACGGTGCTGATATTAAGGTTGGAATATTTGGGTTTGAATCCAAATGGCTCTATCTACTAACTGTGAGAATTTACATGGGGTAAGTTATTTAATCTTCTCATATCTCAGTGTCCTATAAAACAAGAACAATAATAGTTACCTTACTAGGTTATTATGTGGATGGAATTTGAAAGTAACTCATGGTAGGTGCTTTGTGTACATTTCTTTCTTTTTTGTTTCTAGAAAAAAAAATTTTTGAGAGATACAGAGTGCAAGTGAGTGAAGGGCAGAGAGAGAGGGAGAGAGAGAGAGAGAATCCCATGAGGGTCAGAGAAAGGGAGAGAGAGAGAAGTGGGGCTTCCCCCAAGCGGGGCTCGAGTTCACCAGAAGTGGGGCTCATGCTCATCAGAAGCAGGGCTCAAACTCATGGACCATGAGATCATGACCTGAGCCAAAGTCAGAAGCTTAACTGACTGAGCCACCCAGACGCCCTGTTTCTAGAAATGTTTAAGCATAGATAGGACAACACAGAGCACGGGTGTAGGGGATGACTTTTAAGTGACCTTGAAAGTCAACATCTAACCTTAGAATTTCTGACCAATGGTTTGTAAATGGACCTTTGTTGTGCACTGTTTTTCATTTAACTCAATTTTATTGACATTTACTATGATACTCCACTATGTCCTTGGATGGTATACATAGGGAATGTTAGCATGTGGGGGATGCATTTGCCTCTTTTCTGCCTTGCTTTCTTGCTCCCACTGTGTACTGTTACTTTATGACTATCTCATCTGTAGTTTGTCTCTTATCTCTATGTCCAGTGGTATGTTCTCCAATGTCCTATGCTTTTTTCTTACTAGGGTTCACTCCATGACCTCTGAAGTAATACCTAGCTCAGAGGCTGTTGTGAGGGTAAATGAATACGTTAAAGCTCCTAAAACAGTGGCTTGGGATTAAGTAAGTGCTTAATAGATTTTAGTTATTACTGTTATCTGCCCATTCTCCATGGCTGGGGCTTGTTCTACTGGATTGGCCCCTTCTGGTCAAGTTTTTTTCAGAGTAAGGAGACCCTTTGCCATTTGTAATGTGTACAAGAAAGGTCATAGTAAGGATGAGAGTCTAGATATCTGGGTTAAAAACAACATTGGAAATGACCTTTGTTAGATAAGAAAGCACAAAGTTATCCATTGGACAAGCATATCCTATACATGAAAGTATTGATAAATAAAATATTATTTGTAATTTGTTGTATGTTGTATTTACTTTGTCATACTTTTCATATTTTTAAGCTTTACAATCAATCTGTATATACATATATAAGATATCAAAAACAGAAAAACTCCAGAGAAAAAGCATCCATGCACAATCACATCTTCCTCATTCCCCAAACAATTTAGTTTTTTTCTAACAAGAACATCAGAAAGTTTTTTTACCACAGAAGAATGACCTTTAAAAAAAAAGACCTGACAACCAGATAAACTATGCACCATTTGCAGAGGGATTCAGTGGAATTTACTCCATTTATTTCCCTGGCCTCTAGAGAAAATTATTCATTCTAGAAGGGCACAGCTGATTGAGGAAGGAAGACTCAAATTGAAAAGAGACAATGCTTTGAACTGTGGTTGTGAAAAAGTGTCTAGACCTCTGGATTTTCACCTATAAAGTGAGGCAGTTGGACTAGATCATTTTAAAGGAACTTTCCAGATCTAACAGGGTGAGCTCTATAGCGCTATGCTATATCATGTCTGTGCTGTTTAGGTAGAAATCCCAAGCTCACTACCAGACTGCAAGCATCTTGTAGCTGAATCCAGGAAGTTCAATTCACTAGTCCTTGGATCCTCAGTATTAACTCAATGCCTGGCCAGTCTTCTAGGCTCTATCCATTATACCTGCTGAAATATTCTGTAGCAGAGGTGTCTTATGTCCCAGGGTTGTTGTGAGGGGCAAGTAAGGTAATGTATTTTGAAGTGCACAGAGAGCTGCAAAGTTTGTTTTATTTTATTTTTTAAAGTTTATTTACTTTTGAGAGACAGAGAGACAGAGTACGAGTGAGGGAGGGGCAGAGAGAGAGAGGGAGACACAGTATCTGAAGCAAGCTCCAGGCTCTGAGTTGTCAGCACAGAGCCTGATGCAGGGCTCGAACCCACAAATCATGAGATCGTGACCCGAGCCGAAGTTGGTGCTTAACCGACTGAGCTACCCAGGTGCCCCTGTTTGTTTTAACATAAGGAGAAGTTGTAAAACGAAGGGACCTAAGGATAAACTGAAGATATTTCTGATTTGGAACTGGAAGAAAATATGATACCTAGAGCAACCTAATTCGTGTAAAATGGAGGACACAGGCTATAGAGGTACCGTGACTACTCACCAACTTGTGGATGACTGGTAAGTGACAGAAAACAGAGAGTCATGATCTGAATTCATGAACCTGAAGTTTTTGGTTAGTTAGTATGAAAATTTATAAAAGAGAATAAAACAACATAAAGGAAAAGAGGTTACTACACCAATATACACCCTATTTATATTTGCCCTTAAAGAGTTCAATTAAGTAAATAATAGTCATTTTACATAAAGACACTACTGTAAATCAGGTGTCTCCAAAAAAGTCAGAAATATGAGTCTAAATATGGGAATAGTTTTACCCCTATTACTTAGTTGCTGACTTTTGCCTTTTCATGGGAAACTGGCAAACTTGCTTATATTTACCCTTACTTAGTTTTCATATATGCAGAAGATCCCTTGGTTTTGTAAGTAATGAACCAGATCCTCAATTTGCCCCATATATCAGTATATATTTTTGCCTCAATCACTAAGTTGAAACATATTTACTTGTTATAGGTGCAGCTTTTAAGTTGAAAATGTTTTAGCTTATGGGGCCCAGAAGAGAATCTAATAAGCTCAGGAACATGCCAGAAAAAGTGCTCATGTTGTATATGTGGATATGTCTTTAGGGTGACCTGAAGTTTCAACATTTACCCACAGGTAATTAGTGTTGGTGCAAGGACTGCAGAGTGGACGGTGTGAGTGGGAAAGGTAAAGGGAAAAAGGAAGAACTAAGCACACTCTTCACATATATTTTTTAAAATTCTGGCCTATTCTTATAAGAAAGCATGCTCATTTTAGAATGTTTAGAAGATACCACTAATCACACAGAAAAAAGGAAAAAAAATTCCTTCAAAACTATTATCCAAAGATAACAACTACTACCACTTTAGCGTGTAACCACCTCCTGGTTGTTTTCTATATACTTAAATAATATATATAAACAAGCATTAAACATTCCTGTTTTATAATCAAGCTTTTTCACCAACAATACCACGAATCTACTTTCAAGAAATTAAATAACAGTATATTCTTTAAATCACATACTAAACAGAGATGCTTTACAATTATTGAAACCAAATATCACATAAAGACTTGACTTGTAAAATGAGTAATTTCTATCAAGGTCCTGCCTTGCACTGTGCACATAATAGGCTTGTGTGCTGATTTCATTATAATGTGGTACTATGAGATATATATTTTTCTTTTTCTGTTTTTTTTTTTTTTTTTTTTGTAAGGAGGGGAGAGAGAGAGAGAGAAAGAAAGAAGGCACACGCGTGAGCGAGTGGGGGAGGGGCAGAGAGAGAGGGAGAGAGAGAATCCTAAGCAGGCTCTGCACTGTCAGAGCTCACTCATGCTGGGCTTGATCCCACAACGTTGGGATCATGACCTGAGCCGAAACCAAGAGACAGGCACTTTAACTAACTGACCAACCCAGCCAGGTGCTCCTATGAGATGTTTTTTCAGGATGGTGGTTTGGATTTTTACTTAGGACTAGTGATATTATATTATATTATGTTATGTTATGTTATGTTATGTTATGTTATGTTATGTTATGTTATGTTATGTTATATTAATTTTTTATTTTTTAATGTTTACTAATTACAATTTTTTTATTATTATTTAATTTATCCTTAAAATTTACATCTAAGTTAGTTAGCATATAATGTGACAGTGATTTCAGGAGTAAATTCCTAAATGCCCCTTACCCATTTAGCCCATCCCCCCTCCCATAACCCCTCCAGCAACCCTCTGTTTGTTCTTCATATTTAAGAGTCTTTTGTGTTTTTGTCTCCCTCCCTGTTTTTATATTATATTTGCTTACCTTCCTTTATGTTCATCTGTTTTATATCTTAAAACCTCATGTGAGTGAAGTCATATGATATTTGTCTTTCTCTGACTAATTTTACTTAGCATAATACCCTCTAGTTCCATCCACATAGTTACAAACGGCAAGATTTCATTCTTTTGGATTGCCGAGTAATACTCCATTGTATATATACACCACATCTTCTTTATCCATTCATCCATTGATGGACATTTGGGCTCTTTCCATACTTTGGCTATTGTAGATAGTGCTGCTATAAACATGGGGGTACATGTGTCCCTTCGAAACAGCATACCTGTATCCCTTGGATAAATACCTAGTAGTGCAATTGCTGGGTTGTAGGGTAGTTCTATTTTTAATTTTTGAGGAACCCCCATACTGTTTTCCAGAGTGGCTACAGCAGCTTCCATTCCCACCAGCAATGCAAAAGAGAACCTGTTTTTTGGCCTCCTCTCCATTATCTGTTGTTGTCTGAGTTGTTAATGTTAGTCATTCTGACAGGTGTGAGGTTGAGGTGGCATCTCATTGTGGTTTTGATTTGTATTTCCTTGATGATGAGTGATGTTGAGCATTTTTTCATTTGTCGGTTGGCCATCTGGCCATTTGTCAGTTTTTTCTTCTGTAGGCTGGCCGTCTTCTTTGGAGAAGTATCTATTCATGTCTTTTGCCCATTTCTTCACTGGATTGTTTGTTTTTTGGATGTTGAGTTTGGTAACTTCTTTATAGATTTTGGAAAAATAACCTTTATCTGATATGCTATTTGCAAATATCTTCTCCTATCCGTTGGCTGCCTTTCAGTTTGCTGATTGTTTCCTTCACTGTACAGAAGTTTTTATTTTGATGAGGTCCCAATAGTTCATTTTTGCTTTTGTTTCCCTTGCCTCCAGAGATGTTTTGAGTAAGAAGTTGCTGTGGCCAAGGTCAAAAGGTTTTTGCCTGCTTTCTCCTCGAGGATTTTGATGGCTTCCTGTCTTACATTGAGGTCTTTCATCCATTTTGAGTTTATTTTTGTGTATGGTATAAGAAACTGGTCCAGGTTCATTCTTCTGCATGTCGCTGTCCAATTTTCCCAGCACCACTTGCTGAAGAGACTGTCTTTTTCAATTGGATATTTTTTCCTGCTTTGTCAAAGATTAGTTGGCCCTACATTTGTGGGTCCGCTTCTGGGTTCTCTGTTCCATTGATCTGAGTGTCTGTTTTTGTGCCAGTACCATACTGTCTTGATGATTACAGTTTATAGTATAGCTTGAAGTCTGGGATTGTGATGCCTCCTGCCTTGGTTTTCTTTTTCAAGATCACTTTGGCTAGTTGGGGTCTTTTGTGGTTCCATACAAATGTAAGGATTGTTTGTTCTAGCTCTCTGAAGAATGATGGTGTTATTTTGATAGGGATTGCACTGAATATGTAGATTGCTTTGGGTAGTATTGACATTTTAACAATATTTGTTCTTCCTATCCTGGAGCATGGAATCTTTTTCCATTTTTTTTTTGTGTCTTCTTCAATTTATTTCATAAGCTTTCTATAGTTTTCAGTGTATAGATTTTTCACCTCTTTGGTTGGATTTATTCCTAGGTATTTTATGGTTATTGGTGCAATTTTAAATGGTATCGATTCCTTGATTTCTCTTTCTGTTGCTTCATTGTTGTTGTATAGGAATGCAACCGATTTCTGTGCATTGATTTTATATCCTGCCACTTTGCTGAATTCATGGATCAGTTCTAGCAGTCTTTTTGTGGAATCTTTTGGGTTTTCCATGTAGAGTATTATGTCATCTGCAAAGAGTGAACGTTTGACCTCCTCCTGGCTGATTTGGATGCCTTTTATTTCTTTGTGTTGTCTGCTGAGGCTAAGAATTCTAATACTATGTTAAATAACTGTGGTGAAAGTGGACATCCCTGTCTTGTTCCTGACCTTAGTGAGAAAGCTCTCAGTTCTTCCCCATTGAGGAGGATACTAGCGTTGGGTCTTTCATATATGGCTTTTATGATGTTGAGGTATGATCCTTCTATCTCTACTTTCTTGAGGGTTTTATCAAGAAAGGATGCTGTATTTTGTCAAATGCATTCTCTGCATCTATTGAGAGCATCATATCGTTCTTGTCCTTTCTTTTATTGATGTGATGAATCACATTGATTGTTTTGCGGATATTGAACTAGCCCTGCATTCCAGGTATAAATCCCACTTGGTTGTGGTGAATAATTTTTTTTAATGTATTGTTGGATACGGTTGGCTAATATGTTGTTGAGGATTTTTGCATCCATGTTCATGAGGGAAATTTGTCTATAATTCTCGTTTTTAGTGGGTTCTCTGTCTGGTTTTGGAATCAAGGTAAGGCTGGCTTCATAGAAAGAGTTTGGAAGTTTTCCTTCCATTTCTATTTTTTGGAACAGCTTCAAGAGAATAGGTGTTATTAATTCTTCTTTAAATGTTTGGTAGAATTCCTCTGGAAAGCCATCTGGGCCTGGACTCTTGTTTTTGGGGACATTTCGATTTCTTTACTGGTTATGGGTCTGTTCAAATTTTCTATTTCTTCCTATTTCAGTTTTGGTAGTGTATATGTGTCTAGCAATTTGTCCATTTCTTTCAGATTGCCCATTTTATTGGCATATAATTGCTCATACTATTCTCTTACTATTGTTTTTATTTCTGCTGTGTTTGTTGTGATCTTCCCTCTTTCATTCTTGATTTTATTTATTTGGGTCCTTTCCTTTTTTTCTTTTGAACAAACTGGCTAGGGGTTTATCTATTTTGTTAATTCTTAATTCTTTCAAGGAACCAGCTTCTGGTTTCATTGATCTGTTCTACTGTTTTTGTTGTTGTTTTGATAGCACTAATTTCTGCTCTAAGCTTTATTATTTCCTGTCTTCTGCTGGTTTGGGGTTTTATTTGCTGTTCTTTTTCCAGCTCTTTAAGGTGTAAGGTTAGGTTGTGTATCTAAGATCTTTCTTCCTTTTTTAGGAAGGCCTGGATTGCTATATACTTTCCTCTTATGACTGCCTTTGCTGCATCTCAGAGGTTTTGGGCTATGGTGTTATCATTTTCATTAGCTTCCATGTACTTTTTAATTTCCTCTTTAACTTCTTGGTTAGCCCATCCATTCTTTAGTAGGATCTTCTTGAGTCTCCAAGTGTTTGTTATCTTTCCAATTTTTTTCTTGTATTTGATTTCGAGTTTCATAGCAAGGTGGTCTGAAAATATGCACGGTATGATCTCGATCTTTTTGTACTTGGTGAGGGCTGATTTGTGTCCCAGTATGTGATCTATTCTGGAGAACGTTCCATGTGCACTGGAGAAGAATGTAAATTCTGCTGCTTTAGGGTGCAGTGTTCTGAATACATCTGTTAAGTCCATCTGGTCCAGTGTGTCATTCAAAACCATTGTTTTCTTGTTGATTTTCTGTTTAGAATATCTGTCCATTTCTGCAAGTGGGGTGTTGAAGTCCCCTAGTATTATGGTATTATTATCAATGACTTTCTTTATGTTTGTGATTCATTGATTTATATATTTAAGTGCTTTCACATTTGGCGCATAAATGTTTATAATTGTTTATAATTGTTAGATTGGTGGATAGACCCCTTAATTATGATATAATGCCCTTCTTCATCTCTTGTTACAGTCTTTATTTTAAAGTCTTGTTTGTCTGATATAAATATGGCTACTCCATCTTTCTTTTGTCAACCATTAGCATGATAGATGGTTCTTCATCCTCTTACTTTCAATCTGAAGGTATCTTTAGGTCTAAAGTGGGTCTCTTGTAAACAGCATGTAGATGGATCTTTCTTATTCATTCTGTTACCCCCTGTCTTTTGATTGGAGTATTTAGTCAGTTGATGTTTAGAGTGAGTCCTGAAAGATATGAATTTATTTCCATTATGTTGCTTGTAGAGTTGGAGTTTCTGGTGGTGTCCTCTGGTCCTTTCTAGTCTTTGTTGCTTTTGGTCTTTTTTTTCCCTCCATCTTTTATCCCTCAGAGAGTCCACCTTAAAATGTCTTGCACAACTGGTTTAGTGGTCACAAACTCCTTTAATTTTTGTTTGTCTGAGAAATTTTTAATCTCCTTCTACTTTGAATGACAGCCCTGATGGATGAAGAATTCTTGGCTGCATATTTTTCCAATTCAGCACATTGAATATATCCTGCCATTCCTTTCTGGCCTGCCAAGTTTCTGTGGATAGGTCTGCTGCAAACCTGATCTGTCTTCCCTTGTAGGTTAAGGAATTTTTTCCCTTGCTGCTTTCATGATTCTTTCCTTGCCTGAGTATTTTGTCAATTTAACTATGATATGCCTAGTTAATGAGCGGTTTTTGTTGAATCTTATAGGTGTTCTCTCTGCTACCTGGATTTTGATGTCTGTGTCTTTCCTCAGGTTAGGAATATTTTCCACTATGATTTGCACACATAACCCTTCTAGTCCTTTTTCTCTCTTCATCTTGTGGGACCCCTATGATACTGATTTGTTCCTTTTTAATGAGTCACTGATTTCTCTAATTCTTAGATTGTGCTCTTTTGTCTTAGTCTTCCTCTTTTTTTCTGCTTCTTTACTCTCCATAGTTTGTCCTCTATATCGCTTCTTTGCTGCTCTACCCAATGCATCCTTGCTGCTATGGCCTCCATTTGAGATTGCAGCTCAGTTATAACATTTTTTATTTCATCCTGACTAGCTTTTACATCTTTTATCCCCACAGAAAGGGATTCTAATCTATTTTCGACACCAAGTGTTATTCTTAGTATTGTGATTCTAAATTCTGGTTCAGACATCTTGCTTGTATATGTATTGATTAAGTCCTTCACTGTCATTTATTCCTGCTCTTTCTTTTGTGTTGAATTCCTTTATTTCATCATTTTGATGGAAGAAAAGGAATTAATAAGGTAAAAAATTAAATTAAAAAATTAAAAACAACACACACATAGACACACAAATGAAATACATGATGTAGATCCTAGGTGTGTTTTGGTCTGGTTATTGAAAGGAACTTGATAGATTAGACAAAAAAGAAAAAAAATTGAAAATTTAGAAAATGTATACAATGAAATAGAATAAAATGAAATGAATGAAGTAAAATAGAATTTGAAAGATTTACAAAAAAGTAAAAAATATAGTAGAAAAAATAAAGAAAAATATTTTTAATAAAAGTAAATATTTTCCCTTTCTGTATTCAAGAAAAAAGAAAGAAATGAAAAAAGAAAAAAAAAGAAAATTATATAAATGGACCAGCAAACAGTCTGAAATATGATTGAAATTACATTGTTTTTCCTTAGAAGTCAAACTATGAAGTACTTTATAGTCTGTAAACTAAGCAAGTGGAGAGATTTGCTGTGTTCCTGAAGAGCTAGGTTGGCCTAGTTGGACGGGGCTTATTCTCCACTATGGTGTTCACTAGCTTACTGGGGTGGATTGTCGTTGCGATGTAGGTGCGTATGCATGGGAGGGGTGAAACTGGCATCACCCAGCTACCCGGTGTCTAGTATCTGAACTCTGTACTCTCCCTGACTAGCAATTGAGCACCCCTTCTTTGTTTCTGGCTTCTGTCCACTCCCCACCCCCTGCTTTTAACTGTCTGTGACCAAGCTATCTGGTTGCCAGGAGGCACCTCCCTTCTGAGTTTTATCTCAAATGTATTTGTGTTTCCTGACCCTTCACTTCTGAGGGACTGTAGGTTTGACCCATTCTGACCCTCTGCGTGGGGGTCTCACTGAACAATGGCCAGGTACTGGCTGCACCCAGGAATGTTTGTGGGACCGTGTTTCTGCAGTGCCCAGAGACTGCAGCTGTGTGCCAGCCCGCCCCAGAAAAAGTTCACGTGATTGTGTAGCACCAGCATTTTAGGGATTATGGAAAATCACAACACACATCTGGTACCAGACTTCACCCTTAACAACCTTGTTCCAGCACCAGCGAATGTGGCTGTTTTCTGGGGTCTGCTGGGACCAGGTGGCTGTACAGCATTTAACAAATGTCCTTCCAGCAGTGGAACTGCTTCTCCCCATATGGCCCGAGGACCTCCTGGACCCCACTCTGCTTCTGGGGATTCGCCCTTCCCACCAGAGCACCACCAGGTATTGAGCTGCAGAGTTTCAGACTCTGTGCTTCCCCTGTTTATAGAGCCTTAATGGAGTTTAAACCCTCTCTTTTCTCCTTTCTCCCTTGTTAGTTCAGTCCCTGTAGCTGTTTCCACTTTTCCACTTTCTATCCAGTTGCTTTTGGGGTGGGGTGCTTTTCCCCTACCCTCATCCATCTCTGTCCTCTCTCTGTAAGCAAAAACAGCTCCCTGCCCTCCATTGCTTCTCTCTCCCCCAGTTCACCTCTCTGCTCCATGTACCTGGTGAGTTCTCAGGGCTAGTGATTTTAATTTCATAGCACCTGTTCTCAGGCATAGCTACACTCATAACCTAGAAGTAACAAATTCTTTTCCCAGAAGAATTCCTTTTATTGTCTTTTCTTTATAAGATGGGGAGATAGGGGATTTTAGAACTTCTGAACAATGCATTATATAAGGCAGGTTAATAGAGTTCTCTGGATTATGATATAGGGCGATTGATTAGGGGACCTGACTCAGGAACTCCTTTAAAATGTCTTTTTATGGTTTTGTAGAACCATGAATGAGCTGAACCAGCACTACAAACATTAAAACCTTCCTATATTCAGGATACTATGACTGAGATAAAGCATCACATTTTTATTGAAAGAACAAAATACCTGAAAGCTGAAAGGAAGAAAGAAAGAAAAGAAAGAAAGAATATAGTTTTAATTCTAATGCATGACATAGAACTAATAATATTTTCCTCTCAACTGGGAAATTTTTACTGAGATTCCCGCTAAAATAGTGATAGGAAATGATAATGTAAAGATTCAAAATAATTTCTGACATAGTTGGCTCATTCATGCATGTATTCAGGCATTTATTTATTCAAATATATTTATCCAATACCTAGTATGTGTCAGGCTTGGCTCAATCTTTGAGTGATGCTTTATTGGGAATGCCCCTTCTGATACTGTATGCTTATAACTCTTATTATAGTATTGTGTGTATTGTACTACGTTACGGTATTTTGGTGACTGGTACTGTAGAGAGAGCTGTTCTCATCAGAGGTGTCAAATCTTTCATGGTGTCAGCTACCTGAGGAAGAAATGGTTTCACAGTTTGGTTGATCTGATGTGCCCTGAAGAGCAGGTCCTTAATTTTGAAGAAAGTAGTAAGATATCTAGGAGGGTCGAGAGCTGGTGAGCTGTACTTTGGGGTGTGGTGCACTCCCTTTGCTGAAAGACAGAATTGTCCATGGTGGAAGAGACCCATAAGGAGGCTCCCATTTAGCTTCCTCAGTAACTATGACTGTCTCTACTCACATCATGAAATGAATCACCACTAATTATTACAAGTGGCCTGCAAGATAAGAGGCATTTTATTTATTTTCACATAAGGAAACTGGCTTTAAGAGAGAGAGAGAAAAAAACTTATGAAGATTCAGTTGCAGAGTATAGATATCACTCTAGCTATTTTTTTAATGTCTATCTATTTATTTTGAGGGACAGAGAAAGTGGGAAGAGGAGGGGAAGAGAGAGAGGAGTGAGAGAATTCCAAGCAGTCTCTGTGCTGGGAGTGCAGAGCCCAACAGTGGGAGCAGTGAGATCATGACCTGAGCCAAAATCAAGAGTGGGACACTTAACTGACTGAGCCACCCAGGCACCATTATTCTAGCTATTTTAAATGAAAAGGGATTTAATTTAAGAAATTTAGGTGTTTACAAGGTTATGGAAAGTGCTGAAGCATCAGTCCTTAACCTGGGCCTCCTGGAACAACTCCCAACCGGGAATCATGAAGGTTCATGCCCATTGCTGCTTCAAGACCACAATGTCTTAGCTGTGGTCTGGGGTTTAGATACTGACATCGGAACTAGTGGCTCCAGAGCCAATCTGAATTTATAACCTGCTTCCTGTCTTTCAGCATTCATTAAGGTAGCTACTAGACACTCACACCTTTGCTAATGCTGTTTTAGGAAAATCAAATTCCTATAATCCCTATATATCTGCATGCTAGAAGAAATAGTAGGAGCTATAGAAGTGGCTGTATTGTAAATCTCCCATGAGTGCTTCCTATTGGTGGAACCTAGAGCATGCCTGAACCTTAGTTGCAAGGGCACCTGGGAGAAGTGGTTTTTAGATCAAGAAGTCAAATGGAAAGGAATGTAGAACAAATGTGCCTATTACAAATGGGGAGCTGTTATTTGGACTCAAACTTGTCCAAGTTTAAAGCCCCGGGTTCTTTCCACTATTCCACACAAGCCAATTTGGAATCAATATCAAATTCACTTGGGTGACCGTGGGGATTATTTCTCTTAATTTCTTGTTAATAAGGGGGGGAACCTTTTGATAAGGAAGGGTTTAAATCAGACCTAGAGAAAGTTATACAGCCTGTCTTAGAGTTGGAAGCCTGTGGGCTTCTGAAATGGAATAGACTGAGAGAAGCTATGATCATGGTCTGGTTGAATTGGAGAAAGCATAACAAGAGAAGCTGGAATGTTCTCTGATTAGTCTCAAGGGAAAACATTTCCTGAGCATAGAGAATTTGTTAATATCTAGGGCTGTTGGCAAGCCATTTAATAACATTCTCTATAGAAAAAGAGAATTCTAGTTATAGAAGAGTCTCAAGAGATTGTGGGCAATTTGGGTTGCTCCATAAAGAACAAGGGAGGGGCTGAGATCCTAGAGAATTAGGGTATTTCATTTACTCTTGAGGTTCACATTTAATATAGTAGCCATTACTAAGAATATCCAAAATAAAAATAATGGATACAGATTTACATGGATGAAGACAGGGGTTCTTCTAATCTTCTAATCCACTGTTTTCAAGAAGGAGAGGTGAATGTAGGGGTAAGTGTTCTCTTGTTTCCCCAGTTAATCTTATAGATGAATTCCCACTTGCATAATGAACTCTGAAATTAAAAGAGATAATGCTTTTGGCTCATATCCTTCTTCTTTATGGAATGCTTATCTCTTTACTACTTCAAATTTCAGACCTTTCAGAATGCAGCTCAGACTCGGATTATAATTACTTGCAGAAACATGGGGTTGATACACCATAGCACAGTGTTTGGAACACTTATTACACATTTAGTATACTGTTCCCTTCAAGAATTCTGACCTATTTGAGAAATAATTCAAAGAATAAATAAAATAATAAAACTTTATTACTAAAGTTACTAGTAGTGTCTACATTTATAAACCATAGTGCATTGTGAGAAGCATATGGTCCTATTAGTCTTACTTCCAAAAGAAAAGGGGACAGAAGTGAGCCAAGTATGGCCATTTATTCTTCCCAAATTAATTAACCAGGTAAGTCACTCTACTTCTCAGGTATGGATTTTGGAAAATCCAAGAGTAAGAGAGAGAAAGAACATTCTTTTCTATAAGTGGGTGCTGAACAGAAAGTTTTAAAGTGAATGAATTGAATGCATGCATTCCTGAATGAATTATGTATATATGAGCAGCATATTTTTTATCAGCTCAAGTTTGCCTAAGAAATAGTCAGCTAACCAACCTTTAGGTGACTGGTGGTTCCAGGCATCATACTGCAATTGGATGATAGTCCCAAATGTAACTCGCTGCTAGTGGCTGATGTATTCAAGTGACCATTTTTGCCCAAACTGCACTTGTTAATAGCTACCTGAGGCCTAGAACTTGGCTCTGAATCTTGGTCCCTGGACTGGAGAACTTGACTTTCGCCCAGATCATGCTGGCCTCTTCTATAGTTTCTAGATTCTATGAACTTTCTTTAAGTTACCAGATTTCAGATCTAATAATCCACCTCATGTTAAGAAACTCAGTCATCCTGAAATATTGGTATTGTTTCCCTATTCATTTTTACCCTGTGAATGTGGACTTCAGTTATTACTATTATTTTTTTGGTACTTGATATTACCCCTCCCCCCCCAACAAAGACATACTCTTTGAACTTCAATATTAGACTTGACTCTTTTGCATCCCCCATTCTAGATGCAGGCTAACAGCCTTCTGTTGCTTTCATTCAGTTAGTTTGGCTCTCCTGAGTGCACTGCCTATTGCAGACATTTTTGGGTTGAAACTATTATGATAGTTATTTTTAAATTAGGTTTCAAGTTCCTATGAAAGTAGGGATCATGTTTTATACTTTGTGAACTCAGGCACTTAATGTTTGCTGTTATATGAAAAAAGTAATTTTGCTACCAGCTGCCCAGTAACAGTAAACCCCTGAAAAGCCTCCAAATAATGTAAAGGCAAAAAGCCTCTAAGCTCAAGACGTGATGAATACAGCTAAGAAAAGCCAAAACTAAGATTACTGAAGTAACTGATCAGTAACTTACAGAAAGATAAGCTTTCATTAATTTGCAAGTGTTACGTATGCCTTATCTTCTTGGTGCTGAAGCCAAGGAACAGGTAAGAGGTGAGGGAGGAAGAGAAGTGGTAGTGAATATAGTTGTAATTACAGAGAGCCTTTATTTTGCCATATATGATTTAATTTAATCTTTGCAGTAACTCACTGAAGTAGGCACGATATTTATTTTATTCATTTACTTGTTTTCATTTAAAGACAAAGAAATTGAGCATTAGTGAGGTTTGGTAATTTGCCCAGGATCATGTTCACATGGTTGTGGTGGAGTTGAGATTCCAGTTTTTATGTTTGGTTTCTTTGGGGTAGAATTTTCTTTCTCATTGTTAGTTGATTTATATATGTAGCTATCCAGTGGTGTTATGTTTTTGGCCTCTCTACATCCCTCACTTCCTCTAGCAGTAATTGGTTAACTTAGGAGGAAGATTTCAGCTTCTTCCTTTCTATTTCTTTTGGGAACTAGCTGCTTACAACATGCTGCTCCTCTGTACTATATCTTTTACAGGGCCAGTATCTAGAATACAAGTTGGTCATATTATGGGCTTTAGTTTCAAAAGTCCCATGGTTTGCAGAACCTGGGTCACATTCATGGATCTCTGTGATATCAACATTAAGACTGTATTTGCTTATTCATTTATCTATCCTTTTCCTGATTAGTTTGATTCAGAAGTAAGCTGAGGGGAAAAAAAAGGCTTATGTTCTTTTCTGTATATAAGGTAAAAAAATACAATTAAACATAAAATGAACAGAAGGGTAAAAAAAGACAGTGAATAGCAGGCATAAAGTTGGAAAAAGAGAAAAAAATGAAACTGCTCCACTCTTGTGAAAAATTCAAAGGAAGAATAATCAATTCCATATATCATGATCCCTGAGTGTACAGCATAGCACAATAATTAATGTTCATGATGACAACCCTTGATCCGTCAAGAAAAATTAAATTATGTTCAGATTTTCTCTTCTTTACCTCAGCTGGGGAAGAATGTGTAATACATTTTAGAAAGATTGATTCTTTTGATAAAGGAAATGCCATTTTACTTATATTTGCTGGGCCATCTAAGGAATACCATTGTGAAAATACTTAAATATAGAAAAGCAAAGGGAATTGTTGAAGATAGCTTCTTTAAGAATACATGTCTTTAAAATTAAAGATTTTACCACAGCATCTGCATTTGCCTACTCCAATTTGCCTAATCAGGGTTAATTTTTAAAGTTTTACATTAATTGGTAAACTATCAACTCTAAGTGCCTGTTTTTAACATGGTGGATCAATTGTATCTTGTTTTTAGCAAAAGATGTAAAGCATCTATTTGACTTAAATTAAGCTGACCCTTAGGGCTCAAGCTCATCAGATTTAAATTATAATTAAATAAACTCATAATAATGGATAAACAGTGTTATATTCATTGCAGAACACGGATATTTTAATTGGCATTGTGGGAAGGAAAGGGGTTGTTTAGCAGAACATGGTGTAAAGGGGATGTCTTCAGGAGAAGGTGTGAAAGTGTGAAGGTGTAAAGTTCTAACTAAGAGACCCTGCATGGTGGCATTATGTTGATGAATTTTGTCAGAGTCCTGGAGTAGAGCAGACTGAGAGAGGCTGACCTCTCATGCTAATCATTCCATAAGAAACTAAAATACACAAAGCAGACTGACAATTTGTCAAATCACAATGGAGTAAGGGAATATGAGGAGGAATATTCATAACCTCATCCAGGGCACCCACTTTGTTGTATCAGGATGCCTGGGAGACCAAATTAATAATTTAAAGGTTGTTTGGTAAGCCTGGAATTAAAGTAAAGGGAGATGGGTAATCTTGAAGATGTCAAACCGCCGATGGTAGGGCCTATTGAGTCATCCCTGAGCCACAATGGAGTTATAACAATATATGGTAATATTTATTAATCATGTTGTCAGGCATAGTAGTATAAATGCTTTGTTTATATTAATTCATAAATCCTCTCAGCAGCTCCGGAAGTAACCTCCTAGGAAGTGTCCTCCCCACTAAGAAGATGCAAAAAATGGAGGAACCAGAGTTTAAGGAACGAACTCTCCTCAGGTAGGGCAGGCGAGTTTTAGAGGTTGGATTAAAACCCAGGTTATCAGAGTCTAAATCCAACGTTCTTAAGAGTTATGCTATTTTATCTCTCCAGGGGTACTTTGTTTTTCGTGGATTCAGTGTTTCTTCTCTCAGGGTAGTACTGGATAAACACTGCCAAGTTCTCATTTCTTCCAGTTCCCATTTAAATGTTCCAAGCTCTCCAGTGTGATTTTGTTCTTAGCGTCTTCCTCTAGATAAATTACAGTCACATGGGTGTTACTGTTTACCAACTTATAATCACGTTCTAGTTTTTTCACTCTGAGATTTTATCCAGTCCATTTGGATTGGGTGTTAGGTGTTTGTATTCATTTACACAATGATTGGATTACTCTCACAGGAGCTGAGAGTCTTGAAACTCATTTCCTTTTGTGTGTATATTTTACTAGCTTTATTGCAACCTAATTTCTGTTACTTTTAAGTTCTTGGGAATCTGGTAGAACACTCTGCTCATTGTTGCCTTCATATACCACTAACAATAAAATAGATAAAATATTGATGGAAGAATCTCCGAATGGATTATAAAACTATTTGACTTTTGACAGGTGGGTACGTTATTAAGAATTCCCAAACTCCCAACCTTTTACAATTTTCTTTTTAACTTCATTGAATTTTAAGAACTGGAACTGACAAAAAAAATCTTTCTTGTCACAATTTAGTTTTTTATTTGTGCTTAGAAATTGTCTAAGAATAGCATGGAAGAGGGGATTTTACATTTGTGGTTTTTGGTATGATCAATTCCCCATCATTAAGCCTATGATTCATGGCTGTAAAATGAACCAAAAATTTCCCCCAATGTATTTTATGTTCTCCTGTAAGTGAAGAGGTAACTTTTGACTTGAATGCTAATGTTAGGATATATTTCAGATCCTCTGAGCAGTTCCTTGAGATCTTTGGACGTAAGCTGCTTTATATAGCCTCCTACTAAGTATTTGAGACAGCCACTTATGAATTACTATGCCCTGATGACTTTATCTGACTGTACCAAAAGTTGTGGGGTGGATTATGAATCAGTTTGTGGAGACACAGCTCAATTTTCTGGACTGTCAATTAAGACAGGTGAGGTCATATAACAAATAACTTTCCTTCTCCAAAATCCCACGTGGATGCTCAGACATTCTGAAACCTTTACTAGATTTTCCTGCCTTCACAGTAAACTGTCAAATGTTCAGCAAAGTCAGTGTGTCTTGGCAGAGTGGCAGGGCTGGCTGCCATATGCACCAACAGGAGGAACAGGAGGGGATGGGACTTTCTAACCCACTGTACAGATGTGAAGCCTGGATTATGCCCTGGGTCCATTTCAATCTTTGGAGATGTTGCAATTCATAAATGATAAATGTTGTATATTGCTACATAGGTCATGACAGAATAGCAGATAATAATTCTTAGGCCATTATTAGAAGAAAGCAATCCTTTGGGAAAATGGGGAGGTAGGATGAGCCGCAAAGAGAGGGGATTAGAAATGCGTGTAGTCCAGAGAGGCTGAAGTAATGCTGATGACAGAGTTTGGAAACGTCAGCAGCAGATGGGATCTGCCATCATTTGCCAATTTCAGGCTATTTCAGTCCCTGTAACAAATGTATGGTTCCCTTGGAGCAAAGGGTGATTTCACAAAACAATAGCAGAAATGGCTAAGGAGTTTGAAACTGCAGAACAGCTATTTAGTGATAAATATACCCTATTGGGAGACATGTTGTATGAGAGAATAAGATACAAATAAGGAGGCTACATAGGGGAGCTAAGGAGAGTTTAAGAATTATGTGAGTCTTGTTTAAAACTTCATTTAGTCACAATCATAAAATATTACCTTTTAATACTTCCTTGGGCTGCCTATATTTGAATGGAAATAATCTGCCTTGGTGTTTGGAAAATCTGTCTTAAAATAATAGCCTATAAATTGATTTCAAAATCAAAAGTCAAAAAAGTAAAGTCACAGTAAGAAATGATGTTTTTCCACATTGAAAGTATATATTTTTCACATCTCATGATGTACTACCTTTCTTCAGGTGAATGCTGTATAATGCAAATACAACCGTTACCTGCTTAAAGCTTAACTAACTGCTTAAGGCAAAAAAACTGTAGAAGGGCAATAGAGAGAAGGCCATCACCTTAATATAAAAAACATTGTGAGGGTATTGTATCTTTTGTCTTTCAGCAAATTTCATTTAAAAATATGGTGGTAAATAGAAACCACTGCTCTATTTCATGTTTTGTTTCTCACTCTCCTTTTCCCTTCCCACACCAGGCCCCCAGCAGAAGGCAACATCGAGAGGTGTATACATTTCACGTTGAGCTTGGTTTCTTTTTCATTATTAATAAAAATATTTGTTAATTATGAAATGGATAGGAATTACTAATTCACTATCAATATATTCTGACAATAAGACTGATAACTTAGGCCATATTAATTCATACAATTACATTTTGTAGTTTGATTAGTTTCTGAAGGTGTAAATTTTTCTCTTGGACCTAAATTCACTTGTAGAACTTGGATTATCACTGAAACAATAAAATCAGGTGTTTCTACACACATGAGGAAAATGGCTTCAAAGCCTAAAATATATCTGCATTTTTGGTCAAGATTCAGCGTTTCTTTTATTAAAAATGTTTTATGTTTTATTCATTTTTGAGAGAAAGAGAGAGAGAGCATGAGCAGGGGAGGGGCAGAGAGAGAGGGAGACACAGAATCCGAAGCAGGTTCCAGGCTCTGAGCTGTCAGCCCAGAGCCTGATGCAGGGCTTGAACTCGCAAACCTTGAACTCAAGGACCATGAGATCATGACCTGAGGCAAAGTCGGACACTTAACCGACTGAGCCACCTAGGCACCCCTAGATTCAACTTTTCTTTTAAAACGTAGAAGCCCTAAAGCTCAATTCAAACTAGTTGAAATTAATAAGTTTATATATTTTAATTGATTGCTTTTACTATCAGGGCAGTATACTGGATAAATATATTGATAAATAATGTAACTTATTCCCACATTACTGAGAGCAGCAGGGGAGAGGTTTTGGAGACAGGACTGTTGCAACTTTGCTACTACTTACATTCATCAAAACTGAGGTAAAAAAAACCACTGAGGTAGACACTAGTGGAGACTCAATGCAGTTGTGTGAGGAACACAGTGATTTTCTGCCTCAGAGCAGACCTGATAGAAGCACAAAATTTATGCCGATTTGTTCCTAAAAGAATTCGAAGGGGTCAAGACAAATGGTTGGCCACAGGAGGTTGATTGTGACATAGAAGAAAAGTTTCTCAGACATGTGGCAAAACTCCTTGCAGAGGAATGTGGAATGGGTTCCTGAGGCAGGTAGGCAATTGGCAAAAGAGATCTTTCCTTGTGGAAGCAAAGTTCTTAGTCTTGTGTATGAGGCTCTAGAGGCAGAATTGCACAGTCTGGGGGAAATGTTAATGTTAATGATTGTCAGGGTCCCACGTCACACAGATTGCAAGAACAGCAAGTTTGAATAACCCTGATTTTTGTTTGGAGAAGTCTTGTTCTCAGCCCATGTGATTTGGGTAGGACTGATCCCACGATTAGTTCCCAGGATGGGCCCTTACTGGCATAATGCCATCCCCCCCCGTCATGGTTTAGGGATGAAAATGGATCCAAACAATGAGGCTTTTTATGAGGTTCCAGGAAGAGGTGCTCTTTTCTGCTAGACTCAAAGAAGAGAATAAGTAAAGAAAAGCTGCAGTCATCTTGTTCCCACATAGATTCTGTGCAAGACATTAATACTTTGGAGGACTTAGGAGCCATGAGATGGAAAGAGAGGAATCAGAACCTGGTCATATTGTTGGAGCTCCAGCATCAAGCTTTGCTGAGACAGTTAGGAGTAAAAAGAGTTTGTTGAAGAGTGTCACTGGTGAAAGGAAAAGGGAAGAAGCAAGATTGGTCCAGGAGAGCTATTGGACCACAATGCAGACCTCAGCAAGCCCCTGCCAACCCATGGGAAGCTCTAGAGAAAAAACTGTTCACTAGAGGAGTGTCCCATTGCACAGAAATGCCTAAATCCTTGTACCAACATTTTGCTCAGTCACAGACTGTGGGCAGACCTGTGAAGAGTAGGACTTCTCCCTTACTAAGTCATTGGTTGGGGGTTGCCAGGGGAAGAACATGGTCATGGCTTGGAAGCTGAGGTAAACCATGCAGGATTGGACAGCTGAAGGTTAACTAGAGATACTCCTCACAGCTGGGCACCCAGTTCTTTCTCAAAGGGTGATCTGAGAGGGGCTTCACTGTGTCTGCCAAGTGAGCTATTGAAAAAGCAAGCCATATCATTTATCTGGTCCAGTATACCCTCTACAGGCTTGAGATACTGAAATGCAACTGAAAAAGTTCTGATGGAGGGAGAGAAGCTGGGGTTTCTGTTCTAGGGCAGCAGATGAGAGCATGCCTATGGGTCTGAGATTCAAGAACACACAGAGTCCATTGATGAGCACTGGGCAGTGAAGCCATATGTCAAATAGGAAGGGGTTTAATGGTCAGCACTCCCTGGATGTGGAGCTGGAGAAGAATCTCTTGTATTCCCTATCTCAATCAGATTGGCTTTGTCACCTGTTCCTTTCTATGCCTATGTCTGCCTGGGTGATTTCAACATTCATGTTGGGTGAAGCTTCCACACCTAACCTCGCAGCTTTGACCTCAGCTATTTTAATGGTTTTCACCTCAAATCAATTTCAGCAATTTACTCCTTAGCCCATGCTCTGGATTTTATCATCAACGTATCACTGCTTTACCTGACAAATCTGACTCCAAGAACTCATTTTACAATCACACCTTCTAATTCTCCCATCTTTCCCACATTCTTTTTATAATCGGTGAAATATATGGACATTTCTAGATTTCTGAATTAGTCTCACTTTTTTACCTTCTTGTTCTAATTTTTAGACTATTTTTGGCTTCACTTCATTTATGGCTCAGCATGGAGCCATGTCAATTATTTATCTCTGCTCTCCTTCCTTTCTCCAGCTTTAAATGTGGTGCCATCAAGAATTCCACTTTCATTCTCTTTGCTCTTCTAGGATGACATCATGTTCCTGTGGTTTCCACTCCATTTGTTCACAAATGAGTTAGTTGCACAAATTATGATATATAATGGAATACCATGAAGCTATAAAGGAGAGTAGCTTAATTTACTTCTCAGTTTCTTTGAAATATTCTAGAATGAGTGAATACAGGCTATAGATAAATATACAAATAGTCATGTTTCTATTTCATATCTCCCCAATGAGACAAATTCTTTGACAGAAGTATTAATTATATATCAACTAAAGGAAGCAGAACTGAGACAAAGTAAGGTATGACTTGGGGCTCTCAGATTCTAATATTTTTGTGGAAACAATTGCAACTGAATGATTTTGATTTCAAGGCCACTTTGGAGGGATACATTATGGGTTAGTAAGATGAAAGAGTTTAACTAGTATGGAATTAAAATGAGAATCAATTGAAAGTAGATTCCAGGGCCCAAGAATATTATGGAATACACTTGAAAGAGGAAGCCAAAGTTAGAGACGTTGTGGGAAAAATGAAGAATGAAGTGATAATTTATTTGGAGAGAATCTGGTATTGCTGTAGAAAAATAGAGGAGGTGAGAATAATTAATTCATTTATTCCATCAGATTTGTGTTGGGAATCCTTTATATACCAGACCAGTAGGCCTTAGGGATATGAATATATATGTGACTTTATTATCCCTTTCTTGGAGGAGCCAATAATCTGATTGTGGAAACACATTAACAAATAATTACCATAGTCTAATAAATGCTTCACTGGAATAGAGGATCATAAATGTTGTATATTTACAAAGTCAAAATGATCTTATAAAGGGGCAGATTTGTGAAGGCATGTATATCAAAGATGACACTCTATTCTAACTCTATAACTAGATTTATTCCTTAATGTCTGTGACAAGTTATTCACACCCCAAATTCATGAAAGATGCTAAAATAGAATTTCTATGATTAGATTTATTTACTAATTTAACATGTAATACCAAACTTCCAATTTAGGACCAAATCTTATTTTAGTTTTCTGAGAAATATGGGAAGAGAAAAAATAAACCCTTTAAAAATTAAATCTAGTGATTGCTGGAACAACCTTCACCAAGCCCAGCCAACAGCTTGTTATATTCTAAATATAACTTGTCATCTTGTGACAAAATTCAATTTTGAGAATAAGTGAAAATCCAATTCAATTTTCAATTGTTTTGTATACTTGAAAACCAAAAATTTATGGAAGGCTTTTTAAATATTTATTTTGTGTCGGGTGATAGAGAATTATATCCTTTGTGTCCCTAAGAAGACAGTAAGATTGATGAGTTGTTTATGCAAGCAATCAGAATCCAGTTCAGACACTATTAAATAACGCATTGTCTCTACTCACTTTAGCTTAACATGGTTTCACCCCAAAGTCATTTCTGAATGATACCCACAAAGAAATTTAATTCATTGATCTTATGCCTCAAAGAGCAATTCCATATGGTAGTTGTGTGATTGTTACCGAGTTGCAGAAATTCTCAAAATAGTTTGTATTCTGGAGTTTAAATTGCAACATTTATTTTTCAATGTAAAGGATGAACAATGTTTAAAGTCTGAGGTAGAGGACAAAAGCATAATGAAGAGAAAAATTAAAAGAACACAAAGAAGACGTAGCAATGTTCCGTTTCAAAAACATTCTCTTACTAACTAGTGCTTAGCTACAGACAGCCAAGCAAAAAATGAAATGCTTTAATATAGCCAAGTTAATGTAATCAAAGTTTCCATTACAAAAAATGTAGGTGAATTTAATTTGTGCTTGCCAGTTTGCCAACTCTTACTTGGCATGCTTCCATTTTTTTAGGTAACAGAAGAAAATATTTTGAAAACTTTGTGTTTCTGTGACTCTAACTAAATACTCTGTCATTTACTAAATAAAATTGGTAGGATTTGATGGCTGGAGGTGGGAATATCTGCTTTTATAGAAGAAAAAACCATTTCAGTACATTCATCTCTCTTGAGGGGTTAAGGATAAACATATTTGAAAAGTACGGACAGATGAGAGGAATCATTCCTCAAACTTTGCTGTCTTCTTATTTTTGCATTTTGAATTAAGGTATAGCTTGCATGTAGCAAAATGGTCGCATTTTAAGTATAACCACCAACAAGATCACGATGAGATAAAAAATGTTTTAATTACCCCAAAGCTCCTTCTTGCCCCTTTATAATTAATGAGACTTTCTCCCAAGAGATAACTGTTTTTCTGACTTCTGTCATGATCAGTTAGTGTTATTTGTTCTTGAACTTCATATAAATGGATTGTTTGGTTCTTTGATTATTACATTAAAAAATCATGTTTGTGTCATCACTACTAATTATTTAGGTGTCACTGTATACCAGACATAATGCTTCAAACTCATCATATTCTCTTTCCAACATTGTATTTCCTATCTATATCATAATTAAAAGTGGATTACTTTTGCTAAAGTTAAATGATTCTGAATTCAGATGAGATGGGTTTGAAAGAGTTCATTTTGATGGACTAGAGCACCCTGGCAGATGTGGGGTACGAACTAGGCTAGCACATGGGCAGAGTGGCTCCCTGTGCTGGGATTGCGGGGCATAGAGTCATGGAGTCGTGGATATTTTTCTGAGTCCAGGTCAGTGGAACAGAGGGTACGTTAGGATTTTTTCCCAGAAATGGGGTCACATGGTGAGGTCTAAATTGTGGGAATAGGATAAGAGCCCATATTAGGGTCAGGGATGAGCAGGGAGAATGTGATGTGCTTCAGAACTGGGGCCTCTGGATCTGCCTGTGCCCATTCCTTCTAGCAAACGTCGAGATTAGTCCTTCTGCCTTTAACGGATGGTACCAGACTGCAGAGAGGAGTCATTGGCTCCATCCTGTAGTTCTGGGAGGCGACACATAGAAATTAGGAAAATGCAGGTCCAGCCTTGCTGTAGAATCTGCAGTGTCTCAAGGCCTGGCATATATGCCCCTCATCATCAGGCCTTGTTTTGGCTGGCTTCAAAGCCAGCCCTCTGCTAGATGCAGCCAAAGTTTCAGACAACCAGAGCTCTGACTAGCCACTGCATCTGCCTGTCTTGCCCTTCCATGCTTGCCAAGAAGATAGTGAGAAAAGAAGCTCAGATGATTAGCCTGTTGACTTCCATCTGAGGTCTATCCCTTATTAACTTTGTGGCTTTGGGCAAGTTACGTTACTCCTGTGAGTCTCAGTGTCTCCATTTGTAAAAGAGGAACAGAATAGTACTTACTTCGTGGGGTTAAATGAGATAATCTTTGTAACTGGGCTGGTAGTGCAGTTGATCAACATTTCCACTGGATAGAAAAGAAAAAGAGAACCTATTGAAACTATGGGCCCCCAAAATTCAGCTTAAAATATTCTCTGTTTGGAAGCCTTTCCAAATCCCACCAGAAAGAGAAAAGTTTTCTTCACATGGCACTCTGATGTTTCCCACCTTTTAATAACAGACAATTTCTTTTGTAACACCTCTGGGCACTATACTGCCTGAGGATAAGAATTGTGTCTTTCACGTTTATAGTTCTAGTATCATCATGGTGTCAGACACGTAAGTGTACACTCAGGAAATATGTGTCCCATTCATGAATAAAGTCTGTTATTTGGCAATTATATTAAAAAATGTTTTAAAATGTTTCATTTAATTTTTTAGCATTTATTCATTTTTTGAGAGACAGAGAGAGAAAGAGCAAGAGTTGGGGAGGGGCAGAGAAAGAGGGAGACACAGAATCCAAAGCAAGTTGCAGGCTCTGAACTGACAACACAGAGCCTGATGTGGGGCTCAAACTCACAAACCGTGAGATCATGACCTGAACCGAAGTCGGATGCTTAACCGACTGACCCACCCAGGCGCCCCTTAAAATTTTTTTTTAATGTTTATTTATTTTTGAAAGACAAAGTGTGAGCGGGGAGGGGCAGAGAGAGATGGAGACACAGAATCTGAAACAGGCTCCAGGCTCTGAGCTGTTAGCACAGAGCCTGATGCACGGTCCAAACGCATGAACTGCGAGATCATGACCTGAGCCAAAATTGGACTTAACCGACTGAGTCACCCAGGTGCCCCTGGCAATTATATATTGCACACTTTTTGTTTCTAGTAGTTTTGCTTTAGTGTAGGATTCATGTTCAAGATTATTTCGGAGGGAAGGAATGAGTTTCACCGAATCCTTCAATTTACCTGTCAAACTACTCTACCTGCTTTAAATTGGCTAGGCAATCAACATCGGCACAAAATTACTATTTATGACATGATTCTCTGTTGGAGGGCTCTCAGCAGTGACGCTGTGAAAATAACTGTAACTTAGAAATTCAGTAGCATTTGCCTCAGTGAAGGAGTTAGTAGAAATAATAACCTTTAGCTCCAGCTGACACCACAGAACCTGTGTCAGACTTCTGGGATGAAGATTTACATAGTGGCCTGACTATTAATTTCACATTACCCTTGAACTTTTTTCGTAATATATAAAAGTTTAGGTTCTGACTATAAGCCACACATTTGAGAAATGAGGCTAGCAAAATAGGAAACACTCCCACCTACCAGAACTGTGGCTACAAGGTTCTTTGGACATTAGATTTTTAATTTGTGACCAAAACAAACAAATAAACAAACAGACCCTCCTTACACTCCCACCAACAAGGGAAACAAGATGAATGCCACAGGCAATTCCTGTTATGTTGTTACCAGTCTCCACTCTTCTCCCTGGCTTTTCCTGATGTTCTTCCTAATTAAGAAGCACCTAGGGGCACCTGGATGGCTCAGTCGGTTGAGCATCAGACTTTGGCTCAGGTCATGATCTCGTGGTCTGTGAGTTCGAGCCCCGCATGGGGCCCTGGGCTGACAGCTCAGAGCCTGGATCCTGCTTCGGATTCTGTGTCTCCCTCTCTCTCTCTGTCCCTCCCCTGCTCATGCTCTGTCTCTCTCTGTCAAAAATAAATAAAAAAATTAAAAAAAAAGAAGCACCTAAATGTCCCCTATACACACCAACATGCTAAATACTAAAGAAAAAAAAAAAGATAAAACTGTAGACAAGTGTTAATGCAACAATTTAGTTAATGCAAGTGTTAATGCAACAATCCCCACGATGACCAGGACATTGTAGAGTTGATATCCTAACCATCTTTATCACAACATTGTGTTTTATATTCTGTTTTACTCAGGATAAAAACACACTTCAGAACATGTATACTCATCCGTGCTTCAGGGGAAATTTGAGCAATCACCATTTAAACAACTATTTAATACATTTTTGATGTAACAGTCATCTTAGTTCACTCTGATTATCCTGGGGACACAAGACTGGATGGAAATGAAAAAAGGAATCAATTTAAATTATCTTTAGTTCTTAAAGAAGATACCGGGAGCTTAAAAGAGATTTGAAAAACTTTATCTTGGTACCATGATTGTAGCTTTTCTAGAAAAACATGTAGGAAGTGAGAAGAATTTGTGAAATAAAGCAGGAAGTCCCTCCTCTGCTTTGCTGTGATAAACTGTTAAGACTTGTCCATTTTAACTATAGTTATTGAGAGTTCCTCATTATAACCAGTCTCTATTTAAGAATTTCTTAACCTGTTGTTAATTATCTTTGTTTTTGAGATAAACAAAGACTTGGTTTATTAAAATTTGCTGTAGATAACTCCTTTTTATTGTGGTAAAACCCTCATAACATAAAATTTACCATCTTAACCATTTTTAAGTGTACAGTTCAGTGGTAACTATATGTACATTATTGTGTGACAGATTTCTAGAACTTTTTCATCTTGCTAAACTGAAACTCTACCTATTGAATAACAGCTCTTCCTTGTCCCATATCCCCAGTACCTGGCTACCACCTTTCTACTTTCTGTTTCTAGGAGTTTGACTACTTTAGATTCCTCATAAAAATGGAATCATGCAGTATTTGTCTTTTTGTGAATGGCTTGTTTCACTTAGCATGATGTATTCAAGGTTCATCCATGTTGAAGCATATGACAAAAGTTCATTCTAACACTGAGTAATATTACATTATATGAATATACTACCTTTTCTTTATCCATTCATCTATTGATGGACATTTAAGTTACTTCATATCTCGGCTATTGCGAATAATGCTGAAATGAACATGGATGTGCAAATATCCCTTTGAGTTCCTGCTTTCAAATATTTTGGGTATATATTTGGAAGTAGGATTGCTGATCATGTGATATTTTTATTTTTATTTTTTTGAGGAACCTCCATACTATTACCATTGTGGCTGAATTATTTTATATTCCTGTCAACAGTGCATAAGGGATTTAATTTCTCCTTCTTTTTGGCCAATGCTTGTTATTTTCTTTTCCTTTTCTCTTTGATAGTGGTTATCCTAATGAATGTGAGGTGATATCTCATTATGTCTTTGATTTACATTTCCCTGGTGATTAGCGATGTTAAGCCTCTTTCAATATGCTTGTTGGCCATTTGTATATCATCTTTGGAGAAATGCCTATTCAAGTTCTCTGCCCATTTTTTAATCAGGTTATTTGGGGGATTTTTTGGTTGTTGATTTGTGGGTGTTCTTTATGTATTTTGGATGTTAACCTTTTATAAGATATGTAGTTCGCAATATTTTCTCCCATCGTGTAGGTTTCCTTCTCACATTATTGATTGTATCATTTTCCATGCAGAAGTTTTAATGTTTTGATATAGAGCTATTTGTCTATTTCTGCTTTTTTGCCTGTACTTTAGGTGTCATACTTTGGAAATCATTGCCAAACCCAATGTTATGAAGAATGCCCTTGTGTTTTATCCTGGGACTTTTATAGTTTCAGGTATTACATTTAGGTCTTTAACCCATTTTGAGTTAATTTTTGTATATGGTATAAACTAAGTGTCCAACTTCATACTTTTGCACGTGGCTATCCAGTTTTCCGACTACCAAACCATCCTTTTCTCATTGTGTAGGCCTTGGCACCCTTAGTGAAGATCATCTGACCATATACAAAAGGGTTTATTTTGGGGCTCCATATTCTTTTCCACAAATCTATATATCTTTTTACACCAGAACCATATATAGATTTTTTTATGTTTATTTATTTTTGAGGGGAGAGGTGGGAGGGGTAGAGAGAGAGGGAGACAAAGAATATGAAGCAGGCTCCAGGCTCTGAGCTGTCAGCACAAAGCCTGACATGGGGCCTGAACCTGTGAACCGTGAGATCATGACCTGAGCCAAAGTCGGATGCTTAACTGAGTGAGGCACCCAGGTGCTCCATTATAGATTTGTAATATGTTTTTCAACCAGGAATTAGGAGTTTCCCAACTTTTTCTTTTTTAAGATTGTTTTGGTTACTTGAGACTTTAAGATATATTTTTTTTTTATTTCTGCAAAAACATTGGGATTTTGATAGGAATTGAACTGACTGTAGATTGGGCAGTATAGATATCTTAACAATATTAAATCTTCTGATCCATGAACACAAGATGTCTTTCCATTTATTTGTGTCTTCTTTAATTTCTTTCAGCAGTTTTTGTGGTTTTCAATGTACAAGTTTTTACCTCCTTGGTTAAGTTAATCCTGAGTATTCTATCTTTTTGATGCTGTAAATGAGATTATTTTCTTAATTTCCTTTTTGGATTGCTTATTAGTGTATAGAATTACAACATTTTCCTGTGTTGATTTTGTATTCTGCAACTTTGCTGAATTTGCTTATTAGTTATAGTGTGTTTGTGTGTGTGTGTGTTTGTGTGTGTGTAATCTTTAGGGTTTTCTACATTTAATATCATGTCATCTACCAAGAGTGGTAATTTTACTTCTTTTTCAAATTGGATGCATTTTATTTATTTTTCTTGCCTAACTGTTATAGCTGGGGCTTCCAGTACTACATTGAATAGAAATAGTGAGAGTGGGCATGCTAGCCTTGTTCTTGATCTTAGAGGAAGAGCTTTCCGTTTTCCATCATTGACTATGATGTCAGCTATGGGTTTTTCATATATAGTCTTTATTATGTTGAGTTAGTTTCCTTCTGTTTCTAGAATGTTACATTAAAAAAATTTTTTTAATGTTTATTTTTTGAGAGAGAAAGAGACAGACAGAGCATGAGTGGGGGAGGGGCAGAGAGACACACACACACAGAATTCAAAGCAGGCTCCGAGTTCTGAGCTGTCATCACAGAGCTTGTCATGGGGCTCGAACTCACAAACCATGAGGTCATGACCTGAGCCAAAGTTGGACGCTTAACTGACTGAGCCACTCAGGTGCCCCAGCGTTTTTTTTTTTTTTTATCATGAAAGTGCGTTGAATTTTGTTAAATGATTGTTTTGTGTCATTTGGGATGATCATGTCATTTTTGTCCTTCATTTGTTAATATAGTATATCAGATTGAGTGATATTCATATGTTGAACCAGACTTGCATTAGGAGAATAAATTCCCACTTGATCATGGTGCATAATCCTTTGATTGTGCTGTTGAATTCAATTTGCTACAATTTTGTTGAGGATTTTTTGCATTAACGCTCATCAGGAATATCTTTGTGTAGTTATCTTTTCTTGTAGTATTTTTGTATTGGGGGTAATGCTGACCTCATAAAATGAGTTTAGACGTATTCCATCCTAATAAGATTTGAGAGAGTTTAATGAAGATTAGTGTTAATTGTTCTTTAAATATTTGATAGAATTCTCCAGTTAAGCTTTTCTTTGAGGGGAGATTTTAGATTGCTGATTCAATCACTTTACAAATTATAGATTTGCTCAGGTTATCTATTTCTTTAAAAAAATTTAACCTTTTTTATTCAATGCACAATTAAAATTTTTACTTGCATTTTTGTCTCTTTAATGTATGTTGTAAAGGTTTAATGTGTAACATAACTTGTTACATCATTATCCAAGAACAAATGATAAATAAAAACAGTATATAAGCCAAGAAAATTGTGCCATGTAGCATCACTTACAATTAGGGGTTGGCAAACTTTTTCTGGACAAGAAAGAAAATAAATATTTTAGGCTCTGTGGATCTTATAGTCTCTTACAATTCTGTTGTAGTACAAAAGCCACCATCAACAATAAATGGGAGTGGCTATATTCTAATAAAATTTGTTGACAAAATCAGGTTGACAGGCTAAATTTGGTGGTGCCAGTAGTTTCCCAGTTCCAAACATAGATATTTAAAAATAAACTTGTAGAAATGAAGATTCCTTAGAGCTTTGATCACGCTATAAACAGTAGGAATTAAGTTCAGGTTTAAAGGTTATCATTAATAACAATTAAGCTGACTAGTCAGCTCATTTTCTCACAATACTTTTTATATGCTTTTATACTGGCTCATTTTCTCACAATGCTTTAAAAAAATTTTTTTTAACTATTTTTATTTTTTATTTTTTAAAATTTACATCCAAATTAGTTAGCATATGGTGCAACAATGATTTCAGGAGTAGATTCCTTAGTGCCCCTTACCCATTTAGCCCATCCCCCCTCCCACAACCCCTCCCGTAACCCTCAGTTTGTTCTCCATATTTATGAGTCTCTTCTGTTTTGTCCCCTCCCTGTTTTTATATTATTTTTGTTTTCCTTCCATTATGTTCATCTGTTTTGTCTCTTACTGTCCTCATATGAGTGAAGTCATAATGATTTTTGTCTTTCTCTAATTTCAGTTAGCATAATACCCTCCAGTTCCATCCATGTAGTTGGAAATGGCAAGATTTCATTCTTTTTGGTCGCTGAGTAATACTCCATTGTATATATATACTACATCTTCTTTATCCACTCATCCATCGATGGACATTGGGCTCTTTTCATACTTTGGCTATTGTTGATAGTGCTGCTATAAACATGGGGGTGCATGTGTCCCTTTGAAACAGCACACCTGTATCCCGTGGATAATGCCTAGTAGTGCAATTGCCGAGCCATAGGCTAGTTCTATTTTTAGTTTTTTGAGGAACCTTTTACTGTTTTCCAGAGTGGCTGCACCAGCTTGCATTGCCACCAATAATGTAAAAGAGACCCTCTTTCTCCACATCCTCGCCAACATCTGTTGTTGCCTGAGTTGTTAATGTTAGCCATTCTGACAGGTGTGAGGTGGTATCTCATTATGGTTTGATTTGTATTTCCCTGATGATGAGTGATGTTGAGCATTTTTTTCATGTGTCAGTTGGCCATCTGGATGTCTTCTTTGGAGAAGTGTCTATTTATGTCTTTTGCCCATTTCTTCATTAGATTATTTGTTTTTTGGGTGTTGAGTTTGATAAATTCTTTATAGATTTTGGAAAATAACCTTTATCTGATATGTCATTTGCAAATATCTTCTCCCATTCTGTCAGTTGTCTTTTAGTTTTGCTGATTGTTTCCTTTGCTGTGCAGAAACTTTTTATCTTGATGAGGTCCCGATAGTTCATTTTTGCTTTTGTTTCCCTTGTCTCCAGAGATGTTTTGAGTAAGAAGTTGCTGTGGCCAAGGTCAAAAAGGTTTTTGCCTGCTTTCTCCTCGAGGATTTTGATGGCTTCCTGTCTTACATTGGGGTCTTTCATCCATTTTGAGTTTATTTTTGTGTATTGTGTAAGAAAGTGGTCCAGGTTCACTTTTCTGCATGTCGCTGTCCAGTTTTCCCAGCACCACTTGCTGAAGAGACTGTCTTTTTTCCGTTGGATATTCTTTCCTGCTTTGTCAAAGATTAGTTGGCCCTACGTTTGTGGGTCCATTTCTGGGCTCTCTATTCTGTTCCATTGATCTGAGTGTCTGTTCTTGTGCCAGTACCATACTGTCTTGATGATTACAGCTTTGTAGTATAGCTTGAAGTCCGGGATTGTGATGCCTCCTGCTTTGGTTTTCTTTTTCAAGATTGCTTTGGCTATTCGGGGTCTTTTCTGGTTCCATACAAATTTTAGGACTATTTGTTCTGGCTCTGAGAAGAAGGCTGGTGTTACTTTGATAGGGATTGCTTTGAATATGTACATTGCTTTGGGTAGTATCAACATTTTAACAATATTTGTTCTTCCTATCCAGGAACATGCAATCTTTTTCCATTTTTTTGTGTCTTCTTCAATTTCTTCCATAAGCTTTCTATATTTTTCAGTGTATAGATTTTTCACCTCTTTGGTTGGATTTATTCCTAGGTATTTTATGGTTTTTGGTGCAATTGTAAATGGTATCGATTCCTTGATTTCTCTTTCTGTTGCTTCATTGTTGTTGTATAGGAATGCAACCGATTTCTGTGCATTGATTTTATATCCTGCCACTTTGGTGAATTCATGGATCAGTTCTAGCAGTCTTTTTGTGGAATATTTTGGGTTTTCCATATAGAGTGTCATGTCATCTGCAAAGAGTGAACATTTGACCTCCTCCTGGCTGATGTGGATGCCTTTTATTTCTTTGTGTTGTTTGCTGAGTATAAGACTTCCAATACTATGTTGGATAACCATGGTGAAAGTGGACATCCCTGTCTTGTTCCTGGGCTTAGTGAGAAAGCTCTCAGTTTTTCCGCATTGAGGATGATATTAACCTTGGGTATTCATATATGGCTTTTATGATCTCAAGGTATGCTCCTTCTATCCCTAGTTACTTGAGGGTTTTATCAAGAAAGGATGCTGTATTTTGTCAAATGCTTTCTCTGCATCTATTGAGAGGACCATATGTTTCTTGTCCTTTCTTTTATTGATGTGATGAATCATGTTAATTTTTTGCAGATATTGAACCAGCCCTGCATCCCAGGTATAAATTCCACTTGGTCATGGTGAATAATTTTTTTTAATGTATTGTTGGATCCAGTTGGCTAATATCTTGTTGAGGATTTTTGCATCCATGTTCATGAGGGAAATTTGTCTATAGTTCTTCTTTTTAGTGGGATCCTTTCTGGTTTTAGAATCAAGGTAATTCTGGCTTCATAGAAAGAGTTTGGAAGTTTTCCTTCCATTTCTATTTTTTGGAACAGCTTGAAGAGAATAAGTGTTAACTCTGTTTTAAATGTTTGGTAGACTTCCCCTGTAAAGCCATCTGGTCCTGGGCTCTTGTTTTGGAGAGATTTTTGATTACTAATTCGATTTCCTTACTGGATATAGGTCTGTTCAAATTTTCTATTTCTTCCTGTTTCAGTTTTGGTAGTGTATATGTTTCTAGGAATTTGTTCATTTCTTCCAGATTGCCCATTTTATTGGCATATAATTGCTCATAATATTCTCTTACTATTGTTTTTATTTCTGCTGTGTTGGTTGTGATCTCTCCTCTTTCATTCTTGATTTTATTTATTTGTGTCCTTTCCTTTTTCCTTTTGATAAAACTGACTAGGGGTTTATCTATTTTGTTAATTCTTTCAAGGAACCAGCTTCTGGTTTCATTGATCTGTTCTGTTTTTTTTTTTTCTTTTTTCTTTTTGGTTTCAATAGCATTAACTTCTGCTCTAAGCTTTATTATTTCCTGTCTTCTGCTGGGTTAGGGTTTCATTTGCTGTTCTTTTTCCAGCTCCTTAAGGAGTAAGGTTAGGTTGTGTATCTGAGATCTTTCTTCCTTCTTTAGGAAGGCCTGGATTGCTATATACTTTCCTCTTATGACCGCCATTGCTGCGTCCCAGAGGTTTTGGGTTGTGGTGTTATTTTCATTGACTTCCATATACTTTTTAATTTCCTCTTTAACTTCTTGGTTAAAGAAGTTCTTTAGTAGGGTGTTCTTCAGTCTCCAAGTATTTGTTACCTTTACAATTTTTTTCTTGTGGTTGATTTTGAGTTTCATAGCATTGTGGTCTGAAAACATGCACGGTATGATCTTGATCTTTTTGTACTTACTTAGGGCTGATTTGAGTCCCAGTATATGGTCTATTCTGGAGAATGTTCCATGTGCACTGGAGAAGAATGTATATTCTGCTGCTTTAGGATGAAATGTTCTGAGTATATCTTTTAAGTCCATCTGGTCCAGTGTGTCATTCAAAGCCATTGTTTCCTTGTTGATTTTTTGATTAGATGATCTGTTCATTGCTCTGAGTGTGGTGTTGAAGTCTCCTACTATTATGGTATGACTATCAATGAGTTTATGTTTGTGATTCATTGATTTATATATTTGGGTATTTTCACATTTGGTGCATAAATATTTACAATTGTTAGGTCTTCTTGGTGGATAGATCCTTTGATTATGATATAATGCCCTTCTGATCTCTTTTTTTTTTTTTTTCTCTTCTTTTTCTTCTGGTTCTTTTTTTTTTTTTAAAGGTTTATTTTTATTTATTTATTTATTTATTTAATATATGAAATTTACTGTCAAATTGGTTTCCATACAACACCCAGTGCTCATCCCAAAAGGTGCCCTCCTCAATACCCATCACCCACCCTGCCCTCCCTCCCACCCCCCCATCAACCCTCAGTTTGTTCTCAGTTTTTAACAGTCTCTTATGCTTTGGCTCTCTCCCACTCTAACCTCTTTTTTTTTTTTTTTTCCTTCCCCTCCCCCATGGGTTTCTGTTACGTTTCTCAGGATCCACATAAGAGTGAAACCATATGGTATCTGTCTTTCTCTGTATGGCTTATTTCACTTAGCATCACACTCTCCAGTTCCATCCACGTTGCTACAAAAGGCCATATTTCATTTTTTCTCATTGCCACATAGTATTCCATTGTGTATATACACCACAATTTCTTTATCCATTCATCAGTTGATGGACATTTAGGCTCTTTCCATAATTTGGCTATTGTTGAGAGTGCTGCTATAAACATTGGGGTACAAGTGCCCCTATGCATCAGTACTCCTGTATCCCTTGGATAAATTCCTAGCAGTGCTATTGCTGGGTCATAGGGTAGGTCTATTTTTAATTTTCTGAGGAACCTCCACACTGCTTTCCAGAGTGGCTGCACCAATTTGCATTCCCACCAACGGTGCAAGAGGGTTCCCGTTTCTCCACATCCTCTCCAGCATCTATAGTCTCCTGATTTGTTCATTTTGGCCACTCTGACTGGTGTGAGGTGATATCTGAGTGTGGTTTGATTTGTATTTCCCTGATAAGGAGCGACGTTGAACATCTTTTCATGTGCCTGTTGGCCATCCGGATGTCTTCTTTAGAGAGTGTCTATTCATGTTTTCTGCCCATTTCTTCACTGGGTTATTTGTTTTCGGGTGTGGAGTTTGGTGAGCTCTTTATAGATTTTGGATACTAGCCCTTTGTCCGATATGTCATTTGCAAATATCTTTTCCCATTCCGTTGGTTGCCTTTTAGTTTTGTTGGTTGTTTCCTTTGCTGTGCAGAAGCTTTTTATCTTCATAAGGTCCCAGTAATTCACTTTTGCTTTTAATTCCCTTGCCTTTGGGGATGTGTCGAGTAAGAGATTGCTATGGCTGAGGTCAGAGAGGTCTTTTCCTGCTTTCTCCTCTAAGGTTTTGATGGTTTCCTGTCTCACATTCAGGTCCTTTATCCATTTTGAGTTTATTTTTGTGAATGGTGTGAGAAAGTGGTCTAGTTTCAACCTTCTGCATGTTGCTGTCCAGTTCTCCCAGCACCATTTGTTAAAGAGACTGTCTTTTTTCCATTGGATGTTCTTTCCTGCTTTGTCAAAGATGAGTTGGCCATACGTTTGTGGGTCTAGTTCTGGGGTTTCTATTCTATTCCATTGGTCTATGTGTCTGTTTTTATGCCAATACCATGCTGTCTTGATGATGACAGCTTTGTAGTAGATGCTAAAGTCTGGGATTGTGATGCCTCCTGCTTTGGTCTTCTTCTTCAAAATTACTTTGGCTATTCGGGGCCTTTTGTGGTTCCATATGAATTTTAGGCTTGCTTGTTCTAGTTTCGAGAAGAATGCTGGTGCAATTTTGATTGGGATTGCATTGAATGTGTAGATAGCTTTGGGTAGTATTGACATTTTGACAATATTTATTCTTCCAATCCATGAGCAGGGAATGTCTTTCCATTTCTTTATATCTTCTTCAATTTCCTTCATAAGCTTTCTATAGTTTTCAGCATACAGATCTTTTACATCTTTGGTTAGATTTATTCCTAGGTATTTTATGCTTCTTGGTGCAATTGTGAATGGGATCAGTTTCTTGATTTGTCTTTCTGCTGCTTCATTGTTAGTGTATAAGAATGCAACTGATTTCTGTACATTGATTTTGTATCCTGCAACTTTGCTGAATTCATGTATCAGTTCTAGCAGACTTTTGGTGGAGTCTATCGGATTTTCCATGTATAATATCATGTCATCTGCAAAAAGCGAAAGCTTGACTTCATCTTTGCCAATTTTGATGCCTTTGATTTCCTTTTGTTGTCTGATTGCTGAAGCTAGAACTTCCAGCACTATGTTAAACAACAGCGGTGAGAGTGGGCATCCCTGTCGTGTTCCTGATCTCAGGGAAAAAGCTCTCAGTTTTTCCCCGTTGAGGATGATGTTAGCTGTGGGCTTTTCATAAATGGCTTTTATGACCTTTAAGTATGTTCCTTCTATCCCGACTTTCTCAGCGTTTTTATTAAGAAACGGTGCTGGATTTTGTCAAAGGCCTTTTCTGCATCGATTGACAGGATCATATGGTTCTTCTCTTTTTTTGTTTGTTAGTGTGATGTATCACGTTGATTGATTTGTGATTGTTGAACCAGCCCTGCATCCCAGGGATGAATCCCACTTGATCATGGTGAATAATTCTTTTTATATGCTGTTGAATTCGATTTGCTAGTATCTTATTGAGGATTTTTGCATCCATATTCATCAGGGATATTGGCCTGTAGTTCTCTTTTTTTACTGGGTCTCTGTCTGGTTTAGGAATCAAAGTAATACTGGCTTCATAGAATGAGTCTGGAAGTTTTCCTTCCCTTTCTATTTCTTGGAATAGCTTGAAAAGGATAGGTATTATCTCTGCTTTAAACGTCTGGTAGAACTCCCCTGGGAAGCCATCTGGTCCTGGACTCTTATTTGTTGGGAGATTTTTGATAACCGATTCAATTTCTTCGCTGGTTATGGGTCTGTTCAAGCTTTCTATTTCCTCCTGATTGAGTTTTGGAAGAGTGTGGGTGTTTAGGAATTTGTCCATTTCTTCCAGGTTGTCCAATTTGTTGGCATATAATTTTTCATAGTATTCCCTGATAATTGTTTGTATCTCTGAGGGACTGGTTGTAATAATTCCATTTTCATTCATGATTTTATCTATTTGGGTCATCTCCCTTTTCTTTTTGAGAAGCCTGGCTAGAGGTTGGTCAATTTTGTTTATTTTTTCAAAAAACCAACTCTTGATTTCGTTAATCTGCTCTACCGTTTTTTTAGATTCTATATTGTTTATTTCTGCTCTGATCTTTATTATTTCTCTTCTTCTGCTGGGTTTAGTCTGCCTTTGCTGTTCTGCTTCTATTTCCTTTAGGTGTGCTGTTAGATTTTGTATTTGGGATTTTTCTTGTTTCTTGAGATAGGCCTGGATTGCAATGTATTTTTCTCTCAGGACTGCCTTTGCTGCATCCCAAAGCATTTGGTTTGTTGTATTTTCATTTTCATTTGTTTCCATATATTTTTAAATTTCTTCTCTAATTGCCTGGTTGACCCACTCATTCGTTAGTAGGGTGTTCTTTAACCTCCATGCTTTTGGAGGTTTTCCAGACTTTTCCTGTGGTTGATTTCAAGCTTCGTAGCATTGTGGTCTGAAAGTATGCATGGTATAATTTCAATATTTGTAAACTTATGAAGGGCTGTTTTGTGACCCAGTTTATGATCTATCTTGGAGAATGTTCCACGTGCACTCGAGAAGAAAGTATATTCTGTTGCTTTGGGATGCAGAGTTCTAAATATATCTGTCAAGTCCATCTGATCCAGTGTATCATTCAGGGCCCTTGTTTCTTTATGGACTGTGTGTCTAGATGATCTATCCATTTCTGTAAGTGGGGGTGTTAAAGTCCCCTGCAATTACCACATTCTTATCAATAAGGTTGCTTATGTTTGTGAGTAATTGTTTTATATATTTGGGGGCTCCGGTATTCGGCGCATAGACATTTATAATTGTTAGCTCTTCCTGATGGATAGACCCTGTAATTATTATATAATGCCCTTCTTCATCTCTTGTTACAGCCTTTAATTTAAAGTCTAGTTTGTCTGATATAAGTATGGCTACTCCAGCTTTCTTTTGGCTTCCAGTAGCATGATAAATAGTTCTCCATCCCCTCACTCTCAATCTAAAGGTGTCCTCAGATCTAAAATGAGTCTCTTGTAGACAGCAAATCGATGGGTCTTGTTTTTTTATCCATTCTGATACCCTATGTCTTTTGGTTGGCACATTTAATCCATTTACATTCAGTGTTATTATAGAAAGATACGGGTTTAGAGTCATTGTGATGTCTGTATGTTTTATGCTTGTAGTGATGTCTCTGGTACTTTGTCTCACAGGGTCCCCCTTAGGATCTCTTGTAGGGCTGGTTTCGTGGTGACAAATTCCTTCAGTTTTTGTTTGGGAAGACCTTTATCTCTCCTTCTATTCTAAATGACAGACTTGCTGGATAAAGGATTCTCAGCTGCATATTTTTTCTGTTTAGCACACTGAAGATATCGTGCCAATCCCTTCTGGCCTGCCAAGTTTCAAAAGAGAGATCAGTCACGAGTCTTATAGGTCTCCCTTTATATGTGAGGGCACGTTTATCCCTTGCTGCTTTCAGAATTTTTTCTTTATCCTTGTATTTTGCCAGTTTCACTATGATATGTCGTGCAGAAGATCGATTCAAGTTACGTCTGAAGGGAGTTCTCTGTGCCTCTTGGATTTCAATGCCTTTTTCCTTCCCCAGTTCAGGGAAGTTCTCACCTATAATTTCTTCAAGTACCCCTTCAGCACCTTTCCCTCTCTCTTCCTCCTCTGGGATACCAATTATGCGTACATTATTTCTTTTTAGTGTATCACTTAGTTCTCTAATTTTCCCCTTATACTCCTGGATTTTTTTATCTCTCTTTCTCTCAGCTTCCTCTTTTTCCATAACTGTATCTTCTAGTTCACCTATTCTCTCCTCTGCCTCTTCAATCCGAGCCGTCGTCATTTCCATTTTGTTTTGCATTTCGTTTAAAGCGCTTTTCAGCTCCTCGTGACTGTTCCTTAGTCCCTTGATCTCTGTGGCAAGAGATTCTCTGCTGTCCTCTATACTGTTTTCAAGCCCAGCGATTAATTTTATGACTATTATTCTAAATTCACTTTCTGTTATATTATTTAAATCCTTTTAGAACAGTTCATTAGCTGTTGTTATTTCCTGGAGATTCTTCTGAGGGGAATTCTTCCGTTTGGTCATTTTGGATAGTCCCTGGAGTGGTGAGGACCTGCAGGGCACTTCCCCTGTGCTGTGGTGTATAACTGGAGTTGGTGGGTGGGGCCGCAGTCTGACCTGATGTCTGCCCCCAGCCCACCGCTGGGGCCACAGTCAGACTGGTGTGTGCCTTCTCTTCCCCTCTCCTAGGGGAGGGATTCACTGTGGGGTGGCGTGGCCCGTCTGGGCTACTTGCACACTGCCAGGCTTGTGGTGCTGGGGATCTGGCATATTAGCTGGGGTGGGTAGGCAAGGTGCACGGGGGCAGGAGAGGCAGGCTTAGCTCGCTTCTCCTTAGGTGATCCACTTCAGGAGGGGCCCTGTGGCAGCGGGAGGGAGTCAGATCTGCTGCCGGAGGTTTGGCTCCGCAGAAGCACAGAGTTGGGTGTTTGCGCGGAGCGAGCAAGTTCCCTGGCAGGAACTGGTTCTCTTTGGGATTTTGGCTGGGGGATGGGCGAGGGAGATGGCGCTGGCGAGCGCCTTTGTTCCCCACCAAACTGAGCTCTGTCCTCTGTCCGGGGGCTCAGCAGCTCTCCCTCCCTTTGTCCTCCAGCCTTCCCGCTTTCTGAGCAGAGCTGTTAACTTATGACCTCCCAGACGCTAAGTCGCGCTTGCTGTCGGAATACAGTCCATCCAGCCCCTCCGCTTTTGCCTTCCAGACTCGGGGACTCTGCTTGGCCGGCAAGCCGCCCCTCCGCCCCGGCTCCCTCCCGCCAGTTGGTGGAGCGCGCACCGCCTTGCCACCCTTCCTACCCTCTTCCATGGGCCTCTCGTCTGCGCTTGGCTCCGGAGACTCCGTTCTGTTAATCCTCTGGTGGTTTTCTGGGTTATTTAGGCAGGTGTAGGTGGAATCTAAGTGATCGGCAGGACGCGCGGTGAGCCGCCATCTTCCCTCCCTCTCCCTGCATCTCTTGATACAGTCTTTATTTTAAAGTCTAGACTGTCTGATGTAAGTATGGCTACTCTGGCTTTCTTTTGTTGATCATTAGCATGACTGATGGTTTTCCATCCTCCCTTTCAATCTGAAGGTGTCTTAGGTCTAAAGTGGGTCTCTTGTAAACAGTATGTAGATGGATGTTGTTTTCTTATCCATTCTGTTACCCTCTGTCTTTTGATTAGAGCACTTAGTCCGTTGATATTTAGAGAGTACTGAAAGATATGAATTCATTGCCATTATGTTTCTTGTCGAGTTGGAGTTTCTGGTGGTGTTCTCTGGTCCTTTATAGTCTTTCTTGCTTTTGTTATATATATATATATATTCTATCTTCCCCTCAGAGAGTGCCTTAAAATATTTCACAACTGGGGCGCCTGGGTGGTGCAGTCGGTTAAGCGTCCGACTTCAGCTCAGGTCACGATCTCGCGGTCCGTGAGTTCGAGCCCCGCGTCGGGCTCTGGGCTGATGGCTCAGAGCCTGGAGCCTGCTTCCGATTCTGTGTCTCCCTCTCTCTCTGCCCCTCCCCCGTTCATGCTCTGTCTCTCTCTGTCTCAAAAATAAATAAACGTTAAAAAAAAATTTAAAATATTTCACAACTGGTTTAGTGGTCATGAACTCCTTTAATTTTTGTTTGTCTGAGAAACTTTTAATCTCTCCTTCTACTTTGAATGACAGACGTGATGGATAAAGAATTCTAGGCTGCATATTTTTCCAATTCAGCACATTCGATATATCCTGCCATTCCTTTCTGGCCTGCCAAGTTTCTGTGGATAGGTCTGCTGCAAACCTGATCTGTCTTTCCTTGTAGGTTAAGGATTTTTTTCCCTTGCTGTTATCATGATTCTTTTCTTGCCTGAGTATTTTGTGAATTTGACTATGATATGCCTTGTTGATGATCGGTTTTTGTTGAATCTTATAGGTGTTCTCTGTGCTACCTGGATTTTGATATCTGTGTCTTTCCTCAGGTTAGGAATATTTTCCACTATGATTTGCTCATATAACCTTTCTACCCCTATTTCTCTCTCTTCATCTTGTGGGACCCCTATGATTCTGATGTTCTTTTTTAATGAGTCACTGATTTTTCTAATTCTTAAATCGTGCTCTCTTGCCTTCATCTCCCTCTTTTTTTCTGCTTCATTTTTCTCCATAAGTTTGTCCTCTATATTGCTGATTCTCTGTTCTGCCTCATCCATCCTTGCTGCCACTGCATCCATCCATGATTGCAGCTCAGTTACAGCATTTTTAATTTCATTCTGGGTGTTTTTTACTTCTTTTATCTCTGCAGAAAGGGATTCTAATCTATTTTCGACACCAGCTAGTATTGTTATCGTGATTCTAAATTCTGGTTCAGACATCTTGCTTGTATCTGTGTTGGTTAAATCCCTGGCTATCGTTTCTTCGTGCTCTTTATTTTGGGGTGAATTCCTTCATTTTGTCATTTTGAAGGGAGAAAAGGAATTAATGAGGTAGAAATATTAAAATTAAAAACAATTAAAATTTAAAAAATATTAAAATTTAAAAATTAAACACACACACAAACACACAAATCTAATAAATGAGGCTAGATCCTAGGTGTGTTTTGGTCTGGGTGTTGAATGTGGTTTGGTAGATTAGAGGAAAAAAAAGGGGAGGGAGGAAATCGTTTGAGAATTTGAAAAAATGAATACACTGAAGTAGACTAAAATGAGATGATGTGAGTAAAATACAACTTGAAAAAATTTACACAAAATATAAAGAATATAGTAGGAAAAAATTTAAAGAAAATATTTTTAATAAAAACTAAAAATAAAAACCAATCTTGTTCTCTTTCTGAATTCAAGAAATAGAAAAGAAACGAAAAGGAGAAAAAAGATTAAAAAAAATCATTTGAAAATTTGAAAAAGTGAATACACTGTAGTAGACTAAAATAAAATGATTGAAGTAAAATAGAATTTGAAAAAATCTATATAAAAGCCAAAAATATAGAAAAAATATTAAAGAAAAATATTTTCAATAGAAATTGAAAGTAAAAATGAATTTTTTCACTTTCTGCATTCAAGAAAAAGAAAAGAAATGAAAAAGAGAAAAAAGAAAAAAAGAAACAAGGAAATTGTTTGAAAGTTTGAAAAGGTGAATACACTGAAGTAGACTAAAATAGAATGATGGAAATAAGAATTTGAAAAAATTTACACAAAAATAAAAAATATAGTAAAAAAATTAAATAAAAATATTTTTAATAAAAATTGAAAATAAAAATGAATTTTTTTTTCTGTATTCAAGAAAAAGAATAGTGTAAGAGAAAAATTTAAAAAAAAGAAAAAAAAAGAAAGAAAATTGAATAGATGGACCTGCTAACAGATTGAAATAGGACTGAAATTACTTCCTTTTCCCCTAGAAGTCAGACTATGTAGTGCTTTATAGTCCATAAACTAAGCCGGTGGTGAGACTTGTGTTCTTGAAGAGCGAGGTTGGCCCAGTTGGGTGGGGCTCAGTGTAACAGCTCCGTTTTCCACTAGATGGTGCTGCTAGCCTACTGGGGTGGATTGTTGCAGAGCTCCTAGGTTCGTATGCGCATGCACGGAATCGGTCAAAATGGCATCACCCAGCTATCCACTATCCAGCTATCCACCCAGCTATCTACTATGGGAACTGCTTTCTCTGATCAGCAATCGGTCACCCGTCCTCTGTCTTCAGCTTTCATCCACTCCCTGCTTCTTCACTGTTCGTGACCAAACCCCAGGCAGCACCTCCCTCCTGAGTTCTGTCTCAGATGTGGCTGTTTTTCCCGACCCCTTACTTCTGAAGGACTGCAGCTTTGACCCGTTCCGCCCCTCTGTGGGAGGGTCTCACCGAGCAATGGCCGAATGCTGGCTGCACCCAGGAACGCCTGCTGGATCCTGCAGCTGCTGGTACCCTGAGACTGCGGCCAGGTGCCAGCCCGCCCCAGAAAAGTTTCATGAGATAGTGTAGCAGCAGCTTTTCAGGGATTATGGAAAATCACAACACATGTCTGGCACCAGGCTTCACCCTTAATGACCTTGTTCCAGCACCAGCGATGTGGCCGTTTTCTGGGGTCTGCTGGGACCAGGTGGCTTCAACAGTCTCCACCAAATGTCCTTCCAGCAGTGGAACCGCTTTTCCCCGTGTGGCCCAAGAACCTCCCGGACCTCACTCTGTTCCTGGGGATTTGGCCTTCCCACCAGAGCACTGCCAGGTATCAAGCTGCAGAGTTGCAGCCTTTGCGTTCCCCTTGTTTACAGTCTTAATGGAATTTAAGCCCTCTCCTTTCTCCATTCTCCCTTTTTAGTTTAGTCCCTACAGCTGTTTCCAATTTTCCACTTTTTCTCCAGCTGCTTTTGGGGAGGGGTGCTTTTCCCGTATTCTACCCCGCCCCAGTCTTTGTCCTCTCTCCACCTGCAAAGGTAGCTCCCTGCCTGCTGCTGGCTTCTCTCTCCCCAAGTTCACCTCTCTGCGCTGCATACCTGCTTAATTCTGTGTGCAGAATTGTTGTGTTAATCCTCCAATCAGTTTTCTAGGTGAGTAGGGTGGTTTAGTGTTGGTCTGGCTCTGTTTCATGGATATGAGACACACAAAAACTTCCATGCTGTTCCACCATCTTCTCTCACAATGCTTTTTATTTGCTTTTTTCCTGTGAATAGAAAAACCTGACCAAGCTTTAAATGCTTCTTCAACATTTTTAAATGTAGTCTTACCAAATGTCAGGTTAAGTGTCAGGAACTAGATGAGGCTGATTGATACCACACCAACTTTCTGTTTGGTGGATAAAAAGGTTGCAATGTCCTTAATTCAACATCAATTTCCCAAACCCCAATATCATTGGTGAATGGGAGTCTTCACAAACGCTGGTTAACAAGTAAAGTAACACTAAAAAGAAAGCAAGTCTATTTCAGGGTTCTGGAAGTGAAAGTAAACATCACCAAGCTTTGCTTCAACTTGTTGCATGTTTTGTTCACAAATTCACCCACTGCTGTACTCCAAGGAACAAATTGGACAGGGTTGGCATCCTCTGAAAGAGGCAATGATAGATGAGATCAAACATTTTAAATCTGTATTTTTATGGTTGGAAGCATATTGGAAGAAATGGATATTTTTTCTCTGTTCCCCATCTTGAACATTAAAAGACTCAAAACCTTGCTGGATATATCTGTTACTTTCCTTTCCGTGGGTGTTTAATATGTGTTCCTTCTGGCTTCCTGGATAAAGTTGGTTTAGGTATGCTGCTTCCCAGGGCACTTACCTCGGATACTGTGACTTTTTTTTTTTTTTTTTGAGAGAGACAGAATTTGAGTGGGGGCAGGACAGATTGAGAGAGAGAGAGAGAGAGAGAGAGAGAGAGAGAGAGAGAGAGAATTTGAAGCAGGGTCCAGGCTCTGAGCTGTCAGCACAGAGCCCATCGCAGGGCTCAAACTCACGAACTGTGAGATCATGACCTGAGCCAAAGTCGGATGCTTTACCGACTGAGCCACTCAGGCACCAGGTGATACTGTGACTTCTTAACTGATTTCTGAAATTCTCTTAAATGTTGTTCAGATCATATATTCTTGTTAAGTTGGTGTCACTGTGGAGGAATGAAGTTTGTGACTTTCCATTTTGCCATAATGCTATCTGAAGGTAATAACCTTATAAATAAACTTATTCAAATTAAAGCAAATTTTAGAAGGATGTAAATTAATGATTACCATTTAACTCTCCTAACTTTACATTAAAAGCAACTGGAGATGCTTTTATAGATTCACATGTATGCATAAATAGTAATGGAGAATTACCTAACAGTGCAAAAGTAGAGTCTTTTCCATACCTATTTAATTTCTCTCTCAAGGAATCAAATGTCATACAGCCATCTAATAATTAATATTCACATCTCTTGGCTTTTCCCTGTAATTCTGATTAACTGGAATCAACAGTGCATGGTAGTTATATAGGCAAATGAAGTAGGCTGTATACCAGTGGTTAAGAATCATTATGAGTTCCTAGCCTGGCTTCACCACTTACCACTGTGTAACCTTTGACAAGTTCATAACTTTTCTGTGCTTCATTTTTCTCCATCTGTAGAATGGGTTTGGAAAATAATAGAATGCATTTCGTTTCTGAGTTTCTTTCTTTCTTTGTTTTTTTTTTTTTTTTTTCCGTTTCTGAGTTTCAAAGTTTAATGTGTTAAGGTGAAAGAGTTTGTAACATAGAGATAAATCAATGAATCTTAACTATTATATTTTAGGAAAATTTGGTACAAGTAGAAATATTTCAAATTTACTTAGGAATACAAATATATATTTGAATTCTTCTGGAGCACAGAATAAAAAGTCAGTAGGATATGGAATAATATAAAAATATTTCTAAAATGTGAAAACACTTAATGATTTTCAGCCTAGAAAGTATTGAACCAATATATTTGATCTGTAAATATTTATCGTCTATCTAAATGTGTGGGGAAAGCAAATCAAGCCTCTGCTCAGATAATTACAATCTAGTTGGAAATGGCCAACATGTTCTGAGAAAAGGTAAGTAGAATATTAAGTGCGAAAATGAGTGGAAACTTGCAATAGGCATTCTATGAAACAGAGAGTATGGCGAGCTGGAGTAATATGGGATAGCCTCATGGGGAAAGACAGTTATGACTTGGGCAGTTTGACTAGAGAAGAAAAGATTCTGTATATGAGGGGCCATGGTGGTGCAAATAAGCAAAAAGAGATTTACAAACATCTGTGAACATATGAATCACATGGTAGACTTGTTAAAATGTAGTCTCATGCCACAGTTCGGGATAGACCCTCAAATTTTGCATTCTCAACCAGATTTCATGTGATGTTGAGCAGCAGCAGGGAAATAACACATTTGAAGTAGAGTGAGAAAGGATTACAGTGGTGAGAATAATGAGGAGACTATTTCAACAGTCTAATCACAAAATGATAAGGGACTAAATTGAGATGGAGGCAACGGTAATAAGAAGAAAGAGACTGTCATAAAAGATCATACAAAAGAAAAATGGAAAATAAGTAATTGGCTAAACAAATAGGGGAAAGGGAGAGGTTTTAATGACATACTCTGGGAGCTGAATTGACACAAACAGTGAAGCTAAGAAGAGAACTGGCTTGAGGGAGGAAGTGATTGACATGGTTTTGAGATGTTGAATTTTGAGTGATGGTGTGGCATTTACAAGGAGAATAGGAAGGGCTGCAATTCATCTGTGCAGAGGTGATAGCTGGTGTTTTAAAGAGAATTTTAGTGAATAATGATATGGGAAGAAGAATTGAAGACTGCTTTTTTGGAGATGTCCCCATTTAGTGAAAGGAAGAGGGAGAGATGAACAAAGAAGAGTAGGAATGGACTTGGGATTTCAGAGTATCTGAAGATAGGAAAAGTGCTCTCAAGATTCCCATCACCTTCTGCTCAGATCATGATCTCAGTGTTTGCGAGGTGGAGCCTTGTATTGGACTCTGTGCTGCCGGCATGGAGCTGGCTTGGGATTCTCTCTCTCTCCTTCTCAAAATAAATAAATAAACTTTAAAAAAAAAAAAAAAGATTCCCATCACCATATGTTGTGTCCAAAGATGGGAAACTAAAGAAAGAAATTGGAAGACAGATTTTTATTGTATTAAATCAATAATATTCTTTTTGAATTTTTTAAAGTAAAAAAGTATTTTATATTCATAGGAGAAAAATTTGAAAATATAGAAAAACAAACACCACAAAAGGCAGAAAAAGTGTGGAAGACATAGGAATAAAGAGGAAGGACAACAAATAGAAAAATAGTAACAAATATGGTAGATATTAATCCAAAAACATCAATTATTACTTTAAATGTTAATGGTTTAAACTCCAATTAAAGGATGGAGGTTGTCAGAGTGGATCAAAAAAACAAGACTCAACTGTATATTATCTACAAGAAACCCTTTAAATATATTTAAATATAAAGACACACATAAATTAAAAGTAAAAGAATAAACAAAGATATACCTTGCTAACAATAATCAAAAGAAAGCAGGAGTAGCTATATTAATTTTAGACATAACAGACATAAGAGCAAAAAATGTTATTGGGATAAAGAGAGGCATTATGTTTTAAGACATAACAATCCTTAATGTGTATGCTCCTAACAACAGAGTATAAAATATGTGAAACAGAAGCTCATAGAATTGTAAGAAAAAAAAATCAACTATTATAGTTGATTATAAAGTTGGAGACTTTAGTACCATCTTCTATCATAAATGGACAGGTCCAACAGTCAGAAAATCAGTAAGAAAATGGTAGAACTAAACAGCACCATCAATCAGCTGAATACAATACACATCTCTGGCTACTTCATCCAACAACATCAGATTACACATTCTTCTTAAGCTCACTTAGAACATTAACTAACATAGATCGTATTCTGGACCATACGACATGCCTTAACAAATTTAAAAGAAGAGAAACCATACAATGTCTGCCCCTGGACCACAATGGATTAAACTAGAATTCAATAATAGAAAGATAACAGGAGAATTCTTTATTTTATGTTTATTTTTATTTTTGAGAGAGAGAGTGAGTGAGCAAGCGAGGGAGGGGCAGAGAGAGGGAGACACAGAATCTGAAGCAGTCTCCAGTTTCTGAGCTGTCAGCACAGAGACTGACATGGGGCTCGAACCCATGAACCACGAGGCCATGACCTGAATGAAATTCGGACATTTAACATTTAACACCTCAGAAAAATTCTACTATACATGAATATTAAACAACACAATTCTAAATAACATATGAGTCAAAGAAGAGATCTCAAATGAAAAAATATTTTGAAAAAATTGAAAATGAGCATACAACTTACTAAAATTTGTGTGATATACCCAAAGCAGTGCTTATAAGGAGATGAATAGCATTAAATGCATATAATAGAAAAGAGGAAAAATCTAAAATTAATAATCCAGTTTCCACCTTAGGACTAGGAAGAGCAAGTTAAGTCCAAATGGAAGGAAATAAATAATAACAATTGGAGCAGAAATCCATAAAATTGAAAATAGGAAATCAGTAAAGAAAATCAACAAAACCAAAAGGTAATTATTTGAAAAGATTAATAAATCAATAATACTCTAGTCAGGCTAAGAAAATAGAAGACACAGTTTACTAATATGGAAAATGAAATAAGGGCCACCACTACAGATCTCATGGCCATTAAAAGATAATAAAAGAATACTATGGAGAACTGTATACCTACAACTTTGATAATCTGGATGAAATGGGCCAATTCCTAGAAAGACACAATCTGCAAAAACTCAGAAATATGCAATCTAAATAGGCCTATATCTATTAAAGAAATTGAATGAATATTTAATAACCCAAAATAGAAAATACAAGGCCCAGGTGGGTACACTGGTGAATTCTACCAAACACTTAAGGAAGAAATTATACCAATCCTGTACAATCTGTTTCATAGGATAGGAGTGAAGGGAAACTTCCTAAGTAATTCTGTGAGTTCAGCATTACCCTAATACCAAAACAACAAAAATATCACAGGAAAAGAAAATTACCAATAATATTTCATGAACATAGACACAAATATCTTCAACACAGTATTAACAGATTGAATCCGACGACATATAAAAGAATTATATATCACAAATAATTATATATCACCACTAATTATCCCAGGTATACAAGATTTATTAAACATTCCAAAATCAATTAATGTATTCTATCACATTAACAGACTAAAAAAGAAAAATTGCAGGTTCATATCAATAGATTCAGTAAAAACATTGAACATCAAATACCCATGCATGATTAAAAACTCTCAGTAAACTAGGAATAGAGGAGAACTTCCTCAACTTGATAAAGAATATCTATGAAAAACCTACAGCTAATATCACACTTAATAGTGGCATATGTGAAGCTTTCCACCTAACAGGTACAAGACAAGGATGTCTCTTCTCACCACTCCTTTCAACAACATACTGGAAGTTCTAGCTAATTCAGTAAGACTAGCAAAGGAAATAAAAGGTATACAGATTCAGAAGGAAAAATAAAACTGTCATGTTCACAGGGGGCACAATTATCTATATAGAAAGACCAAGTCCTCTTGGAACTAATAAGTGATTATGGAAAGGTGGCAGGATACGAGTTTAATATACAAAAACCAATCTCTTTGCTATATAGCAGCAATGAACCAGTGGAGCTTAAAATTAAAATTTTAAATTAAAAAGTATAGTGTGTACTATTCTTTTTACATTAGCACCCCCAAATGAGATACTTAGGTATAAATATACAAAATACATAAGGTCTATAGGAAGAGGACTATAAAATTCTGATAAACTAAAGCAAAGAATGACTAAATAAGTGGGAGAAATGTCCCATGTTCATGGATAGGAATACTTAATATTGTCAAGATGTCAGTTCTTCCCAATTTGATCTGTAGATTCAAAAAAATTCCAATCTAAATCCCATAAAGTTATTTTGTAGATATAAAAAACTGATTCTAGTTTATATGGAGAGGCAGAAGACCCAGAATAGCCAATTCAGTGTTAAAGAACAAAGTTGGAGGACTGACACTATTCAATTTCAAGACTTACTATAAAGCTACAGTAATCAAGGCAGTGAGGTATTGGCATTGAAATAGACAAAGAGATCAATGGAACAGAATAGACATCCCATAAATAGACCCACATAAATAGAATCAACTAAGCGTTGACAAAGGAAAGGTACAATGGAGGGGGAAAAAAAGGAAGGAAGGAATCTAGATATAAATCCTACACCCTTCACAAAAATTAACTCAAAATAGATCATAGACTTAAATGTAAAACTGAGATTTCTGGAAGATAACATAGGAAACAACCTAGATGACTCTGGGCAGGATGATGACATTTTAGATGCAATAACAAAGGCATGATCTATGAAAGAAATAATAGATGAGTTGGACTATATTAAAATTCAAAACTAATGCTCTGAGAAAGACAATGTCAAGAGAATGAGAAGACAAGTCACAGGCCGGGAGACAATATTTACAAAGGACATATTGATAAAGACTGTTATCCAAAAATATACACAGTCCTTTTAAAACTCAACACTAAGAAAACAAACAACTTCATTGCAAAATGGGCTGAAGTTCTGAACACACCCCTCACCAAAGAAGACATGCAGATGGCAAGTAATAATTTGAAAAGAAGCTCTTTGTCACATGTCATCAGGGAAATAAAAATTAAAACAACAATGAAATACTAGTACATGTCTATTAAAATGCTCAAAATTTACAACACTGACAACACCAAATGCTGGTGAGATATGAAGCAACAGAAACTGATTTGTTGTTGGTGGGAATGCAATACAGTCACTTTGAAAAGCAATTTGGCCACTCTGACTGGTGTGAGGTGGTATCTCAATGTGGTTTTGATTTGTGTTTCCCTGATGAGGAGTGATGTTGATCATCTTTTCATGTGCCTGTTGGCCATCTGGATGTCTTCTTTAGAGAAGTGTCTATTCATGTTTTCTGCCCATTTCTTCACTAGATTATTTGTTTTTCGGGTGTGGAGTTTGGTGAGTTCTTTATAGATTTTGGATACTAGCCCTTTGTCTGATATGTCACTTGCAGATATCTTTTCCATTCCGTTGGTCGCCTTTTAGTTTTGTTGATTGTTTCCATTGCAGTGCAGAAGCTTTTTATCTTCATGAGGTTCCAATAGTTCATTTTTCCTTTTAATTCCCTTGCCTTTGGAGATGTGTCAAGTAAGAAATTGCTGCAGCTGAGGTCAGAGAGGTTTTTTCCTGCTTTCTCCTCTAGAGTTTTGATGGTTTCCTGTCTCACATTCAGGTCCTTTATAGATGCTGGAGAGGATGTGGAGAAACGGGAACCCTCTTGCACTATTGGTGGGAATGCAAACTGGTGCAGCTACTCTGGAAAACAGTGTGGAGGTTCCTCAAAAAATTAAAAATAGATCTACCTTATGACCCAGCAATAGCACTACTAGGAATTTACCCAAGGGATACAGGAGTGCTGATGCATAGGGGCACTCATACCCCAATGTTTATAGCAGCACTTTCAACAATAGCCAAATTATGGAAAGAACCTAAATGTCCATCAACTGATGAATGGATAAAGAAATTGTGGTTTATATACACAATGGAATACTACGTGGCAATGAGAAAGAATCAAATCTGGCCTTTTGTAGCAACGTGGATGGAACTGGAGAATGTTACGCTAAGTGAAATAAGTCATACAGAGAAAGACAGATACCGTATGTTTTCACTCTTATGTGGATCCTGAGAAACTTAACAGAAGACCATGGGGGAGGGGAAGGAAAAAAAAGTTAGAGAGGGAGTGAGCCAAACCATAAGAGACTCTTAAAAACTGAGAAAAAACAGAATAAACTGGTTGATGGGGAGTGGGAGGGAGGGAAGGAGGGTGGGTTATGGGCATTGAGGAGGGCACCTGTTGGGAGGAGCACTGGGTGTTGTATGGAAACCAATTTGACAATAAATTTCATATTAAAAAAAAAAAGAAAAGCAATTTGGCAGTTTCTTATGAAACTAAACATACTTTTAACAAAAAATTCAACAATTACACTCCTTTTTATTGACCCATGGGAGTCAAAATCTTATGATCACATAAAAATCTGCACAGTATTGTTATTCATAATTGCCAAAAACTTGGAAGCAACCAAGATGTCTTTCAGTGGGTACATGGTTAGGTAAACTGTGGTACATTTAGACAATGGAATATTATTCAGTGCTAAAAAGAAAATGATATATCAAAACATGGAATGACACAGAAGAACATTAAGTACATATTTAAGTGAAACAAGCCAATCTGAAAAGGCTGCATAGTGTATGATTCTATGTATATGACATTCTGGAAAAGGCAAAACTCTGGAGAAAGTGAAAAGATCAGTGTTTCCAAGAGTTTAGAAGCTAAGGGTGATAAATAGGCAGAACACAGGATTTTAGGGTAGAGCGAATAGACTGTACATGATATTGAATTATGGTATATGTCAGTGTACATTTGTCCAAACCCATAGAATGTACAACACCAAGAGTGAACCATAATATACACTGGAAGCTTTGGGTGGTAATGATGTGTCAGTGTATGTTCACTGATTGTAACAAATATACCACTCAGGTGTGGGATGTTGAATGTAGGGGAGGTTGTATGGGAGGGAAAAAAGAGGTTTGTGGAAATTCCCTGTACTTTCTGTTCAATTTTGCTGTGAACGTAAAACAGCTCAAAAATAAGTTTACTTAGTTAAAAATTTTTTAAAATTTGAAAATGTAGAAAAGCATGAGGAAGAAAATAAGAATTATAATTTTATTAACCAGGGAAATCTGTTTCTCTGTGTCTGTCTCCATCTCTCTCTCTCTGTGTACAGTCTTCTATACTTTCCCATGCAGATGTACATATTTTTTCACCAAGTTGGAATCATGCTGTCTAGATGTTTTGTGTTTACTCTTAAAATATGTTTTGAACATTTCTTCAACGACATTAAATATTCTATTATAATATGCTTTTTTCTCCTGTTATAAAATGCTTTTTCACAGATTTCCTGAAAAATATAGGAAAAGAACCTAAAAAGGCATTAGGGTCAAATAAAGATTTTGTTCAATTTAGGAGTAACTGGGTCATGTTTATGGGCAGAGGAGAAAGAGCACATAGGGTGATTGAAGAAAAACGTCTATTGAATGAATGAATAGAAAAGGTAGAGATGGGAAAAGAAGACAGAAAGAGCTAGGTTATATGACAGTGGGATTTAACTTTGGAAGGCAGCAGGCATAGTTTCATATGGAAACAGATATACTTTCAGTTGCATAGCTGGAGAGATGCTCAAGAGATTTCTGGCTGCAATATACTGAGGGTGAAGTCATCTTTTAACAGAAGGAAAAAGTGAAGTTAATTTCAAATGATAATTGAAAGTCGGCATTGTTCCCATTGGTAGATGACTAAAGAATTAAAAAGGAGATGAAGTCATCATGATATTGTATTATTTCACATGAACTTAGAGCACTTGAAAATAAAAATGTTTCCATAGATGTTGCCGAGTATTAGTGGCCACACAGATTTTATTTAAATGCGTTATTTGAAATGGCTTGGTCCTTCTTTTCTCACACTGCAGATTCCTAAAATACTCTAAAAATTTACCTAAAGAAGAAATTCTTTATTGACTGGCATGGTTGTGAGGAAAGAGAGGTAAATGTATTTTATTCTTGTGTAATTTTAAATTCTTATATTCTCTATAGATGTGTGATATTCTGCCCTCTTATCTCTAGGTAGAGTCATAAGTCTCAGACTTTTCAAAGAAATTATGTTATTTTATTCAAAAGTTTTAATTTCTTACTCAGAGCTACATAGCAGCCAATTTAAATACCAGCTGTTTAATCTTTTTATTTTTTTCAGTTTGGCTGGTGGATAGGAGTTAATAATGAAACATTTCTGCATTTATGTAATAAAAAATGGTCTGATAAGAAATGAGTATTTTCCACTCTTGTTTCTCTGTGATTTAAAAATTTGTGTTTGTTTTTGTTTTATAATCACACTGATTCTATAACCATGGCAGCAGAATGTTTCCAGTACAATTTATTCTTTAAATGTCAGCCAAAACCATCAGCTATGGCCCATTGACCACTTATATTGGAAATAGGAGACCCTAGTTATGTTCTCAATTCTGCCACCAAATAGCCATGTGGTTTTGAGAAAGTTATTTATGTTCACTTGCTGCTTTGCTAAGTGAAATTATTTAACTTGATTGTTTTTATAGCCTCATTCAAGGTCCTGAATTTCATATGTATATTCTGTATTTAAATTTGCCTAGTAGTACATCAGAATAATTAGTAATTGTGGTATTTGACTACCATGATACTGCTGTGTAGATTAAGTCAGTGGGTTGTAATTGAAAATGATCACTGAAGTGAACCCTGAGGTGACCTCAAGAATACGTTGCTATGGGGAATATTGGTATCTTATAAAGGCAACCAGGGTTTTAGAGGTCAGCTATGGAAAGTTACTTATATTATGAATATGCTTCTTTCCCTATCGGATAATCTTCATATGATGTTACTGAATGTAACTGAAAAAGATCACACAATACTCAGTTATCCTAGGATATGGTCATACTGTACTAAAGGAAATTGAGGCAACAAGAGCAATTATTGGAGTCACAGCAGTGAAGTAAAGGAAGAGGTTGAAATGACATTTCCAATTTAGAAATTCTATTTATAGTCACTGGAACTTTCCAAGACTCTTCAGTTTTGGACCTACATGTTTTGGACATATTCTCAACTTCAAAGTGAATTTTTTTGAAAAACATTATGTAATTCTATTTATTCATTTGGGCTTATTCAGTATTCAGGGAAAACAAGCTGATATTTTAGGGGAAAATCCCCAACATATCTTCCCCACATATTGAGAAATAGCTGGATATTTTCCTTACATATAGTGACTTACTGATCACATGACTGATTTCAAACAAGGAGCTCAATTAGACAATTCCAATTAAGTAATTCTAGAATACAATCTATATTTGAATATATTTCTGCCCATAATATCTCTGGAACAAATGCTATTTCTGCTATTATAAAAACAGATGCCCCTTTTATTCCAGAAAGATAGGTTTACAGAGAAAAGGCATCAGATGATGAAAGACTTGTTTTCTAATATACTACTATAATAAGGAGATTCATGTAATCAATCAGTGAAATATACAGGGAACTCTTACATTTATTAAGGAACAGGAGACCAGCTGCATATTCTCCCAGATTACTTCATAAATACTTAATAACACATTTATCATCTGGCTATTTTCCTTACAACTAGTTGGTCTGGGTCTGATTTGTGATTGTGCCACAATGTTAAAATCACATATGTCAGAACAAAGTGCCTTTGTCTTATAAAAAATAAAAGGAAACAAGGAGTCCACTAGAAATGGATGTCTTACTATTTTACAATTTTAGGAGGTAGAATAACAGGAAAAGCTCCTCTGTGGAATTTCTTTTGAAGAAGTTGAAATAAGATGTAGAAAATAACTTACTTATCAAATTATTATTGTACATGCTTTTAGGGGACTCCTATGGTTAAAATGAATAAATAAATGAAAGCAACTTTTTTTTTTTTCATTTTGTCAGTATAGCTGTTCTAGTGGGATTGCCCTCCAACCAGTCAGCTTGTCAAGAAAAAGAAAGGATACAGATAGGAAGACTTATAGACTTTCCATTTCTACATCAGGAAGTGTGAGCTTTCTTGTTATTATTAATATTTGATCACTGCAAACTGTGGAAATGCCTGGTCTCTTAATACCTTGCTGAATCGTCAGGAAAACTCACAAAGTCAGTACCATTTGTCTCACAAAACTCTGATTTGATTTTTTGGGTTAAAAAGCCCAGTGGAAGCAAAAGTTTCAGAGCCTTCTACACTTCCTGGAATTTAAATCATTTAACAATCTACAAATTAAATTATTGAACAGTAATAAAGACAGGGTGCCTAGAGAAAATGATGTATCTCTGCCACTCATTTAGTTTATTCCATCCAGTTCAATCTAACCAATCAGAAAACCCAGACTAAAACAGTTGTTTGGAAATTACTGCAAACCAGCCAGCTGGACTCTGGAGAGGAGCATCATAAAAACTTGTCTCATATATTTTTCTGTCAGTCTAATATGTTTTCCTAACTGCTTGGTAAGCCCTGGGACAGGTTCTCTGGAATCTAATTGTCTCTTCATGTTCCTTTTAAAGTTGACTGGGGATCTGTTTGCTCAAGTACCCAGAGGGACATTTTGCCAGGGGCAGAAAAGTTCTGCTGCTCATGAGCCATGCTTGAGGAACAGTTAGGCAGTGGGCTGCCAAATGGAATGAAGATGTACATATTTTTATGAAATAAACGGTCACAGGCTGGAGGGTAAAGCATATAAAGGCATTTGGTACATACCTAGGTTGGAAACTCAGTGAAACGAAGTGTTCTATCTAGAGTTAAGTGCTATGAAAAGATTTTCACTTTGTATAGGTTTTTTTCCCCCTTTTCCTCCCTAATGGCTCCAGTTAGAAATTAAATCCATTTCTAAAACATGTGCTTAGTACCTACTGTGCAAAGTGCCTCATGGTGGATACAAAGTAGGAGGCTGCTCTCTGATTTTAAGTAGCATGCTATCAAATAGAGGAGCAATTGTTTATTTAAGTGAACAGAAAGGACAGTGTCTAATCATTAACTTGTAGGATATAGTTAAATATCCTTGAAGTATTCTCCCATTATGTCTCAACTTTTCCTTTCACAGTACTTGACACACTCAGCCCTCTCCATAGCACTTGTCACTCACACACACAATTTAGTTACACACTCAAAACTTACTGTCTTCTCTTGGGAAGAGACTAAGCCTTCTTGTTCTCCATTTTACCTACATTACTTAGCATAGACTGACATACTAGGCACTCAATAAATATTTTGTAATTAAATTAAGTCCTTCATAAGCCATGCATACTTGATATTTTAGTGATAACTGTAGCTTTATTTGTTCCTAATGAGAAAAATCATTAGATGAGTTAGGAGAAACTTTGGTTGTCTCTGTGTTGGCTACTCTGGTGTGCTTTAGAGAAGATGGAATTCTCTCCCCTGTAAAAAGTCTGTTGTTTTTGCCTCTATAGTATCCATTCCCTTTCCTAGTAACAAACTCTGAGTTTGCTTTACTTTGAGGAATCACTTATTTATTGTAAATACTCTTGGTGGCTAAAAAATGTTCATGTGACTCAAGCTAGGTCAATGAGTTGCTCTCCGTGGAATTTAGATTTTGTACTGATTAACTCAAAAGATTTGACTGAAGATGATTCATCTTGACTGTATTAGTTTTCTATTGCAACTACAAGTTACCCAAACTTAGTGGATTAAAACAACACAAATAAATTATCTTCGAAGTTCTGGAGGTCAGAAGTTTGACAAAGGTTTCACTGAACTAAAATTAAGATATTGGTAGTGCTGTGCTTCTTTCTGGTGACTCTAAGGGAAAACCTACTTCTTTGATTTTTTCCATCTTTTAGAAGCTGCCTGCATTCCTTGGCTCATGGCCTTCTTCCTCCATCTTGAAAGTGAAGGGCAGGACAAGTCCTTCTCATATTGCATCTCTCTGTCTCTGCTTCCATCACATCTCTTTCTCTGACTGTGCTCTTCTGCCTCTCTTCCACTTTTCAGGACTCTTGTGATTACCTTAAACTCACCTGGATAATCTAGTATCATCACTCAAGTTAAGCCGATTAACAATCATCATTCCATTTGCAGCCTTAATTCTTCTCTGCTATTAAAAGTGACGTGTTCAGAGGTTCAAAGGCATAGAACATGGGCATCTTTCACAGGAGCATTGTTCCTGCCTACGACATCACCCTGTTGCCCTGGAGATTCTGTTACTAGCTCCTTCTTCCCAGATCTGCTGCCCTGGTTCTTGTCCTTTCTGAGGACTGGTTTTTGCAACCTATTTATTTTTCTGATTCTGTAAACTATTCCTTGTCTTTCCAATGAAAATGTTCTTTTCACTTATTTTAGCTACAATTGACTACTTTTGCTTTTGAATAAACAACACATATTGATGCACATACTTATTTCACTCTCTAGCTGATAAATAAGGCAGTTAACTGATGAACTGATTTCAGTCTTGTTTTCCTTCTGTTCTTCCTTTCCAGTGCTCTATTTTTAGTAGGGAATGTCAGTATGACAAGGTGGTGGAGGCTTGTAGCTAGGGATCTTGTACTCCCTCAGAAAATGAATCCAAGGTGAAGATTTAGAGTTGTAATTTTCCACATTAAGGTGATGAAGAAGGCTTCAGCTTACCATTTCTACCACATCTCTCTTATTAGTAGCAATGAACAGGACTTGATAAAATTTGTTTATGCAGAAGAGATGGGCTGAATTAGGAAATATTCAAAACCAAGAATAGAAAATAGTCTTATTAAATTCAAGCTTAAAACATGTACTGAGTATCTAGAGTATTGAGGGTTGTAGGAATTTCTGATTGTATATCTGTTGTATTAAAGGAGATAGGAAGGGGTGGCACCTGGGTGGCTCATTTGGTTAAGCATCTGACACCTAATCTAGGCTCAGGTCATAATCTTGCAGTTTCTGAGATCTAGCCCTGCCTCGGGCTCTGTGTGGACAGTGTGGAGCCTGCTTGGGATTCTCCCTCTCCTTCTCTCTCTCTGCCCCTCCCCTGCTCTCTCTCAGTCTCTTTCAAAATGAATTAAATAAACTTTAAAAAAAGAGATATGAACCATCAAAATTAATTTATGCAACCTCGTATCATCTTGTATTTTATCTGTTCTTACCTTTTCATTGAAATGCTTACCTATACTACTCATATGGCCATTTAGCTTTATTGTCATTAAAGTTAGCATAATATATCATTTTCCATTTTTTAATTGTATCCTATTTATGTTCATTTCTTTTTATCTTTTTCTGTTTTTAATTTTTTTAATGTTTATTTTTGAGAGACAGAAAGAGAGTGGGGGATGGGAAGAAATAGAAGGAGACACAGAATCTGAAGCTGGCTCCAGGCTCTGAGCTGTCAGCACAGAGCCCAATGTGGGTCTTGAACCCACGAACCACGAGATCATGAACTGAACCGAAGTTGGCTGCTTAACCGACTGAGCCACCCAGGCACCCCTCCAATTTATGTTTATTTAAAAGTGATCCTAGGACACCTGGATGGCTCAGTTGGTTGAGTATCTGACTCTTGATTTTGGCTCAGTTCGTGATGTCATGGTTGTGGGATTAAGCTCCAAGTCAGACTTCATGCTGAATGCAGAGCCTGCTTGGGATTCTCTCTCTCCCTCTTCCCCTCCCTGCTGGTGTGCTAGCTATACATACATACATACATACATACATACATACATACATACATAAGATTCTTATTAGAAAGTAGTTGGGTCTTGCTTTTTTATCTAATCTAACCAATTCTGCCTTTTAATTGGGGTTGTGATACCATGTATATGTGATGGATTTATTTATATTTTTAGGTTTAAGACTTTGTATTTCTTTCTATTTGTCCTGGCTGTTATTTTTGTTCTCCTTTTCATCTTTTTCTGCCTTCTTTTGGGTTACTTGGTTTCTTTTTATAATTCATTTTTTTCCCTTTACTGACTTATTAGCTATAACTCTCCCTTTACTGACTTACTAGCTATGTTTCATTATTTGAGTGGTTTCTTTAGAATTTTTACTAAACATGTTTAATTTGTAATGGTCTATCTTCAAGTGATGTTGTGCCTCTTCACATATAATATATGAACAATACAATACTATATTCCCATTTCTGCTCTCCTAGCCTTTATGATATTGTTATCATACATTTTACTTTTACATATACTGTAAACCAAATACTACACTGCTATTTGTTTGTTAAAGAGATTTAAACTGTAAGGAAAAACATATATTAACCCAAAGAGTAAAGATTTTCAGTATCTTCATTCCATTGTGTACATCCATATTTGCATCTGGTGTAATTTTTCTTCTATTGAAGAATTTTCATCACCATTTTTTTTTGCAGTGAGTCTACTAGTTATGAATTATTTCAGTTATTTGCCTTTGTTTTTAAGAGGTACATTCATTGGATATAGATTTCTAGAGTGACAGGTTTTCTTTTCAGTATTTTAAAGATGTTATTTCACTGTCTTTTTGCTTGTGTGTTTTTTTAAATTTGTGCTTATTTTTGAGAGAAAGAGAGAGAGAGAGAGAGAGGGAGTGGGGGAGGGGCAGAGAGAGAGGGAGATACAGAATCCGAAGCAGGCTGCAGGTTTTGAGCTAGAGCTTGCACAGAGCCTGACGCAGGGGTCAAACTCACAAACCGCAAGATTATTACCTCTGCTGAAGTCAGACACTTAACTGACTGAGCCACCCCGGTGCCCTACTTGTGTTACTTCTGATGAAAAATCTGCTGTCTTCTTTTTTAATTCCAAGTTTTTGTTTAAATTCCAATTTGTTAACATACAGTACAATATTAGTTTCAGGTATAGAATTTAGTGATTCATCACTTACATACAATGCCCAGTGCTCATCACAAGTGTCTTCCTTAATAACCATCATCACATTTAAGCCATCCCCCTGCTCACCTCCCATTTACAAACCCTCAGCTTGTTCTCTATAGTTAATAGTCTCTTATGGTTTGTCTCCCTCTCTGTTTTTATCTCATTTTATTTTTCCTTCCCTTCCCATATGTTTTCTGTTTTGTTTCTCAAATTCCGCATATGAGTGAAATCATTTTATTTGTCTTTCTCTGACAGACTTACTTTGCTTAGCACAATACTCTATACTCTATCCAAATATTGCAAATGGCAAGATTTCATTCTTTTGTGTGGCTAATATTCCATTTGAGATGTATATATATTATATGACATATTATATATATATCCCATCTTCTTCATCAATTTGTCAGTCAATGGATGTCCAAACATACTTCCGTAATTTGGCTGTTGTTAATAATGCTGCTGTAAACATCAGGGTACATGTATCCCATTGAATCAGTAGTTTTGTCTCCTTTGGGTAAACGCGTAGTAGTATAATTGCTGGGTCATAGGGTAATTCTATTTTTAACTTTTTGAGTAATGTCCATACTATTTTCCAGAGTGGCTGCATCAGTTTGCATTTCCATTGATAGTGTAAGAGGGTTCTCCCTTCTCTGCATTCTCACCAACATCTATTGTTTCCTGTGTTATTAGCTATTCTGACAGGTGTGAGGTAGTATCTCATTATAGTTTTGCTTTGTGTTACTCTGATGATGAGTGATGTTGACCATCTTTTCATGTATCTGTTAACCATCTGGATGTCTTCTCTCAAAAAATAGCCATTCATGTCTTCTGCCCATTTCTTTGTTGGATTATTTGTTTTGTTTTTTTTTGGGGGTGTTGCGTTTGATAGTCTTTTATAGATTTTGGAGACTAATCATTTATCATATCTGTCATTTACAAATATCTTCTCCCATTCTGAAGGTCACCTTTTAGTTTTGTTGATTGTCTCCTTCACTGTGTAGAAGACTTTTATTTTGCTGAAGTCCCAACAGTTTATTTTTGCTTTTGTTTCCCTTACCTCAGGAGATGTATGTATCCAGTAAGAAGTTGCTCCAGCTGATGTTAAAGAGGTTGCTGCCTGTATTCTCCTGTATTTTGATGGTTTCCTATACCATATTTAGGTCTTTCATTAATTTTGAATTTACTTTTGTGTATGGTGTAAGTTTCATTCTTTTGCATGTTGCTGTCCAGTTTTCTAAACACCAATAGTTGAAGACTATTTTTTTTTCCATTGGATTTTCTTTCCTGCTTTTTTGAAGATTAGTTGACCATATAGTTGTGGGTCCATTTCTGGGTTTTCTATTCTGTTCCATTGATCTATATGTCTGGGTTTTTTTGCAAGTACCATACTGTCTTGATGACTACAGCTTTGTACTATCACTTGAAGTCTGGAATTGTGATGCCTCCAGCTTTGTTTTCTTTTTCAAGATTGCTTTGGCTATTTGGGTCTTTCGTGGTTCCATAAAATTTTAGATTGTTTTTTCTAACTCTGTGAAAAATGCTGGTGGTATTTTGATAGGGATTGCATTAAATGTGTAGATTGCTTTGGGTAGTATAGATACTTTAACAGTTGTTCTTCCAATCCAGAAGCGTGGAATGTTTTTCCATTTCTTTCTGTCATCTTCAGTTTCTTTCATAAGTGTTTTATAGTTTTCAGAGTACAGGTCTTTTACCTCTTTGGTTAGGTTTATTCCTAGGTATCTTATGGTTTTTGATTTAATTGTAAATGGAATGGATTCCTTGATTTCTTTTTCTGCTGCTTCATCATTAGTGTATAGAAATGCAGCAGATTTCTGTACATTGATTTGCAGCCTGTGAATTTACTGAATTTGTGTATCAGTTCTAGCAGTTTTTGGGTGGAGTCTTTTGGGTTTTCTACATAAATATCATGTCATCTGCAAATAGTGAAAGTTTGACTTCTTTATTGCTGATTTGGATGCCTTATATTTCTTTTGGTTGTCTGCTGAGGCTGGGACATCCAGTACTATGTTAAATAACAGTGATGAGGGTGGACATCCCTGTTTTGTTCTTGACCATAGAGGAAAAGCTCTCAGTTTTTCCCCATTGAGGATGAATTACCTGTGGATCTTTCATATATGGCTTTCATGATGTTGAGGTATGGTCTCTCTATCCCTACTTTGTTGAGGATTTTTATCAAGAATGGATGCTGTACTTTGTCAAATGATTTTTCTGTATCAATAGAGAGAATAATATGGTTCTTCTCCTTTCTTTTATTAATGTGATTATCACATTGATTGATTTGTGAACATTGAACCACCCTTGAAACCCAGGAATAAATCTCACTTGATCATGGTGAATAATTCTTTTAATGTGCTGTTGGATTTGATTTACTATTATTTTGTTGAGAATTTTTGCTTTCATGTTCATTAGGGAAATTGGCTTATGGTTCTCTTTTTAGTGTAGTCTTGGTCTGGTTTTGGAATTAGGGTAACATGACCTTATAGCATGAGTTGGAAGTTTTCCTTCCATTTCTATATTTTGGAACAGTTTGAGAAGAATAGCTATGAATTCTTTAAATAGTTGGTAGAATTCCCCTAGGAAGACATCCAGCCCTGGACCTTGGTTTGTAGAGGATTTTTGATTACTGATTATTTAATTTAATAATTTATTTGCTGGTTATTGATCTGTTCATGTTTTCTATTTCTTTTTGTTTCAGTTTTGCTTGTTTCTATGTTTCTAGGAATTTATCCATTGCTTCCAAATTGCCCACTTGTTGACATATATTTTTTTAAAAATATTCTCTCATAATTGCTTGTATTTCTGTGGTGTTAGTTGTGCTTTCTCCTCTCTCATGCATGATTTTCTCAATTTGAGTCTTTTTTCTTTTTAAGTCTGCCTTGGGGTTTATCAATTTTATTAATTATTTCAAAGAACCAGCTCCTGGTTTTACTGATCTGTTCTGTGTTTTTGTTGTTGTTGTTGTTTCTGTATCATTTATTTCTACTCTAGTCTATATTATTTCCCTTTTCCTGCTGGCTTTAGGCTTCATTTGTTGTTCTTTTTCTAGCTCCTTTAAGTGTAAGGTTAGGTTGCATATTTGAGATTTTTCTTGCTTCTTGAGATAGGCCTATATTGCTCTATACTTCCCTGTTATGACCACTCTTGCTGTAAACCAAAGGCTTTGGACCATCATATTTTCATTTTCAGTTTTTTCCATGTAGTTTTTAATTTTTCTTTAATTTTTTGTCTAATCCATTCATTCTTTAGTAGGATGTTCTTTAGCCCCCCCCCCCACCCCGCCCCCTTGTATTTATGGTCTTTCCAAATTTTTTTTCTTAAGGTTGACTTCAAGTTTCTCAGTGTTGTGTTTGGAAAATATGCGTGGTATGATCTCAGTCTTTTTGTACTTGTTGAGGACTGATTTGTGACCTAGTATGTGATTTATTCTGCAGAGTGTCCCATGTGCACTTGAAAATAACGTTTATTTGCTCTTTAGGATGAAATATTCTGAATATATCTGTTAAGTCCATCTGGTCCAGTGTGTCATTCAAAGCCATTGTTTCCTTGTTGACTTTCTGCTTAGATGATCTGTCCATTGATGTAGGTGGGGTGTTAAAATTCCCTACTATTATTGTATCATTATCAATGTAGCCCTTTATATTTGTTATTAATGTTTTATATTTTTGGGTGTTTTCACCCAATATTTCACCCAATATTTAGGGCATAAATATTTATAATTGTTAGATCTTCTTGTTAGAAAAACCGCTTTATTTATGATGTAGTGCCCTTCTTCTCTTGTTAATCTTTGGTTTATAATCTAGTTTGTCTGATGTAAGTCTTGCCTCCTGGCTTTCTTTTGGTATCTGTTTGCATGATAAATATTTCTCCATCGCCTCACTTTCAATCTTTAGGTGTTTTTATATCTAAAATGAGTCTCTTATAGGCAGCATATAGATGGATCTTGTTGTTTTAATACATTCTGACACCCTATGTCTTTTGATTGGAGCATTTAGTCCATTTACATTTAGAGTACTTATCGATAGATGTGAATTTAGTGCCATTCTTTGTTTTGTCATTATTTATGGAGATTTTCTCTGTTCCTCTCTAGTCTTTGTCACTTTTGGTTTTCTTTGCCACTCAAAGACTCCCCTTAATATTTCTTGCAGGGCTGGCTTAGTGGTCACAAACTTCTTTAGTTTTTGCCTGGGAAACTCTTTACTCTCCTATTATGATTGATAGTCTTGCTCAATAGGGCATTCTTGGCCGCAGATTTTTTTCTTTCAGCACCATTGAAAATATCATGTCACTCCCTTCTGGCTTGCCAAGTTTCTTTGTAGAGATCTGCTGCTAACCTTATTTGTCTTCTCTTGTAAGTTAGGGATTTCTTTTGTCTTGATGCTTTTAGGATTTTTTTTTTTATCTCCAAATTTTGCAGATTTAACTCCAATATGTCTTGGTGTTGACTTGCTTTTGTTGATTTTGATGGGAGTTCTCTGTGCCTCCTTGATTTAGATGTCTGATTCCTTCCCCAAATTAGAGAAGTTTTCATCTATAATTTCCTCAAATAAACTTTTGGACCGCTTTTCCCTCTCTTCTTCTGGGACTCCTATGATAGGTATGTCATTATGCTTTATGGAATCACTGAGTTCCCTAAGTATACTTTCATGATCCAAGATTTACTTTCTCTCTTTTGCTCAGTTTCATTGTTTTCCATAATTTTATCTTCTGTATCACTTATTTCTTTCTCTGCTTCTTCCATTCTGTGTTCATTATATCCAGTCAGTTTTGATATCGGTTACTGCATCTTTCATTTTGGCCCTGTTTAGTTTTTAGCTCTTTCGTCTCTGCATTAAGGGACTCCTTGGTGTCCTCTGTGCTTTTCTCAAGCCCAGATAGTATCTTTATGGTTATTAATTTTCATTCTGGATCAGGCATATTACTGATATCTGTTTTGATTAGATCCCTAGCTGTGACCATTTCTTGTTCTTTCTTTGAGTTGAATTCCTCCATCTTGGCATTCTGTCTAGGTCTCTCTCTTTGTGTGTTAGGAAAGTCTGTTAAGTTTCCTGTTCCTGAGAGGAATGGCTTTGTGAAGAAGAAGTCCTATACTGTCCTGGGCCTGGTGCTTCAGGAAGTGTCTCTGGTTTATGCTGTGTGTACTCTGCTGCTGTGTTATGGCTGTTCTATCTGTCAGGTTAGTCCTCTGCACAGTTTCTTCTTGCCTGCAGAGGGGAATGTTTGGACATTGGCTAGAGTCTGGTGAGTTTTACCTTGGTGTGCTCTGGTGGGCTTGTTAAAAGAGACCTTATGCTGTTTCCACTGAGCTGAAGCTTTGCAGAACTCTTTGGTTATTAGATGCAGTGCATGCAGAGGATTGTTCTGGTCTTTGAGGTGAGGGGCCTGATGCTCTGCCTTTCATGCACACTTATCTGAGAAAAGCAATACCAGCATAGCAAAACAGTGTGGGCTTGATGTACATGGTTTAGGTAGCCAGCAGGTTGGTGCTGTGCTGTTTACTGAAGTTAGTTTATGCTGTAGGATGGGGGAAGGAAATGGTGCTAGCCAGCTCCTTTGAGGAGAGTTTGTACTTGCTGCCATCAGGCAAACCCTCCTAGAAGAGTGAATAATTCACCCTCAAGCTTCCTAGGTGTTTTTCAGATTTTTGTTTTCATACTGTGTCCGGTTGCTGTCTAGGCAGGCTTTAGGGACCTCCAAACTTTAGAGTTTGAACTCTAAACTTTTAGAGACCAAACTTTAGGGACCTGGTGTGGTGGGGACCTGTGCTGACCTTCTGGTGGAGGGTGTCACAGTGCTGGAATCAATACAGGTTTGACCCAGAAGAGCAGTCGCACCAGAGCGCAGGAGCATGGGATTTGGAAGAAAGCACACTAAAGAGCCAGTGTTCACGTTAGCTGCCCTCTGCTGGTGTCTCTGCACCTAGTCTGAGTGGCTGGGGAAGGAAATGGCACCCACTGGCTCTTTTGTCCCCAGAGTGTCAATGCCACCTCTCTCAGATGCACTCCAAGAAGAGGAAACTATCTCTCCCAGTGCGTCTTAGGTGATCCTCATGTCGTGCCATTTATCTCCAAGTTACCTGCCTGTCTTCTCTGTAGGGACACTGCAGTGCCCTCAAGGCTCTATACCAGCCATGCCTAGACCTTTAAAACTCTAGTCTTTGAGTCCCACTGTTTGCAAAAACTTACAAAAACCAGTCCCTTTTGTTTTCCCAGTCAATGGCTTTGGGGAAGTATTTTCCTTGTTCTATCCCCTGTGTGCTCCTCTCTCTTTCTTGCCTCTCTCCACCACTAGGGCTCCCCTCAGTCCACAGCACCTGCGATCTCTTTCTTCCCCAAACCATGTCTCTGCACCTCCTACCTTCCACAGTGTGGCCTCTTCAGTCTCTCTAGTTGTGCAGTTTTTTCTGTCAGTCCTCAGGTAGATTTCTTGGGTACTTAGAATGATTTGATATTTAACTGTGTTTGAGGGAAGAGGCAAGCCTAGGGTCCTCTTATTACTTTTAGCTCTGCTCCCCTCAACCTGCTGTCTTCTTTATCTTTGTTCCTTTCTGTGTGTCCCTTTTCTCTGGATGCTTTGAAGATTTTCCTTTTTTTAAAAAAAAAATTTAATCTTTATTTATTTTTGAGAGAAAGAGAAAGAGAGAGAGAGAGAGAGAGAGAGAGAGAGAGAGAAAGCAGGGGGGAAACAGAGAGAAAGGGAGACACAGAATTCAAAGCAGGCTCCAGGCTCTGAGCTGCCAGCACAGAGCCCAACGTGGGGCTTGAACTCATGAACTGCGAGATCTGAGCAGACTTGAACTCATGAACTGAGCTGCAGTTGGACGCTTAACGACTGAGCCACCCAGGCGCCCCTAAGATTTTCTTTTTATCATTGGTTTTGACTGATTTGATTCTCTTTTAAATGGTTTTGACTAGATGTTGTTTTCTTCATGTTTGTGTGTCTGTGTGTGTGTGCGTGTGCTGGGGACTTGTTGAACTTCTTGGATCTTTGGTTTATAGTTTTCATCAAATAGGGAAAATTTATAAACATTGAAACAATTCAGATGTTATTTTTTCAGAGTAGTTTTAGGTTCATAGTAAAATTGAGGGTACCTATTTCCAATATATTCCTTGTTCCTCCTGCCCCGCTGAGAGTCTCCTCCTTAATCAATATCATTATCAACATCCCCCACATAGTGGTACATTTGTTATAATTGCTTAATCTACATTGACACATCATAATCAGCCAAAATGCATAGTTTGTGGTTTATTCTTGGTATTGTACATTCTATGGGCTTGGGCAATGTATAATGACATATATCCATCATTATGATATTATACAGAGTATTTTATTTTTATTTAGTTTTTCATAATTTTTTTAAAAGTTTATTTTTGAGAGAGTGAGAGTTTGCATGTGCACATGAACAGGGGAGGGGCAGAGAGAGAGGGAGACCAAAAATCCCTCTACTAGCTAGTAGTACAGAACCTGATGCAGGGCTCAAATTCACAAACCATGAGATCATGACCTGACCTGAAATCAAGTCAGACACCGAACTGACTGAGCCATTCAGAGTATTATAATGCCCTAAAAATCTTTGTGCTCTGGCTCTTCATTCCTGCCCCCCGACTCAAACCCTGGCAAACACTGATCTTTTCACTATGTCCATAGTTTTGCCTTTTCTAGATCATATAGTTGAAATTATATAGTATGTAGCATTTTCAGATAGGCATGTAAGATTCACCAAGCTTTTGGTAACGTGAAGCTCTTTTTTTTTTTTTTTTTTTTTTTTTTTTAACACTGAATTCCATTGTTTGGATATACCACAGCTAATATATCCATTCACCTACTGAAGGACATCTTGGTTGTTCCTAAGTTTTGGCAATTATGAATAAAGCTGCTATAAACATCCATGGGCAAATTTGTGTGGATGTAAGTTTTCGACTCCTGTGGGTTAATATCAATGAGTATGATTGCTGGATTGCATGGTAAGAATATAGTTGTTTTGTAAGGGACCATCAAACTGTTTTTCAAAGTGGCTGTACCATTTTAGATTCCCAATAGCAGTGGATGGAAGTTTCTGATGCTACACATCCTCATCAGCATTTGTACTGCTAGTTAGTTTGCAATTCTAATATACACTGATATCTCACTGTTGTTTTAATTTGCTTTTCCCTGATGACATGACCAAGAGCTTCTTTTCATGTGCTTATTTTCCTTCTGTATCTCTTCTTTGATGAGGGGTTTACTCAAGTATTTGGTCAGTTTTTCAGTGGGGTGTTTGTTTTCTTATTGTGCAGTTTTAAGAATTCTGAATGTTTTGAATAACAGTCTTTTATCAGATTTTCTTTTGCAAATATTTTCTCCTAGTTTGTGACTTGTTTCTCATTCTCTTAATATCATTTTTCACAGGCAAAATTTTTTAATAAATTAGTCTAGCCTATCCATAATTTATTTAATGGATTGTGCCTTTGGTGTTATATCTAAAATGCCATTGTGAAACCCAAGGTCATGTAGGTTTTTCCCTATGTTATCTAACAAACATTTTATAGTTTTGCATTTTACATTTAAGTGTATAATCCATTTTGAGTTAATTTTTGGGAAGGGTGTGAGATCTGTGCTTGGATTCTGTTTTCTTTTTCTTTTCCTTTTTTTTTTAAAAATTGCCTATGAATGTCCAGCTGTTCCAGCCCATTTGTTGAAAAGAATCTTTTTGCTCCATTGCATTGCTCTTGTCTTTTTTCAAAGATTAGTTGACTATATTTATGTGATTCTTTATCTAATCTGTCTATTCTGTTCATTGATATATTTGTCTATTCTTTCACGAATACAATGCTTTTTTGGTTACTTAAGCTTTATACTAAGTCTTCAAGTAGGGTAGTGTTGATTATTTGATTTTGTTCTTCTCCTTCAATATTGAATGCATATTCTGGGTCTTTTTTCCTCTCCATATAAACTTAGGATGAGTTTATAATATATACAAAATAACTTGCTTGGATTTTGTTAGTGATTGCATTGTATCTATAGATCAAGTTGGGAAGAACTAACATCTTAACAGTATCTGGGTATTATCCAGTTATGTGGAATATCTCTGCATTTATTCAGTTCTTAAAAAATTTTTCATTTTCCTATATATCTTGTATAATTTTTTCTGGATTTATACATAAGTATTTAATTTTTTGGATGCTAATGTAAATGTTAATGTGTTTTTAATTTCAAATTCTACTTGTTTATTGCTGATATATAGAAAAGAGATTGACTTTTGTATATTGACTTCATATCCTGCAAGCCTCCCATAATTGCTTTTTAGTTCCAGGATATGTTTTGTCAATTCTTTTGGATTTTCTCCGCAGATGATCATGTCATCTTTAAACATGACAGTTTTATTTTTTTATTCCAAATATGTATACCTTTTGTTTCCTTTTCTTGATTTATTGCATTAACTAGAACTTCCAGTATGATATTAAAATGGGGTGATGAGAGGAGACATCCTTGCTTTATACCTGATCTCAGTGGGAAAGCTTTGAGTTTCTCACCATAAAGTCTGTTAGTTGTAGGTTTTTTGTAGATATTCTCTATCAAGTTGAGGAAGTTCCCCTCTCTTCCTAGTTTACTGAGAGTTTTCATCATGAATAGGTATTGGATTTTGTCAACTATTTTTTTTTGGCATCTATTGATATGATCATGTGATTTTTCTTTTTTAGCCTGTCAATGTGATGAACCACATTAATTTATTTTGAAAAGTTGAAATAATCTTGCATACCTGGGTCCACTTGGTCATGGTATATAATTCTTTTTGAACTCAATCTTCTAATATTGTTTTGAGGAATTTTGCATCTCCACTCATGAGAGATGAAATATTGGCCTGTAGCTTTCTTTTCTTGTAATGTTTTTGTTTGTTTTGGTATTAGGGTAATTTTAGCCTCATAGAATTAGGAAAATTCCTTTTGCTTCTATCCTCTGAAAGAGATTGTACAGAATTGTGTAATTGCTTCCTTTAGTTTTTGGTAGAATTCAGCAGTGAACCTATTTGGGCTTGCTTATTTCTACTTTGGAAGGTTATTAATTATTGATTCTATTTCTTTAATACATGTAGGCCTATTTAGGTTGCTTGTTTCTTCTTGTGTGATTTTTGGCAGATTGTGTCTTTCCAGGAATTGGTCCATTTCATCTTGGTTATCAAATTTGTGAGAGTAGAGTTGTTCATAATATTCTATAATCCTTTTAATGTCCATAGAATCTGTAGTGATGCTCCTTTCATTTCTCATTCTAGTAAATAATATTATATTTTCTTACTTAGTCTGGCTAGAGGCTTATCAATTTTATTGATCTTTTCAAATCACTAGCTTTTGTTGATTTTCTCTATTAATTTCATTTGTAATTTCATGTGTTTCTGCTCTAATTTTTATTATTAATTTTCTTTCTTGCTTTGGACTTCATTTGCTATTTTTTCCAGTTTCCTAAGGTGGAAGCTTAGATTATTGATTTTAGATTTTTCTTCTATTATATGCATTCAGTGCTATAAATTTCCTTCTAAGTACTGTTTTGGCTATATTTTGCAAATTTTGATAAGTTTTATTTTTATTTTCATTTAATTGAAATGTTTTAAAATTTCTCTTGAGATCTCTTTGTTGACTCATGTTTTATTTAGAAGTGTGTTGTTTAACCTCCACATATTTGAGATTTTCCATTTATCTTTCTGTTATTGAGTTCTAGTTTATTTTCACTGTGGTCTGAGAGAAGACATTATATGACTTCTATTCTTTTAAACTTGTTAAGATGTGTTTTATGGTCCAGAAAGTAGTCTATCTTGGTGAATTTTCAGTTCAATCTTGAGAAGGATGCATAGTCTGCTAGTGTTGGATGAAGTAGTCTATAAATGTCAATTATATCCTGTTGATTGATGATGTTGTCGAATTCATCCATGTCCTTACTGATTTTCTTCCTGCTGAATCTGCCCATTTTTGATAAAGTGGTATTGAAGTCTCCAACTATAATAGCTGATTCATCTATTTCTCCTTGTGGTTTTATCAGTTTTTGTTTCATGTATTTTGATACTCTGTTACTAGGAGCATATGCATTAAGGATTGTTTTTATTTTGGAGTACTGGCTCCTTATGATTGTGTGATGTCTGTCTTTATCTCTGATAACTTTACATGCTCTGATGTCTGCTCTGTCTGAAATTAATATAGCTATTCCTGCTTTCCTTTGATTATTAGCATGGTCTATCTTTCTGCATCCCTTTACTTTTAATCTGCATGTATTTTTATATTTAAAGTGGGCTTCACTCTCACAATCTCTGTCTTTTAATTGGTAGAAACCAATGATGTTTATAATGATTATTGATATAGTTGGATTAATATCTACCGTATTCATTACTATTTTCTATTTGTTGCCTTTATTATTTTTCTTATTGTCTTTGAGTCATTTTTTTGTTTTTTTGTTGTTTTAATTGAGCATTTTATATGATTCCATTTTCTCTTCTTCTTAGCATATATACTTTTTTTCTTAAATTTTTTAATAGTTGCTCTAAAGTTTGCAATATACATTTATAGCCCTCCAACTCCACTTTCAAATAATACTGTAGGTCTTCATGGATAGTGTGAGTACCTTATATTACCAAAAGCATCCAAGTTTCTCCCTCCCTTATCTTATATCATTGTTATCATTTATTTCATTTATATACAAGCATATATATATTCGTAAAATACATACAAAAACATGCATAATCAAATACATTGCTGTTATTATTATTTTTTAAGTTTATTTATTTTGAGAGAGAGAGACAGAGAGAGAGAGAGTGAGCAGGAGGGGCAGAGAGAGGGAGACAGAGAATCCAAAATAGACTTTGTGCTGTCAGCAAAGAGCCTGATGTAGGGCTCGAACCCATAAACCATGAGGTCATGACTTGATCCGAAATTAAGAGTTGGATGCTTAACCAAAGAGCCACCCAGGTGCCCCTGTTAGTATTATTTTTTAAACAAACTGTTATCTATTAGATAAATTAAGAAGAATAAGAGTTTTTAAAAATTTGCCTTATTTCTTCCTCAGTGCTCTTTATTACTTTATGTAGGAACTATATGTACGTACTCTCTGACCTATAATATTATGTGTCTCTGAATAACTTCTTTTAATGTTTCTTGTAATACAGGTCTACTGGAAACAAATTCTATCAATTTTTGGGGGGACAGTATCTATTTCTTTTTCTCTTTTGAAGAATAATTTCACAGGGTGCAAATTGTAGGTTGGTGGTTTTTTTCTCTCAGTACCTTAAATATTTAATGCCACTCTTCTTGCTTGTATGGTTCCTGAAGAGACGTCAAATGTATTACTCTCTTTGTTCCTTTCTATATAAAGTGTTTTATTCATCTGACTTCTTTCAGATTTTATTCTTTATCTTTGATTTCATGTAGTTTGAAAATGATATGCCTAGGTGTAGTGTTTTAGGCATGTATCCTGTTGGTATCTTTGGAGCTTCCTGGATATATGGTTGGATATCTGACATTAATTTGGGGGAAATTCTCACTCAGTATTGTTTAAAATATTTCTTCTGTTTTTTTCCTCTTTCTTCCCCTTCTGGTATTTCTATTATGCATGTGTTATACCTTTGTAGTTGTCTCACAGTTCTTGGATATTCTGTTTTGTTTTTTGTTTTCATTTTTTGTTCTCTTTGGTTTTTGTTTTTGAGGATTCTATTGATATATCATCTAGTCAGACATTTTTTACTCACTCGTGTTCAGTGTACCAGTAAATAAGCCCATCAAAGGCATTCTTGATTTCTGTTATAGTGTTTTTGATCTTTAGAATTTCCTTTGGATCTTTATTAGGATTTCCATCTGTCTGCTTACATTGCTCATCTGTTCTTGCATGTGTGTACTTTATCCCTTAGGGTCCTTAACATATTACTTATAGTTGTTTTAAATTACTGGTCTGATAATTTCAACATCCCTGCCATGCCCCTTCAATTTTTGCTTTTTGGTATGCTTCGTATACCAAGATATTATGTATTGCATAAAAAAACTGCTTTAAATAGGATTTTATAAAGTGATGGTGAGGTATCGTGGGAGAGGAAGCATTCTAGAGTCTGATGATTAGGTCTCAGTCTTTTAGTGAGCTTGTGCTTCTGGACTGTGAACTTCACAAGTGTTTCTCAGTTTTTTTCTCTCCCTGTAGGTGAGACAGGATGGTTAGAATGGGCTAGTTAGAGTTGGGCATTTCCCTTTTTCCAGGTCAGTTATGCTCTGATAATTCCTTACCAGGTTAACCTCTGATTAACTGTTTTCTCCTGAAGTCAGGCCCTGCTGAGAACAGATTTCTCTGGCATATTTAAAAAATTGTTTCTTTTCCCCTCCCCCCACTGGAAACAGGAGGGGATTTTTTTTTTTTTTTCTGATATTTACTCTGAGAACCTGGTTAAGCTCCTGGAAATAAATCTCACAATATTTTGGTATCCCTCTTATGAGTAGATTCCCCAGAAGTTTTTAACTCTTAAACTTATCCATACTCAGTCTCAAACAATTCATCAATTGCAGTTCAGATTTTCCTACTCTAGCCCTGGTTCCTATGGTAGTTTCCACTTAAGAGTCTCTGCTGTGGTAATCCACAACCCCTTGTATTTGCCTGTCTGTGTTTCCAATCCTGAGGACAATGGTTTGCCCTGTGTCCTCCCCTCTTTTACAAATCCAGGAAGAGTTGTTGATTTTTCAATCATTATAGCTTTTCACATATTATTAGGATGGAGTAGTGGCTTTAAAATGTCAATGAGAGAAGATTTGAGGTAAAACAACAATTCATGCCTCATTCTTTTTGTAATCTGCTTTTTGAAAAATGTAATAAAGGAATGTTTAGAATGACAATGTTGATGTCAAAATTTGGGGCATCTCTAAATGTGCTATGGCCTTTAGGAGAAGAAAATATCTGTATATTTTTATAAAAAAGAGACATAAACATGAGAGGGGCCTACCTTGGTTCCTGTGGTTCTGAGGGCCCCTCTCTTGCACCTTTCTCTTTGAGGAGGAGGAGTCTGTGGGCCCAGGCAGTCTGTAGTCTCCTGCACCCCCAAACTAGACCATACCCTTGGTAATCAGGACCCTAGAATCCTTTGAGAGTGGGTCTAAGATTCCAGGGCCTGGGTGGACTTCCTACCTCCACTCATCACCCAAGGGTGGACCATAGCTTTGGTGTGCACATGCTAGGCCTGAGGGAGGCCAAGATCCTAACAGAGCTTGAACGTGAGGCCTAAGTCTTGAATTTGAGGCCTAGCATATGCATACTAGGGGGAGGCTCACAGTGCTGGTTGGTTTAGGAGGAGGGAAGGGTAGAAGAACAGATGAAGGTCTTATCTTTCCACACTACCACGTTCTACCATGGGAGTCTGAGAATTCTAAATTTAAACCTGGCCTGTGGGTTATTAAAGTATAGTTTCAAAAGTAGGATAATGAAAGCTGTTTTATTTATTATGTTAGTTATAACTCTAAGATATTCAGACATATGGAAATAGGCTTCTATTTGTACCCTTGCCTTAGGCTCCATAAATGTTAGGTATGGTCCTACTAGAATAAAAAAGAATTTTCCAGAACTCCCTTTCAATAAAGAATTTCAGAAAGGAAGATGGATGGACCCTCTAGTGTTTTTCCCCTTCTTGCCATTGATGAGGGATGGATGTAAATAATAATTTACATTAATACATTACAATACATTAATACATTACATTAATAATTTGCAATAATCCTGAGTACAGTCATGTTTAGTGACTGGACAGCCTTTCTCTAAGCTTTTCCCTAAGACGATTTTGTCAAAAAAGATTTTAATGTGCTTTGAAATTGGTCCAATCAGTATGCGTTTGCCATATTTTTGCTGGGAATATGAAGGGAAGATGGGGTCTAGAGTGAGGGGTGCTACAACAGATAAAGAATGCTATCAATCACTTCAGGAGGTTCAAAGTGACTTTTCAACGTCTTTGGCTATCTTTCAAAAGACTGTTCTTTTATTTTAGCAATATGATTTTTAGCTGTCCTGAATTAAAATAGCTTAAAAATTTAGACCATTTAATAATCCAACACATGCAACCATCTGTTAAAAGTTACATAAATATATATGCATAGTTTTATTCCAATTCAATGGCTTACTGCTTATTATTCTTAGCATAACACAAACCTCCCTACCAAACAATAGGATTTTATGAAGTTTTCCCCAGAAACTTGAGATATCTCACCAGGTCTTTGACTGAAAATTAATAAGAAGTGTAACATCCTGGTCTAAAAAATTTGGTAATATGAAATGAAATGTAATTTATTTCTGAGATTTCACTTCCAGTTTGCTTGATGCTTTGTTGAAACGTAAAAGTAAAGGATGATTAATAGTAAGTTTTCAATGGCATTTAAATATTGGTAAAGGCAAGGTTAAAGTAATTTTAATATAGTAATATCAGGGCCTTTTAAGGGGATCAGTTTAAAAATGACAATATAGGACCTGAAAACAGGACTTAGAGTAAATTCTAGATGTTACCACTTAGCTTCTCTTTGACCTTCAGTTTCTTTCTCTTATGATAATAAATACAGCCTATTTCTTGGGACTCATTTGAAGATTAAATAAGATAATTGTTTAAAAACTACTTTAAATTTTGAAATTTATATTATGCAAATGTTAACCTTAATAAAGCTGCTCTTTTGGGTGAGGAAGAAAGAAGGAAAAAACTTATAAAACACACACTCTGTGGGACTGTTTTTCTTGTTTTATGGTTGAAGAGACTGAGAGATGAAGTAATCTGCTCTGGATCACAGTTTGTAAATCTATCTGACTCTGAAGTATGTATGTTCTCTCTTAACACCATTTGGTAATTTATATTTTAATTCATTATCTTTTCTTGGAATATATTAAAAAGAAATCTCCCTTCCATCTTCCCTTCCTTCCTTTTAATATGTGCAGGGTCAAAAAAACCTTTTAAGAGTAGACTGTAGAGTCTTGAAGGATGAGTATGTTGCCAAGGAGACAGAGGATGAGAGAGAATTTAAAGAGGAGAAACATTTGCACATTCAAAGACTTATTAGAGGTCATGTTGTATTCAAGTGATTGCCTGCAATTTACTATGATTTGTGCTCAGACTCTGTGTTATCTGTAGCGGGAGGGGCTGGGAAGTAGAAGAAGTTATAGGGGATGGTGGTTGAGGAGCAGGGAGAGACTAAGTCAAGAATAGCTTTATAAGTCACATTAAGAACTTGGGAGTAAATCCTCTTGGGTTGGGGGGCCCTCAGGGATTTCCCCCTAATTCTTAGGGAAAAGGTCATTGCAGAGTTACACATTTTAAAAAGTATTATTGGGAGGCGTTGATTATATTTCCACTATTAATTCTCACAAAATGAATTTACTAAAGCTTTCCATATTTGATCTAGAAAAAGAATAGACGATACAATTTAAAGATCATTATGGCAATGCCCAATGGTTTTTTTTAGATTTTCATTGTGTGGTCTCTCTTAAACTCTCTCAGCCTCTTTTAATATTCAATTTCAACTCTGCTGAGAGTACTCCTCAAATTCATTTTCTGATACCATAGTTCCCTTTTGTAGTCAACTTTCATTTCCTTCAGCAATTTTTTGTTTTGTTCATTTCATTTGAATTCACCCAGGCAATGATGGATCATTTTGGTATCGAAAAAAGTAAGGACTCGTTGTCTCAGTGAAAAATGTGTTCTTACCATCAGAAATAAATGTGAATAGTTGATGAATCCAGTTGAGCAGGGGATCAATGGCATACCCAAAGGCTTGGATCTGAATATACAAATGGACAATGGTCAGACATATATTAAAATAGAATTCTGGCCTACAACCTGTAGCAACCAGTCCAGGATGTTGAATCACAGCCTCTGTAGTAATCAGCCCCAGATAGCCGGAATTTGATCAATAGTTGACACCTTCTCTAGTTTTTGCCCCCACTTCCAATGTAATAAGTAACCAGAGAAAGTCAAATATCTGCTGTTCTATCCAATCTCATAGGATGCCCCACTTCTAGTTAGCTCACCCTGAACTTCTCCATGCCAATAGCTTCCACTCAGGGAGTAACTGAAGCCTTCCGTTTTCATGCTCTCCCACTCCTCTGTCTGCTTTTGAATCTGTCAAAATGCAAGTGATGATGGCGATCTCCCTTGCTATATCAAACCTGAATAAATAGCCTTTACTCCTTCTCATTTGAGCGGCCTTTGTTTATTTCTGTAGGCTCCTTCAGTAAAGGGATATTTGCTAACTTAGGTGGGTGGTTCTGGGCAGAGAAATCTTCCCCGCAGTCTCCCTGGTTACAGTATCTTACACAAGTATTTGAAGGGATTCTCTAAATTTAGGTTTTGTTACCAAATGATTAAAGAAAGACAATTTAGGGTGATACAAACAAACTTTAACACTTCATGAAGCAGTCTCCTTTCAGAAAACTGCAAAATGAGGCAGAAGACAGGAAGCTTTTGCAGGATAAAAATTAAAGAAAAAGGAAGAGAAAAATAGAAAATACCTGATTGGCTGAGGGAAAATAGTCAACTTTGGAGCGAGAAGGCCCAGCTGGCTTGGTGTTTGGGGATTGGCTGACTGGATATACAGTTGACCCTTGAACATGGGTTTGAACTGCATGGGTCCACTTACATGTAGATTATTTATAGTACAATACTGTAAATGCATTTTCCCTTCCTTTGATTGTCTTAGTAACATTTTTTCCCTCTAGCTTATCCTATTGTAAGGATACTGTATATAATACATATAAGATTCAGAATATGGGTTATTCAACTATGTTATCAGTAAGGCAAGAGTAGGTTATTAGTACTTAAATTTAGGGGGAATCAAAAGTTATATACAGAGTTTTTGACTATGCAGGGGGTTGGTGCCCCTAACCACTGTGTTGTTTAGGAATCAACTGTACTGTATTTCTGGTCAAAGAGAGCATTTACAGGGACACAAAATTTATCTAAATTCAGTTTGCTGATGTGGCACTTCAGGCAGAAGCAGCTCCATTTTGGGCCTAGAAAGTTATTCAAACAGTTTCATAATCACAACAAAAAATGTCAAATAAGATTGAATTCATACTTTGAAGTAAACTACATGTGTCAAGTAAAAAAAATACAGGTATATATGAAACATAACTGCAATGAAGGTATGATGTGTATGGTATTAACTTTAGTCCTACTTCACTAGGGGATTAGAGAATTTCTAAATTTCTGCTCCAGTCTGTCTTGATTCTCTTCTTTCTCTAATCTGCTCTGTGTTTCCAGCTGGCCTTCCTGGCTGTGTTACACTGGATCTTCTCTCCTTAGGTGCTGTCTGGAAAAATGCTGCTCTCCTGCCTTGTGCTTAAGAATGGCTTCTTTCTTGGGGTGCCTGGGTGGCTCAGTCAGTTAAGTGTCTGACTTTGGCTCAGGTCATGATCTCACGGTTCATGAATTTGAGCCCCAAGTGGGGCTCTGTGCTGACAGCTCAGAGCCTGGAGCCTGCTTCAGATTCTGCGTCTCCCTCTATCTCTACCCCTTCTTTATGTTATGCCCAGAATTCGTGATCCCCAAATACCGCCAGGGAGCCGAGTCCGATGTAAAAGCAAAAGAGCCTTTATTCGAGCTAGCTGGAGCTCAATCCCCTACCTGCACCAACGCAGCGGTGAGATACCGGGGGGGGGGGGGTGGGGGGGGGGGTGGGGGGGGGGTGGGGGGGTGGGGGGGGTGGGGGGGTGGGGGGGGGTGGGGGGGGGATCGAGTTTCAAAAGGACAAAGGTTTTATTGGGGCCTAGGGGCAGTTGGTGAGGTAATGGCTGTGGCCTCAGCCGATTGGCTGGGGAAGGGTCCGAGTCCTGTTAGGCAGGTGAGCGGGAGGTTACTCAAGGGGAGGAGGCCGTGGTCAAGGTGAAGGACACAGAACAAGATGGAGTTGGCCGGCGTAGGCCCGCCCTTTCATTTACTCATGCTCGCTCTCTCTCTCTCTCTCTCTCTCAGAAATAAATAGTAAAAAAATATTAAAAATAAAAGAATGGCTTCTTTCTGTGACTGTCGGTAATGAAAGTGGGTTTACAGAAAAATAAAAAAATCAACAACAAAAACCTTACTGTTTGGTTTACCTAGAAAAATGACTTCCCCATTATATAGAAGTAACTGATAATTATATATTCTCTGGCCCTATTAACTGGCTGTAGGATTTTGGTATTAAAAAAAACTCTTTAAATATCTACCTTTGTGGGTTATAGCATGGACTTCTCTAATCCTAAGGGATCCTTATCTTCCTCACATGATTTTACCTTTTCCTCTCTCCCTCTTTTCTTCTTCTCTCCTCCAGTCCCTGTTTCCATAAGTCTCTTCCACCTGTCTCATTATTTCATCATATGCGGATGTTGTATCAGAAATTTGTGTTCTCACATACAGTGTGTGCAATAGCCTATTCTACTTGAAAATTCTGTGACAATTAGAACTAAAAAAGCATTTGCCAGAGGAATTTCAAAAACTACAATAGACTACTCTGAACTCTTGATAGTGAAAATGTGGTTGGCACTTATAGCTGGTGAAGAGTTTTTTGGTTTTGGATTAATGCTTTTTCAAAAAAGCTTTTTGTCTCTATTTTAAGACAAGAGCTCCTTGAGGGCAAAAGTTGTATCTTATAGGGATGAAGGAATAGTAGAATTGCTAAGAATATAGTGGACATATGCTTTGTCTTCTCAACAGGTCTTTCATTGGCAAATCACCTTTTACCCATTCTTAGTGAGTCTTGTGAGAATTTAAAACAAGTAACTTTGTCTTTGTTCCTAACAGTTATCACCTTCTCCCTTATGTTAGTCGCAAGGAAGGATACAGGACCAGCTTTGGCCAGTCAGAGTATCCCCGTCTCTTGCAATAGTCATTGGTCCTAGGGCCAATCTGAAGGACAGGCAGAGGACTGGTAGATCCTGAAGGCAGGATCATGTCACTCATTCATATGTATATCCATGGTATCTAGCGTGGCACCTGGTCCAGAATTGGCACCACATGAATGCTTAGGGAATGAATCTTGGTGATGACTGGAAGCTGTAGAGACACTGAAATCTCCTTCCCTGTCACCAAAGTATTTCTTTTCTCATATTTTCTCCATGTCTTCCTACAATGTCCTGTACGTTGCTCATTTGAATTGTCATTTTTGCTAGAGTCTCACTTTATTATTTTTTTTAATGTTTATGTATATACTTTGAGAGTGAGAGAGAAAGAGCATGAATGGGGGAAAGGCAGAGAGAGAGGTAAGGAGAGAATCCCAAGCGGGCTTTGCACAGTTATTTCGGAGCCAATGTAGGGTTCCACTTCATGAACCATGAGATCATGACCAGAGCTGAAATCAAGAGTCCGATGCCTAATTGACTGAGCCAACCAGGTTCCTCTAGAGTCTCAATTTAGAGACAAATATATTGCTTAGGAAAATGTCCACTTTTATATTATCTTTCCCCTGTTGTTGACTGACTGGAAGCGCCACAACCACTGGACTTGGAGGTTTGGCTTTTATCCAAACCAACAATGTTGGCCAAATTGCTGGTGTTCGCTCAGTGCCTGGTCTCCCAGGTTGGGAGAGGCTCCTGACCTCTCTTCCACCTTGTCTGAATCTAAATACCAGTGACACTGTCTCCCAAGCTTTGGAGTTTGCTGGTGTCCACCTATTGCTTCCCATATTGCTAATCAAATTGGAGATAAAATCCTTTTGTGGCTTTTAATTTTTTATGCACATCACATGATGAAGTTTTGGAGTGGTTGAAGGGGGGGTTTGGAGCTGATGGCCAAGAAAGGATTCTTGAAGACATCTTTGCTGCAAAAGGGTGATTTTATTAAAGCACAGGTCAAGCCCCTTGGTCAGAAAAGGCTGAATTGGGGGTGTGAAGAGTGAATGGTTATATACTATGGAGTTGGGGGAGGTAAAGTTAAGGGGAAGGTTCTTGGAGAAATGTTATACTCTGTATTTGCCTCAAGTATTTGTCAATGGGCTGCAGGTTATAAGGAAGTTTAATTTTACTTGCATTTCCTTCTTGCCTTTATTCCCCATATCACTATTGAGGGGTGATTTTGGAGCTCCTGGAAACTGAATCTATAGGTTTCTGGAGATTAGGCTATTGATAAGATTGCCTTTTTCTTATAATTTACTAAGATATTTGTAAACTGATGGAGACCCATGTCCTGTATGACTGTGATCTGTATTAGTTAACCATTTGTTTTCTTTCCTTTCCTTTGTTCTTGGGAAGCCAGGAGTGCCTGAAGAAAATCACACATACTGCACCTGGGGTTGGGGGGTATGCTAGCTTGTACTTTGTGCTTGGCTTGCCTTATGCTCCTGCATCATCATAAATTAAATTTCTTTGAAATTTTAAGAAAAGAACACTTGAAAAGAGAATATTCTTTTAAATACATAAAAGTACTTTTTATAATTTCTTACTAATTTCCTACTGAACCCAATTTCAGAATGACCAGTTTGAGTTTTATCTTGTCTCTCATCTTTATGCATTCTGACAGAGATTACAGGACTGAGAAATGATCTAGAAGTATGTAGGGATGAGGAGCTGTGTGTGCACCTGTTGTTGGAGAGAATTAATGTCTAAGGTTAGGGATTATTGTAATCCTTCATCTTAACACTGATTCCCAGTGTCTTGTACAGTGCCTAACATAGAGCTGATGCTCAGTCTTAATCCTCACCTTACTTCAAAGGTTTTATTGTATACACATTTTATAACTGAAGATATCTAGTCTTGGAGAGGTAAAAATGGGTGCCGTGGAAAGACTGGATACAGAGATTCTGGTGTTGGTATTTGAATTCAGCTCTGTTCTGTGACTGTGATGTTAGGCAAGTCACTTAACCACTCTGTTGCTGTTTGCCTATTTGTAAAGTGGGGGATAATAATAGATATTTTGCAGGATTATTGTGAGGATTAGGAATAATAAGTGGAAAAGGCTGACGTATACTAGATAATAATTGGGACTTTTAAGGTCACCCAGCCACTAAGTAACAGATCTAGGATTCAAACCCAAATTTATCTAGCTCCAAAGCTGAAAGAAAGACTGGGGTCTTAGAGATACTACCATCTTGTTAATAGACCATTTGTGTGGTCCTGTTAGATGAAAATGCTTTGCAATGTGATGTTTATCTTTGAAGATATTATAGATGAAAGAAGCTCTTTGTGTTGTGGTGCGCTTGTAGGACTTTATGTTTTTAAATAATTATTTAATCACATAAGTCTATTTTTTGCACATAGCGGTCAATTAATCCATTGTTTTCTAATAGAAGCATTAAGGAAGTTAACTTCCTGTTTATTGTCTGTGTCCTGTGACTGAGGTCAGTGTTTCCTTGGCATATCCATAGAGATCCTAGGGCCAACTGAATAGAAAACCTGTTGAATATCATAAATTGAGACAGAATGCTATTTCTTTGTAGTTTATGTATACAGTTAGGAAGGGATAATGACTTTTTTCCTAAATAAAGATTATAAATCAATATTCATTGGGATACAAAAAGATTTTCTGGTTGTGCTAGCTACCAGTATAATTGTTTCTCAAAGAAAATTTAATATATATCTAAAATTGAATCTGTGCTGACTCTGAAAATCTTACTTGGTGACTTGGGAGGCATATCTTTAACACTGCATGAAACAATTAAAGACTGAAGTGTTCATCTCAACAATAGCCAAATTATGGAAACAGCCTAAATGTCCATCAACTGATGAATGGATAAAGAAATCGTGGTTTATATACACAATGGAATACTACGTGGCAATGAGAAAAAATGAAATATGGCCTTTTGTAGCAACATGGATGGAACTGGAGAGTGTGATGCTAAGTGAAATAAGCCATACAGAGAAAGACAGATACCATATGGTTTCACTCTTATGTGGATCCTGAGAAACGTAACAGAAACCCATGGGGGAGGGGAAGGAAAAAAAAAAAAAAAAGAGGTTAGAGTGGGAGAGAGCCAAAGCATAAGAGACTGTTAAAAACTGAGAACAAACTGAGGGTTGATGGGGGGTGGGAGGGAGGGCAGGGTGGGTGATGGGTATTGAGGAGGGCACCTTTTGGGATGAGCACTGGGTGTTGTATGGAAACCAATTTGACAGTAAATTTCATATATTAAAAAAAAATAATAAAATAAAAATTAAAAAAAAAAGACTGAAGTGTTCAGACAGTAAGCTTGTCAGATAACTATATCATCATACAAAATAATCATTATACAGAAGAAAATCAACACAAAATAATCCTTTATTATAAAATTTATAATTCAGGAAATAGTTTCTTTTTTAAAATGTTTATTTATTTTGAGAGAAGGAGAGAGGGAGTGTGAGGGAAGGGCAGAGAGAGAGAGAGAGAGAGAGAGAGAATCCCAAGCAGATTCCACGTTGTCAGTGTAGAGCCTGCTGCGGGGCTTGATATCATGAACCTGAGAGATCATGACCTGAGCTGAAGTCAAGAGCAGTACACTTAACTGACTGAGCCACCCAGGCATCCCAGGATATAGGTTCTATGTGCATAAATCCAAGACTCACTTTGCACACATTTTAATCTTTCATAAATTCCTTTGTTTCAGAAAATATATTTATCCTTTTAAGTTTTTTCTTACTGAATTCCAGGAAATGTTTACCCATGTAATGTGACTATTGCAGTTTAAAATGTGCTATTAGGCACCTTTGTTTATCTCTTCTCTGTTTCAATCCATAATTATTATCCCAATGTCTGGAAAAGTGTGCCAGGAAAAATAGGAAAGACTATCTAAAAAATAAAAGGAGTTAAATATTGTAATACATCATTAGTTTAATATGATTTGGTGGAATTTTCAGCTAGCAAATTGGATTACAGCTATTAACTGAGGACCTACTGTTTGCAATCCATTGTGCTGGGTACTGTAGCAATAAGAGATGACTAAAACACATTTATTGTCCTCATGAACTTTGATCTAGTTGGAGGGATAGGAAGTAAATTTACTAAAAGTAATATGATAGTGTGTACTAAGGAATTTTTCAATGCAAGAAATGTTACAAGAGTTGAATAAATATGACAAACTTCCAAATGTGTGACAGAAGACAGGAGGGATATAGAGTTAGGCTTTACCCTGAGAAGTCTTCTCCAAGAGGAAAATTTTGAATTAAGACTCAAAGTGTAGTTGGGTTCCAGATCAATTGAGAGGAGACAGGGAGACTGTTAAATTTAACTGTTGCTTTTTTGTTAATCAAAGGCTCCTGTTACCAGCATAAACCTTTATCCAAATTTTATAACCAAGTTTGGCATATTCTAAGAACAAATTATTATTTCTCTTAGGTATTATTTAAAAATATATGAAAAGAGATTTGTTGAATGCTTTTTAGTATATTCTTATCTGATTATAAAAGTGATTTGTGCTCATTATAAACTATAAAAAGTTGATAATCATAAAGAAAATGTAAATACCCCCTAATTTCTACCATTTAACATTTTGGCACATTTTCTACTGCTATATTTTTTTCTAAAATATATATTTTATCTGATAATAAAAGTAATAATGTATACTTATTATAAAAATCTATTACATAAATAATACACAGTAAATGAAAATTTTCTGTAATAACCACAGTGATATTTCTAGACTGGAAGTAACAGTTTTAGAACATACTTTTTAGAGCTTGCAAACTCAGTGCAGTAGATTTTACAATGACAGGGAGTGGTGAGGGCTCACATAGCTCCCTCACATAGCATGCCTGTGAATTCACACTTCGTCTAAGGTGCTCGATTTCAAACTTTGCTGAACAATGACCAAATCAAATATATGACTGGGCTATTTTGGTCCTATTTTGCAGTACCTGTTTTACAGAGTCAGTGTAGATAAAACAATATAAACATCGTATAACTCTTTCCTATTTAATGTTGTATAAGAATATCTCATATCATTGAAATTTCCTTGTAAATATAGTTTTTGGCCTCCTATAGTCTATCAAGTTATTATATTGTGATTTACTTAAATGTTTTCCTTCTATTATTGTTAAGCATTTCTGTTTTTCAGTTTGCATAGCATACATAAAACTGCCTACCTGGATGTATAACAGAAACCTCAATAGCCCCAAAATGAAGTTATCACCATTTCTGCCTAAACAAGTCCCTTTATCAGTGCATTAGTGTATTACTGTGTATTGGGATATCTAAATTCCCATGTGAGTCCCTATGCAGAGTTCAGAACTGAGGTTTATTTTTGTGGGGTGGGTGGGTAGAGGTAGTATCTATCCTTCTAAATCTGTCTGTAAAGCAGACCATTTGTGCTGTGTGGCTCGCAACTCTTTCTCTCATCTCCTCCATGAAAGGAGATGTGTATGACACATCCCTTACTTAATTTACTTCCTTATTTACTCAGTGCCACTCTACAAGACCATTATTATCCATAGCAGATTTTATAGCACAATAAATACTTTAATATTCAGACATCTCTGTTTTACTGAGATCTGGCTTTACCTGCCATGGATATTTCCTACTGGCAGACTTCCCTTTAAGACTCTATTCACATCTCTTCTCTTGTCCCTGTTCCCAGACTGTAAACACTACCCAACAAAGTGTCTACGGAAACTCTAAATTTGTCTTATATTCTTGTACAATAGAATTCAACCTTTCTGTATTTTCTTCTCACTTATTCATAGTTAGGTGCTGTACCAGGCTTGGGGAGAAAATTATGAGTAAGGCACAGACCCTTGACCTTATGGGGTTTGCACCTACCTCCTTACTTCTCTTGGAACTGTCCTTACTACTATTACTCATTCCCAAGTCATCATCCTTTCTTAGAAGGTTTTTGTAAGAAGTTTTCTAGGTGGACTCTTGTTGTCACTCTTGGTCTCCTTCACGTCTTTTCTCTTCTTTCCCCTTGCCTTCACCGCTGCAAGGACAATTTTTTAAAAATGAAAACCTACCTTGAATCTCTTTGATGGGTTCCTACTACATTTAAGATTAATAGTAAAACTGTTTAAATGATTTTCAAGGGGCTCTGGGATCTGCCCTTGTCCATTTTGCCTGACTCAGAGATGTTATTTTACACTTTTCTCACACTAAATAAAGTGCATATTTGTCAATGCCATGAATAAAAAATCTGCCATACTTTCCCGCAACTATGGACTATATACATGGGTTCTCTTGATCTGAGCTTTCTTCTACTATATCTTTGCCTGGCTGATTCAAGTCCTGATAGAAACTTGACCTCTTCAGAGAAGTTTTTCAGTCAAGGCTACATCCCTTTCCCACATGCTCTAAAATAGTTTATAATTTCCATTTCACACTTACAGTTGTTTTCTAAATGCTTTTTTAGGATAATGTTTAGATTTGACATTTGCCTGTTTAAGGGTTTGAATACTTTATTGACTCTTGATACACAATGTCAAGTGCTGCCCAAAGGGGTGACAGTTATATTCTCAACAAAATGTATTATTTAGGAGGAGTTTCAAAAAATTATATTTGGTCTTGAGATTTTCTTAGATCATCTGTCTCTTGTTTAATATTGAAATTACTTCTTGCTGTGTTTGTATGTATATGAAAAGATTTAATATATAGATATGTGTTTTATAACATGTTTTCAGAAATGCAGTTTTTCTGTGATGTAAGCTATAGTTGCCCATATAGCAATGGAAATGAAAAACAGATTTTCACTTAACACACATTATGTCAGTAAAAAATCTTTTAAGTTATTTTTCATGAACTTCATTTGTTATTCCTATCAGTGTAAGAATAGGATTCTGTAACTGTTTTCTGTAACTTTTTAAATGTTGCTACTCTGCTTCCTAAAGAATAATTTTCAAGGACTTCTTAATATTGTGGGTCATCAAAATAATCACAATTTATTGTTTCATTGCTGAATGATTACATTGTTTATATTTATTATTATTATATATGGTGCTGAGGTAAATATCTTCATAAATATAGATATTAACAATTTTGTATTCTTGTCTAAATATGATTTACTACAAGTAAGATTGCCAGTTCAAAGTGCGTGGATATTTTTCTTCCTCTTGATTTTTTTTGTGAAGTGGTTTTCCTAAAACAAGTGAAAGCATCATCATGGTTAAAAGCCCAGACCCTGGAACCAGACAGCCTAGATATAAATAGTTTCACCAACTTTTTATTTATGTCACCTGAGGCTAGATGACTAATCTAGCCTCACTTTCCTCATCTGTGCACATTATAGATTTGTGAGAATGCAATATGTTAATATATGAAAAGTACTTAGAAAATTCTTAGGCCTTGCATCAGTAATGTATGAGGATATGATTTTCATTGAATTTTTAGTGAACTGGGTTTTACTTTAAAAAACCCACTTTTTTAATAAACAGAAAATAGTACTGTTTTTGATTTGTAATTTAAAAAATTCTTTTTTTTCCCATTAAGAGGTTTTTTCCAAACATCACTTTTGGGAAAATGAAAATGGCTAAGTCCTAAACATTCCTAACACTTGTGAGTTTCACTGAAATAGAGACAAATCTCATTTAACTTTCACGATGAAACCCTTTGTGAGCTCTTGAAGGTCAGTTTCTTGATAGGGAGTATGGCGTGCAAAGGAATTCTCAAAATCTTTACAAGTAAGTTGAAAGCAAATCGTATATTTCTAACCAAGTATTTGTGGAATAATGTTTATAGGAACTCTTGGTTCTTTGGACTTTAATAAGTCTTTCAGATGGAAGGAAAAACCCCCAGAGATTTAGAAGAAAAGACTGGAAATGTGAGAAAATGAACACGTGAAATTTATTTTATTTTGATTTTTATATCTACCCTTAACTTCTCCCATGAATTTGTGCTTCCACTATATTATTGTGTTTTGTGTGCTTTTTTTTCAGCTGGAGAATTTAAAATCAAAGATTCTATGAGGGAATAATAGAATCATGGTATTTGGTAGTGGAATTATACAGCTCTTAAGGAATAAGGTAGACTAATGGGCTACAGCAAGATAGGGCTAGAGACAGGACAGGAGGATGAAGGTAGAACATTTTTTTGCTAAAAACCTCCTTTGGGCATCATTACACAGAGAAAAGACATGCCACCATTTTAAAGGGAGTGTTTGGAAGGTGAAAGCAGTCTGTAAGGTAATAGTCATGGACACTGAGCCAGAGAAGAAAGGAAGAAAGGAAGGATTTAGGAAAGAAGGAAGGAAGAAAGAAAAGAGAGAGAGAGAGAGAGAGAGCGCGAGAGAGAGAGCCAATAGTTGTCTCTCATATTATGCATTCCAGAAGAAGGTGAGAAAAAATGAATAGGGAGAGTCACAGATTTGCAGAATGTTAATGTCTAATTGCTATCTCAAATCTTGTGGAAATTTTGTCTGAAATATTTTCGTTTGTACCTTAAGGAATATATTACCAGTCTGGAAGAAACTAACTGAGGCAGTTTGTAAAAGTTTCATATTGCTAAATATTCATTAGGGCAGCTTCATTGGGCATCTGTAGGTGAATTTGTTTATTGTTATAGGGCATAAATAACAACTTTGGGTATCCGAGGGGGCAGGGAGGATGTTTCAGATTTCTAGAGATTCAAATGGAATATTAAGTCTGTTTAAGTGGGCTACAGCTGCCTGGGCCACAATGTCTGCAGACTTAGTTCTTTCTGTATTCTTGCTGTCATGTAGAAGACAGAGCAGGAGTTGCTGGGGGCTGTGTGCCAGTGTCTCTGCAGCTCTGGGAGAATGAGAAGTGAGTCTGGGAGCTCAAAGTGGAGGAACAAGTGAGGAATCAGTGCAGGAAAGGCACATGATTAGGAGAAAGCATATTTTAAAGGCCACGGCAGACAGTGGGGCAGTGATGAAAGAGATGACAAGTATTGTCCACTAGAATAGACAGTAGATCACAAATTCAGGGCAGGCAAGAGAGTTGCAGCAAGCAATCAATGGTGGAGTTATCACATGCTATCTTGGTCCTGAGACAGGTTTCTGATTCAGCCAGAGGCTTCTACATACTTTGTGCAGATTTGAGGGAGAATGCAAGTGCCAATAGACCTTTCCACAGAATGTAATTTGGGCATTATGAGATGGCTGTTGTAAATAGAGGAGCTGTTTCCTAAACTGTGTTGTGGCAGGCAGTCTAGCAGGGGCACTCTGAAAACGAAACATGGTGAGAAGACAGCTTGTCTTGACATTGGAAAGCCTGGGTCCAATCCTGCACCTGCCACACACCAGCTGTATGAGTGGGAGAGAACTCTGAGTCTTAGTTGTCCAGTATACAAAATGGGGATATTAATATATTATACTCGCATAATATATTGGAAAGTAGTGTAGACCCAAATTTTTTATACCAATATGTTATTAATAGTAGTATACAATGCCTGCATTTTGGATTCTGGTGAACAGAGGCTTAATTTATTTGATATAAATTTTTATTCAAGCTATGTCTAATTGCTACTTAACCAAGTTTAAGTGAAGGAAAAATGTACAGGGTAGGGGGAGTGTGCCACATGTGAGGACAAGGTTCAAAGGGTCAAAGAACAGACTTCAAGTTCTAACTCTGTCACTAGGTTGAGGGGTGTGGCATTAAGTAAGTTGCTTAACCTCTGAGATTGACTTTTCTTCATCTGAAAATAAGGTTAATTGTATATGTGCTGACAAAGCAACCACCTGAAAATAAGAATAATTATAATGCTTTTCATTCTTTGGAGGATTGTTGATGGGCTTTCCCAAGGTGGATATTTCAAGGAATTATTACAATGGATGTTACCCATCCATCCCTGGTGGAATGATATTTATCTGAATTTCCCTAAACATAGGTGAGCGATGAGTTGCTAGAGTGAATAGGGCTTTAGCAGCAGTAGTATAGTAATTATGTGTTTAGGTACAAATAGCAAGTGGTCAACTTAACTCTTCCTTGGCTGAGAGCATGCTTTATTCTGTTCTGTCCTCTAAGATGTCAGCCTACTTCAGGAAAACCCAAGTCCCAAACTGAAGTTTTTGCATAAACTTAATTTTTGCTTTATTAAAAAACTAACCCCTATATACTTAGCTTGCCTTTTAACTACTCATAGAGTGAAATTTCTGAAGACCATATATTTTGTAGGGTTAACCCAGGATATACACTACTCTTGATATAAATAAATGAGAAATAGAGCCAAAATAAGAACAAACAGGAGCAGGGCTTTTTCTTCTGTAGGATTTAGAGTATCCAATTTCAATTTATTTGTTCATTCATTATTAACTTCCCTTGCTTTTTATTTGGTTTCCTGGTGAGATTCATAGGGTTGTCTTAGCTCATTCCCTGGAGGTTTATATTCTCTTTTTTGGTTGAGTGTGCACTTTTATTTCTTTAGCGGCATCTCTTTTGTTTTATATAGCTTCAGATGATATTTCTAAGTCTCTTCTGATCTGTTGCATTTTTAAAGGAAAGAAATATTGTGCTAAAGGTAAAGAGACTTTGAAGCAGCAGAACACATATAATTTATATCAAGGAGGGGTTGGTGAAACCATCTCTAGGACCAATAGATATTAATGTGTTTGGGAAGCTCACATTTTTAGAGTACAACTGTGTAAATGTTCTTTTAGATTTGTAAGCTAGATCAATTTGCTTAGGTATTTTTAGATAAGAGAACTACACGTCTTTCACTTTGAAAACAAAAACAAAATCAAAAGTTGCTTCGACTTTTTTGTATTTTAGTGGTTATTAGAGAGGCAACTGTGTGGAGAGGACTGACTACATCTCCTGGCAGAGTCTGTGGCTGAACCCACATCTACCCCTTCCTGCATCAGGACTCTAAACAGAGAAACAGAGAAGATGGCACAGAAACAGCGTTTCACATTCCTGTACCTGTGACCCAAGTGGAAATGACTGAGAGCAGCACTAGGGAGGATTTAGGAACTCTTGTTGGGCAGAAATTGATCTGGAGATGAATATGAGTGTGTGTGTGTGTGTGTGTGTGTGTGTGTGAAATGGGTGAGGAGCTAAGCGTTTGCTCTCAGAGGTCATATGCACTGAATGTGGGAAGAGTGAGAAGGGAAAGGAACAGTTGTTGAGCACCTACTAAGAGTATTTTATAGGCACAATTTCATTTAATCCTTACCAAAACTTTGGAAGTCATTTTTTGCTGTTGAGGGAGTTGAAGCCCAGAGCGGTTGAGTAACTTGCTCCTAGTCACACAGCTAGTAAATGACAGTACTAGATTCTTTTCCTTTTATAATATATTTCCTTTTTATAATAACTGAAAAATATCTTCCATTTTTTCAGTTATAACATTATCTCTGAATAGTGTACTATAAGATTGATCCAGAATGCCATAGCCAGTGGATGGCATCCTCCCAGTCTGACTTGGCATGACATAGCAGAGCACCCTATAAAACCTAGGTATCAATGTCTTCCTAACTCTCTGTTCATATGGGCTGTCAGTTAAGGAACCTGGTTACTACTTAAGAGACTATTGGTGTGAGGGTCGGGAGCTGGTTCTTGGAGATTGATGCATATACATGGATACGATATCCATGCTCTGTGTTTCTTTATCCATCTGCCAAGATGTGGTATGCACTGGGCCCTGGGACCAATCAGCTTAGACTACATTTCCCTATGGTGGTAAATTTCAGTGGCTTACAATTTTCGAGGTTTATTTACCACTCTTGTTTCATGTTCACTGAGCATTGGCTGCAGCTTTGCTACCCAAGTCTCCATTCCAGGACTCCCAAGTTACAGACAGTCCATATCTGGGACACAGCAGTGTCTTGGCATAGAGGAAGAGACATCCACAATGGCTTTTAAAATGTTGAGACGTGTCTCATGTTCCTTTCTCTCATGTCATAGGACTTGGTCAACATGGGAAAAATTATAATCCTCATGTATAGAAGGGCTGATATGACAGTAGTTATTTGTGCAATAAACTACCACAGGCTTTGTCTATCTTGTCTCCCACCTCAGTCTCATCTACTAAGGATTTTAGTCCTATGTAGCTACTTGCACTTTGTGGGTGTTCTTAGGACATTCCATTTGCCTCTCCTCTGCCTAGGATCACTCTTCACTTATTCATGTGGTGTCTTTCTTTTCCTTTAAATGTCACCTGTCTTGGGAAGTCTCTCCTAATCCTCTCAAGGAATGTGAAGTACTCTCCTTTTTGCCATGGCTCCTTGTACACAATTCTGTCCTATTGCTTTTAAACCATAATTGATCTCTTCCCCTCAGACTGTCAGATTCTTGAGGACAGCATATATGTCTTGTTCACCTCTGATCCCCAGGACTTAGGTCAGAACTTGCTATGCATTCGGCACCCAACATTTTATTGAATATTGAATAAATAAATAAATAATAAATAAATAAATAAATAAATAAATAAACAAATAAATGCAATAACACAAAAACAGATGGAGAAAGAATTTTTCCACTCCAGTACTTTCGTAGACTAGTGTTCTCAAACTACCTTTGGTGAAGGGCCATGTTTAAAATGTCTAACTTGATGCAAATCAATATTTTTGTAAACACAATAAAAATAAGATACTGGAAAAGTGACAAAGTACATGTTAGATTGCTATCGAAGTTTCCAAATGCTTACTCTTGGTTTCGGTGTTTATCTCCTAACAGACTAGTAACAGTCTGTGCTCTGTAGACTATGCTTTGGGTAGCACTGTAGCACTGTTATATTATTTTATTCATTTAAAGATATTTACTGAGTTCCTTTGTGTGCCAGGCCATGTTTGAGGTGGAGGACATTCAGCAGTGAACAAGACAAATAAATGTCCTGCTCTCAAAGAGCCTGGTTGCTAGTGGGAGAAGTGGGCAATAAGCTAGCAGACAATTCAACAAATGATGTGATATTGAGTGATTAGTGCTAGGGAAGTAAAAGAAGGTAATGAAATAGCGATTGGATGGAAGGTGGTATTTACAAGTGGTCAGAGAAGCTTTCTTTAGGAAGGTGACATTTGAGTAGATACATGAGCATTCTAGGCAGAGAGAGTAGACAATGTTAAAGTTCCGAAGGAGGAACAAGTTTGGAGCAGCCAAGGAACTGAGAGAAGACCAGTGTGACGTATTTAATAAACGTGGAGGGTCATGTCAGAGACGGAGTCTGAGAGTCAGGCCAAGGCCAGATCACACAGGACTTTGCAGACAATGGTCAGATGTACTGATTTAATTAAAAGTGATATGGAAGCCATTGAACAATTTTGAGCAGAGATGAATCATGATCTGGTTTACATCTCAAGCAAGTTACTCTTCTCAACATCATTAATCATCTGAGAAATGCAAATCAAAACCACAAAGAGATATCATGTCATACCTGTTAGAATGGCTATCAACAAAAAGACAAGAGAAAACAAGTGTTGGCAATGATGTGGAAAAAAGGGAACCTTTGTGCACTTTTGTGGGAATATAAATTAGTGCAGTCACTCTGGAAAATAGTATGGAGGTTCTTCAAAAAACTCAAAATACAATGATCTAGTAATCCCACTTCTGGATATATGTTCAAAAGAAATGAAATCAGGACCTTGAAAAGATACCTGTCCCCCATATTCATTGTAGCTTTATTGACAATAGCTAAGATATGGAAACAACATAAATGTCAGTCAACAGATGAATGGATAAAGATGTGGTACATATATACAATGGAATATTATTTCAGCCATGGGAAAGAAGGAAATCTTGGCATTTGTGACAACATGGATGGATCTTGAGGACATTATGCTAAGTGAAATAAGCCAGACAGATACCATATGGTATTACTTATATGTGGAATCAAAACAAAGTCAAACTCATAGAAATGGAGAGTAGAAAAGTGGTTGCCAAGAGCTGGAGGGTGGGGGAAGTAGGGAGAGGTTGGTAAAAGGGTACAAACTTTTAGCTATAACATGAATAAGGTCTGGGGATTTAATGTAGGACATGGTGACTATGATTAATAACACTATTGTATGATTAAAATGTGCTAAAAAAGTAGAACTTAAATATTCTCTCTCCCACACACAAATAAATAAATTCATTAAGTATGTGAGGTGATGGATATGTTAATAAGCTAGGTGGGAGAAATTCTTTCACAATGTATAAATATATAATGACATCATGATGTACACTTTAAATATCTTACAAATTTGTCAATTTTGTCTCTAGAAAGCTGGAAAAAAAAATAAGGCAGATTACTCTGTATCTATGTGGCAAATGGGTTGTATGGAGAAAAGCAGAGCAGTTATGAGGTTATTACAGAAGTTCACATGAGTGATGGAGAAGGCTTCTCTTGGGCAGTAGGTGTGAAGGTGAATAGAAGTTGACAGATTCTGGATGTATTTTGGAGAGAGAGGGAGGACGAGACCCAGTGAAGGATTAGATATTGGACATGAAGGAAAAGTAGAAATCAAAGATGACTGCTAGAGTTTCAGCTTGAGTTACTGTTTGAATAGTGGTTATTAACTGAGGTAGGAAAGGTGGGAAAGATATAGTTTAGCTGTTAGCAGGCATTATTCCTAAATATAGCAGCAATTCATGTAATGTTTCTCCATTAAATATGTTTGCAGTAGGTTTTAGAACATAGCCTTTATCAAATTACAGAAATTTCTTTATTTTTCCGAGTGATATTTTAAAAATTATAAATAGATGTTGAAGTTTATTAAATGTTTCTTATGAACTTCCTAAACAAATGATTTTCTTTTCTTTGGTTGGGACAAATTTTCTGTTACCTTGAACAATTTTCTCATGTTGAATCAATACTACATTTTGTGATAAAACCTCTTAGTCATGATATGTAACAGCATGCTCTACAAATAATTGGAGGATACGCATTTGGACACGTACAGAACTCATTTATGAAAATTGACCTTGTTTTACATCATAATTTTAAAGAATGGTTATTTTACATTTTGTGATGGCAGTGTAACTGAATTTGAAAAAAAAATGATAATAAGAAACTCCACTTTGGTTTGAGTATTAAGAAATGCTTGCAAATAATTTAAATGAAAATTAGAAAATACTTAGAGAAGAAATAAAAGTATTACATATCAACATTTATGTGATATGGTTAAATGAACACTTTGTGGAAAATTTATAGCCTTAAATGCTTTTATTACAATTACAAGCTTGTAGATTTTAGACCCACTAGACATCAAAGGTTTAGGCCTAAAATATTTGTAGGTGGGCCTATAATTTGCCATAGATTTTAAAGGAAGTCTTTATTTTGTTTATTTGTTTGTTTGTTTAGGCCTCTTTGAAGAGTTAGGCCTACATAGCAAATTTTCTGTGCTGTCTTCCTCTGGACTTTATCTTACTAATTTTTCCATCTCACCCTTTCTCTGAGAGGATAGTCTATCCAAATCCCAACTTTATCCAATGTGGTCTCTAACCAGGCTGGGATCTTCCTATGGCCTCACACTGAAACTAGATCATAGTGGGGACACATATACATATACACTCTTAAGATAGCTGATGGTTTCAGTGTTTCTTTATTTCCCTGGACTGATGATCTGGGTTTGTACCTGGCCTCATATTTTTTTCTTTCACTTCTTATAATCTCATCCATTTATTTAAAAAGTTATTTCATTTTCAATATATGTTTTGAACACATAAAAGTGTTATGTAGTAGGAAGGTTTCAATAATTATCTCCTGCCACGCTACCAGAAACTTCAGTCTTTCCTAGTATTTGTAATATATACTATCTTTCAGTTCTAAATATTTTATTATTTTCATTATGATTTCCTCTTTAGTGTATTTCACAGTGTGAGTGCTTTTTCAGCATGTGAACCCCCCTCCTTTTTTTATTCATTCCATTTTTATTGCATTGTGACAATGTAATTTGGTTTGTATCAAATAGTGCCTTTGGTATTCATGGAAACTTGGTTTAAGGCTAGTATGCTGTCAATTTTTATTAAAAATTAATTATTCACTTAAAATATATATTTTGTTAATTAAGTGGAGTATTGTATATATGTAAAGCTTTTTAATCATGTGCTCAAATTTTTATATTCCTTATTTTATTTAAAAACATTTTTTAATATTTATTTTTGAGAGAGAGACAGAGATGGAGCATGAGCAGGGGAGGGGCAGAGAGAGAGGGAGACATAGAATCTGAAGCAGGCTCCAGGCTCCAGCTGTCAGCACAGAGTCTGATACGGGGCTTGAACCCATGAACTGTGAGATCATGACCTGAGCTAAAGTTGGATGGTTAACTGACTGAGCCATCCAGGTGCCCCTCAAATTTTTGTATTTCTACTAATTTTTTGCTTGATTTCTCAGCTACATAGAAAGTTGTATTAATATTTCCCTATATGATTGTGGATGTGTTAATACCTTTTCTTTTTCCTGCCATTTTCATTCATTTATTTGAGGCTTTCTTCTTAGCTCTCTGACTGGAGATTTTTGATAATTTTACTTTAAGGCAGTTGCATCACTAACTCACTTGCTGACCTCTGCTGTTACATTTTCTTTTAATTTCTGCCATTTTTTATCTCTTAGAACCTCATTCATACATTTTAAATTATTTTTGTACATTCTATCCAGTATATCTAGAAGTTTGAAATGGAAGTTTCAAATTCTATCCTCCAGGGCCTGAAGTTTACAGATTCCATTTAACTTATGGAACTGGATGAGACCACCTAGGGAAAGTGTGAAATTAAGGACAGTAGAGGGCTAATCCATAGGGAACTTCAGTAGAGGGTGAATGAAAAGGAGGTATACCTGAGTATGGCCTCCTTCTATTGTCGATTCTCTGCCTACTCTCTTCTCCTTAGAGGGTTCATGAATTCCCAAGCATGTAAATAACTAATTAAACAGAGGTAATAAAACAGAGGTCAATCTTCCACAAATACTCATAAGATACTAATCTTAACTAAGTATAAAAGGTAATAAGAACATTGAAAAATATTATGTATTCTGTGCACCATGGCAGCTTGTTTTTTCCTGTTTATAGAGCTGTGTCAAAATCATTCTTTCTTTTATTGAGTGTTAAATATAAGGAAAACTTCTATTTCTGGCATTTTATAAAAGTAATATGATGTCTACTTTTATTTGTTTTATATTGAACCCTCCGGCAGAAGACAGCATAGTGATTGTTTCATGTCAGTCTTCAGATAGGGAGAGGAAAAAGCAGAAGGAATTTGAGCTGGTATTCTCTGAAAGAAAAAGTAATAGAGAAAATGGCAAAAACATATAAAAGAAGAGCAGATTTACGATTTAGGGATTTACATTTTACAAACTTTAGAGATGAGAAAACTTGAAAAAATTAGGGTACATCTGAAAAGTAAAATTTGAAAGATTTTAGAGATCTATCAAACTGCTGGGCCAAAGCAAATTGACCAGAAATATTATATTTTCTTTCACAGTATGTCGAATGCTTCTGAAATTCCCAAGATGTATAATCACATTGTGAGGAGACAGGATTTAAAAAAAAAAACATTATCTAAGGACATAGAGTAAAGGAATAATGAGTAGGTGAACTTTGGAAAGGGGTGAGGGGGCCATAATGCTGTGATAGACAGTTTTTCTAATGCGAAAGTATCTACAAGTTGCTTCATAAAATTAAGGGAAATTTTTTGCAATGGCTGAGTTTTCAGATGAACAAATCAGTTCTTCAACATTCTTAAATATATTAAACCCAACTTGCTTATGATTAGTATTAAAGTATTGAATGATAATTAAAATATTCAATTTGGAATGTGTGCAAAAAGCTATCAAGTCTAGAAAGCAGATGAAAAATTAAAACATGGTAACTCTACCCAGGTATTACAATCTATTACAGACAGTCTCTACAGAAAAACAATATTCTGAACTTTTTATTTTTCTTAGCTTGGCATCTGAGCTGCTACTATTTTACTATTAAAATATTTACATGGTCAACACATATTTGATAAAGGAGCCAACAATAATACTGTGTGGGGGGAAAAGACAGTTTCTTTAATAAATGGTGCTGAGATAATTGGATATTCACATGTAAAAAAATGAAACCGAATCCATATCTTATACCACTCACAAAATGGGTTAGACTTAAATGTAAGACCTGAAACCATGAAGCTCCAAGAAGAAAGCATAGGAACAAATCTCTTTAACTTAGGTTTTGGTAATGATTTTTTGGGTATGAAATCTAAAGCACAAGCAACAAAATAAAAAATAAAGAACTGGCACTACGTCAAACTAAAAAGCTTCTGCCCAGCAAAAGAAGCCATCAAAAACCAAAAAGAGAATCTACAGAATGGGAAAAATATTTGCAAACCATGTATCTGATAAGGGGTTAATATCCAAAACATATAAAGACTCATACAACTCAATGGCAAAAATAACTCAATTAAAAAATAGGCAGGGGATCTGAATAGATATTTGGCAAAGAAGATATACTGAAGGCCAAGAGGTGCATGAAAGGATGTACCCTAGTTGAAAGATGACAACATCATTAGTCATTTGGGAAATGCAACAAAACCACAATGAGATTATCACCTCATGCCTGTTAGAATGATTATCATTAAAAAGACAAGAGATAACAAAGGCTTGTTGGATGTGGAAAAAAGGGAACTCTTTTTTTAAAGTATTAGTTCTAGTATAGTTAACATACAATGTTTTATTAGTTTCAGGTATACAATGTAGTGAGAAAACAATTCCATACATCACCCAGTGCTCATCATCACAACAAGTGCACTCCTTAATCCCCATCACCTATTTTACACATCCTCATCCCCCTCTGGTAACCATCAATTTGTTCTCTATAGCTAAGAGTAGGTTTCTTGGTTTCTCTATTTTTCCTTTGCTTATTTGTTTTGTTTCTTAAATTCATATGAATGAAATCATATGGTGTTTATCTTTCTCTGACTTATTTAGCTTAGAATTCTACTCTCTAGCTCCATTCACATCATTGCAAATGGTAAGATTTCATTCTATTCCATTATCTATATCTATCTATATATTTATATCTATATCTGTATATCTATATATATCTATCTATATCTCACGTCTTTTTTTTTATCCATTTGTCAATTGTCTTGGCTACTGTAAATAATGCTGCTATAAATACAGGGGTGCATATATCCTTTTGAATTAGTGTTTTTGTATTCTTTGGGTAAATATCCAGTAGTGCAATTGCTGGATCATAGGTAGTTCTATTTTTAACTTTTTGAGGAACCTCCATTCTGTTTTCCACAGTAGCTGCACCAGTTGCATTCCTGCCAACAGTGCAAGAGAATTCCTTTTTCTCCACATCCTCACCAACACCTCTTGTTTCTTATGTTGTTGATTTTAGCCATTTTGACAGGTGTGAGGTGATATTTCATGTAGTTTTTATTTGCATTACCTTGATGATAAGTGACGTTGAGCATCTTTTCATGTGTCTGTTAGCCATCTGGATATCTTTGGAGAAATGTCTGTTCATGTCTTCTGCCTATTTTTAATTGGGTTATTTTTGGAGGTGTTCACTTTTATAAGTTCTTTATGTATTTTGGATAGTAACCCTTTATCTGATATATCATTTTCAAATATTTTCTCCCATTCCATAGGTTACCTTTTAGTTTTGTTGATTGTTTTCTTCACTGTGCAGGAGAAAACATGGCACCTATCTAGAAAGAAGTGTCTATGGCTGATGTCAGAGAAGTTACTGCCTGTGTTCTATTCTAGAATTTTTATGATTTCCCATCTCAAATTTAGGTCTTTAATTCATTTTGAATTTATTTTTGTGTATGGTAAAAGAAAGTGGTCCAGTTTCATTCTTTTGCATGTTGCTGTCCAGTTTTCCTGACCTTATTTGCTGAAGAGATTTTTTCCCATTAGATATTCTTTCCTGGTTTGTCAAAGATGAATTGACCATGTAATTGTGGGTTTATTTCTGGGTTTTCTATTCTGTTGTATTGATTTATGTATCTATTTTTTTCCAGTACCATACTGTTTTGATTAGTGCAGTTTTGTAATATAACTTGAAGTCCAGAATTGTGATACCTCCAGCTTTGCTTTTCTTTTTAAAGATTGCTTTGGCTATTTGGGGCCTTTTGTGCTTCTCCAGATTTTAGGATTGTTTATTCTGCTCTGTGAAAAATGCTGGTGGTATTTTGATAGGAATTACATTGAATGTGTAGATTGCTTTGGGTAGTATAGACATTTTAACAGTATTTGTTCTTACAGTCCATGAGCATGGAAATGTCTTTCTTATTGTCATCTTCAATTTATTTCATCAATGTTTTATAGTTTTCAGAGTACATGTCTTTCACACTTTGGTTGGGTTTATTCCTAGGTAAAAGGAAATTATTATTATTTTATTATTATTATTATTATTATTATTGAAATACAACAGATTTCTGTACATTGATTTTGTATCTTATGACATTACTGAATTTGTTTATCAGTTCTAGCAGGTTTTTGGTGGACATTTTGGAGTTTTCTATATAGAGTGTCATGTCATGTGCAAATGGTGAAAGTTTGACTTCTTCCTTACCAATTTGAATGCTTCTTATTTCTTCTTACTGTCTGATTGCTGTGGCTAGGACTTCCAGTACTATGTTGAATAAAAGTGATGAAAATGGACATTTTTGTCTTTTTCCTGACCTTAGGGGAAAAGCTCTCAGTTTTTCACCATAAGGATGATGTTTGCTGTGGATTTTTTATATACGGCTTTTATTATGTTGAGGGATGTTCCATCTGAACCTACTTGTTGTGGGTTTTTACCATGAATAGATGTTTTATTTTGTTAAAAGATTTTTCTGCATCTATTGAAAAGATCATATGAGGGTGGCTGGGTGGCTCAGTCAGTTAAGCATCTGACTTTGGCTTAGGTCATGATCTCATGTTTTGTGGATTCAAGCCCAGTGTCCTGCTATGCACTGACACTGTGGAGCCTGCTTGGGATTCTCTTTCTCTCCCTCTATCTTTCTTCCCCCCACCCCCTCACTGACTTGTGTTTTCTCTTTCCCTCAAAATAAAGCAATAAGCTTAAAAAAAAAAAAGAAACAAAACCTCATATGGTTTTTATCCTTTTTCTTATTGATGCGGTGTGTTAAATTTATTTATTTGTGAATATTGAACTACCCTTACAACTCAGGAATAAATCCCACTTGATTATAGTGAGTGATTTTTTTTAATGTATTATTGGATTTGGTTTGCTAGTACTTTGTTGAGGACTTTTGCATCTATATCAGGGATATTGGCTCCTAGTTCTCTTTTTTGTGTTGTCTTTGTCTGGTTTTGGTATCAGGGAAATTCTGGCTTCATGGAATGAATTTGGAAGTTTTCCTTCTTTTTCTGTTATTTGAGAATAGTTTGAGAAGTGTAGTTATTATCTCTTTAAATGTTTGGTAGAATTTTCCTGTGAAGCCATCTGGGCCTGTTCTTTTGTTTGTTGGGAGTTTTTTGATTACTGACTCAATTTTTTTTGCTGGTGATCAGTGTGTTCAAATGTTCTATTTCTTTCTGTTTCAGTTTTTGTAGTGTATAGGTTTCTATGAATTTATCCATTTCTTTTAGGTTGTCCAATTTGTTGGCATGTAATTTTTCATGATATTGCCTTAGATATGTGTATATTTCTGTGGTATTGGTTTTTATTTCTCCTCCCTCTGTTCTGGGCACATTGTTCTTATATGAGTAATGAAGTAGGTAGATTAGTAGAAACTACTAACTACCTCTTAGTAAGAGGTTATTCTGTGCTATGTGTTTCATGCACATGAAGAACTTTGTATCACATAACAAAGCCCAGGAGTACAGGTTACTATAACAGGTCAATGAAGTTGAAAGAGGTTAAATGCTTTCTTTAATAACTTTAGCTTTTCTGTGCACCATTTGTCACATTGCCTCTTGATGATGACTGTTACAGGCTGGATTGTGTTCCCCAAAGTTCATATGTTGAAGCCCCAACTCCAAACTTCAGAATGTGATTGTTTGGAGATAGGGTCTTAAAAGAGGTGATTAAGTTAAAATGAGGCTGTTAGGGTGAGCCCTACTCCATTTCAACTGGTGCCTTTATAAAAAGAGGAGATTAGGATGCACACAGAGACACCAGGTAGATATACAGAGAGCACTTTGTTTGGGTACAAACACAGAGGAAAGACCATGTGAAGACACAGTAAAGGATGTGCTCTCTGCAAGCCAAGGAGAGAGGCCTCAGAAGAAGCCAAACCTGCCAACATCTTGATTTCAGACTTCCAGCCTCTAGAACTATGAGAAAACAAATGTCTGTTAAGCCACCCCATCTGTATTATTTTCTTATGGCAGCCTTGGCGAACTCATACAGTGATGAGCTGATGGTGATTTCTAAGATGGTAGTCATCATGCTTCATTTTCCAAGGAGGACATACTATCCTCCTTGTCAGGGCTCACCTGTTCCCTGATGCTCCTCTCCTGCCTTACACTTCCTATCAGTCAGTACCTGCACCTAGTATTGTTTTGTCCCTGGGACCAAAGGTGGTATGGTTTAACATATACTGAAAGGAGTTAACATCAAGTCCTTTTTGAAGCTTGGGAGTGGGAGCTTCTGCTAACAGCTGCAAGTTTCCTAATGCTTCTGCCTCTCTGAGTGTTGAACACTCCCACTCCCCTGGTTTTGACCTCCAGTCACTTACCAACCTGGTCACTCCTACTCCCTGAATATTGTGGTCATCAGAGAGGATCATCTGCTGTTATCTGCACCTGGGCCCACTTCCCAGCAAGGGGAAGAGCTTGCAATCTAGAAAGAAATACATTCTGAAGCTTGCTTCAGTCCTACCATCATATTCCCAATGGCTAGCACCACAGCTGGCACTTAGTAGGTAAAAACACTAATTGAATGAAATGAATGAAATAGAACTTTTATTATTGGCCACTTACATTGCATCATATAGGCTTGTAACTCTAATCTCCTATTATCTGTCTGAGACCCTTAGCTCACCTTCTTCTCTTTTTTGTATTTCCTGCCACAATGTGGGACATTCAGTCAGCAATTATACTACATATTGATTGAAACATTTCAAAGTTTATGCTGAAAAGATGATCCATAATTTTCTACTGCAGGCTTACATTCATTTACTCTCTTAAGGCCCTAGAGTACTTTTTCCCCATAGAGCAGATTCATGAAGAAATTTTATTAGATTTGATTTTACAAGAGAAAACAGTTCTGTTTGGTTTGCAAGGAAGTCAGTAGACTCAGGTTGATTAAAAACCTCTTTTGCAAAGTGCGGTAGCAAGAATGGAAAATGTAATAAAGCTGAAATCAGATACATAACTTTATTTTTACTTTTTAGTATCATTATAATTTCCCTCTTGGAGATTGCTTCATTGAAGAATAGTTTAATTTACTTTCTATAATGACTGATTCAGGCCAAGATGGCTGACATGTTCCTGCTAATTTCTCTCAGTAGTAGAGTAGAAGCATGTTACTCATGTAAGCAGGGCCATTTAGCCTTACATGACGCTCAGTCCTATTGGTCATCATGTTGACACTGAAGGTTGTGGGCACTGCTGAGGCAATGCACTTCTTGGCTGATCACAGACCTCTGACAAGGCTTTTATTATTTTCTATTCTTTAAAAGTTTTTTTTTTTCAATTTTAGATAGAGAGAGAGTGCTAGAGAGAGGGGAGAGAGAGGGAGAGGGAGGGAGGGAGGGAGAGAGAGAGAGAGAGAGAGAGAGAGAGAGAGAGAGAATATCAAGCAGGCTCCATGCTTAAGCCCCAATGTGAGACTTGATCCCATGACCCTGGGATCATGACCTGAGCCAAAATCAAGAGTTGGATCCTCAAATGACTGAGCCACCCAAGCACCTCTCATTGTTTTCTTTTTGCATATGGAAGAGAACCTTATGGTGTAAGCCACCCTGAGCTGCTAGGAATAGTGCCTCTGCCAGGCAGAATTGTGGTCCCCCAATGTGCCCACATCCTAATCCCTGTGCTATAGACTGAATGTTTGTTTCCTTGAAATTCACCTGTTGAAATCCTAACTCCCAATATGATGGTGTTAGGAAGTGGGCTTTGGGGAGGTAATTGGGTCATGAGGGTACAGCTGCCATGAATGGGATTAGTGTTCTTATAAAAGAGACTCACTCTTCTGCCATGTGATGACACAGTAAGAAGATGGCCATCTATGAACCAGGAAGCAGGCTTTCACCAGACACCTGTAGATCTACTCCCTTTCACTCAGTTTGGCCATCCCCTCATTCTCCTCCTCTCTCTTTATGGATCTGTTTCTGCTTTTTGGTTGTTCATTCATTTGTTTTGTTTCTAATTTTTATTTAAAAAATTTTTAATGTTTATTTTTGAGAGAGAGAGACAGACAGACAGACAGAGTGTGAGCAGGGGAAGAGACAGAGAGTGAGACATAGAATCGAAAGCAGGATCCAAGCTCTGAGCTGTCAGCACAGAGCCTGATGTGGGGCTGGAACTCAGGAACCAGGAGATCATGACCTGAGCTGAAGTCAGACGCTTAGCCAACTGAGCCACCCAGGTGCCCCCAATTGTTTTGTTTTTTAGATTCCACATATAAGTGAAATTTGTCTTTCTTTGGCTTATTTCACTCAGCATAAAACCCTCCAAGTCCAACCGTGTTGTTGCAAATGGCAAGATCTTATCCTTTTTTATGGCTGAGTAATATTCTCTCTATATATGTCACATCTTCTTTATCCACTCATCTATTGATGAGTACTTAGGTTGCTTCCATATCTTGGCTCTTGTACATAATGCTGCAATAAACAAAGGGGTCCATGTAGCTTTTCAAATTAGTGTTTTTGTTTTCTTTGGATAAATACCCAGTAGTGGAATTACTGGATCACATTGTAATTATATTTTTAATTTTTCGAGGAAACACCACACTGCTTTCCACAGTGGATGAGCTGGTTTGCATTCCCACCAACAGTGTACAAGAATTCCTTTTCTCCACATTCTCACCAATACTTGTTATCTCTTAGGTTTTTTCTTTTTTTCTTTTTCTTTTTATTATGGCATTCTGACAGGTGTAAAGTGATGTCACATTGTGATTTTGATTCTCATTTCCCTGATGGTTAGTGATGTTGAGCACCTTTTCATGTGTGTGATTACTGATTTTTTAATGTTTATTTATTTATTTTGAGAGACAGAGAGGGAGAGAGAACATGAGAGGGGGAGGTGCAGTGAGAGGGGGAGAGAGAGAATCCCAAGTTGGCTCCACACTGTCAGTGCCGAGCCTGACTTGGGGCTCAAACTCATAAAACGTGAGATTATGACCTGAGCCGAAATCAAAAGTCAGATGCTTAAATGACTCAGCCACTCAGGCACCCCAAGATTTTAAATGTTAATTTTGTCATAAGTTTTATCATTATGACACTAAACAGTGTATTTGTTTTAATTCCTGTTATTAATATAGCATGGTTATCTACTCATAATTACAAAGCATCATAGTTACTGGTTAATATGATAAGTTAATATTTACTTTGGACACACTTTTTTTTTTTTTTAATTTTATTTTTTTTAATATATGAAATTTACTGTCAAATTGGTTTCCATACAACACCCAGTGCTCATTCCAAAAGGTGCCCTCCTCAATACCCATCACCCACCCTGCCCTCCCTCCCACCCCCCATCAACCCTCAGTTTGTTCTCAGTTTTTAACAGTCTCTTATGCTTTGGCTCTCTCCCACTCTAACCTCTTTTTTTTTTTTTTTTTCCTTCCCCTCCCCCATGGGTTTCTGTTACGTTTCTCAGGATCCACATAAGAGTGAAACCATATGGTATCTGTCTTTCTCTGTGTGGCTTATTTCACTTAGCATCACACTCTCCAGTTCCATCCATGTTGCTACAAAAGGCCATATTTCATTTTTTCTCATTGCCACGTAGTATTCCATTGTGTATATAAACCACAATTTCTTTATCCATTCATCAGTTGATGGACATTTAGGCTCTTTCCATAATTTGGCTATTGTTGAGAGTGCTGCTATAAACATTGGGGTACAAGTGCCCCTATGCATCAGTACTCCTGTATCCCTTGGATAAATTCCTAGCAGTGCTATTGCTGGGTCATAGGGTAGGTCTATTTTTAATTTTCTGAGGAACCTCCACACTGCTTTCCAGAGCGGCTGCACCAATTTGCATTCCCACCAACAGTGCAAGAGGGTTCCCGTTTCTCCACATCCTCTCCAGCATCTATAGTCTCCTGATTTCTTCATTTTGGCCACTCTGACTGGCGTGAGGTGGTATCTGAGTGTGGTTTTGATTTGTATTTCCCTGATAAGGAGTGACGTTGAACATCTTTTCATGTGCCTGTTGGCCATCCGGATGTCTTCTTTAGAGAAGTGTCTATTCATGTTTTCTGCCCATTTCTTCACTGGGTTATTTGTTTTTCGGGTGTGGAGTTTGATGAGCTCTTTATAGATTTTGGATACTAGCCCTTTGTCCGATGTGTCATTTGCAAATATCTTTTCCCATTCCGTAGGTTGCCTTTTAGTTTTGTTGGTTGTTTCCTTTGCTGTGCAGAAGCTTTTTATCTTCATAAGGTCCCAGTGATTCACTTTTGCTTTTAATTCCCTTGCCTTTGGGGATGTGCCGAGTAAGAGATTGCTATGGCTGAGGTCAGAGAGGTCTTTTCCTGCTTTCTCCTCTAAGGTTTTGATGGTTTCCTGTCTCACATTCAGGTCCTTTATCCATTTTGAGTTTATTTTTGTGAATGGTGTGAGAAAGTGGTCTAGTTTCAACCTTCTGCATGTTGCTGTCCAGTTCTCCCAGCACCATTTGTTAAAGAGACTGTCTTTTTTCCATTGGATGTTCTTTCCTGCTTTGTCAAAGATGAGTTGGCCATACGTTTGTGGGTCTAGTTCTGGGGTTTCTATTCTATTCCATTGGTCTATGTGTCTGTTTTTATGCCAATACCATGCTGTACTTTGGACACACTCTTAACAGATTGGCTACTGACCTTAATCTTACATGACTTGAATATAATTGTAATTTGTGAAGGATACCTGTTTATGAAATAGTGGCATTGCATGTCAAGGTCTCAGGGTTCAGAATTACATAGACCTGGTCTTAAATTCCACATTGCCATTTATAAGCTCTTTGACATTGGGAAACTTACTTCACCTCTCTATCCTTTTTTTTTTTAAATATGATTAACAATAATACCATCTTTATAAAAGATTTGTTGGGAGATAATAAAACAATGCATTTCAAAGATAGCACAGAGGAAAAAAAAACATGTTATCTATGATTATGCATGAAGATGATTGCATAGACAATGCTCAGTAATGGGAGAAGCATTAAGTGCTATTTGCCTCCCAGTATCTACACCTCCTTTATAGTCAAGAGCCTTGGGTTTTAGCTGGCACATTGCTGTTAAAATTTTTCTAATATCTTTTACACATAAGATAGTCTCTTTAAATGGAAGGAGGTGGAAGAGTGCCCTTTATTTTCTTCCTTTTGCTAATTTGAAAGACCTGTGTAATGGCTGGAGCTTCACCTTCCATATTGGGCTATTAGGGCAAGGGCTATGCTTGGACATAATTACATGTGGAAGTAGAAGCACTGTGGATCCTTGACCCTCTCAGTCAGCTGCCACACCAACCAAGACTTAGAGAATAAAATAAACTTCTGGCTTATTTAAGCCACTCTTTGTTTGGGTTTTGTTTCTTTCTTGTCTTTTTGTTTTCTTTTTTTTTGTTACATGCAGTTGAATAGAACCACAAAACATTATTTGCTTTATGAAAACCAAAAAGCAGATTTTAATTCTTCTAAGACTTTCTAAAAGTTTCAGAAATATCTTTGTTTTGGAGACATAAATCAAAATGGTAGGAGGAATAAAATCAGGGTGTAGATGATATTGAACAAATTGGAAACAATGAGTTTTCTAGCAAGGTCAATTCAGTTATAAATGATACGCTGACATGAGTCCCTCCGCAAGTAACACTAGAGAGAAAAAAAGGAAGGGAGAGGAAAGCCCACACAGAAAGCCTGGAGAGTGAGAAGGTAGCCACAGGTCAGATGAGTTTTGGTAGGAACACTCTATAGAATGTATGTCCAGTTGAGGGCATAAGAGTAACAGCATGCATTCCTTTCCTTCCTATCATTGTGTGTTTGCTTTATTTCTGGGGCTTAAGCAAAAGGCCTGGTTTGTGTGTGTTATTAGGCTCTGATAAAATAAGATGGTTCCTATTTATTTTTCTTGTTGTTTATAGACTTGTGGCATCAACAGATTATGGTATTAACAAAGGGTATACTTTCATTTTTTCAAGTATCTTCAAGGGATCAGGGTAAATGAGTTGGAGGCAACATAATGCAGGCAATGCCAGTAAGTATAAACTGGCTATCAACCAGAGTCTGGTTTTTATGAAAATAAACTCCAACTGAAAGATCAAACAAACTTTAAAATTGAGAGACAATTGGTGGATTACTGTAATAAAATAATGGGTTTTATTTAGTTGAAAATGGGGTGGGTGTGGAGACTGAGGGGTGTGGAAAGTAGAGCAGCTCTCTTATTTATATTCATTTTGTTGTTTTGTTTAGTTTTTAAAAAATTATTAGGCTTACAAATTAAGCAAGCAAAAGGGACAACCAGCTGTAATACTGGATTTTTGTATCCTTTCTTTACCATAGGCAAATCTGTCTACTTCAGCTGCAATGACTGAGTTTGAGCTTTCTTTGTAGATATTTGTAAACAAATAGAGTAATTCTCAGATTCCAGAGAACAGTATATATAGTAAAAAGAGACCAACGTGTTTTTTCCTTTCAACACATTCTCCTGCTCACCTCTCACCCACCAAACTGGGTAATTCAAAATGATGTCTCTTCCTGTATAATAGTATGGGCTCATAGGTCACTCAATCTGTACTTTCTTTCAGAAGTGACTCTCCATGGGAGCTAAAATCCAAATATTTGCACACACATTTGAACAATATTAATGGAGAAATTTAAGCAAGGATACAAGAGCATATGGTTTTACAAGCTCTCAATGGTAGTGTATATCATTCAAAAAAATTTAAAACCTAAGGGCCAGTTCCTCTTCCTTCTAAATGTCCTTATGTTTCAGTTTTCCCCAAGATAATGCCTTTTGTGGTCCCAGTTTCTCATTTTCAGTTCACTCTACCATTTTTATATAGTCAGTCTCAAGTTCCACGATGCTCTGTCAGCATGAACACATCTCAGAGTCTCAGGGTTCCTCTCCTTTTTTAGAAATAGAACTTTTATTTGGGGACTAAAAAAATATCTTTTAATTAGACACTGTACATCTAGATTTGTTGATGCTTTGAAGAGCTATACCTTGATAAGTGGACTTATGATGCATTTCTTTTGGGGAGTTCCATTTGGAATCAAGAGTTAATGAACATGAGGGATGACCAGCATTGAGGGAAGTAATCTCACTTGTTATTTTTTGTATGAGTATTATTATAGTGGTTTTATCATCTGTGCCTTTCAAAATTTAGAACAATAAATATTTTAAAGCCTCTTTACAGAAAATGAAACTATGGAACTCCCCATATTGCATCTGAGGGCTAATATGGCATTTTATAAATAGGCATATGATGTCTAAATTACTTATAATATAAACTGAAAATCCTTGGCTTTTCTGATGGTTGCATATGATCCAGAATAATAATTATGAATAATGCATTGAGTTTTGTTGTTCTCTATGATTGCCTACTTTGTTATGCAAGGAGGGATTTCCACTACAGTGTCCCAGACTTGAATTGTATAGTTTCTTTTTGTAACAGCTGCCCCCAGAATTATATCAGCTCACTGAGGATATTCATAGAAAATAGAAATCCTTACTTCCTATGCTTAATGGAGACACAGTCTCAATTTAATATGTATTATAACCTCCAGGTCATAAAACTTCCCTGTTTTAGACAAAGCTTGTCAAATCACAAATACTTGAATCCTTGATACATTTTAACAAAGAAGAAAATATTTTATTCATCATCTGGAGATGAGCAAAGTTGAATTTTTATAAAAATAGGACAAAACATATATAAAAGGTTGGGGCTAACTATATGTATCACTCAAACATAATTTGTTTAATATTTTAGCTTTCTAGATTCCATAAGAAACATGCATTGTCCTCAGTCTCTATTAGATTCAGGGCAAGGGTTTGTTTCAAGGATTGTGTAAGAAAAGAATGGACTTTGGAACCATCATTCTAGGTCAGGTGATGGACAGCATTAAGGATGGCTTATGGCATAGTGCTTTACATTTTTCCTTCTTTGTGGCTGAATAGGCTCCAGAATCTGGACCACTGTTAGTCTGTAGGTAGAATTAGGTAGCTCCTGTCATGGAGGTTGAAGAAACACAGAGCAGGAAAGTAGGTGGTGGTGTTGGTGGTGATAAATAAATTAATGGCTTCTGTCTCCACCTTCCCTCCAGCTCAAATTTGGGCCAATATGTAGGAATTAGGTACATGTAGATCAAAGCATCATATTTATTACTGACAATACCTGGGTCGGAGAAAGTAACTTATATCTACAGACAAATGAGGATGTTAATGCTTGTCTGCATTAAGTTTGAGATGGGTTGGATATAGAAGGTGAAGGGAAAAGAGGAAGCAAGAATAATTCCTAGGATATAACATTGAATACAATGATACTTCAGTTGAAAAAAAGAATAATTCCTACTTTTTTTTTGGACTGAATAATTAGATAGATGCTGCTGATGTATTAAGATGGGGGAAGGAGTGGGTTTAGGAGACCATGGGAAGAATCAAGAATTCTGTTTTGGTTGTGTTGATTCTGAGATGTCTGTAAGACTTCTATGTGGAAATGTCAACCAGAAAGTTAGTCTTTGATATGGCAACTTGTGCTAATTCTTTATGTTTTAGGGAATTCACAGATTCAGGGAATAACTGAATTTCAGAACTTGAAAAATATCTCGGAAGGCATATAGTTCATTTAATCTGAATTCAGAATGGTGGCAGACCTCATTGAATATAGCCAAAATTGCTAAGATTATGACTTGGGTTGTTTGACATCTAGCTCTTGTTGTAGGACTTAAGTTTTTTCAATTATGGATTTTTAATGGACACATTCTCTCCTCATATGCCAAATTATCTTCTAATTAGGCAATTCAGTCACTATTGGAAAGCATGGATCGCAAGAAGTGGTTTAGGCATTAAGAGATGATGTAATAAGACAGTAGAGAGGGGTATTTGATATTAGTTCTTACTTCTAAGGCAGTTCCTTCCATATTCAAGGGACTATTCCCAGAATTAGAAATGAAGAAAAAGGAAATAAGAATATATGACATTTCTCTTACTTGTTAACTATATATTTGCAGGCATTATATGTTGGGTCTGCCCCATGAAACCTGTATATTTGAACCAGTTCTCTCTACACAATTAATTAACCAAATATTTGATTACTACTTACTTTTTGCAAGATATTGGGCTAAACATACTATTCTTAAAAGCATTTCGACCTTAGTTAGATGTCTAAAAATTTGAAGACTAAAAAGAGAAAGATTATGGATCAGCTATGAATGAAGTAAGTATTCTTTTCTTTTAGATTAATTTTTTAATATGTTTATTTATTTTTGAGAAAGTGTGAATGGAGGAGGGGCAGAAAGAGGGGGAGACACAAAATGTAAAGCAGGCTCCAGGCTCCGAGCTGTCAGCACAGAGCCTGATGCGGGACTGGAAGCCTCGAACCACAAGATCATGATCTGAGCCAGAGTTAGATCCTTAACTGACTGAGCCACCCAGAGGCCCCATATGTATTCTTGATATACTTGGGAGGGTGGAAAGGTGGGAAGATACTTGGCACAAGAAGCTTGGATGTGTCCTTCTCTTCCTCCCCATCTTGTATTACCTATTTTACAGGCAAAAGGCAGGACAGGCTAGTTGAAGAGCAAAAAGGAGGAACTATTTATTTTGCAATAGAGAGAAAATTCTGGGACATTTTAGTGTCAGAATGATGACTGAATTAGAGAGAGATGAACAATTCAAATGCTCTTCCTCATAAATTTCACTCAGAAGGGAAATACAAGACAGATAGTTTCACTTAGAGACAAGACTACACCAATCCTAAGAGACAGGACACATTGATACCAAAGTGACAAATGCAATTTCAGCTACAAGAAAGCTGTGTCATCTGCCGACTGAGCCGATGACGTGGCTAAAATATGGTAAAGAGTGAAGAATTGAAAAGAAAGCTCTACCAGAGAAAGAAAGGTTTGCAGAACAAAATCTGAAATTAGGTCAAGTAATAAAGTCGTGGACTAGTGGTTTCTCCATTAATTGCTTCTAACTTTGGCATAGTGCGTAATAGCATCTTGCCTTTTATACCAACTTGTCAAATAGATTATTTAAATGATGAAAAATCCATCCGGATGGCCAACAGGCACATGAAAAGATGCTCAACGTCGCTCCTTATCAGGGAAATACAAATCAAAACCACACTCAGGTATCACCTCATGCCAGTCAGAGTGGCCAAAATGAACAAATCAGGAGACTATAGATGCTGGAGAGGATGTGGAGAAACGGGAACCCTCTTGCACTGTTGGTGGGAATGCAAATTGGTGCAGCCGCTCTGGAAAGCAGTGTGGAGGTTCCTCAGTAAATTAAAAATAGACCTACCCTATGACCCAACAATAGCACTGCTAGGAATTTACCCAAGGGATACAGGAGTACTGATGCATAGGGGCACTTGTACCCCAATGTTTATAGCAGCACTCTCAACAATAGCCAAATTATGGAAAGAGCCTAAATGTCCATCAACTGATGAATGGATAAAGAAATTGTGGTTTATATACACAATGGAACACTACGTGGCAATGAGAAAGAATGAAATATGGCCTTTTGTAGCAACGTGGATGGAACTGGAGAGTGTGATGCTAAGTGAAATAAGCCATACAGAGAAAGACAGATACCATATGGTTTCACTCTTATGTGGATCCTGAGAAGCTTAACAGAAACCCATGGGGGAGGGGAAGGGGAAAAAAAAAAAAAAGAGGTTAGAGTGGGAGAGAGCCAAAGCATAAGAGACTGTTAAAAACTGAGAACAAACTGAGGGTTGATGGGGGGTGGGAGGGAGGGGAGGGTGGGTGATGGGTATTGAGGAGGGCACCTTTTGGGATGAGCACTGGGTGTTGTATGGAAACCAATTTGACAATAAATTTCATATATTGAAAATAAATAAATAAATAAATGATGAAAAATCATAGAAAAATGATGTAAATTTATATTTCTTGCTTCTGCAAAGGATTAATACATGACATTTAATCTATTTATCAGGTCAGTGTCACCATAGGTCATTTATACCTGTTTTTACCAGTAATACCTGTCCTAGGTTGAAAACTACATATTAGAGATTTTGCCTTCTGCCAAATTGTGAAGCAGACACTGGTTTGTTGTTGTTGTTGTTGCCATTTCTTCTTCCCCCTCTTTTGGGTGCCAAGTGCCTCATTCATTCATTTATTTAATTCAGTCATAAACCTTTTATTGATTATGGCTATGTGCAGAACAATGTTGATTGCTAAAGAAGATGCAAATTGAGTGAGGTAAATGATATGATGGATATATACAGCAAGTGTAGGAAAACATGAAGAAGAAACTCACTTGCCTATGATTCTCCCAAAATTGATTTTCATTTGCATTTTTGTGTAATACCATTCACTTCTGAAAATTGACTGAAAATAGTCTAACAAAATGAGAAAAAAATGTAAGTTGTTGGGGATGCTGCTAATCGCCTTTCTCATTGTACTTTTCATGAGGATCCCCAGAAGATATTCCCATCTGCTCTTAATACCAAGAACAGTTACACTTCCACTGGCAAAATTTTATTTTATGGACAATGTAAATGACAATGTAACTGACAATGTTTCCTTTTCTATGTAGCAAAAGCCAAGCATAGTATGTAATTTGTGTATCTGCCTATCACCTCTCCTCCATCTATATTTATTTCAGTCTTGATTCACTTCATATTTATTTGTCTTTTATTTTCACTTAAAGTATAGCATATATATAAAAAAGTACACAAGTGATAATAAATATCAATGAATTTTTCACGCATTGATTTTTACACTATGTAACCATATTCAGATTAGGAATTAGAGCATTACTATCATAGCAGAAGCCTCCCTTGTTCTTCCTCACAGTCATTACCCAGTCCTTCCTGAAAGTGAACCATCATCTTGACTTCTATTACTGTAGATTAGATTCACCTGTTTTGAAATTTATATAAATGAAAAGAAACAGCATGATTTTTTTTTAAATGTCTGGCTTCTTTCATTCAACACTGTATCTGTAAGATCCATCTATGCTGTTGCATATGGTAGTAGTTGGTTCATCTTCTTTGCTATATGGTATCCATTATAATGTTGACAGACATTGGGAATTATTTTCAGGTTGGGGCTTTTATGAATAGTGCTGCAGTAAACATTCTTGTACATGCCTTTTGCCAAAAAGACATATTCCTATTGAGTAATCTGAGGAGAACAGCTACAAGATCATAAGGTAGATACTGTCAAAATTTTCAAATGTTTTTGTATCAGTTTACTCTCTCATATTAGTGTGTTCCATCTACTCTATTTCCAACATTTAGTATGGTCTACCTTTGTCATTTCAGTTATTCTGATGGATAGAGATTGGCATCTAATTGTGGTTTGAATTTGCATTTCCTGATAACAGATGACGTTGAGCATCTTCTCAAATGCTTACTGGCTATTAGATGCTCTTGTTTCCTACCAGTGGTTTATGTGTACATTTAAAGTTCGGTGTTCTGACTTTCTCTTATTGATTTATAGGTGTTCCTTTTACATTGTGTATGTAGAACTTTTGTCCAGTATAAACTGAAAATTGCTTCTGTTATTCTGTGGCTTGACTTTTCATTTTCTTAATGATGCCTTTTCATCACTAGGGGTGTCCAATTCTATAAAATCCAATTTATCAATCTTATATATGTCCTGATTAAAAACTCTTTATGTACCCCAAGATTGTAAAGGTATTTTCCTGTGGTTGTTGTAGGACCTTTACATTTAAACTTAAAAAACCTCAATCAATCTGGTACAATAAATTTGGTGTTGATATTTACGTATGGTGCAGGTAGTAGGGGTCAGCATTCATTCTTTTTTACATATGTATGTCCAGTTAACTCAGTACTATTAGTCATATTTTCCTCAATGATTTGCTCTGACACTTTTGTCAGAAAGTAAATCACTGAATATGTATGGGTCTGCTTATGGACTCTTCCTTATTCCATTGGTTTATTTATCTTTCATTCTGCCAATACCATACTGTCCTAATTACAGTAGCTTTTTAATGTCATTTTGATATCTGATAGTATAAGTACTAAAAAATGTAGTATTTTTTGACATTGTCATATTTGTTTTTGGGGTTTTTGCATTTCCACATATGATTAACATCAAATTAATTTCCACAAAAATTGGGATTGAATTGAATCTGTAGGTCAATTTGGAAGAAAAAAATGACATCTTTATAATCTTGTCTCCCAATGCATAAAACTAGTTTATTCCTTCTATTTCTCACAATAACATTTGAAGTGTTCTATATAGAAAATTTGCATATCTTGTTAGATTTATTCTTGATATGAGATTTTTGATGCTATTAAAATGGTGTTTTTTTATACTTTAATTTTGAATTGTTTGTTGCAGGTACATAGAAACGCAGTTTAGTTTTGTATAAACTTTGATCAAGGAATCTTGGTAAACTTCCTTTCAGTTTTTAAAAGATTGAATAATCATTTGTGTGTTATTTTAGTTTTCAACATATACAATAATATTAACCATGAATAATGGAAGATTAATATCTGAGGCTGGATTGTTTATCATGGGAAGGCTTTAATTACAAATATAGTTTCTTTATTGGGTATAAAATTATCCAAACTTTTTATCTTTTCTTGTATCCATTACTTTAAGTTGTATTTTCCTAAGAATTAGTCCAGTAGAGCTACAATTTTACATATTGCTGTAGTCTGTTCAGGCTCTTAAAACAAAATACCACAGACTGGGTAGCTTTACAACAAGTACTTATTTCTTACAGTTTTGGAGATTGGAAGTTTGACATCAGGGTGCCACCATGGTCAGGTGTTGGCTATCTTCTGAGCCAGACACTTCTTGTATCCTTATATTGAAGAAGGGGCAAGGTATCTCTGTGGGATCTCTTTTATAAGGCACTAATCCCATTCATGAGCACTCTACCCTCATGACTTAAGCACCTTCCAAGATCCCCACTTCCTAATATCATCATCTTTGGGGATTAGTATTTCAACATATAAATTTTGAAAGGGCATAAACATTCAGACCATAGCATATATATTGGCATAATCCTTTTCATGTCTTTTCAGTCTATTTAGGTTCTCTTTCCATAATTGGCTATTTATGTCTTTTCTAATTTTTATTTTTAACTAATGCTATTAGGAACTTATACATTTTATTTATTCTTTCCAAAGAAACAAGTTTTTACTTTGTTAAATTATCTCTGGGTTATGTTTGTTTCCTATTTCATTGATTTCTGCTCTTGTTTATTTCCTTTTTTCTTTTTTGGGGGGTATATAAATTTGCTAATTTTACGCTTTCCTTAAGATGGATATTAAATCATTGATCTTCAGTCTTTTTTCTTATATATGTATTTAAATCTTATAAATGTACTATTAAACAAACTTTGGCAGAATTACATTTTGATATATAGTGTTTTCAGTATCACAATTTCAAAATACTTTACATTTTTATTGCAGTCTCTTCTTTGACACATGAGTTTTTCAGAAGTGCTTATTTTCCAAATATTTAGGAATTTTCTGGTTAAGTTTTGTTGCTGATTTTTGGTTTAAATTTATTTTGGTCAGAGAAAATATATTATTTCAAATTTCTAAATTCTGTTGAGATTACTTTAAAAACAGTTTATGGTCAATTTTGGTTAATAGTCTGTGTGCACTTGAAAAGACTATATTCTGCAGTTGTTGAAATATATACTCTATATATGTCAATTAGGTTAAGTTTTAAACTGTGTTATTAAATCCTTTATGCTTATGAACTTGTGTCTGCTTTTTTCTTTTGGATACTGATAGTGGTGTGTTAAAATATCCTACAATATTATACATTAGTCTGTTTACCCTTTTAATTCTATAAGTTTTGCTTTAATAATTTTGAGGATACATTAGGTTTACACAATTTATAATTTTACCATTGGACCAAAACTTTTGTCCTCAAAAAATTATACTGTTGGGGTGCCTGGGTAGCTCAGTCAGTTAAGCGCCCAACTTTGGCTCAGGTCATGATCTTGTGGTCCCTGAGTTCAAGTCCCACGTAGGACTCTGTGCTGACAGCTTGGAGCTTGGAACCTGCTTCAGATTATGTGTCTCCCTCTTTCTCTGCCCCTCTTTTGCTCATGCTCTGTGTCTCTCAAAAGTAAACAAACATAAAAAAAATTATAATCTTAAAGAAAAGATTTCACTATAATAAAAAACAAGTAGTCCAGTTAGGTTGTTGCATAGTGTGCAAGAAAAGTTAGGGAGAATAAAAAGTTATTGAATATTTTTTGTGAGAGGGGTGATATGAGCAGAGCTGAGCTTTAAGAATCTTAATGTGGCTGTTGTATCATGCAGTGTGGATTGCATACAAGACAGGTAGAAGCAGAGCGTGTGTATTGGAGCCTGTAATGGTAGCTCAAGTGAGTATTTCCCAACAATGATTAATGATTCACTAGGGAGCTTAGTCCAGAAGGGATATTGGGGTCGATTTATATGTATTAATGGAGAACCTAATTATTTGAATTTTTCTTTCTATGTGGGTCTCTTTGAAAGCCTCCTAATTTCTATCCACTGAACATGTAAGGGAATTAATGGAAAGCAGATGAACATGCTTGTGACTCAGTTACTCAGATTGATCAATCAGTTTTATTTTTAATCATTTATTGTTTAGTTCATACCCATAGTTGACCATTACATAAATAATGTTTATATTGAAGTATAACTCTTTAATGAAAAATATCTATTATAATATGCAATTCATCACAAGGTAATTTTTTACAAATCTGTAATTTTACCAATTTGCAGGTGATCAAAGATCTTATTTAGGATATCAAAATCTTACCAACATGTCACTAAACAACATTAAAAACAAAAATATGGTGATTTTTAAATTTCATTTAGTGTGTCATTTATTGGGAATAACATCTATTCACTGCCTTAGCATCTTATTTGTGGAGAAGTTCTTACAGAATGCTGAAAATGTATTTCTCCTCTTGCTATATAGACACAAAATACAAAAACTATAAGAATGAGCCAGTTTACTAGTTTAAATACAAGATTTATAAATGTGATATCAAGAAGTATTTTAAAACTTATTACTGATATTATACCACATGGTAAATTTCAATGCACATTTTAATGTACCATTCATTCCCAATGTAAATATTATTAAGAAGAATTGACTTTAAACTTAATCAAAGGCCCTGTCAGCAATTATATTTCTTAACTCAGTCAGTGGAATAAGAACAAAGGTCTGAGGATTGTGTTGTGCATAAAATGCACTTGGTCCAATATTTGTTGGTCTGGGATGGTTATATTTCTTTTTTGTTTTTAAATTTTTTTTAACGTTTTATTTATTTTAGAGAGAGAGAGACAGAGTGCAAGTGGAGGAGGTGCAGAGAGAGAGAAGGAGACAGAATCTGAAGCAAGTTCCAGGCTCTGAGCTGTCAGCACAGGGCCCAGTGTAGGGCTTGAACTCACGAACGCATGAACAGTGAAATCATAACCTGAGCTGAAGTTGGATGCTTAACTGACTGAGCCACCCAAGCGCCCCATGAAATAGCTATATTTCTAAATGCACTGTATTCTTTAGGGCTTGAGAGTTATATACAATATATTGGTAATACAGAGGCTGATTTTATGTCCATGATTCAGACCAATGGTTCCTGACACATATCCAGTTAGCCTATAGGCATGATTGTTCTTTTTAAAGTTTTATTTCCCCTAGAGGGATTAGTTCACCTGTCCAAAAGTATGTTGTGACTCATTCTGTTGTGAGATTTCTGTTCCAGAGTATATTGCTGATCTCTGTGCTATGTTTGGAAGTATCTTATTTTGCCAGGTGTATAATTATAGATTGGCAGTTATATTCTTCCAGTGTTTTTAAGATATTCTTCTGGAATGCCTGGTTGGCTCAGTCAGTTAAGCATCTGACTCTTGATTTTGGCTCAGGTCATGATATCACAATTAGTGAGTTTGAGCCCCATGTCAGGCTCTGTGCTGACAGTGCAGAGTCAGCTTGAGATTCTCTCTCTGCCCCCCTCTCTCTGTGCCCCTTCCCTGCTTGCACTTGTGCATACATGTGCTTTCTCTGTCTCAAAATAAATAAATAAACTTAAAAAAAATGTGTGTGTATATATACACACATATATACATATATATGTGTGTGTGTGTGTGTGTGTATATATATATATATAATATTTCCATTGTGCATTCACCTCCATCATTTCTTTTGAACAGTCAGCTGTAAGTCATAGTTTTGCTCCTTTGGAAATAATATGTATTTATTTTTCTGGCTGCCTATACAATTAGTTTGTCTTTGTAGCAGTTTTATTCTAATATGAAAGGTGTGTTTACCTTGTGGTTTATTCTGATTGTAGATTATCACACTTGTTGAATATTTGCCTTGATGTATTTCATCATTTTGGGATAATTTGAGTTTATTATCTTCTCACATATTTCGTCAATAACATTATTTATCACCGTTATCTTTTTGGGACTCCATTACACCTATGCTAAAATTTCTCACAGTGTCCTTTATATTGATTATGCTCTTTTATCTATTATATTTTATTTTTCTCTGTGCCCCAATAAGAATATTTTATAAAAGCCTATCTTCCAGTTCATTATTTCAGTATTTCATTATGTTCTGTGTGATATTATAATTTTAATTAGTCTAAAACTTAGTTTTTCACTTTTAGAATTCCAATTTGATATTTTCATGCATTCTTCATCATGTACTTCCTTGAAACTTTAGCTTTTGGCAGACAGTTTAAATACAAGAGGAGCATTTTATTCTAACCAGCAAAAAATTGATTCGAAGTTGTGCTTCAGTCCTTTTAAGGCATGATATGTTTTGGTTTGCCCTTACTCCTATGGGGTAGTCTTTTAGGGGTTCCAGCTGAAAACCTGGGATGATAAACCAGGGCCCATCTACCTTGATGGGCCCTGGATTCCAATTCTTACCTCCCTACCTCCATGAGACTGTCAAATGTTTTATTTAGTTTTTCAACTTCTTAGCTAAGTTATTTGGAAGCACACAGCCATTGCTTAGAAATAAATAAATGCTTTAAAGAGAAAAGCAGCAGTAAAATGCCAGCAGTTAACTTTAATGTTTTTCCTTTCTTCTTGGATCTTGGTTCCTTGCTGTTCTGGTGACTTTCTGAGGGCTTCAAATAGATTTATCTGTATATGTGAGTGTAGTTGTTCTCTGTAGATTTGTATGCTACTAGAACCTTCACTGTATTTTGTGTGTGTTTTTTATCTGTCTTTGTAAACTACCTCAAATGTTTTCTGTAATAGAGTTATGGAAATGTAAAGGACCAAATCTATAATAAATAAGACAGTATAATAGGGAAAGATAGGCAGATAGAACAGTGGAACAAAATAGGGTACAGAAACAGACTCACACATAAAAACAGTTAATTGATTTCTGACAAAGGTGTCATGGAAGTACATTTGGGGAAGGATGATATCTTCTATAAAAGATGTGTTAATTGGTTGAAATGAAAGAAAGTGTTAACAGTTACTTCATATCACACACAAAACTCAACATTAGAGTGTAGACATAATTTTTACAGGGATAACTATAAAAATTCTTTAATAAAATGTGTAAAAATCCCTTCACGGTGTTGGTATAGGCAATGATTTTTTAAGCATAGCATCAAAAACCTAAATTATAAAGGAAAAATATCATAAAACCTCTTACAAACAGCAAAATATACCAGAAAGTAGATGATATTTGTAATGGATACAAATGGATATTTATAATGACAAGATTTGTATCTTGAGTGTAAAGAAATCATACAACTCAATACAATGAATAAACTGACTTGAAAGGGAACTTCACAAAAGAGGATATCCAAATTGCCAATAAACATATGAAAAGTGCTTTTACCTCACTAGTCTCCAAAAAAATCCAAATTAAAATTATGATGAACTGTGAACTCAAGAATCAATAGGAAGCAAAAGGTGGAAAATATCAAGTATTGAGAAAGGTATGGAGCAACTAGGAGTCTTGAACTCTGCTAGTTGGAGTACACTGCTTTAATCACTTGGGGAAGCTGGTAGCATCTCCTAAAGCTGGATTCCATTTAAATAAAATTTAAAAAACAGGCAAAACTAACTATTGTGTTAGAAGCCAGAATAGTGGTTACCTTTCGAGCGATAGTGATTTGGAGGGGGCATATGAAGGGCTTTTGGCTACTGACAGAGTAGTCTGTCTTGATCCAGATGCTGGCTATGAGTATCTTCACTTTGTGAAAAATCATTAGGTGGTTAACTTTAAAACTGTGTACTTTTGTTATCTATGTTGTACTTCAAGAAAAATATCTTCAAGCATAGATTATAAATAATCTATAATTTTTATAGATTAAAAAACTTAACAGAAAATAATAAATTTCAATAAAGTTTCAATAGAGATTTGACATTCGAGTTACAATTTGAAGAATAGTTTTGAGTTCTCCAAGGCAGATCATTTCAGGCAAAAGGAAACATCATTATGGTATTGTCATACCATATTGCTTCTCTTTTCTCCCCCCTTTCTGCATTCTGTCCTCCCTTTAAAACTTACCTATCTTGCATATTTTTTCTTTAGGGACTATTTACCTCTACATAGTTTAATATGTTAACATTCACAGTTGGGTTGTATACTTAACATATTCAAATAAGTAATTGATATGGAAATTTCTTATATCTAGGCAGACAGCTGGGGAATTTTTTTTTTTAAATATAGGAATCTCTTTAAAATCACACTGTACAAGGGTACGGCCATTTTAGCTCACATCAAGGGTGAATGCCTACAGTGCCTGGCATGTTGTCATACATTAATAGGCATTTTCAAATACTAAAATGGCACTTATCATCATTAGCTTTCTCTCCAGAAGGGTCTCAACATATTCCCAATGAGTATATTTTACCATTAGCATCATCACAATGTTTCCTGCATTTGCTGTGGTTTATTAATGAAATCCAGATTTTCTCAAAGATGGTTTAAAGAAGCAAAGTAATAAAGCATATAACTCTTGTTTAAAAATTGCAGAGAAATATTAACATCATATAATAGGATAGATCCTATTATGGAACCTATTAATGGTTTTGCAGTATCTTGGTTTCATTAATAATTACACAATTGATTCTGTAGAGAATGGAGAGAGAACAGAAAATATTTTTTTTTCAGGTTTCTTTCCCTGGTTGGAAGTAAAGGTATAAGACAACCAAGTTGATGGTGTTAGAATTAAAGTGTCAAAGCTGACAAGTTTCTCAGGATCCACATCAAAGCTGACAATTGATTATTTAAATAATAATCTATTTAAAGAGTTATTTACTTAAAATAAGATTCTTTAGGGCTAGAATTCATTAAATAGAAATAACCTTAAATGGGATTCAGAGGTTTACAATATATCTGCTTTTCTGTGCATTCTTGCTACACTCAGTTTATTTTTCTTCTTCCAACGAATCTAATTTTGTAGGGTAATTTGACCTGATGGGGGCAGTGTGTGCCTTTCAGTCTCAGATGGAGTCTAAATCCTGTTCAAGGGAGAAAAGTAAGTTTAAGTGAAAAATGCCCTACAGAGCTTGGAGAAAGGCTGCAATAGGCGGCTGATGACTTTACTGGCTTTGAAATGGCAGCTCACTTATGAACAAAACTAAAAAAGGATCAAAATGAAAAATCAAAGTTTTGTCAGGTTTTCCACGGTCCAGTGGAAGAGCTGCTTGTCAAAAGATTATTTTGTAAAGCTATCTAATAGTCTTTCCCAAGCCTCTTTCTTAATGCAGTCAAAACAGAGATAATGAGGTCTCCCCAAAGATCAGCTTTAAGAACAGCTAATGGATTTTTAGGCATTCCCCATAGTCATGATTTGCTTATTAGAAATATACAGTTCTCTGCACATGTGCTTGTCCTTATCTTACTCCTTCGATTGGAATGTGAGCAGAAAACTCTCTGTTGCATTAACTTGGGAACTTTTACTTTTCTGAGGACTATCACTCCAGGTTATTCTGAGTGTGTGGGAAGCTCTAATGATCAATCTGGAAAGCTTGTGTGTTTTTGTTTTTTTTTTTTTTTTGCCTTTGTCTAAGACAAATATATTTTCTCTTTCAGCCTCTTAGGCATGAGGCAAAAAGAAAAATGGACCTTATGTAGGCAGCACCATATTCCCTTATGTGTCCTCATATTCCCTTCTCACAATACCTTATTATGATGGTTCACATTGGCCAGAACTGCCCATTTGGAGTCCACTAATTTTATTTTCTGATGCAGAAAGGAGAAGCCATTTACTGAAATGAAATGCTGTCTCTTACTCCAATTCCTATATACTTTCTGAAGTGCTTCTAACTTCAAATGATTAACACTATCAGGACTCATTTGTTCATAGGTTAAGGGTATTTTTTTAAAAACCTTTTTTGCTGTGAAATATAAAAAGTGTGCAAATAAATACCTAATAAAAAGAAACACAGCATAATAGTTTATCACAAAGAAAACAACCAGATTTTTTAAAAAAAGAACATTATCTGTATCCTGAAAGTTTCCCTCATGTGTCTTTCAAACCCCTAACTCCTCCTTCTTCCTTAAATATAACTAATACCCTGTTAATCATGTCTTTGCTCTTCTTTCTTGCTTTATTTCCTAAGCACGCCCTCCAGGGATCCTCGTCCTGTAACTCTTCATAGTCTTGTTGCTATCCAATGCCTCTAAACAGATTTTTTTTAAGTGTTCAGGTTTTCTAATTGCTTTTATTAGAAGGGTTAGTTTGTACTACCTAGCCCAACATTCCGGGAAACGGAACTTCATTTATTTTTTAACTCAACAAATATTTATTAAGTGCCTACAAATGAGGTACTATGCTAAGAGCTTGGGATATAATTGGGAATAAGATAGATGCACTTCTTGTTCTAGATGGGAGTTATAGTCCATTTAGGGGGGGAGGGTTCACACAAGTAAACATTACAACACTGGTTTTCAAAGTTCTGCCAGCTATGAAGTAACATCACATAAATCATATTGAGACAGAGATTCTGAGGTGCCTACCTTGGGATAAAGTTGCTCTAAGCCCTAATCTCCTTATAATTTCAGCCTGTTTCAAAATGGAAGCTCTTTAAATATCTGCCCATTTGTAGTGCTCTTTTCTGAAGCATTTCTTTTATAGAACAAGAACTTAAAGAAAACCTCAGGCCTGTTCAGATAACCCATTTCTCTAGCTAACCTTGCAGGCGCTACATACAATCAGGAAGCCAAAAGTGACAACATGGAATAGACTTCAGGGCCCAAATTATAACCAGCTTCTGCCTGCAAAAACCAGACCAGACCAGTCTGAGACACAGTGGACCCCAGCCCTGACCTTTTACCACCTTTCCCCTCATTGTAATGCTAAAAATCATGCCACAGGTGGAGACCCAATATGCAAAGAAAACATGCAGAGTATAGAGAAGCATGTTGTATTGATTGTGCCTGTGCACCCAACTTCCAGTGTTTCCCCACCCCAGAATGCTTAGATGGCCTTCCTTTCCTGCCTTAGCCTCTTCAAGAACTGCCCCTGCAGAGCAGGCTGATACCTCTGTTTTTGTGCTGTCTCCTTCATGCCTGGGCATAAGCTTGCAATGAACGCTATCCATACCACCCTTGGCCTTGTGTCTCTTTCTATGTTCAAGAGTCAGAGAACCACAAAGTCGGTAAAAATTTTATGAAAATAAATATTAGACAATATTAAAATACCCAGTAAACATTGATTTTGCAGTAACACTTCCCTTTGCAATAAAATTCATAATAGGACTTTTTATAGTGTTTTAGAATTTCAAAATAGATACCCTATACTACACACACACACACACACACACACACACACACACACACACACACCCCTTAGGACTATTCAGAAATACCATTTATAGTAAATCTAATACTATAACCAGGATGTGCTTGAGCTGGGAGATTCTCTTTACTATGTCTGATGAAGAGGTATGGTTTGTTGACTGTAATTTCCTCCCTCAGCTTAGCTATCTCACTTGTTGCCATTTCCTTTTTAATTTTAAACTTTTCAGGCTTTCTTGTATCCCCTGTCATTCATCTTTTCTAGCCCTTTGCCAATCTCCAAGTAAAGTCTGCAAAAGTCCCTGGGTAATTCTCGCTCTCCAGTCTCTATTTTTGGGGGCACCCAGTCCTGCTTTTGGTGCTTGTGAAGAGCTGACACTTGTCTAACCTCCATGGCAATTTCTTTCTTACTAACAGCATTCTCTCTGAAATTATATTCCAACACATCTCTCTCCCATTATATCAAGGTTTCTCAATCTGGAATTGGCTTAACAGTTACATAAATCCCCTAAAATTTTGTGCAGAATATGACTTCTATATGGATATATTAATTTTCCTAGAAATGACGTATTTTAAAAAGCACACTTTTTATTGTGGAAAATTTTGAACAAACATAGAGAGAATGTAACAAGTTTCCACATACCTGTTATGAATATTTTGCCACTCTAATTTCACCGATCTCTTACTATTTTGTTTTTCTGGAGTATTTTAAAGGAAATCCCGGACATAATCATTTCTTCCACAGAGACAAGAATGCATCTCCAACTCTTAGTTTTTTTTCCTTATATGACCTCCATGCCTTACGACAGCTAGCAAAATGGACAGTGAATTCCTTAAGCTCATCTAATTCTAGCCAATGTTCAAATCTCTTTGTTTCATTTATGTCATTTTATAGTTGGACTATTTGACTTTTTTTGAATGAGATATTTTAAAAAATTATCAAGACAGTTTTTTTAGTGCAGATTAAAGTTCATAGCAAAGCTGAAGGAAAGGTGCAGAGATTGCCTATATATTCCCTACGTCCTCTTTATCAACACGCCTACCAGAGAGTGGTGCATTAGTTAAAATTGGTGAACCTACATTGACATATCATAATGACCCAGAGTCAGTAGTTTACATTAGGGTTCATTCTTGGTATTATACATTCTGCGGATTTTGACAAGTGTACGATGATATATATACATCACTGTGGTATCATACAGAGTATTTTCACGGCCATAAAATTTTCTGTGACCTGCTTATTTATATAAAAATTCACATAAGAATGTCCCCCACCTGGACCTGGCAACAACCAATCTTTTTTACTCCTCCACAATTTTGCCTTTCCTAGAGTGTTATATTTTTGGTATCATATAGTATATAAACTTTTCAGATTAGCTTATTTCACTTAGTAATAGGCATATATGGTACCTCCATGGCTCAATAGTTAATTTCTTTTTAGTGGTGAATCATATTCCATTGTCTGGATATTCCACAGTTTATCCATTCACCTACCGAAGGACATCTTGTTGCTTGCAAGTTTTGGCAATTGTGAAAAAAGCTGCTACTATAAACATCTGTGTGTAGGTATTAATGTGGACATAAGTTTTCAACTCCATTGAGTACATACCAAGGAGTATGTGGGAAGGATCATATGGTAAGAGTATATTTAATTTTGTAAGAAACTGCCAAATTGTCTTCCAAAGTGACTTTGCCATTTCCCATTCCCACGAGCAATGTATGAGAGTTCCTGTTGCTCCACAACTTTGTCAGCACTTGGGATTGTCATGTTCCAGATTTTGGCCATTCTAAAAGGTGTGTAGTGGTATCTCATTATTGTTTTAATTTGCGTTTTCCTCATGACAAATGAAGTGGAGCATCTTTTCAAATATATATTTGCTATCTGTATAATTTGTTTGGTGAGATGGACTATTTGATTTTAGAGTCCAATTGTCTTTTGTTTTGTTTTTTTGGTTTTTTTTTTATTTTTTCAAATTTTTATTTAAATTCTAGTTAGTTAACATATAGTGTAGTAATGGTTTAAGGAGTAGAATTTAGTGATTCATCACTTAAATATAGCACCCAGTGCTCAACCCAACAAGTGCCCTCCTAGATACCCATTGCTCATTAAGCCGATCCTTCCCGCCCCCCCCCACCTCCCGTCCATCAACCCTCAGTTTTTTCTCTATAGTTAAGAGTCTCTTATGGTTTGCTTCCTTCTCTATTTTCCCCCCTTCCCCTATATTCATCTGTTTTGCTTCTTAAATTCAACAGATGAGTGAAATCATATAGTATTTGTCTTTCTCTGACTTATTTCACTTAGCATAATACACTAGCTCCATCCATGTTGTTGCAAATCGCAAAATTTTATTATTTTGATGGCTGAGTAATATTCCTGTGTGTGTGTGTGTGTGTGTGTGTGTGTGTGTGTGTGTGTGTACACACACCACATATTCTTTAATATTCTTTATCCATTCATTAGAAGTTGGTATGGTCCAATTGTTTAAATTAGAATTTAAACATAATTCACCATTTGTCTGGTAAATATCTAAAGTCTCTTTATTTTCTAATAATCACCTTTTCCCCTTATTTTGTTGTTAGGTTATATGAGAAACTGAATTATTTATTCTATACAATATCCCATTGTCTGGATTCGAATGACTGCCATCTGGTATTGTCATTTAACTTCTAATTCCTCTGTCCCTGTATTTCTTTCTTTAAAAAAAAATACAGAGAGAGAGGAGGAGAGAAAGAATCCCAAGTAGCCTCCATGCTGTCAGCATAGAACCAACATGGGGCTCGATTTCATGATCTGTGAGATCATGACCTGAGCTGAAATCAAGTCATACACTTAAACAACTGAGCCACCCAGGAGCCTCTGTCCTTGTATTTCTTATATTCTGTAAACCAGTCCATTTACAACTGGTTTACAGAATATAAGAAATACAGGGACAGAGGCTCCTGGGTGGCTCGTTATTCTATTCTTTTTTAAAATATTCAAGTAAAAATATTATTTATTTTTTCAGAAGATGAGAATAAAAAATTCATAAGCATATCTGAAATGTATGCCAGAATTAAAAAACCAGTAATTGTGCTTTTAGATCTAAAAGATTTAAATGTATATCCTGATAGTTTGATACGCATACATATTATCAAAGGAGTCCTCCACCGCCCCCTCCAATCTAGTTAATTAACACATCCATCACCTCACATCTTTCTTTTTTCTTTTTCTAATCTTTCACATTAGATCCTTGGGCCTCATTTATGTATAACTGAAAGTGTGTATACTTTTACCAGTCTCCCTATTTCACCACTCCTCAGACCCTGGCACCACTTTTCTGCTCTGTGTTCCTGTGAGGTTGACTTTTTTTTTTTTTTAATTCCACCTATATGTGATGGCATGTAGTATCTTTCTCTGTCTTGCTTATTTCACTCAGCATAATACCCTCAAGATCAATCCATTTTATTGCAAATGATAGGTTTTCTTTTCTTGTGACTGAATAATATTCTATTGCATATATAAACTACATTTTCTTTATCCATTCATTCATTGCTGGCCACTTAAGTTGTTTCCACAGCTTGGCGATTGTGAATAATGTGCAGTAAATGAGAATGCTGATATCAATTTGATACCTAGTCATATAGTAATTCATATAGCTGGGTCATATAGTAATTCTATTTTTCATTTTTTGAGGAATCTCCATATTGTTTTCTGTGGTGGCTACAACTATTTACATTCCCACAACAGTGCAAAACAGTTATGTTTTCCCTTCATTCTCACCAACACTTATTATTTGTTGTCTTTTTGATGATGGCCATTGTAATAAGCATGAGGTGATATCTCATTGTGGTTTGATTTGCATTTTCCTGATGATTAGTCATGTTGAGTATCTTTTCATGTATCTGTTGGTCATTTGTATGTCTTTGGAAAAATATTATTCAATTCCCTTATCAGGTATATGATTTGCAAATATTTTCTCCCATTCTATAGGTTGTCTTTCAATTTTGTTGTTTCCTTTGCTATGCAGAAACTTTTTAGTTTGATTAGTCTCACTTTTTTAATTTAAATTTTGCTTCTGTTACCTTTGCTTTTGGTATAAAATAAAAAACAATCATTGCCAATCAATCATTTTCAAGGAGCTTACAACTTATGTTTTCTTATAAAAGTCTTATAGTTTCAGAACTTACATTAAAGAATTTAATCCATTTTGAATTGCAGTGTAAGATAAGAGTCCAGTTTCATTCTTTTGCATGTGTCTATACAGTTTTCCCAACACCATTTATTGAAGAGACTATTCTTTACCCATTGTATATTCTTGGTTGCTTTGTTTGTTGTAAATAAATTGACCATATATGCATGGGTTTATTTTGGTCTCTCTGTTTTGTTCTACTGATGTGTTGTCTGTTTTCATGACATTAGCATATGCTTTTGATTACTGTAGCTTTGTAATATAGTTTGAAATCAGCAAATATGATGCCTCCAGCTTTGTTCTTTCTTAAGATTGTTTTGGCTATGGGGGTTCTTTTGTGGTTTCATACATATTTTAGGATTATTGTTCTATTTTTGTGAAAAATGCCATTGGCATTTTGGCAGGGTTTGCACTGAATCTAGAGATTGCTTTAGGTAGTATAGACATTTTAACAATGTTAATTCTTCCAGTCCATGAGCATGGAATATCTTTCCATTTCTTTGTGTTTTCTTCAATTTCTTTCATCAATATCTTATAGTTTTCAGTGTATAGGACTTTTATCTTCTTGTTTAATTTTATTCCTAGACATTTGCTTATTTTTAGTGCAATTGCAAATAAGACTGTATTCTTATTTTCCCTTTGTGATAATTCATTGTTGGTGTATAAAAATGAGACTGATTTTTCTGCAGTGATATTGTATCTTGAAATTTCATTGAATTAGTTTAATTCTAAAGTTTCTTTTTTTGAGTCTTTAGAGTTTTCTATATATGATGTTATGTCATCTGCAAATAGAGACAGTTTTATTTCTCCTTTACAATTTGGATGCCTTTTATTTTTTTTGCCTAATTGGTATGGCTAGTATGTCCAATACTATGTTGAATAAAAGTGGTGAGAATGAGCATCTTTGTCTTGTTCTTGATCTTAGAGGAAAGCTTCAGCTTTTCACCATTATGATGTTAGCTGTGGGCTTGTCATATGTAACCTTTATTATGTTGAGGGATGTTCTCTCTATACTCATTTTGTTAAGAGCTTTTATCACAAATGGATGTAGAATTTCATCATTTGCTTTCTCTGCATCTATTGAAATATATGATTTTTATCCCTCATTTTTTGATGTGGTTTATCACATTGATTGATTTGCTGGTGTTGAACCATCTTAGCATCCTTGGAATAAATTCTACTTGATTATGACGTATTTCATTTTAATGTACAGTTGAATTCATTTTGCTAAGATTTTGTTAAGGATTCTGCATCTATGTTCATCAGGTATTGGCCTTTAGTTTTCTTTTGTTGTTGTTGTTGTTGTTGTTGTTTTTCCTAATATTGGTATCAGGGTCATGATGGCCTTGTAAAATGAGTTTGGAAGTGTTTTCTCCTCTTCTGTTTGTTTGTTTTTTTCTTTTTTTCCAAAGAATTTGAGAATGACTGGCATTAATTCTTCATTGAATATTTGGTAAAATTCAACAGTGAAGCTGTCTGGTCCTGCATTTTTGTTTGGTGCGAGGTTTTTGATTACTTATTAAATCTCCTTACTAATAATTGGTCTACTCAGATTTTCTATTTCTTTATGGTTCAGTCTTGATAAATTATTTGCTTCTAAAAATGTATCCTTTTAAAAAAAATAGATAACGCAATTTGTTGGCATAAAATTGTTCCTAGTAGTCTCTTCTGATCCTTTTTATCTTTGTGGTATTAGTTGAAATGTTTCCTTTTTTATTTTGAATTTTATTTATTTAATTCCTCTCATTTTTTACTTAGTGAGTCTAGCCAAAGATTTGTCTATTTTGTTTACCTTTTCAGAGACTGAGTACTTAGTTTCATTGATTTCTTTCTTTTTTTTTTTTTTTTAGTTTCTATTTTATTTATTTCCACTCTGGTTTTTATTATTTCCTTCCTTTGGATAACTGTGGGCTTAGTTTTTTTTTTCTTCCTAGTTCCTTGAATTGTAAAGTCAGATTATTTATTGAGATTTTTTTTATTTCTTAATATAGGTGTTTATTGCTATGAACTTCCCTTTTAGAACTGCTTTTCCTGCATTTAATATTTTGGTTTATTGTTTTTCCATTTTCATTTGTCTTAAAATATTTTTTGACTTCTTTTCTGATTTCTTCTTTGACTCATTGGTTGTTCGCTATCTTGTTTAATCTCCATATATTTGTGAATTTTCCAGTGTTCTTTTAATAAATTTCTACTTTTATATCATTATGAATGGAAATGATGCTTGATATGGTTTCAGTCTTCTTACCATTATTAAGGCTTGCTCTGTGGCCTAACATGTATCTCTCTTGGAGAATGTTCCATGGACATTTGAGAACGATGTATATTCTAATGCTGTTGGATGGAAAGTTCTGCATATGTCTCTTAGTCTATTTGGCCTATACTGTTATTTATATCTGCTGTTTCTTTATTTACTTTTTTTCTGGATGATCTATCCATTGATGATCTATCTACTTCTCCTTTTTCTCTATTAGTATTTGCTTTATATATTTAGGTGTTCTGATGTTGGGTGCATATATATTTGTAATTATTATATCCTCTGGATGAAATGGAACTTCTATCATGATATAATGACCTCATTTGTCTGTTGTGATAATTTTTGACCGAAAGTCTATTTTTTCTTATATAAGTATAAGTATAGCCACCCCTGTTTTTTTGTTACCATTTACATGGACTATCTTTTGTCATTTCTTCTTTTCAGTCTATGTTTGTCCCTAAAACTAAAGTATCTTGTAGGCAGCATATTATAGAATCTTTTAATATTATAGATTTTTTTAATGTTTTATATCTATTGAGTCACTCTTTGTCTTTTGCATAGAAAACTTAATCCATTTACATTTAAAATAATTATTGATAGGTAAGGACTTACTGTTCCATTTTGTTAATTATTTTCAGTTTTGTTATACCTTTGTTCTTTTCATCCTTGCTGTCTTCCTTTGTGATGATAATTTTTGTAGTGGTATACTTTCATTCCTTTTACTTTATCTTTTGTGTATCTATTTGATATTTTTTCTTACAATAAGGCTTACATAAAAAAATTATAGTTATATGTCTGTTCTAAGCTTTTAAAAACACTACTTCAACCACATACAAAAACTCAACGTTTTAGTGCCCTCCACAGTTTGTGTTATTTATGTCACAATTTACATTTTTTATATTGTTTATTATTGACAAATTACTATAGTTTTTTTATATTTAATACTTTTGTTTTTTAAATTTTCAACAAGAATTAAAAGTGATTTGCACAGCACCATTGCAATATTAGAGTATTTTGAATTTCAGTATATATTTACTTTTTCCATTGAGTTTTATACTTTTAAATGCTTCCATATTACTAATTAACATCTGTTCATTTCTACCTGAAGAACTGCCTTTAATATTTCTTTGATGTAGTTCTAGTGGTAATGAACTTCTTCAGCTTCTGTTTGTCTTGAAATATCTTTATTTCTCCTTTATTAGTGAAGGACAACTTTACTAAGTATAGTATTTTTGGCCACTCTTTCTTTTAGAATGATGAATATATCACCAAGGTTGTGAAATGCATCACTCTCTCAACCTGCAAAATTTTTCCTGAGAAATCTGCTGTTAGTCTTATGGAGTTTTCCTTATATGTGATGAGTCAACTTTTCTTGTTACCTGGTACTTCTGACTGACTGGCTCTAAATCAGAGACTTCCACGACTCTCTCACTGGGTTTGATTAATTTGTGAGGGTCACTCACATAACTCAGGGAAACATTTTGTTTGCTTGATTATCAGTTTATTATAAAATGATATAACTCAAGAATAGACAGATGAAATTCTGTATAGGTAAGGTATGGGAAAATGTCATGGAGCTTCCATCCTCTTTCAGGTGTGCCACTCTTCTGAAATTTCCATATGTTCACCAACCTAGAAGCTTTCCAAACTTTGTTCTTTTGGGTATTTATGGAGGCCTCATTACATAGGCAGATTAATTAAATTATTGGCCACTGGTGATTGAACATAATCTCCAATCCTTCTCCTCTCCCTAATGGTCAGGCAGTGAGACAAGAAGTTCCAACTTGTCCTCAACTAACTCACATCCTTAGGTACTTTCCAAAAGTCACCTCATCAGCACAACAAAAGATACCTCTATTGCTCTCATCATTTAGAAAATTCTGAGGGCTTTAGGAGCTCTGTTCCAGAAATGGGAATAAAGATCAAATAGACATTTTTATAATAAGTCACAGTATCACACATACAAAAATAAAATTAGAGATAGTGTATATCAGTTATGTAGGTTGTTAATAAACTTCAAATTGTAAATTAGGGTCAGGTTGACAATTTTTTCCACAAGGAAAAATGGTCAGCATAGATCTATTGGCAAAGCAAGCTCCAACAATGTTGTAAAGCAGATTTATTTATTCCCAATGTACCTTCAGCTCCTACTCTTCTGGTCTTTTTTCAAATCATATATTAAAAAACCTCATGCTCATATTAGATTTTTAGGGCATCCCACTGTGATACTTTACATTGCTGGACTCAAAATGATATTTTTTGTGTATGGTTTTCTCAGAGTTCTCTTCTTTCTTTGCTTATATGAAAAAGGAGTAGTGTTGTGTGAATTCCTGAGTAACATTTTAATTGGAGAATAATGGACAAAATATTTTAATCCAAATAAATCATTTTCATGTTTTTTTTTTGTAAATCATGGTAAATCAATGGAATGAGAGCCATTATAGAGAGAGAAAAATCTTTCAGCATCTTTAAATCATCCACAACTTTCTTCATGTCTTTGTGAAGGTCTGAAATAGCTAAATGAGTTGTTCCAGTTGAATAGGTGAATTTTGGCTAATGTTTGATTTAAAATTCTAGTCAAAATCCTGGGAAAAGCTTCTGACATTAAAACTGTTGATGTAGGGGGCACCTGGGTGGCTCAGGCAGTTAAGTGTCTGATTCGTGGTATTGACTCAGCTCATGCTCTCACAGTTTGACCTGCACTGGGCTCTGTGCTGATGGTATGGAGACTGCTTGGAATTTTCTGATTCCCTCTCTCTCTCTTCCCCTCTCCTGTTGCTCTCTCTCAAAAGAAGTAAATAAATATACTTTTAAAAAACCTGTTGACATAGGTAAGTTCTATTCACAACCATACGTCATAGAAATCAATCTTCCTAACACTTGCATCCAGTATTCTTGAATAAGGAGCATAGGTCTATGGAAAGACTAAAAATTAGTCAGATTTTCAGACAATAAAAATAAATAAAAGGCATCTTACTTGGTAAGGAAGAAATAAGACTTTCACTCTTTGCAGATGACATGATACTTTATATGGAAAACTCAAAAGACTCCATCAAAAAACGTTTAGAACTGATAAACAAATTCACTAATGTTGCAGGATGCAAAGTCAATGTATAGAAATCTGTTGCATTTCTTTTTATTTTAGAGAGCATGCTGGTGGGAGGGAGGGGAGAGAGAGAGAGAGAGAGAGAGAGAGAGAGAATCTTAAGCAGGCTCCATGCTCATCTCAGAGCATGACAAGGGGCTTGATCCCATGACCTGGGATCATGACCTGAGCCAAATTCAAGAGTCAGACACTCAACCAATTGAATCACCCAGGAATCCCCCCCACCCCATTGCATTTCTGTACACCAGTAATGAAGCAGCAGAAAGAGAAATCAAGGATTATCAATCCATGTACAATTGCATCAAAAACAATAAAATACCTAGGAATAAACCTAACGTAAGAGGTGAAAGACCTATACTCTGAAAAATATAAAACAATGATGAAAGAACTTGAAGATAACACAAGAAATTTAAAAATATAGCATGCTCACCCTCCTCCCCTCTGGTAACAATCAGTTTGTTCTCAATAGTTAAGAGTCCGTTTATTGGCATGTTTTTCTCTCTTTTTTCTCCTTGGTTGTTTTATTTTTTAAATTCCATATATGACTGAAATCATATGGTCTTCATGTAAACATATGAGATACAATAATTTTGTATAATTAGATATCCAAACTTCAAAAAAATACAACAACACTAATTCAAAGGGATACATGCACCTCTGAATTTATAGCAGCATTATCTACATAGTCAAGATATGGAAACAGCCCAAGTGTCTATCAGTTGACAAATAGATGAAGAAGTAATATACATATATTACATATATTACATATATGTATATATATATACAATGGAATATTATTCAGTCATAAAAAGAGTGAAATCTTGCCATTGGCAATGACATGAATGGAGCTAGAGAGTATAATGCTAAGTGAAATAAGTCAGTCAGAGAAAGATAAATACCATATGATTTGACTTGTATGGAATTTAAGAGACAAAACAAATGAGCAAAGGGAAAAAAAAAGAGAAGAGTGAGGGAGACAAACTAAGAAACAGACTCTTAACTATAGAGAACAAATTGATGATTATGAGAATAGAGGTGGGTGGAGGGATGAGTGAAAATAGTTGATGGGAATTAAGGAGTGCACTTGTGTTGAGCACCGGGTGTTGTATGGAAGTGTTGAATCACTATATTATATACCTAAAACTAATATTACACTCTATGTGAAGTGGAATTTAAATAAAAACTTAAAAAAATAAAATAAAAATTAGTCTGAAGTTAATTAAACAAATGGAAGAGAAAATCACATTTATGTGTATAGTGGTCATGTTCCTTTAATTTTTATTTCATTTCCTATATTAGTATTGTGTTTTCTCTTTTTAAATTCATTCTTGCTAAAGGTTCATCCATCTTATTTACCTTTCAGAGAACCAGCTTTTTGCTTCATTGATTTTCTTTATTGCTTTCCTGTATTTCAAAATTCCAGTGAAGGATGAATAAACATTTAGAAGTTTTTTGCCTTCTTGTGAAGGATAATATCCTTCTTTATTCCTGAAAATTTTCTTTGCTTGGAAGTTCACTTGGTTTGATATTAATAAAGTCACTTCAGCTTTCTGTTGATTAGTGTTTGCAGCCTACGTATATCATTATATTTGAAGTAAGTTTACTGTGGAAAACCTAGAATTGAGTCTTTTTTTCTCAATGTTGACAATATATCTTTTAACCAGTGTGTTTAGACCGTTTACGTTTAATGCATTTATTGATACTTTTGGATTTAAGTCTACTATTTTGTTAGTTGTTTTTTATCTTCTTTTCATCACTATACTTTTTCTCTTCTCTCTGACACTCTAATACATGGCATGAGCCTTTTGCTACTGTCCCACTGGTCCCTGAGTTTCTGTTCATCTTTTAATTTCTTCTTTCTGTTGCTCAGATTGGCTCATTTCTATTACACCATCTTAAAGTTCGCTGACTTTTTGCTTTATTTTCTTAATTCTGCTATTGAGTTTATCCAATGTATTTTTATATAAATTATTTTGCTTTTCAATTCACACTTCTCTATAACTTATATTTATTTTCCAGGTTTTTTTTTTTTATTTTAACATTTGTTGCAAGGGTGTTTTCAATTGCTAGTTCATGTATTTTAGTCTTTTCCCATTAATCTAACAATTGTGTTATCTTGGCATTGATGTCAATTTATTTGTTTTTTCATGTGAGTTGAAATTTTCTTGGTTTATCATATGTCAGGTAATTTTGAATTATATAGTGGATATTTTGAACATTACATTTTGAGACTCTGAGTCCTATTTAAATTCATGGAGAATGTAGCTTTTTTTGTTTTAGCAGGCAATTGATTTAGTTAGATTCAGACCACAAATTCCTACCTACCTGCTGTGGGCTATGGTATCAATGTCAGTTTAGTTTTCAAAGCAGTGGGGCCTATAGTAACTTCAGATCTTAAAGTCTTTGGTGTACTGATTAGGATCAGAGTCCACACAGATGCAGGTCAGGAGAGAGCTCAGGAGTTCATAAGCAACTTTATGAATTTTCTTTGCCAAGGTCTTCCCTCACCATCCTTTCCTTGGTGCTTTTTGATTCCCTGAGCCCCATTTTTGATCCTCTGTCTGGAAACCTGGGGATTTAGTGACCTTCTCTGTCATGTAGTTTTGTGATTGGGCTCACATTCTGGCCCAATAAGAGGGAAGACAGAGAGAGAAAGCAACATGATTTTGTCCTACCCTCTTTCAACTTCAGCTTTGAAGAACAAGGAATAAGGTTTCTTGCCTTAGGATTTGGGGCTCTTACAGGATCTCATAGCAATTACTGTTAATCCTGCCATGGAATTTTTGGGGGGCTGGAACATGGCAGAAAAAAATATATTTTTTCCCCCACCTGAACATTAAGAGTTTCCTTTCCTACTTCTTAGCCAGCCTAGAATGCTTCTCCTAGAGTTCAGTCTGTCTGTGCCACAGTGCTTACTTCTGGGTTTCAGGCTTCACTGAGTTCAAGTTATAGGCTGCTGGAGAAGAAGAATGGTAAATTCACCACTGATTCTGTGGTATTTCATATTAAGATGTTCTTCCTTGATGTGCCTGCAACTGTTTATTTTTTTAATGTTTGTTTATTTTTGAGAGAGAGACAGAGACAGAATGCAAATGGGAGAGGAACAGAGAGAGAGGGAGACACAGAATCTGAAGCAGGCTCCAGGCTCTGGGCTGTCAGCACAGAGCCCGACATGGCACTTGAATTCACAAACCATGAGATCATGATCTGCGCTGAAGTCAGACACTCAACTGACTGAGCCACCTGGGTACCCCTGCAACTATTTATTTTTAGAGTCTTCAAATAGTTGTCCAATGTCTTCTTTCTGGGTTTTATAGTTATATTCAGTATGAAAGAAAGAATGAAGCATGGTTACTCCTTTTCATCGTTAATCACAACCATGAGCTAAATGTATAATTTTATTTACTTTTTAGAAAAGGTTATCTATATATTTATTTTGAGTGAAAGAGAGAGAGAGCACAAGTGGGTAGGAACAGAGAAAGAGGGAGAGAGAATCTCAAGCAGGCTCCACACTGTCAGCACAGAGCCCAATGCAGGGCTCTAACTCACAAACTGTGAGATCATGACCTGAGCCAAAATAAAGAGTAAGATTCTTAACTGACTGAGTCACCCAGATGTCCCTAATTTTATTAATTTTTAATGAATTTAAATTTAAATAGCCACTGTGACTGGTGGCTACCATATTACATGGCACAATTTTAGAGTGCTTGATATTTAAAAAAAATTTTTTTAAGTTTATTTATTTTGAGAGAGGGAGAGAGCAGGACAGGGGCAGAGAGTGAGGATAGAGAAAGAGAGAGAGAGAGAGAGAGAATATCCCAAGCAGGCTCTTCACTTTTGATGCAGAGGCTGATGCAGGGCTTAAACTCACAAACCACGAAATCATGACCTGAACTGAAGTCAGATGCTTAACAGACTGAGCCACCTAGATGCCCCTAGAATGACTAATACAAAAGCAATTGTGAATTTCACAAATTCATTAGACTCTACCATTTCTCTAGCAGAACTAGAATATGCCTTGTGGTAAAATTACTAATCAAATTCTGTCAGGAGACCATGGAAATCCTTTATAAAACAAAGATGGAAGATTTCAAAGAATGAAACAAGCTTCATGATTTTCATAATATCATGTTTATAATTAGAAACATCAAACGCTGTGCTATTCTTAACTCAAGAGTGTATAAATACAGAGATAATAGGAAAATTTCTGTTATTCATTTGCATTACCAGAGAAAAATTTGGTAATAAGGTAGTCATCTAAATGAGTAGGCTCTGATGTAACTCGGTGCAGAAGAAACCATTCCGTTTCCTTCATTAGATGATGAGATTTCATTAGATGATGAGATTTCAGTAGTTTCCTAGTTGTTTTATCTGGAACACAAATCTACAAATGTATAAAAAAAAATAGACAGTGACTTTTTATGTACCCTAATTTTAAACTTCAGCTTTTTTTTTTTTTTTTTTTTACGTAGAAATTTTACTTACAAAGGGAATTGGTGATTAAATGCAGACACTGTCACAAGTTTGGTTCCTAAACCCGTATTTCCTATAAAATCATTTTTCCTTAGCAAATTACAAAGTGACCATAAAAACATGATAGATGATAGAATTCACTTTATTTTTAGGATGCAGCTAAAATGGTTTTTTCAATTTTGTATCCTTGATACAATGTTATGATGAAGAATAAAACTGAAGAATAACTGTTCTGTAATGACTCTTATATACCCTTAGTGGTTAAAGCCCTTTGGGAATTGATGGTAAACCTGCTTAGGCTGAATTCTGGGCTATAATTTCAGGCATTCTTGGACAGCTTTTGTATTGTATTTATGATTGTATGTGACTTAACTATAGACATGTCCTAGTATCATATTTATTTTTTCTGTTGTTTAAATTGAATCAGGGGCAGCTGGGTGGCTCAGTCGGTTAAGTGTCTGACTCTTGATTTCAGCTCAGGTCATGATCTCATGGTTAGTGAGTTCAAGCCCTGCATCAAACTCTGCACTGACAGCATAGAGCCTGTTTGGGGTTCTCTGTCTCCTCTCTCTCTGTCTCTCCCCACCTCTCAAAATGAATGAACATAAATAAAAATACATATTTAAAGCTAGTGATTATGAAAGATCAATTTCCACTACCAATGATTTAAGTAGATCTAGGAGAAATAGATGTTTTCTTCTGGATATTCATTGTTTTCATTTTGATATTGAAAACATGTCTCCATTTTCCTTTTCATTTTGTCTAATTTAATTTTGTATAGAGTTGGGTAGAAGTAATAAGAAAGCAGAAAAGCTCAGACAAATGTTGATTCTAGTTTTGTTTCCAGTAATTCTATATTAATCAAAATTTATTTCATAGTGATATATTAGTTGGCTTGACAATTATGGAAACTTAAGTAATACATATAAGGGGATGATTGTACTGAAGCAAATATGGTCCTGAGCATCACAAGTCATACTCAAAGATTTTTCTTGGGAATGTTTGAAGAGGTTTCCAAAGTTTGGAGCTCTGGAAACCTGAAATTACACATAACCAAAATATGCCTATCTTCCAAGAGCACTATTCTTCTCTTCCACAAGTGTATGTTGAGTGTCTACTCTCTTGTAGGCACTGGGGATATTACAGTGAAAATTGACAAAATTTTGTTTTTGTGAAAGTCACCTTCTAGTTTCTCTGAAATTTATGCCTTTTAGTAATTTGAGATTGATTATAGAACCTCATTGGACGGGGTACCATAAGTACTAATGTTCTGGAAAAATTGCTGCCCACATTTGTATATCACAACTTCTGGAGATTAAGTACATGTTTCTTACTATATGTTTCAGAGTCTCCGTATAGATATTCTTGAGTATATTTTGTTTTGTTTTAATACAGGTCATTTTACAAAATGACCCAATGTGATTCTTTTAGACTCTCTCATAGAGACCGATCTTATCTTTCTGATACTGACCTTTCTGGACCTCATGAAAACCCATGCATAAGATTTTCTTTTTGGCCTAATACTACATAAGTAGTATGTACATAAATATGTAGATGCAGGACAAGAAAGATCCTATTACTCAATGTAAACTGGTCCTGAGAGTTAAGATATCCAGAAAAATGAGAAAGTCAGATATGATAAACTATAATCATTTTTGCTTTTATTCATCAAAAGGGTGTTTGTGACCCCAATTTACAATGTGAGGTGGATGGGGGATATTTCACCACACGTCCACCAGTTCTCTGGATACTTAAGGATAACCTATATATAATTCAACTCGATTCTGACACTGTCTACCCAGATAGCATCAGATTCCACAGGTTGAGGTTTCCATCTCACAAGACCATTCTCCTCCCACCCCAACTACCTACCCACTTCAGTTGCTAGTTGCAAGCCCAGGTTGTCACCTATGTTTCTGATTGACTATAAATCAGAGGTTCCTACCATCCCCTTCTTGGGTTTGATAAGAGTGGCTCACAACTCAGAGAAACATTTTAGTTACGAGATGATTAGATCAATTATAAAAGGATATAACTCAGGGACAGCCAGATGGAAGAGATGCTGCCTAGGGCAATGTATGGGGAAAGGGTAAGAAAATTCCATACTCTGAGTGCATCACTCTCTCTAAATCTCCATGTTCTCACCAGTCCAGAAGCTCTTCAAACCCTGTCCTTTTGAGTTTTTATGGAAATTTTATTACATAAGCAGGATTGATTAAATTGTTAGCCATTGGCCATCAACTTAATCCCCAGACTCTCTGCTTTGCCCAGAGGTCAAGGGGGTCAAGGAAGAAGACAGAAAATTCCAACTTTCAGATGGTAGGAAAGTCACCTCGTTAACATAACAAAACAACTTTATCACTATCAACACTTAGAAAATGCTGTGTTTAATTGAATTTAACTTTTTTTTTTCAACGTTTTATTTTTTTTAATTTTTTTTATTTTTGGGACAGAGAGAGACAGAGCATGAATGGGGGAGGGGCAGAGAGAGAGGGAGACACAGAATCAGAAACAGGCTCCAGGCTCCGAGCCATCAGCTCAGAGCCTGACGCGGGGCTCGAACTCACGGACCGCGAGATCGTGACCTGGCTGAAGTCGGACGCTTAACTGACTGCGCCACCCAGGCGCCCCAATTGAATTTAACTTTTATTATATTATTTAATTTTATTTTTTTTTCAGAGCATCCAGTATAATTTATTTTATTTTTTAAAAATTATTATTATATTATTATTATTATTATTATTATTATTTTGATGTTTATTTATTTTTGAGAGAGACAGAGTATGAATGGGCTGGGGCAGAGAGAGGGAGACACAGAATTTGAAGCAGGCTCCAGTGTCTGAGCTGTCAACACAGACCTGACACAGGTCTCAAACCCACGAACTGTGAGATCATGGCCTGAGCCGAAGTCAATTCTTAATAGACTGAGCCACCCAGGTGCCCCTTATTTATTTATTTTTTAAATTTATTTATTTAAATTCAAATTAGTGACATACAGTATAGTATTGGTTTCAGGAATAGAACCCAGTGATTCATCACTTATGTATAACACCCAGTGCTCATCCCAAGTGCCCTCCTTAATGCCTATCACCCATTTAGCCCCTTCCCCCGCCCACCTCCCCTCCAGAAACCCTGTTTGTTCTCTCTATTTAAGAGTCTCTTATGATTTGCCTCCCTGTATGTTTTCATCTTACTTTTCCTTCCCTTCCCCTATGTTCATCTGTTGTGTTTCTTAAATTCCACATATGAGTGAAATCATATGATATTTGCCTTTCTCTGAATGACTTATTTCACTTAGCATAATAGTTCCTGTTTCCATCCATGTTGTTGCAAATGGCAAGTTGGCTGCAAAGTGGTACAACCACTCTGGAAAACAGTATGGAGTTTCCTCAAAAAATTAAAAATAGAACTATGCTATGACCCAGCAGTTGCACTACTATGTATTTATCCAAAGGATACAAAAATGCTGATTTGAAAGGGCACATGCACCTCTGTTCCACTGTTTATAGCAGTGCCATCAACAATAGCCAAAGTATGGAAAGAGCCCAACTGTCCACTGACTGATGAGTGGATAAAGAAGATATACCTACAGACATACAATGGAATGTTACTTGGTTATCAAAAAGAAAATTCTAAATGTTTTAGAAGCTCTGTGCTAGAAACAAGGGCAAAACCCAAGGATATATTTATAATTAAAAATACAAAATCACACTAATGGTTATTATCTATAGGTTTTTAGGACACTAACCATCCCTAAAAATGTAAATGCAGTGTAATGTTCTGTCAGATGTCTATGTTTTAAAGTCAGT